>NC_136063.1:1178470267-1179140892 GCF_964261635.1 Lissotriton helveticus | reverse complement strand
AACGCCAAAGTTATTAGACATAGAATTTTCAAAAATCCCATAGAGAAAAAATCCTAACTATATATACCTACTGGCGACCGCCAGTAGGTAATATACTAGCAGACGGTCCCGACGTTGTCCGGGTATGAAATAGAATGTGTGTAATGTGTGTATTTGGCAAGGGCAATTTATTTTAAAATCTCGCGGTAGACAACATTTTTTGTTTCATTAGAATAGGGACGGAGAAGGCCCTGCTGCAGCCCTGGTTGATGTTAGCAGGCGTGTTTAATTGGTGCAGTGATCCGCCACCCGAGCCCGGCTACAGCCCTGGTTGATGTTAGCAGGCACGTGTAATGTTGTTGAATGAGAGAGTTATCAGCCGCAGGTAAATCCGTTTACTGAGAGAGTTGAGTGACAGCGAGTAGGAGAGGCTGCAGTAATTGTCCCGGCAGACACGCTCATTTGCGTGTTCCCCCGCTTGAGGCCCAGATGTAGGCCTGTTTGATGTTAGCAGGCGTGTGTTGCCCCCCTTGAGGCCCAGCTGCAGCCCTGGTTGATGTTATCAGGTGCGTGTAATTAGTGTAATGGTCCGCCGCCTGAGCCCGGCTAGAGCCCTGGTTGATGGTAGCAGGCGCGTGTAATTTAGTTGAATGAGAGAGTTCAGTAACTGCGCGCAGGAGAGGCTGCAGTAACGTTACTTACCAGGCCTCCAGGTGAACGCGTTTGTCACGCCCCAGCACACGGCCACAGCAGACGATCTTCTGAATAATGTACGACCAACATGGCATGAAGGGCGGAACGTAGCACACGCCCCCAGCGTGCCTCTTGATGCGGCGCAATTGCGTTCACATGGCATGAAGGCCAGACACACGCTCCCAGCATTTCTCACGCCCCCAGCGTGTCACGCCCCCAGCGTGTCACGCCCCCAGCGTGCCCCTTGATGCTGCACAGCAACGTAATTGGCGCTTCTATATACGACTAACATGGCATGAAGGGTGGACACACGCCACCAGCGTTTGTCATGCCCCAGCACATGCCCACAGCCCACGATGTGATGGCCCAGCCCACACCCACAGCACAACGCAGACACGCCCACAAGGGACTACTTTGCTGGCACGGGTCTTTTACCTTTTAAATGTATAGAGGAGTTGGCCTAACGGCTAAGGCTCTCGACCTCGGACCTGGGGATCTGGGTTCAAGTCTTGGTAACGACGCCAAACATCATGTGATTCTGGGCAAATCACTTAATCTCCCCGTGCCTAACAAAAATGAATGTGTGTCCTCATGTAACGTAACTGGTGGTATGTAAAGCGCTCTGATACCTGATTCCGTTCGGGTCAAGTTCGTGCTACATAAAACTCTGCAAAAAAACAAATATATATATATTTTTTTTTTTCAAGCAATGGCGGTTGGGGCTAGAGCGCTCTTCAGCGGGTGCGTGTGTTGGACCAACCACAAGTCCGATAAATCTTTTGAAGCAAAAAACTGTACGCCGGACTCAAGAACTGTAATTAATCCGTTTATTTGGCAAACTCCACAGCAATTAGTCTGTCACACCGACGCGTTTCGGGTACACGCCCTTTCTCACGGTGGGCAGCACTACTTTCCTTCCTGCTTAAAAGGCTTTGCATCACATGCTACTACCCTTAGACTTCTGGGATTTGTACTTAATATATTTATACATAAAGCAGAATGACACCTATTGTGACAGTTGTATATCTAGGTTCAGGGTTACATTTACTGGCACATTTTCTCGCTGCGGTTGCACTTATTGCTTGTTTTATATGCATACACTTTGCCAAATAAACGGATTAATTGCAGTTCCTGAGTGCGGCGTACAGTTTTTTGCTTAAAAAATATATATATATATATGGTGGCCGTATGCATAGCCTATGTCCTTCTGCTGCAACTGCCCTTTCCAACGCTGTATTGGGTGTTGTGATTGGTGCTGTGGTTACTGAGATTACCCGCCTCAAAGGTTTGAGCTCTCTCTTTATAATATTAGTATGGATATATATATGCAAAAAACCTTCTCCAACCAAAAGAAAAGAGGAGGCCATAGTAGGGGAGACAGCGGAGGCTTCTTTATTGTAAGTATGACCATCTAAAGGGCGAATGCATTTCGGCTTGCGGGGGTAGTTGAAACCAATTTGCAGGAAAATGTCACCTTAATGCTCCAATGTTGATGCCGCACCAACCTCCAAGTCCCAGTTTTACAATCAGCAGGGGTAAGTCCGGAAATCCAGCTGGCCCGGCGTGGATCCAGGTGACTCCAACACTGCCTCTTTTCTTTCCGAGTCCTGCGGCGGGCCCCGGCCCTCCCAGACACCTGGGGACACGCCCTTTCTCACGGTGGGCGGCACTACTTTCCTTCCTGCTTAAAAGGCTTTGCATCACATGCTACTACCCTTAGACTTCTGGGATTTGTAGTTAATATATTTATACATACAGCAGAATGACACCTTTTGTGACAGTTGTATATCTAGGTTCAGGGTTACATTTACTGGCATACACTTTAGAGGTATAGTACCTATTTTTAATCAATGTGTAAATTTCTATTAGTGCAGTCGTGCGGCTTGCCTATTTGTCACATTTCCTTGTGTAAAGTTATACATTATATAATTTTTAGGGTATAGTACCCCTAATTTCTTCTCATATGTACTCTTACATGTGACCATCATTCTTTCTGGGCTGAATCTTCCCCCCACCTCATCATTCCATACAATTTATCATTATAGTTCATTCAGTCAAAATGTTTTTTTCTCTAAATCATGATTTCAATTCTAATTTAGATTTCAGTTCGATTACAGAATTCTTATTACAAATGTACAAATAGTTCCTCATCGAGGTTCATTCCCCTCGGGATTTTAGTTTTCATCTGGATTATGTACTTCGATTCAAGTTGTCTTAATTTTAATTTACGATCACCCAGTCTTTCATTTTCTCTGATGTTGTCGATTCCAAAGAAGCACATTTTCTTCCAATGTCCTCCTTGGCATTCAAGTAAATGTTTTGCTGTGGCATACGTCATATCTCTGTTCTTTACCGCTCTTATATGTTCTAATATTCTCTTTTTCAGAGTGCAAATTGTACTTCCTATGTACATCGGAGCGCAATCACACTGGATGACGTACACAACAAATTGAGTGGTGCAAGTTATTTTTGTTTTTATCTCAATTAGCCGTCCTTCTGGATCTCTGAAGGATTTCTTGTTCTTCCCTATTTTACAGGCCTTGCATTTTCCACATTTGTTAAATCCACTTTTTTGTTCTTCTAGCCAGTTGATAGGTGTTTTGCTAGGAGTTTACTTTTCTTTTGGCTGTGTAACTCTGTTCGTGTATTTTAATATTGCCATTTTTAATTGTGTGCCTTTTGCAGCTCGTGCTCGCGCTTGTGTTAAAAGCGTGTAGGAGCACAGCGCTGCCTGCCACTTGATCTCCCAGCGCTTGTAAGCGCTTCGCTTTCCCCCCCTCCCTTGCCTGGGACTCTGAGACCGCCCTCGGCTGAGTATTGACGCCGAGGGCTGGGATCTCATTTTGGCCGCCATCTTGGGGGTAGGACTATTCACCCTCGCGCTCTAGCAGCGCTACAAAAGGGAAGCGGATCATCTAGCAGGTGATTACCATCTGCTACTAACCTACCTCTCCCCTCCTGAGGCGGAAAGCCGGGAGGTCTCCTTACTTTTCTTTTGGCTGTGTAACTCTGTTCGTGTATTTTAATATTGCCATTTTTAATTGTGTGCCTTTTGCAGCTCGTGCTCGCGCTTGTGTTAAAAGCTTGTGTTAAAAGCGTGTAGGAGCACAGCGCTGCCTGCCACGTGAAGCGTGTAGGAGCACAGCGCTGCCTGCCACTTGATCTCCCAGCGCTTGTAAGCGCTTCGCTTTCCCCCCCTCCCTTGCCTGGGACTCTGAGACCGCCCTCGGCTGAGTATTGACGCCGAGGGCTGGGATCTCATTTTGGCCGCCATCTTGGGGGTAGGACTATTCACCCTCGCGCTCTAGCAGCGCTACAAAAGCTCACCCTCTCCTCCGCGCAGCGGACGCGATCAGCGGCCGCGCCGGATCTGCGCCGGAGTCGTGCCAGAGTCCTGCCCGTCTGCGCCCGTCAGCGTCCCGGAGGCGTTTGGCGTGGCAGGTACTTCTGGCCACTATGCTTTCCTACTCCACTCAGGAGCTCCTTTCGCTGCGCAATCGGAATGTGTCGTGTCTGTCAGTTTTTCCAGGCCGATATAGGGGTAAGCATAAGTGCCCTGTTTGTCTCTGGCACCCTGTCCGCTCACTACCTTCCCCTGTTCCTGTTAAGGAGAGTGGCTTAAAACACCATTGCCTACTCCTCAATACGAGGTCGTTGCATCGTCACACTCAAGAGATCTTTGATCTCCTGTCAACGACTAGTCCCACCTGCTTGATGCTTACGGAGACATGGACCAATGATTCCTCCCACCCGGACATTGTGGCTGCCATTCCCACTGATTATACCATTTATCGACAGGATAGAGACAAGGGCAGGGGAGGAGGAGTTGCCTTAGTTGTGAAGAACTCTCTTTCGTGCATGGTCACGCATACTCACACCATCGAAGGGGCTGACTCATTAGCTTTGACCATCTCCCTATCGCCGCAACAAGCACTGAAGGGCCTGATTGTCTACAGATCTCCGGGCCCAGTGGGTTCCTTTCTTGATGATCTCCAACAGGTCATGTCGGTCCTTGTCCTGAGATCGGAGCATTGCTTACTTGCGGGAGATTTTAATTTCCATATGGACGACCACAATGACCAAAATGCCATCAAACTGTTAGATCTCGCATCCACCCTGGGTCTTTCCCCTTATCTTTCTGGTCCGACCCACGATAAAGGCCATACACTTGATCAGGTTTTTTCCACCATACCTATCATGAATGTAACACTTCTGCCAATCGTTTGGTCTGACCATTTCCTTGCCCATTTTGAAATACCTTCTACCTTGGCTTCCCCGGCTAGCGCCACGAGACAGCAGGGCAGCAGTTATAGGGCACTTCATCGGGTGTCCCCAGATATGCTCACTCATGCTCTGGATGATCACCCTGTGGCTTGTACTGGGGACTTGGAGAAAGATCTGGAGAGCCTGCAATCCTGGCTTCTGGCCAGATTAAATGAGCTCGCTCCCTTACAGTCACCCAGGTCCGCTGCTCGACGGGTTTCTGCCCCCTGGTTCACGGAGGAATTAGCCCATGCCCGTAGGCAATGTAAACTGGTGGAGCGGGCCTGGAGAGTCCAGTATGAGCCCGAGGCCAAACAACGGTATAAAACCATGATGAAGTCATACCATGAATTAGTCCGTCAGAGCAAGAAACGGTATCTTGCCAAAAGGATTGATGATGCTGCCAATTCCTGCAAGGAGATCTTCTCAATCGTGCGCGAATTTACTAGCCCCCGGTCCATCTCCACTCAGGGTGCTCCAGCGGAGACCTGGGCTAACACTATTGCCAATTTCTTTACCACCAAAATTAGGCAAATCCAGGTTTCCTTTTCGCTGAAAGCCCCAGATGATGTGTCTGTGATGCCGATCGAGACAGCGTCTCTGTCTCCCTCAGGCCCAGCTCTGCTTGATTTTCCTCCCCTCTCGGTTGCCACATCTTTAGCCTTGATGAGGAACCTCAAGTCGGGCTCACCATTAGATCCGTGCCCGGCAAAATTTCTGGCAAAAATGGCAGATGCCATCAACCCCATAGCCAATCCCATTCTTAATTTATCTCTGAGCGAAGGCTTTCTGCCCCAGACCTGGAAGCAAGCCATGGTCATCCCTCTGATTAAGAAGCCCAATCTTGACCCAGAGGCACCCTCCAACTACAGGCCAATCTCGCTCCTTCCAGCACTGACCAAGATCTTGGAGAAACACGTGCACAGCGTGCTTTCCAACTTCCTGGAGTCCAATGATTTACTTCATGAATCCCAATCGGGCTTTCGCTCCAACTTAAGTACCGAGACGGCGCTCTTGGAAGTCTCGGAGATCGTAAAAGAGGTGCTGGACATGGGAGGCAGGGTGATGTTAGTTATGCTAGACCTGTCGGCGGCGTTTGACACCGTCCCCCATGAGGATCTCCTCACCAGGCTCCGTGACATCGGGCTAGGGGGGACGGTGCTCAACAGGTTTTCTTCCTTTCTGGCCAACCGCCGCCAGACGGTCTGGGTCCCACCCGGATCCGCCGAGATGCCGCCATTGGGAGTCGGAGTGCCTCAGGGCTCTATTTTGAGCCCCACTCTATTTAACATCCTTATGACCCCTCTGGCGACATTGGCGGAGTCCTATGGGGCCCGGATCGTCTCTTATGCTGACGACACTCAGCTCCTTTTCACCTGTCGCAAGAGCGAAGAGTTCGATGGAGAAAGGATCCGTGAGTGCCTTGGGGCTGTTTTTAGCTGGTTTTCACATAACAGCCTTAAGTGCAACTCGGACAAATCCGAAATACTATTCTTCGGATGCCCATCAGAACCAGATTGGCAAGGATGGTGGCCTGCCGACATGTTCCCTCCCACACAGTCCTCTAAGTGGGCCAAGAACCTGGGAGTTAAAATTGACAACGAGCTTTCGCTCAAATCCCAGGTTTCCACTCTTACGGGAACATGCTTTGGGATTCTCAGAATGTTGCGCAAGTTCTTTCCCCTTCTTTCGGAGCAACATCGGAGGATCACTGTTCAGGCCCTTATAGGGTCCAGATTGGACTATGCCAATGTCCTATATCTGGGCTTGCCTGAATATCTCCTCCAACGTCTGCAGGTCACCCAGAACACTGCTGCGCATGCCATTTTTGGCCTTCATCGCCGCACTAGCGCCTCTAATCTCCTTGTATCCCTCCACTGGCTTCCGGTGCGGAAGAGGATACTGTTTAAGGCCATGACTCTTGCCCATAAGGCCTTGCATGGCAATGGCGCCAAGTATCTCCAGAGGAGGCGTGACTTCTATCGACCTGCACGTTCCCTCAGGTCAGAAGCCTTGGCTTTGGCTCGGGTACCACGCATTAAAAAGGCTCGGCTAGGCGGCCGGTCTTTTAGCTTCCTTGCTCCTCAGCTTTGGAACTCGTTACCGTTGTCCCTGCGAAACACCTCAAATCTGCTTGTCTTCAGGAAAGACTTGAAAACCTGGTTGTTTGCTGGATAATTCTTCCCCTTCTTTGGGCTCTGTTCTGTTACTGTTATGTTTCTTGCTCTTTTCCATGGTCTGGAGCTCAAAGCGCCGGGACACTCCTTTGGAGTAGCCGTTGCGCTATAAAAGTCCCATTTTAACATAACATAACATAACAAAATGACTTCTCACTAGCATGTCTTTCAATGAAGGTACTTTTCTGAAAGTCATATTTGGTTCTTTGCCTATGATTCTTTTTAGATCAGGATCCTGATGTAATAAAGGCCACTATTTTTGTATACATCCTCTGATCTTTTGTGCCTCTTAACTATAATTCAGAATCAATCTAGGTGCTTCATGGGTGTTCATTATTGCTTTTGGTGGTTTCATTAAAATTTCCGATCTTGGTTTTTTCTTGATCTTTTCCATGTTTTTATTTAGGTCTCTCCTTTTGTATCCTCTCGATTTTAGTCTGGACGCACATTTGGAAATTTCTATGTTTGCTTCCTCTTCCTTGGAACAATTTCTTTTCCTTCTTACGAATTCTCCAAACGGGATGCTTCTTATCACCGATTTTGGATGAAAGCTTTCAGCATGCAGGATGCTGTTGGTCGCCGTGCTTTTCCTGTAGAGTGTGGTGTTTATTTGATCATTTTCGACGTATACTGTGATGTCATGGTAGTCGATTCTACTTCTACCTATGTTGCAAGTGAATGACAATCCTACTTCGTTATCATTTAGTTTGGAGAAGTATTTCATGAAGTCCTTTTTTGTGCCGTTCCATATGAGAAAGAGGTTGTCAATGTACATCGACCAGAGCATTATTTTTTCCAATTCTTCGTTATTGTCTGGTCCCCACGCTATCTCCTTCTCCCACCAACCCATAGTTAAATTTGCATAGTTGGGGGAGAAGGAGATGCCCATGGCACATCCACACAGTTGTTGATATACATTGTGATTGAAGAGAAAAATGTTATTCTTTAAGCACATACCCATCAATGTTAATAACATGGCTGAATGTTCCAATTTGGATATGTTTCTTTGTTTTAAGAAATAGGCACAGGCATTAAGTCCCACTGTGTGTTCAATTGATGTATACAGAGATACAACATCTATTGTTACCAATAAATATGTAGGATTCCAGGTGATATTAGAAACTATTCGTAAAAAATCGCCAGTATCTTGTACAAACGAAGTTAGATTTTTTACTATTGGGGCTAAATATTGATCAACATGAGATGAAATATTTTCATATATGGAGTCACATGAGGACACTATCGGTCTGCCTGGTGGGTCAATCAGAGTCTTGTGCACTTTGGGCAAAAAATAGATTGTCGGCATGGTTGGATTTTCCTTCCATAGATATTTTGAGTTCCTCAGTGTCTAGTAATTTTTGCTCATGCCATTCATCCAACATATATTTGATTTCTTTTTTCATTGTATTTATCGGATTGGATGTTAATTTCCTATACTTCGTCTCATCGTCTAGTTGGCGATGTGCTTCCTTAATGTAGTCATTGGTATTTTGAATGACGATGTTTCCGCCCTTGTCTGCGGGCTTTATTATTATAGCATTGTTTCTTGCCAATGATTGTATTGCTAGGTTTTCTTTTATTGAGATGTTTTCGGATCTCCTGTTTCGTTGTTTCTCAAGTTTTTCAAGTTCAGTCATCACTGCTTCTGAGAATAAGTAAATTTTGTTCCCAGGGGATAGTTGTGGACAGTACTTTGATTTTAGTCGTAAACTGTTTTTTTGATGTGATTTTGTGTCCAACCCTAGTTCCTGTAGCATCGTGATTTCTGAAACTTCATCATCTTCATAGTCATTCGCTAGATCATACAGCACTTTGAGATGTGGTATCAACTCAATTGTTAATCCTGATTTTGTTTCATCCGATATAGTTGTGGTCTCTTCTCTGTTTTCTGGTAATTGACATTCTCCATCATATTCGTTGGCATGAGATTTTGCCAGTTTGATTTTGCGAACAAATCTGTAGATGTCTATTTTAGTATCTGTATAGTTAAAGTGTTTTTGGGGACAAAAGCGTAATCCTTTATTTAATACCTGACATTCCATTTGTGTTAAGGTGTGATTTGACAGGTTTATTATTAAGTTTTCCTTTTCTATAGATTTTTGTTCCTGTTCCTCAAGGGGTACTGTCTCCTTGTGGCTACTGCGGTTGTTTTTAGATCTCCTTGTTCTTCGGCGGCTTCTGAAGACCTTGTAGTATTTTTTCCATATCCTCTGCCTCTGCCTCTTCCCCTCTCTTGACCCTGTGTTCTTGATAGGTTCTGATCGAGGTTCACTAGGCGCATTTACTCTAAAAAAGACAATTTAGTTGGGTGTTTGTGTCCAGTTGTTGTATCCCCTTCGCCCCCACTCACATCAGATTCACTTCCCGGTTGACTTGGTGGTTGGTATGTTTTTTTGGCAAAATCGGTTTTTAAGGCATCAAAGCGTTTGGCAAATGTTAGCATGCGCCCATGTTTATAATCAGCTTCATCCCTCAAAAACTTTCTGTGTTTTCTGTGTTGTACTTCGTCCTCGTATTTTTCGAGGCGCTTCTCCATTTCTTTTCGCATTTTGTCTGTTTCTTTTTTATCTCTTAATGAGATTTTAGTTTCCAAATCTTTTATCACATCAAGAATTTCCTCTAAGTCTTTTTCAGCGTATTTAATCAAAATGCGCATCATATTTTTGCTACATTGCATATTGTTTTCACCCCATTCTAATAACATCTCAGTTTTTGTATCCGGGTAGGTAGGCATCGTGAAGATTCGCAGTCCACGTGGAACTCTATCCACTTCTAGATTTTTTTGAAGTGCCAGTATTTCCCAGCTTTTGTTTATTTCACGTTTGTATTGTTTCTCTAGTTGAAAGAATAATTGCTTCAGCGATGTGTCTGTGTTAGATGTTTGGGCGCTTTCATTTCTCTCTGTACTTTCATTAACATTGTCTTTTTGAAACATTGTTGCTGCTTTGGCCATGCGTTTGGTTTTCCGTGCTTCCATGATAATTCTGTTTGTTTACTATAATTGTAATGTCAGTGGGGGTCTCTGATTCAGTCCAGACGGAGATTTTGTTAGGCTCAGCAAGGCGCTTTTAATTATTTGTCTTCCCGTGCCATGTTAGTATTGCCGAGTTTGCAGTTATGCCAATTATCAGAAAAACAGTTCCCGCTTCAGTGAGTCACAAGGGGAACAGCCATGCATCGGCTGCCACTTCGTGCTTTCCCTCACTCTCAAGTAGCTACGAGACAGGGAGATTGCCGGTGAAGATATTATGCATCAGTTGGCTTTACTTACCCAGCCGGTCAATTTCCGTTCGGGCGGCGTTCTCCACCCCGTCCTACGGTATTCAGCTCGGCAAGGGCTCGAATTTTCACTGATGGTTCTCCTTCAATTCACGGCTTCTCCTCAGTGTTTCGGGCGCCTCCAGCAGTTAATTTTCAAGCAATGGCGGTTGATGCTACAGCGGGTGCGTGTGTGGGACCAACCACAGGTCCGATAAATCTTTTGAAGCAAAAAACTGTACGCCGCACTCAGGAACTGTAATTAATCTGTTTATTTGGCAAACTCCACAGCAATTAGTCTGTCACACCGACGCGTTTCGGGTACACGCCCTTTCTCACGGTGGGCGGCACTACTTTCCTTCCTGCTTAAAAGGCTTTGCATCACATGCTACTACCCTTAGACTTCTGGGATTTGTAGTTAATATATTTATACATAAAGCAGAATGACACCTTTTGTGACAGTTGTATATCTAGGTTCAGGGTTACATTTACTGGCACGTTTTCTCGCTGCGGTTGCACTTATTGCTTGTTTTATATGCATACATTTTGCCAAATAAACGGATTAATTACAGTTCCTGAGTGCGGCGTACAGTTTTTTGCTTAAAAAAAATATATATATATATGGTGGCCGTCTGCATAGCCTATGTCCTTCTGCTGCAACTGCCCTTTCCAACGCTGTATTGGGTGTTGTGATTGGTGCTGTGGTTACTGAGATTACCCGCCTCAAAGGTTTGAGCTCTCTCTTTATAATATTAGTATGGATATATATATGCAAAAAACCTTCTCCAACCAAAAGAAAAGAGGAGGCCACAGTAGGGGAGACAGCGGAGGCTTCTTTATTGTAAGTATGACCATCTAAAGGGCGAATGCATTTCGGCTCGCGGGGGTAGTTGAAACCAATTTGCGGGAAAATGTCACCTTAATGCTCCAATGTTGATGCCGCACCAACCTCCAAGTCCCAGTTTTACAATCAGCAGGGGTAAGTCCGGAAATCCAGCTGGCCCGGCGTGGAGCCAGGTGACTCCAACACTGCCTCTTTTCTTTCCGAGTCCTGCGGCGGGCCCCCGCCCTCCCAGACACCTGGGAACAAAACCGCCACCGTGAAGCAGAAGCCAGCGTGACCAGGGCCAACTTGCGGTGCGGGGGCCTCTTGAAGCGCGTCTCTGGCACTCGCGCTGATTATGTGCAAAAAACCTTCTCCAACAAAAGAAAAGAAGAGGCCACAGTAGGGGAGACAGTGGAGGCTTCTTTATTGTAACTATGACCATCTAAAGGGCGAATGCATTTTGGCTTGTTTCTCTGCCTTCTTCAGCGCCAATGGTCTGAACAGGATGCGGGCGCCATCACAGATTTAAATACCTTGCCCCATCCTGAAAGGTGACAACAAACTCCGCCCCCCAAACAACGAAGGTTCGTATTGGTGTAAGTCAAACCTGTTGGACGCCAGGTGCGTCAATACTACAGGTCCCGGGAAAATGTCACCTTAATGCTCCAATGTTGATACCTCCTCTGCTCCCCAGACCGCACCAACCTCGAAGTCCCGGTTTTACAATCAGCAGGGGCATATCCGGAAATCCAGCTCGCCCGGAGTGGAGCCAGGTGACTCCAACACTGCCTCTTTTCTTTCCGAGTCCTGCGGTGGGCCCCGCCCTCCCAGACACCTGGGAACAAACACCGCCACCGAAGAAGAAGTCAGCGTGACCAGGGCCAACTTGCGGTGCGGGGGCCTCTTGAAGCGCGTCTCTATATATATGTGAACAAGGCAGGTGTGCCGAAACGCATCATGCTATAAAAGAAATAAAAACCCTGAGCTGGATGGCAGAAGCTTACTCCTGTGTGTCAGTGTCTGGTTTATCAAATTGAAATCAGGATTGGTTGGAATATATATATATATATATATATATATATATATATATATATATATATATATTACCTACTGGCGGTCGCCAGTAGGTAGTTATAGTTAGGACCTTGTTTCCATAGGAAATCCTCAACATTCTATTTGGATTAACTTTGGCCCTGGTGGATGAATCTTTACGAATTTCTCAAAGAAGATGGCTCGGTCCGCTGCGCTCCTTCCCTGAAAGTTTGGGGGGGAATGGTGAAGTGGGGGCTGAGATAAAAGGGGGGTCCCAAAACGTGTTTTCTCCATGTTATTTTCCATTGGACGTTTAGACACGGCTACAGGTCGAACGGCTGAATGGATTTATAAGAAATTTGGCAAAACTGTAGAGTCCGGCTCGCAGATTACGCTTTTTTTGGAATGGTGTAAATCTGTTCAGCAGTTGTTGAGAAAATTAAAGTTAAAGTCAATTATATATCTATAAGTGCGCACGGGTGCGCGCACTCAAGCGGCTGCGCGCAAGCGGAATTTTTTTTTTGCTGCGTGACGTCTGTTAACGTTCGATTCGAAGGAAATCAGGAAGTGTTGACCGCCATTTTGTCACTGCGAGTAAATATATTGTCATTTCAAAGCGTTGGAACATGGAAAGGGGAGAAGGTAGAGATTGTTTTGCTGCGTAGGTTCTCTCAGGGTGTGCAGTAAGGCCCTTAAACGCGAAAATATATATATATATTTTTTTTTAAAGTTGCGGGGTGCGCACACTCGGGCGCGCACACCTATTTACAAGAGTGTGAAAATGGAGATAAATCAGAAGTTTGAGTGCTTTGATATAAGGTGGCTCTGAAAAGAGCCCTTGTGTTAATTGAGTTTTTTCTGCATTTATAAGTAAGTACCGATGCAGAGTCTGATGTTGCAGAGGAAGATTCTGTTTCCCTCATCCGTGAAATGAACACCATCTGTCCTATAGATGTGTTGCATGTGGTAACGCAAGTTGTTGTGGTAAATAGAACCCATGCTATAATCTCTGAGGAAAGCAGAAACAGATTTATTAACATGTCTCCTTGCTTTCTCAATTTGTGCACAATGTTGATTGGACCAATTCCATTTCTGTCTTTGGCATATATTGGAATATACCAAGGCAGTTCGAGGAAAAAGTGTCATCAATTGTCGAAAGGTGTCTTTTAGAAGCATTTCCAGACCTACCCCAGTCAATGTGCCTAGATTGTTCCCACCACAGTGCACAATTATAAGGTCTGGTTCTGGGAGATGCATAAAAGTTTTCACCAATGGTATTAATTGGTGACATCTTAATCCTTTTTGCCCAATCCACGTTATCTGCACATTTGGTAAATCAAGGTTGGAAATTCGTCTGCTTGCTGCATATTTTCCACTCCAGTGAATATAGCTGTGTCCTAAAAGCCAAACCGTCATTTTCAAGGCAGCTGCACTCGTACTCCGATGGGTTCTGGAAGTGGAATGGCAGTTAGAAGCTGAAAGTCAGGATAAAAAAATGGATGAAGCTTGGTGTGGTTGAAAAACGAAAAATGATTGGTTGATTCTAATACGTGAAGATTGAAGACTACGTTGCATGTTAATGTTATGTAAAAGAAAAAGTAGTATTGGGTGTGAAAAAAATGACATGTAACAGAGCTGTGGATAGGCAGGTGTTTCTGGAGGGAAAACAGTGTTGTTAGTTTGCTGTAGAACGTTGAGATATGAACTTTTGACCTGTGCCTTCAGCCAGGTGCAGAATGAGGTGTTACCATGGAAACAGCCAGAGATGGCAGTGGGTGATGGGTGACTTTTATGTGACATTGAAAATATTGTGAGGGACAACCAACTGAAATGTAAATTTGAATACAAAATTTTGCCGGAGGAAATATGATTGGCTGAAGAGACATATATGAGTCTGTATTGACTGGATATCTGTGCCATTGAATTTTGGTTGCAGTGATAGCAGCATAATTGAGACTTCCGTCAAACGAATATCTATTTTGTGACTGTCACTGTTGTACATCGTACAAAGCATTGGTAAAGGTAAGTCTGTAACTGTTTGTTTTGTCATGTACCGTAAAATATGGTTTACTCACAAACAATGATTGATTTTCCTCATAGTTTGAAACTAAACTCATTTTTGGCTGTCATAATGTGTTGTATTTCTAAAACTATTTTTAATTTAAATGTGAAATATGAAGTTTAAAATATGTTTAATATAAAAAATAATTATTTGTGTGATTTTGAAGCCTTTATATATAATGAGAGAAGTTGTTTATGAAGTGAAAAAATTATATTAGCAGAGAGACAGATAATGCAGATAGAGAGAGAAATGGTAAATTACATGTGATACTGTCGTGAAAAAATGTTAATGGTTAATGAATTCGTAAACTTTCTGTCACACGACAAAATTAGAGTGCGGTTTCTGGACGCGGCCTGCATTGGTGGGTGTAGGGTGAGAGGGGCAGGTGGTTGAGTGAAATAAAATGAAAAGTTGGTATATTACATGTGATACCGTGTTGAAAAAGTGGTAATGTTTAATGAATTCCTAAAGTTTGTGTCAGACGACAAAATTATAGTGCGGTTTGTGGCCGCGGCCTGCGATGGTGGGCGTAGGGTGAGAAGGGCAGGTGGTCGAGTAAAATAAAATGAAAAGTTGGTACATTACATGTGATATCGTCTTGAAAAAGTGGTAATGCTTAATGAATTCTTAAACTTTCTGACAGACGACAAAATTACATTGTAGTTTGTGGCCGCGGCTTGCACTGCTGGGGTGAGAGGGGGAGGTGGTCGAGTAAAATAAAATGAAAAGTTCTGACCATGAGGTTGTACACAGATTTGTGCAGTAAATGTGTTCGTAAATTGAGGTACCAAACGGAGTATAAAAATATCTCTCTCACTCCTGCTGTTTGACTGCATCTTCATCTCCCTTCTGCTTTCCGTCTCCGTTGCCCTGTGTTATCTTATTGTGTGTGTGTCTGTCTGTGTCTGCCTTCAGTCCGGGTTGAGGAACTTTGCCGTGGAGGCACACACAGATAGTCTCATCAAAGTAGTTGGAACGTTTTGAAAAAACTATTTATATAATTGAAATGCTTTTTTGAAGCGCTAGTGAATGTTTTCTTTCACAATTACCGCTCAGTTGTTTCCATAGAGCAATGTATGTTGTATTTCACTACTTAGTGCCTCTGCATCTGCACTCTGTTCTCTGGTGGCTGGCGGAGAAGTGTTTGTTATTGTGGAGATTAAAGCGTGATAAGGAGTGAAATACGACATAGCGTCTGGTCTGTAGAAGCGTGGGAGCAGTGATTAACACTGAGAGAAGCAGAACTGCGGTAGTGCTTGGTAAGAGTAATAAATTATTTTTTTACAGAGGTACAACTGCCTGCATGGTGCGCGACCTACTAAGAAAGGGTTCACGGGCTGTTATAGGCCTGTGGGTTCTAGTATGAGTAAATCAGGTCGACAAAAGAAAATATTAAGTTAGTACAGCTGAAGTTACGTGGAACACATGAATACTGTTTCAATATACAATCATTTTAGTTGAGATTATGGATTAAAAGAGAGAACGTGTATATTTGAAATGTTTATTCAGAAATGCACTGTTTTCAAGGCAAGTTTCTTATCTAATACGAGTACAGACATTGCAAAAAACAAAGTAATCGGTATAGCCACTAGTACATAAAATACAAACGGTATAGTTGATGAAAAATGAATATGGTTTAGCAAAATTAATTATACACTCTTATGAGGAAGTATATTGGGGCAGATTTATGAAGGCCTTGCGCCGCCGGTGCGTCACTTTTAACATGGGAAAAAGTGACACACCGGCGGCGCAAGGCCTTCATAAATAAGGCTCATTATATGTTAATAAATGGAAGAAGGTCTCTGGCCTTTCAGTTTAGGAACGATACATGAAAATGCTAGTGGTTAGACAATATGTCTTTATCAATGAGCTCTCTGCATGCGAAGCACTATCACGTTTCTGTTATGCTATTGTGTAAGGGAAAAAAAACGCGCCAAAACCGACAAAATGGCGAGAGGTGCATGTATGTAATGTGTTGGATCGTTCGCAAATCAGTGTTGAGAAGAACTACTGTATTGAGATATCTTTTGAAGGTTGCAGTATTGGATTTGAAGTACAGTACGAAAAACAATGGAAATATTATTGAAAGAACATATTTTTCTCTTATGTATTAAAAAATATTTTAGTTTATGGAAAATTAAAGGAGCAGAGGTGTGTGAGGCGGAAATAAGCAGTTCAAATGCGAAATGGCGTTTACAGTTATAAAAAACTCATTCTATATTTACACATTAATTAGGGCACATGTAGCATATATTACCGAGTTTTGCTTCGAGTACGTTTGAAAGAACATAAGATAAGATATACAATAGAATTGTTGAGATTAGACTTTAATAAAAAATAAAGTTCAAAATCGAGTAGCTGAAGAAAAAAAATGTAGTCCACAGAAAAGATCAAAATTTAACCAGCAGGAAATCATAATGTCCACTGTTAGTAAAGCCAATAGGGCTGTTCATGTTAAGAAAATATCCAAGAAAACGTGAAAAAGATAGGGAGGCAAAACGAAATGTGGACGTCAATGGCTTGTATAACAGTCATCCAAGTATTGTATAGGCGAAGTAGGCAGCAACTGCTTCTAACAGGAAGTCACTGTTATGATCCGAAAACATGTCAGCCATCCAATTGAAAAGAGGAAAGCAGCATTCATGATCTGTTATTATCGGAGCCTTTAGTACCATCAGAGGACAGCTCGGTGGGTTTTCTTTCAATGTAGCTGTCTGTCAGGAAATCTTGCGCCGCTGCGAATATATTCCAATGACCTAGAACTCCTTGTATCGCTGCAAAGGCCATAATCCCTCCGTTGCAACATAGCTGTTCATGATCAATTAACGGATTCATGAGATGATTGTAATTCACTTCAGGAGGTACCAAGTTGCAGAGACATAAGTCCAGGGCCCACATGAAATCACAGCTCAGGCAATGAAATACAGGCTGTACACAGGTGAAATAGGAATATCGAAATGATAATCGATATGAAGTATTCAGAGTCGAGAGTGCTAAGATGCCGTAGTAGTCAAGCATCTTCTGGCGAAATAGTTCTAAGTGTTCCGGCTTGTTTGCGAAGACAGGAGGGACATGCATTTTGAAATAAACGAGATGGGAACACAAACGTCGCAGCACTGGCAGTTCAACAGGAAGTCCACAGAAATAGGTCGCAGAGCATGGAGTGAAGAGTAGCAGAATGACTTGATATAATTTTTGGCAGTCCGGTCACTAAACCATTGCTTAGTAGTTATAAAAAAAATAGCCTGTCTTGAAGTGGAGGATGCGTTTAAAATTAAGGGAGTCACCTCAGTAAATTGTAAAGGAAAGCCACTCTTTTATAAGGAATGGTGTTGTCTGCGAATATTAGCTAAGTGAAAGATATGTTCGCGAACAGATGCTACGCTAACTTCTTTTTGTGACAATAAGGCTGTTGTTCATGTCTTGTGATTCAAGGCCGGAATTCGCTGCCAGATGGAAACATCAAGGTTCAAATGCGTGGGGTAGATAAACTACATTCTTAAAGGGAAGCAAATGCAGAGTGATTTTTACCGCGTAAGCTTTGTCGTTTAAAAAGTCATAGTGATTTTCATTATATGTAAAAAATAATATCACTGATGAAGAATGAAAAAAAATCGTTATAATAATAGGCACTGGTGTATTTTTGGAAAGATATGCAACATTACAGGGATTCCACTTAAATAAGTCATGTAATTGAAAGTGCCTGCATGTGGACGACTAAATACATGTTTAGGCGTTTAATATGCAGCTTTGAAAAAAAACGTGTGTATGGTTTAAAATGAAATGTAAAGGTTTAAAGCAGGAGTTTCCAAAGCGGTCGTGGAGGGCCAGATGTATGGTAGATTAAAAAAATTACTACATGTTTTTCAATTGAGTTATCTAAAAAATATGTTTCATTATCTACTGTGTAGTTTTTCAGCATGTTGCTTATTGTTTGAGTTTTACTATTGCTGTGTCTTATACATTTTCAAGGGGCGGATCTAGGGTCATGGTGGCCGTGGGCAGGGAGCGTAGGTAGGGGGCCCTGTAACAGGGGGTCCGGGCGGGGCGGAGTGCGGAGCCCAGTGAAGAGGGGGGGGGGTCAGGGTGTTTGGAAGTGGAACAGAGCCAGAGGACGCGTAATTCTTGGCATGGGCTATCACAGAAACATGTATCTATTGTCAGAGAATTATTATATTAAGGATATATATTGGCATGGTGGCCCCTGGGGTTTGGTGATCCAGTGCAGGTGTACAGCTTGCATATGCCTAAGGCCAGCTCTGCATTTTCTGTGTATGCAGTTGTTGTCCGTTACATGGGTTTTTACAAAACCTGTGTGTGGTGAAAATGAAATGTAAAGGTTTAAAGCAGGATTTTCCAAAGCAGTCCTGGAGGGCCAGATGCATGGCAGATTAAAAAAATTACTACATGTTTTTCAATGGGGTTATCTTAAACATATGTTTCTTTATCTACTGTGCAGTTTTTCTGCATGTTGCCTATTCTTTGATTTTTACTGTTGCTGTGTCTTATACATTTTCCAGGGGCGGGTATAGGGTCATGGCAGCCCTGGGCAGGGAGCGTAGGTAGGGGGCTCTGTAACAGGGGGTTTGGGCGGGGCGGAGCGTGCAGCCCACTGAATAGGGGGGGGTGGATCAAGGTGTTTGGAAGTGGAACAGAGCCAGAGCACGCCAAATTCCTGCCATGGGCCGCTACGCAAATATGTATGCATCCTTAGAGGATTATTATATTAAGGATATATATTAATATGGTGGCTCCTGGGGTTTGGTGATCCTGTGCAGGTGTACTGCTTGCATATGCCCAAGGTTGGCCCTGTATTTTCTGTCTATGCACTTGTTCTCCGTCACATGGGCTTTTAGTTATGAAGGCCTTGTGTCACTGGTGCATCAGTTTTAACATGGGAAAAAGTGACATATCTGTGGCGCAATGGTTTCATAAATGAGACATTTTATATCTTATTGTAATGATAGAGAATCTTGGGGAATGTATCTGTTATGCTTGTTCTTTGCTATAATGGCTCTGTGTTGTGTAAGAAATAAGTCCGTAATAAGTTAATTAAATTTTATTATTTTCTTTTTTACAGTGTTTGGTGGTGAAAAGCAACAACCTGCCTTCTGAATTACACAATTTGAGGAATTATATTCTTTTTTTCAGGTGAGTTGGTATTTTTGCATTGGCAATTTTTTTGGGTGCACATGAAAATAATGAAGAAGATTTTTTTAAATGTTTGTAAAATTTCATTTTGAAATATGATTTTATTTTGAATTATTCACATGGGTTGTATCTGCTTATACTAGATATGTATTTTGAGATATTCTCCACTGACAGTTGAAATTATCTTTTAATGGGCTTGGTGCATGTGTTGTTTTTGATGGAGTTCAGATTTATGGATCATTGGGGTATAATTCTTTCATGTTTCCATTACTTAAATCTTGTGAAGTGCTCATGATTTTTGAAATCTTGTTGCATTATGTTTGGCAGTCTTTCTCCTTTATTTACAGAGAGGTATTATGATATGGTTCTAGGTGTGATGGGTATCTTTCCTGCATATCTGTGATTATACTATGTATAGGTATTGTTTTACATATTCATGCAGAGGTTTATTATGAGGTTGTTCTTCATGCTTAGTATGACATTTTGTATATGCTATGACATTTACATGGTGAGTATGCTGTTGAAACATAAAAGGAACTGTCTCTGTGGAAAGTAGTAATCTGTTAAGTGAATGCTATGGTTTGTATAGTGTGAGCCTTCTCTTCAGAGTGGATATAGTTTACATAGCTCTTTGTACTGGTGAACTGAAAAAATGGGTCTCTAAAAATTAATTCTACAGTTAATCAATATTTGTGATATCTAGAAAATCTAAAAAGAAATTTTACCGTAAAATGTCTTTTAAGAACAGTAATTATTTAATGGAAAAAAAAGATCAGTGTTAATGTTTAGGGTTATATTGCCAATTTCTTTTCAAAACAAGCGGAACGTGGTATCTTAATATATATACAGTTAATAAGTTAGAAATTATAAAAATATATGTAGTTTAAAAATTAGTAAAGGTACTTTTAAGTTATACATTTATGAAAAAAGATATAATTTAGTCTGTATATTTTTTTAAAAGGATACAGAAGAATAAACTGAGTCTAGTTATGGAGAATTCCTCAGAAGAGAAACAAATTCATTTTGAAATCATTAACGAAGTGATGGAGGAAATTTTAGATGCAGTCTTTGAAGAGGAAATAGATGAAAATAATGATTTTATGGACATGTCTTTAGACTCAGCTTACTTAGAGATGGTAGAAGGAGATGAGGACGTTGGACTTGAAGAAGTTACTGATGATATAATGCTGGAAGTTCTACTAGATTATGAACTTTTCAATGAATAAAAAAAAATTTGATAGTAAAGCATTCTTGAAGACAGTTTTCTTGTTCTATTCATCGATGATGTGCTTTATGAGAGTGATAAGACATGTTCTCATGAAGTGTAAAAGAGATTGTAGTAAAAAAGGTTAAAACATCTTGATGACCCATAGTTCTTGAAAAAAGTGTACTGTTTGTATGCTTTAAAAATTAAAATTAAAAACTGTCTATAATGTTAAAACAGATATGGAGTGTGATAAAATTAAGAACCAACATTTACTACCGGATTTCCTACTCTGTTCAGAGACTTTCTGTTATTTTCTTTATTCTACTTAGAAAATGAATCTGTGATCTAAATATTTGTTATGTTTGTGTTTTACAGATTGAGAATTTCATCAAAATCTTAAATTAAGATGCCGACCAGAACTGAAAAAAGAAAGCTCTATAAACGGACTTACAATTTGAAGAAGAAAGGAATTGAAGAAGTATCAAAAGAACATAGGACGGATAAAAAGAAGAGTGCTTCTGGTAAGGAAACCAAAAAGTTTTTGAGAGCAATATGGGGAAGGAAAAATGTTAGTATTGAAGTCCACAAGGAAAAGAGTATACCAGTATCGAGAAGGAGACATGGAACCAAAGATAAAAATGTTTCTGGAATCAGCAGACAGGAAAATCTGTACAGTAAAACTCGGATGAATCAATTTAGCCAAATCAGGAAGCGTATGTTTTACAACAGAGTAGTTTCGAATTTATTACAAAAGGAGAAAGTTTCTAAAAGAAGATCTGCTTTTCTTAAGAAGAAACAATATATAGAGGGTATTGTTGAGCGCGCGTTTGAGACAAAAAGAAAATTATTTATTTTAGTACTTAATAGAATAAATACGCTAAATAAGGCAATACGAGTTTTAAAAGCTAAAAGTAAATGGAAGAGACACATAAATAGGAGTAATTTTTGTAAAGTGTTTTCTGGAAAGTGGATGCATACTTCAACTTCTGAACCATTTTTTAATGAAGAGAGTTACTTTCAAAGTAACGATTTGTTGCATGCAGTTGACACCAGTGGTCGAGGATATGAGGTGAAGGAGGGATGTGTAATTGAGAAAGAGAAAATTGTGGTTAGAAATGCAGAAGAGGTGATGGCTGGAGCAGCTTCAGGGGGACGTCCTAATGTTCCTGTTTACAGTTGGAATTGTAGTAGCATTTGTAGTGTACGACAGGATTCAATTGATTTCTTTCGCAATTTCTTACGTAAGTACACTAAAGAAAGTCTTAGAAAAAAAATTGTTATGTTGCAAGAATTAGATCATTGCAGAGTGCGAGAAAAAATAGGTCTGCAAGGTCATTCTCTGGCTTGTCTTTCTAAAAAAATATGCCAGAGTGTGTTTCATCACTTCAGGATGTTAGCAGTGCATCATACTAAAATGAGAAAATTAGTGAGAAAGTTGTATTATGCAAAAAGTCCAGCACTTAAACTTAAACAGTTAAATAGTGCTCTTTTGCATGGATGTGAATTAGATGTTAAGAAGATTTGTGCAGAAATTGAGGTAAGTTATTTTGGTCCAGAGGAAGATAATGCAGAAACTGATATAATTATAGAAGGAAATGTGTTAGAAAATGTTGGACATGTTAATATTGAAAATTTTGAACAGGAAATAATAAAGTTTAAGGTAATTGCAGGTGAGAAACCAAATTTGTCTTGTGTCTGTTGTCGACGCATTCATTACAAAAGTCAAACTAGGTTAGTTGATTTATATTTAAAAAGTGAAGATGAAAGTAATGGTCAATGGAAAGATTTTGCAACTTATTTGTTGGTGGAAAATTATTTTGATTTGGGTTTTGAGCAACGTATTTGTAAATATTGTTATAATAAATTAAATGAAAATAAAATGCCTGCTAGAGCTGTTCATAATAATCTAGAGTTGATAAATATTCCATCAGAACTGATGGATTTAAATACTTATGAGACTATTCTGATCCAATGTGTACATCCTTTTCAGGCTATTGTTCGTATGGAGCCTAAGACTGGTAAATTAAATCCTTCAGATTTACAAAGAGGATTAAAGGGTAGAGTTGTATATTTGCCACTTGATTTAAAAAAAAATATGGAAACAATTGGTGTTGAAAATGTAGAAGAGGAACCTCTAGTTATTCTAGTTAATGGTGTACCTACAAAGAGTAAGAAAATCTGGCAAGATTTAGTGGATGTTAGAAAAGTCAAAAAGGCAACATTGTATTTAGTTCAAAACAATAAGTACTATAAAGATGTATACGTAGAAGAAGAAGATGTAAGTGAAGAAGAGGAGAGTGATTTGTCTATTGGACAAATTGAAAAAGTTGACCTATCCAGAAGTGAAGAAATTTATGAACATTACAGTGTTCATCCACTGCATTCCAAAGAAGCAATAGGGAATGCTATTGAATTATTTCAGATGAAAAAGGCGAAAGGAAATCCTATTAGTGTGTGGGAAGAAAGTTTGGAAGGTTGTTGTTTCCCACAGTTATTCCCTACAGGTGAAGGTACACGATATGATGATCGACCTATGCAGATTCCTGCATCTGAATACCGGACAACAAGATTATATGCAGAAGATCAGAGGTTTCGCCAATGCATTCCATATTTGTTTCATCTTCTGTTTGAGAGTGACTTATCTGGTCTCTCTTATGCAGTAAACCATATCTTAAAAAGTGGAGTTCATCTGCATAATATTTCAGCAAAGGAATTTATGGATAAAGTGCAACAGAAAGATAGTGTTTTGGATTCACATCTAATTAATTTAATGGCTTGTCAGCGTGGTACTAATGAGTATTGGTACCGTCGTCATGGAGATTTGAAGTGCATGCTTAGAAACTTAGGAGCACCAACATGGTTTTTAACTCTAAGCTGTGCAGAGTATGCTTGGGAAGATTTATTTGAATTTCTTCAGGAGGCGAATGCAAACATAGAAAATATAAACTACAAGACACCCGGAGAACTGTGTTCGTTAGATCCGGTTAATGTTTGCAGATATTTTAATCATAGATTTGAAGCTATGATGTCTTTTCTTACAAACAAGAAAAATCCGCCTCTTGGTGAAGTACTGGATTTCTTTTGGAGAAAAGAATACCAAGCAAGAGGTGCTCCTCATATTCATATGCTGTTATGGATCAAGGATGCTCCTAAATTTGGAAGAGACTCGGATGAGACTGTATTGTCTTTTATTGAACAGTATGCCACTTGTGACATACCTAATAGTACAACTGATAAGGACTTAAGAGGAAAAGTGTTATGCTTTCAAAGTCATCGTTGTGGAAAATATTGTCGGCAAAATTCAAATCAAAGAGTAAATTCTACACCAAATGTCGTTTTGGATTTGCACGACCGGTACTTTCAAAAGGAAGAGTCAACAATTTGATGTCATCTTTGCGACATAACATCAGAAGAAGGTCACCTAAAAATACGTACAATTTAAGAAGAGGTGAAGAATCCAAATATATAAATGACTATAACCCAGTCATTTTGTCCATGTGGAATGCTAACATGGACATACAATATGTTGCAGACAACTCTATTGCTGTGGCTCGATATGTAACGTCTTACATCACAAAATCTGAAAAGACGGAACTGAAGGAGATGTGGGAAGACATTTCTCATGAAAAGAGCCTAAGCAAGAAATTGTATACGTACAGTTTGAAGATGTTGTCTCATCAAGAAATTGGAGCATATGAATGTTGTGACCGATTATCATCAGCAAGTCCTTATGCTAAATCAAGGACTATTCTCTGGGTGAGTTTGGGTCTTGCAGAAACACGAAACCGTGTTCTAAAACCTGTGCAAGAAATTGAATATGTAGCCCAGAAAGAACCAAACAGTACAGACATTCTGAAAACAAATATGTTGGATACATACTAACCAAATAGAAGTACTCTTCTAGAAAACATTTGTCTGTATGAAATACTTCAAAACTACACTTTTAAAAGGAATGTTACAGAGAACATTGATAAAGGTGTATACGCTGTAATTGGACAAGAAGGATGTCTGGTAAAACAAAGAAAAGGACACTTGATTAATCATTGGAAACTGAGTTGCGAAACACCTGACAAAAGAGAAGTTTACTATTTTGCTCTTTTGCAACTCTTTAAACCATGGCGTAGAGAAGAGGAACTACTTGGGGAGTTTGATAGTTATGAAGATTCATTCAACGCTTCTAAAAGTAGTATTGAATGTCCTGTTTTTAGTAATTATCTCCAAATGTTGAATGATGACATAGAGCAAGAAGCGACAATTGCAGCGGAGATTGCTAGAGATAGTTCACAAGATAGTCAAAGTTCGGCTTCATTAAGTCAAGATCCACTGGGACAACCAATTATCCAAAATGAAGCAGCCACCGCCATGGATGAGGTGGAAAGAGCAATGCAGCAAGGTCAAGAGGAAGCAATCAACTTAGAAGAATTAAAGAAGCAATTTAATGTTGAGCAAAGACAGATATATGATGAAGTGACAGAGCACATTGAGCATGGCTTTCGTCATGAGAGAAAAGATTGCTCATGTATGTCATTTCAACCTATTCGATTATATGTAAGTGGAGAAGCTGGAACTGGTAAAAGTTTCCTAATTAAAGGAATTACTACATATTTACAGCAAAGAACTCAGTCAACACTGTCGTGTGTTGTTACTGCTCCAACTGGATTGGCAGCACATAATATTAAAGGTATTACTTTACATCGTTTACTGATGCTGCCAGTTGAACATGAAAATAAATTACAATATCACAAGCTATCTGGAGAAGCTTGTTTTGAAGTTTCTGGAGTGCTTAAAAAAATGAAACTTCTTATTATTGATGAAGTAAGCATGGTATCTAATTTAATGCTTGCTTTTGTGCATTTAAGAATGCAACAGATACTTAAGACAGAGTATGATGTGTTATTTGGAGGTAAACATGTCATAGTTTTTGGAGATCTACTCCAACTAACTCCAGTGAAAGGACAACCTGTATTTGAAACTGTTATGCATGAGGAGACTAGAAAGTGCCTGGGCAGTATTGGAAATATTAATATAT
The DNA here is from genome assembly GCF_964261635.1 of Lissotriton helveticus. Taxonomy (NCBI): domain Eukaryota; kingdom Metazoa; phylum Chordata; class Amphibia; order Caudata; family Salamandridae; genus Lissotriton; species Lissotriton helveticus. The sequence goes on along the minus strand of NC_136063.1, from coordinate 1,179,115,215 downwards.
GGTCACATTTCAAATATACTGAACTGATTCAAAATATGCGACAGGCAAAGGATACTAAATATGGAAATATTCTTCAAGATATAAGGATTGGAAAACTAACTGAAGATGCGAAACACACTCTACGAACACGATTACTTTCCAAGCTGTTTCCTAATGAAGATAATGTACCTGAGAAAATATATAGTAAAGAGGTAGCAGATAAATCAGTGATATGCTTGATGCCAACTGTGAAAGAATGTTCAGTTTTTAATGAGAAAATTTTGAATTTAGAAAATCAAGAAATTAGGAAACTGGAAGCTAAAGATAGAATAGAGCATGAAGGTAGTACTATTGTTTTGTCTGAAAAGTTGAAGTTAAAATTGGATTCTCTTCAAAAAAGTATATCTAAAACTGCTGGTTTAGAGAAAAATCTGTATGTATGTTTAAATTGTCGGAAAATTTTAAGGAGAAATTTACATGTAGAAAGAGGATTGGTAAATAGAGCAATGGGTAATGTTGTTGGTTTTGTCAATTATACAAATAGAGATGAGATTGAATTTTTAAGAATAAAATTTGATGGAATTGAGGAAGTTCAGAAAATTAGTCGCTGTTCAAATCGTTTTTTGCTTGTGAAAGACTTATATGTCCGTCGGAAGCAATTTCCAATTTGTTTGGCATATGCAGTGACTATTCACAAATCTCAAGGTTTAAGTGTAGATTGTGCTTTGGTAAATATTGGAAGCACTGTATTCAAAGAGGGTATGGCATATGTTGCTTTATCGCGAGTTAGAACTTTATGTGGACTTTATTTAATTGATTATGATGAGACAAAGATTAGTGCAGATTTAAATTGTGTGAAGGAGTATAATAGGTTAAGAAGAGAATATGCTCCAAGTTTACCTCAATATCCTTTAATTGAAAGGCGTATGGTTGGTCAGAAAAGGAAAAATGAGGAGAAATGTGCTGAAGTAGTTGAGAAACGACGAAAAAAAGATGTAGCTGTTGTTGGTAGGCATAAGAAAACGGTTAGTATTGAAGAGATTGTTGGATTTAAGTTTGAAAACAGGTCTGGTGTCAACTGTTATGCAAATGTAGTAGTTAATGTTGTTTTTTTTCTAAAAAATGTTAAGGAACAGATTGTAGAAAATCAAGAGCAAACATTTTGCTATTCCTTAAATTCTATATTTGAAAAATGTAGTAGTGGTGAAAGTGAAGTAGGAAGTGTTTCAGAACTAAGGAATGTTTTAGACATATGTGCAGGAGTAAATCAATTTCCACAGAATATTCAGCAAGATTGTCAGGAATTTATTATGTATATGTTTACAGTTTTGGAAGATGAAGGTGTAGATATTGATAATCTTTTTGGCCTTTCTTATAAATGGGAACATAAGTGTGATAATTGCTCATTTTCAAGTAGTACTGATATACACAGTGAAAGATTTATATATTTAACATTACCAGACTGTAAAGAAGTGTCTTTTAATAAACTAGTAAAAGATGCGCATCAGAACATGGTCTGTGCTCAATGTAAGTCTGAAATGTTATCAACTTTATTTATCCATAGATATGGACAATATGTAATATTAATGTTTCAACGATGCAGAGCTGATGGGAGTAAATTGTCAACTTTAATTAAACATTTTGTGGCTACTCAAGTATCTATTTCTAGAAGAACATTTGTAACTGTAGCCATCATTTTTCATGAAGGGCCTTCCACATCATCAGGACATTATACAGCTTATTTGAAGTGTGGAAGTGGCTGGACGCTTTGCAATGATACCCAACTGACTTTTAAGAAACGTTTGCCTTTTGCCTTAACTAACTCCTATCTGCTATTTTTAGAACCCAAATTTCAGTAGAATCACTTGCTGTAGGAAGATTAATACTGTAAAGATATGAAACTTTCTTGTTGACAAATATCATGTGACTGAGGGTCTACAAATCTATAAATGAAATTTGTGTTTGGTATAGTGATAACATCAGGTAGAAATTTAGTTAATGTTTGATGGTATAAAACATGTTACACATTGTTACTGTAAAGGTTCACAAAAGAATAGATAAGATTAAGATTAAGAAATTTCAGAAAAAAACTACTTAACTCATAGTATTTGGCCATGTGGAAAAATATGAGAGAAGAAAATGAGTACTTTAGATAAATATTTTAGAACATATGAGGACGCAAGTTTTTGGGAGAGGTATTTAAAAGATAATGAGTTAACTTATACAATTTGGCCACGCGGAAAGGTATGAGAGAAGAAAATGTATAGTTAAGATAGATTTTTATAGGAGATACTTGCACGGTGTTTTTTTGAGATATATTTAAAAATAGGTCGTATAGTTTAATTAGTTTGTAACTGTGGAAGATGTAGTGTGCTTACTCAAGAAATTGCGAATTTGAGAAAAACATTTAAGATATGTTTTTTTCAGGTATTTATAATATGTATGGAGATTTTGGATGGGTTTTTTAAACACAATCATTTTGATTGTGTTTTATTTTTCCCGCTGTTATATGATGATTAATATTGAAATCACTGTTTATAGTGAAAATCAATGTATTCTGAGGACAGCAAAAATAAACCATTTAATATGTTGTTTGAGTTATTTTGTTACATTGAATTTAGAAATATGTATTAAAACATATTTTTTTACTGTCTTCCACAGTTATTATATTTATAAGGTAAGTACAACTAATAACATCCGAGAGTTTTCTCTGCCTCTCTCTTATTGACTCCTACTTTTTTTTATTTTATGAAATGTACATTATAATCTTATTTTTACTTTTCTTCCACAGGTACTACGTTTTTAAAAGAAATTTACTTTACTTTTTGACTATTTTTTAGGTAAGTATAAAAAATAAAGAAACTTTTACATCACTGTGTCATTTCTTTGTCTATCCTGCTTAAAGCAATGTCATGTTTAATATAAGCACTTCCACATAGGATTGGGTGCATTGTTATAAGGCATGCTTTAAAAGTGATTTAATGAAATGAGCGACATTTTACTGAGTGAGTTCAGCAACACTGATATATGAAAACATTGGTGGGAAATGATATTAAATGTTACATGTTGTTCTTTCCAGGAGTTTAAGTCCTTTGCTGCAGTGGCAATTCTGCCTCAGCATTAGGGGGCCGGGGGGCTGAGTGGTACTTCTATGCTCATGATAGAGGTACTCCTTCATGAGCCACGGTTGAGATCTGTTCATGATACAGTGGTTCTGTCATGGCTCTGCTTAGTGAATAGAACGTGTCATGGAGGTACAATATTAGTGCTGTGCAAGCACAGCGGCAAGCCCATGACAAAACTGGTCTATTCTGAGGACAGCTGAGGCAATGCTCGTGATGGAGCGGCTCTGTCATGAGCATGGAAGGACTTAACAGGTGTTAAAAAAACATGAGGGGTCTCTTCAAAGAGAGTGTTGGTTGTAATTTAAAGGGCACTTTAAAACACATTGTAGCAGCTTTATGTTGACGTTGCGTCTCTTTGCGCCACAATTTCGTCAGTTTATTTAATACAATGACAGTGGAAATAATGTACCATATTTACAACGTTATGGATCTAGGAGATATGTCACATTCTAAAGCCCTGCACCATAAGGAAGTGTTCCTCTGAAGGAATGCATCTTGAAAGTGGCTGACTGTAATGCATGATATTTCACTCAGTGACTTTCAGACCTATGCTGTTTCAAAACTGTGCATGTGCTTAAAGCAGGCGTAGGTATTGACGCAGTATTGTGAATATAGTGCATTGGTGAGCCTTGCTGGAGCTGCATCACACTTGCGATGCAACTCTAGCAATGTATTACTTTTTGAGCACAGATGTGTTACGCATGTATGGTGTTTTTGTACCACGGTGCGCCACATTTCAAATGTGGCACACCATGGGTAACGGAGCACTAGCATACTGTGGTGCACATTAACTGGTGCATGTCTGGGTATGAAGTAGTTAACATAAATCTGCCCCATAGGTTACAAATCTGCGTTTAGTAGAGTGTTCGGCCTTTGTAGTGTTATGTTTTTTCTGTTATTCTATGTAGGTATGTAATATTGCAAGATTTTTGTCACGGAAAAGAAGCCATGAGTATTGGGTTTGTGAAAGATTGCAAGATTTTTAAAATTAAAAAGCAAGAACCATGGCATTGTTTAATATAGCATTGTAAATACTTATCTTTAATAATGATGAGAGAGTAAAAAAAGGTTAACCTGATGTTTTAAAGTTATTCACAGGCTTCTTTAGAGGAAGTGTTCTATATGATTGTAGCGTGGGTGTTTGACTTTTTTATAGGTAATAGAATGCATTTTGTATGCAGTAGCAGGAGGAGTACTACATACTTGAATATTCTTCAGTGCTTATTTTCATTTTGTAAGTGGTATTGAGACCGACACAGAACTTCAATGGATCGGAGGGGCTGTTCCTGTGCATCTGGAGGACTGCCAAGCCGTTGCAGCAGTGGGAGTGAGGCCTCTCACAGGGGCGTAGCACAGCTCCTTTTGATGCTCACAATTGCAGATAACAGGGTAGAGATGTCCGTGGAATTTTCCACTGTGTTAGTGCTTCAACATCAATGGGAACACATATCTGTTAGAAAATCCTGTAATAATCTCAGTATTTCACATTATCGCGTGAAAAGAAAATCTTCCGAAAGATGTTGAACGTTGTTCTCTTTTGAGAGTAGAAAAGATAGTGAGGGAAGTGGGTGGAGTGCTCCGTGTAAATTGCAGAATAGAAACTACTAAGAACCAATTGGAAGTGTTGTTTTCAAGTCACATGACTTCACATGCGCATCTCAGGACGTGTACGCGGTGACAGTATCTGGTCACTTACGTCATTTGGAAGTAGCGGTCGAATTCAGCGAAGTTTCAAAACGTGAAACGGAGTAAATCCAAACACATCCGGATTTTATATATCTTCTGAGCTCGATTCAAGCATACAATTGTTAAACTATAAAATCTTTTATATTTTTAAAAAAAATACGAAGGTGTGTACATTCCGTCACGCACGAAAGTTTAAAAAGACATTCGGCTCCATTTAATGAAAATGTTCATAATAATAAAAAAGAAGCCTAGGTTTAGTCTCTTTGACGTACTATAAGTTCTTTGATGGGTCTATGAAGAAATTCAATAAGTTCAGATTGCAAAGTTTTCCCGAAATATATAGGTGGGTGCGCAACACGGTCGCGCACGTGAGCCTGGAAATGCGATATCCATTTTATTGAGAACTGTTGCAGAGAGTGCGCACACCGGGTCGCGCACGAAAGTTTAGAAAGGCTATTTTTATTTACAGACAAATTTTAATGCGTTCAAAAAAAGGCAAGGTACAGACTTTCTAATTCTGTATCGTTTTACAAGGAGTCTCTATGCAACTTGAACAGTGAAGAAAACGGCTTGTTTCCGAAAAAAATATTGCCAGAACTTTATTGACAAAAGTATAGGTTGTATACACGAGATATTTCTGAATTAGCATTTTAAAAACCAATGAAATTCACTGAAAAAACCATAGGTTTTACACACGTTATAGTTAGGAAGTAGCATTTAGAAAACCTATGAAATTCACTGAAAAAACCATAGGTTTTACACACGTTATAGTTAGGAAGTAGCATTTACAAAACCTATGAAATTCACTGAAAAAACCATAGGTTTGACACCAGTTATAGTTAGCTGGAAATTTTACTGATCTAAGACCAATGAAATTCCACGTTATAGTTATTTGGACTCACTATAACTTGCGCGTGTAATGCACTGCTGATGACGTCACATATTACATCACTCATGACATCACTGATGACACCATCCTTGTGACACAGTGACAGACCCCCTTTCACTGTAATCTAACCCTTGAAACACATATTCAAAAATAGAAACTAACATTTTCAAAAAAATGGAGATACCCATACCAGTTACAAGGTGGAGGAGTGTGGCTCACTGATTAGAGCGGCAGACCCTGATGCAGAGGTCCGGCCCGGGACCAGGGTTCAATTCCCGACGCGGCAGGGTCCTGAGCCCAAAATGTCCACGGACTCGATAATTCTCGCCTCGGTGCCTATTCTAATCATGGGGTCCCACGCTGCAACTCTGGGCAATAGTTGCTTAATCTCCACTACAGCGGCCCACCCGCTGCGGGATGCCTGGCTTTCACCCTGGGGATACCCAGTAGGGGTTATCTCACAGGGAAAAGCCAGGACGGGTTCCCAAGGCAAGCGCCTTGATGCCTTCGGGTGATACGTGCGCTATATAAGTCGCAATACATACAACAACCAATTCAATAATTCCACCATCTATATACACATGCACTAATTCACCAACAGTTCTATATAGTCACTCATACATATATTCACTAATCATATGTAGTGATACACCTACACATGCTGTTACACACCGACAGTCATCCAAAAGTTATTCACACACATACTCACACATGCAAATAAACTATTGAACATCCATTTATTTGCATAAACAGCTATACACACACTACCACTTTACTTCTAAGGAAACTTACACATACTTACTCTCTTAAAAAATCACTTATAGAAACACATACTAATTTAAACAGGAACTCTTACAATCCCTCACTCTCACATATACTCACTTATATACATCAATATTCACATATACTACATTAAAACATATGTAGTTACTGATAAAGACACTAATAAGACAGTCATTCACTCACTAACACAGACATATACACACTAATCCACCCATACAGTCCTTCACATATGCTGTCTTCAAAACACATACAAACAGAGACTCAGTCATTCTTGCATCTATGTAGTAAGTAATACCCCCACCAAACCATGCAAACACTCATACTGATACTAAGAAAAACATCTAATAACCTATATACATACACATGTACCTACTCATCAACCCATGCAGCCACTTATACACAAAGTGAAACACTAATACATATATTTAAATATTTAAGCATTACTCAGTAATGTATGTATTCACTAAGATATTCAATAATATATACATATATACCACATATTTATTTTTCAGAAAGACACACATTCACTGGATGGTGTCATCAGTGATGTCATGAGTGATGTAATATGTGACGTCATCAGCAGTGCATTACACGCGCAAGTTATAGTGAGTCCAAATAACTATAACGTGGAATTTCATTGGTTTTATATCAGTAAAATTTCCATCTAACTATAACTGGTGTCAAACCTATGGTTTTTTCAGTGAATTTCATAGGTTTTGTAAATGCTACTTCCTAACTATAACGTGTGTAAAACCTATGGTTTTTTCAGTGAATATATATATATATATAAATATATATATATTACCTACTGGCGGTCGCCAGTAGGTAGTTATAGTTAGGACCTAGCTACCATAGGAAATCCGCAACATTCTATTGGGAATAACTCTGGCGCCGGTTGAGGAATTTGCGTGTAATTTTAAAAAATTTGGGCCAGCTCCGCTCCGCTCCTTCCCTGAAAGTTTTGCGGTAATTCGTGAAGTGGGGGCTGAGAAAAAGAGGGGGGTCCCAAAACGTGTTTTCCCCATGTTCATTTCCATAGGACGTTCTGACACGTCTACAGCCCGAACCGCTGAACGGAATTACGCCAAACTTTGCAAAATTGTAGGGACTGGTACGCAGATGTGCCTTTGCTATATTTGGTGAAAATTGCTCCAGTGGTTTTTTTGAAAATTAACTTCAAAAACACATATATCTATAGGCGTGCTCCGAGCGCTCACCGGTACGCGTACCGGGGAGCGCACCCGGCGCGCTACGGCAGTGCGCGAGCGGAAAGCTGATTGGCTGTCGGATGTCTGTCAACATTCTAAACAGTCCGGAGAGTCCGCCATCTTGTGTCTCGGTAGAATCGAGACACAAGAGGTGAAAAAAAAGGGGGAAATGATTAAAAGGGGGCAGGGTAGACACCCCCTGACCCCCTAGGTTTTTTGAGGGGGGCCTAGAAGGACTCTGAAGGGCAAAAAAACTATTTTTTTTTAATTTTCGCGGTTGGGTGCGTTCCCAGGTGCACTCTACGGTACGCGCACCCTGAGCGCACCACGGGGAAAAACTGTAAAAAAATAGAGTAAAAAAATAATTTAGAGTGCTTAGAGGTAGGGTAGCTCTGAAAAGAGCTGTTGTGTTATGTGGGTCAATTGCCCAAAGATGTCCTTTAAAAGTATTTCCATACCTACCCCCGTCAAAGTGCCTAGGTCATTTCCACCACAGTGCACAATTATGAGGTCAGGGTGTGGAAGATGCATATAGGATTTTATCAATGGTATCAATTGGTGACTTCTTAATCCTCTCTGTTCAATCCACACAATGTCCACATTTGGTAAATCAAGGTTATAAATACCTCTGTTGCTTGCAAATTTTTCACTCCAGAAGATATAGCTATGACCCACAAACCACACTTTTGGCATCTTGAAGGTAGATGTGCTTGTTTTCAGATGAGTTGTGGAAATGAAATGGCAGTTTCATTATGAAAAAAAGTGGTTGAGATTCAGTGCACTTGAAAAACAAGAAATGATTGGTGCTTTCTTAAAATTCACCACTGAAAATTAGGGTGCATGCTTTTTTTTTAAAGAAGTCATTTCAATGGTTGAGAAAAAGTCATTTAAAGAAACATTGCACTTTATTAGCTAGTACATTGAGAGGTCAAACACCCTTGCTGGATTCTTTTGCAACATAGTATGATGAACTTCTGAACTGTGTGCTGAGTTAGGAGGGAGTTACCATGGTAACAGGGTGAATGAGCACTGGGGGGATGGGTGAATATTATGTGAGTTTCAAAGTGTTCAAATGTACAACCAATTAAAATGTGCAGTTTGGTTTTGAATTTCTGTGGGAAGAATTTTGATTGGTTATGTACAAGAATATGGGTCTGAAATGAGAAAGAATCTGTGCCATTATTCTGAGGCTCCAGTGAAAGAAGCATTATTCAGCGATTCTGCTTAAGAAAATCTGTTGAGTGTGACTGACACTGTTCTACATCTTTCAAAGCATTTTTAAAGGTGAGTAATGATTCTTTTAATAAAGATAGAGTGCTGTATGCACTATGGGGAAGATTAAGAAGCATATTGTGCTTCTTTATTCTTGCATTTTGTGTCATTTTTTTTGTAATGTTGTTTAAAAATAGAATGGTGCATATTGGAAATGTATTTTGAAAATGAGTTAGGTGTCTGCTTTGTTTCTGTAGTGGTCATTTAAATGAGCTGTGCTTTGTGTCAAAAACGATTTAGTATGGAAAATATTTTCTGGAAAAAAGTCTGCTTTTTAAATTTTGCTGAAGGATCACACTGAGTTTCTGTTTGAAATAAGGAATTACATTTTCACATTTTTCAATAATGTCACCTGTGCCTTCTAACAGTTTGTCACTTTTAGGTTAAAAGGTACTCTGTGCCTGTGTCTCATGTCACTTTGCACGTGCATAATCTCTCTTTTTCTGTATGTCATTTCTGTCCTTGTGTGTGTGTCATGACATGTGTCGTATGTGCCTACAATCACTCTGTGAGTCAAGCTTGATTTTAAATGGATCTGGGTGAATAACATGCTTAGTTGATGTTTTTAAAAATATGGAAGTACATGTTTTTTAAAGACATGGTAGATTACATGTAACATCCTGGTCATGTGCCTAAGATCACACTGATGGGTGAATCAAGCTTCACTCACAGTGTGATCTTAGGCACATGATCAGAATGTTACATATAATCTACCATGTCTGTCTCTGCAAACAGTATGTGTGTCTCTGCCTAAGATCACACTGATGGGTGAATCAAGCTTCATTCACAGTGTGATCTTAGGCACATGATCAGAATGTTACATTTAATCTACCATGTCTGTCTCTGCAAACAGTATTTGTGTCTCTGCCTAAGATCATACTGATCTTGTGCCTAAGATCACATTGATGGGTGAATCAAGCTTCACTCACAGTGTGATCTTAGGCACATGATCAGAATGTTACATATAATCTACCATGTCTGTCTCTGCAAACAGTATATGTGTCTCTGCCTAAGATCACACTGATGGATGAATCAAGCTTCACTCACAGTGTGATCTTAGGCACATGATCAGAATGTTACATATAATCTACCATGTCTGTCTCTGCAAACAGTATGTGTGTGTCTCTGCCTAAGATCACACTGATGGATGAATCAAGCTTCACTCACAGTGTAATCTTAGGCACATGATCAGAATGTTACATATAATCTACCATGTCTGTCTCTGCAAGCAGTATGTGTGTCTCTGCCTAAGATCACACTGATGGATGAATCAAGCTTCACTCACAGTGTGATTTTAGGCACATGATCAGAATGTTACATATAATCTACCATGTTTGTCTCTGCAAACAGTATGTGTGTCTCTGCCTAAGATCACACAGATGGGTGAATCAAGCTTCACTCACAGTGTGATCTTAGGCACATTATCAGAATGTTACGTAGAATCTACCATGTCTGTCTCTACAAACAGTATGTGTGTCTCTGCCTAAGATCACACTGATGGGTGAATCAAGCTTTACTCACAGTGTGATCTTAGGCACATGATCAGAATGTTACATATAATCTACCATGTCTGTCTCTGCAAACAGTATGTGTTTCTCTGCCTAAGATCACACTGATGGATGAATCAAGCTTCCCTCACAGTGTGATCTTAGGCACATGATCAGAATGTTACATATAATCTACCATGTCTGTCTCTGTCTCTGCAAACAGTCTCTGCAAATAAGCATATTATTCACCCACATCCATTTAAAATCAAGCTTGACTCACAGTGTGATCTTAGGCACATGACCAAGATGTTACATGTAATCTACCATGTCTGTCTCTGCAAGCAGTATGTGTGTCTCTGCTCATATTATTTCTCTGTCTCTACAGACAAAAAAAGGCCACCTATATATAAGCAAGACATAACATTAATTTCTCATTACATGTAACATGCTGGTCATGTGCCTAAGATCACACTGTGAGTGAAGCTTGATTCACCCATCAGTGTGATCTTATGCACATGACCAGGATATTACATGTAATCTACCATATCTGTCTCTACAAGCAGTATGTGTGTCTCTGCTCATATTATTTCACTAATCAACTAAGCATATTATTCACCTAGATCCATTTAAAATCAACATATATAACACACTCTGGATCTTGATTGCACAGCCAGCTTTGAGCCTATTTCAGAAGAAAGAGACATAACAGACATGCTGCCTAAGATTTCCTACTAGTACATGTACTAAGCAAATTATTCATCCAGATCCATTTAAAATCAAGCTTGACTCACAGTGTGATCTTAGGCACATGACACACATGTCATGACAGACATACAAAGAGAGAAATGACACACATAAAAAGAGAGATTATGCACATGCATAGTGACATTAGATACAGACACAGAGTACCTTTTAAGCTAAAAGAGACAAACTGTTCGAAGGCACAGGTGACATTATTGAAAAATGTGAAAATGTAATTCCTTATTTCACACAGAAACTCGGTGTGATCTTTGACAAAAAAGTTTTTAAGCCAGACATTTTACCAGAAAACTTTTTACATAGTAAATCGTTTTTGACACAAAGCAAAGCACATGTAATGTAAATCAGCCTTTTATTGTATACTAGTGTTTATATCGTTTACTTATTGTAATTGCTATGTAATATGTTTGTAGTGGTCTATAATATGTTATGTTTTCTTTACCACAGATTATAATCATCTATACAAAGAAAAAACAATATGCCATCCAAACAAAGACGTCAAAAACAATATAAAAAAGATTTAAGGTCTAAGGAAAGAAAAATACAAGACTCATCCAAAACAAAATCTTCAGTGAAAAAAAATAATGCTCCTGGTAAGCAAACTAAAAATTTTCTCAGGAACTTATTGAAATGTCAAAAAATAAAACATTTGATTTCAAAGAAGAATAAGACACCTTTAATTAGAAAGAAGAAAGTGTGTCCCTCCAAAAATGTTAGACCTCTAGAAGGAGATGATATTGTCTATAGCAATAGAAGGAGAAATCAATTTATTGAAATTCGTAGACGAATGTTTTATAACAGAATTATATCCAATTTATTAAAAAATGTAAAGAGGTATCAAATAAAGACCGCTTTTTACAAGAAAAAAAACATAGTTAAGATTGTGGATGAAGCATTTAAAGTGAAAAATAAATTGTTTAGTTTAGTAATGAATAGAATTCGTACACTAGATAAGGTAATCAATGTGTTCAAATCAAAATGTAAGTGGAGGAGAGTAATTAATCAGACTAATTTTTGTGATGTTTTTTCTGGAGAATCGAAGCATAGTTCAAGTTGTGAGCCATTTTTTAATGAAGAAAGTTACTTTCAGGATAATGATTTGGTGCATGCAGTTGACACCAGTGGTCAAGCATATGAGGTGAAGGACGGTTGTCCGGTTGAAAAAGAAAAGATTGTGCCTAGAAATACAGAAGAAGTGTTAGCTGATGAAGTTTTAGGGAGATGTCCTAAGGCTCCAGTGTATACTTGGAATTGTAGTAGTATTTGTAGTGTGCGACAGGATTCAATTGATTTGTTTTGCAGTTTCTTACGGACATATACTAAGAAAAGTGTAAAACAAAAAATAAAAATTTTACAAGAGTTAGATCCTTGTAGAGTGAGAGAAAAAACGGGTTTACAAGGGCATTCACTGGCTTATCTTTCAAGAAAAGTATGTCAGAGTGTTTTTCACCATTTTAGGATGTTAGCAGTGCATCATAATAAAGTGAGGAAATTAGTGAGAAGGTTGTATTATGCAAAAAGTCCAGCACTTAAACTAAAACAGTTAAACAGTGCTCTTTTGCATGGAACTGAATTAGATGTGAAAAATATTTGTGAAGAAATTGAGTTTTGTTATTTTGGTGAAAAAGAGGACAGTGCAGAAATTGATACAGTAATAGAAGGTAATGTAGAGATTTCAAGTACAGAAACATTTGAACATGAAATTACAAAGTTTAAAGTCAATTCAAGTGAAAGGCCTAATTTTACTTGTGTGTGTTGTCGAGGAACTCATTATAAGCATCAGACTAGATTAGTTGATTTATATGTAAAAAGCGAAAAGATAAATAATAATGAGTGGAAGGACTTTGCAACTTATTTGTTGGTAGAAAATTGTTTTGATTTGGGTTCTGATCAACGTATTTGTAAATATTGTTATAATAAATTAAATGAAAACAGAATGCCTGCTAGAGCTGTTCATAATAATCTGGAGTTGGCAGACCTTCCTTCTGAATTGATGGACTTAAATACGTATGAGTCTATTCTGATTCAATGTGTGCATCCTTTTCAGGCTATTGTTCGCATGGAGCCTAAGACAGGGAAATTGCCTCCTTCATATTTACAGAGAGGATTAAAGGGAAGAGTTGTTTATTTGCCTCTAGATTTTAAGAAAAATATTGATACAATTGGTGTCGAAAAAGTAGAAGAGGAACCTCTGGTTATTCTAGTTAATGGTGTTCCGTCAAAGAGTAAGAAATTCTGGCAAGAATTAGTGGATGTTAGGAAAGTCAAAAAGGCAACATTGTATCTGGTAAAAAATAATCAGTACTATAAAAATGTGTATGTGGGAGAAGAGGAAACAACTGTAGAAGACGACACTGATATCTCAGCTGGGCAAATTGAAAAAGTTGATGTCTCTAGAAGTGAAGAAATTTATGAACATTATAGTGTTCATCCATTGCATTCCAAAGAAGTAATGGGGAATGCTATTGACTTGTTTCAAATGAAAGAAGCCAAAGGAAGTCCCATTAGTGTATGGGAAGAAAGTTTGGAAGCTCGTTGTTTTCCACAGTTATTCCCAACAGGTGAAGGTGGACGATATGACGACCGACCTGTTCAAATTCCTGCATCTGAACACCGGACTTCAAGATTATATGCAGAAGATCCAAGGTTTCATCAATGCATTCCATATTTGTTCCATCTACTGTTTGAGAGTGACTTGTCTGGACTTTCTTATGCAGTAAACCATATACTGAAAAGTGGAGCACATCTACAAAATGTTTCGGCAAGGGACTTTATGGATAAAGTGAAACTGCAAGACAGTGTTTTGGAATCTCAGCTAATTAATCTCATGGCATGTCAGCGTGGTACTAACGAGTATTGCTACCGTCGTCATGGGGAATTGAAATGTATGCTAAGAAACTTAGGAACTCCTACATGGTTCCTCACTCTTAGCTGTGCTGAGTATGCTTGGGAAGACTTACTTGAATTTCTACGAAAGGCAAATAAAAACATTGAAAATATTGAATACAAGATACCTGGAGAACTGTGCTCTTTGGATCTAGTTAATGTATGCAGGTATTTCAATCATAGGTTTGAAGCTATGATGTCTTTTATTACAAACAAAAAAAATCCTCCTCTTGGAGAGGTGTTGGATTTCTTTTGGAGAAAGGAGTATCAAGCAAGAGGTGCTCCTCATATACATATGCTTCAATGGATTAAAGATGCACCAACATTTGGAACAGATTCAGATGAGAAAGTGATGAGTTTCATTGAGCAGTATTCTACATGTGCTGTTCCGAAAAGTACAGAAGAAAACAATTTAAGACATCAAGTTTTACGCTTTCAAACCCATCGTTGTGGGAAATACTGTCGTCGAAAATGCAAATCCAAGGACAAGTTCTACACGAAATGTCGTTTTGCATTTCCACGTCCAGTAACATCGAACGGAAGAGTGAACAATTTTATGTCTTCTCTACGACATACTGTGAAAAGAAAATCACCCAAAAATACATACAACCTAAGAAGAAATGAGGAGTCCAAATACATAAATGACTACAACCCAGTAATTTTGTCCATGTGGAATGCTAACATGGATATTCAATATGTTGCTGATAACTCTATTGCTGTGGCTCAATATGTGACGTCTTACATCACAAAATCAGAAAAGACGGAACTGAAGGAAATGTGGGAGGAAATTTGACATGAAAAGAGTCTAAGCAAGAAATTATACAGTTACAGTCTGAAGATGTTGTCGCATCGAGAAATTGGAGCATACAAATGTTCTGATCGGTTATCATCAGCAAGTCTATATGCCAAATGTAGAACCATCATTTGGGTGAGTCTAGGTCTTGCTGCAACACAAAACCGAGTTTTGAAATCTGTACAAGAAATTGAGTATTTGGCGGAGAAAGAACCAGACAGTACAGATATTTTGAAGACAAACATGTTGGATACATACTATCCAAATAGAAGTAGTCATCTTGAGAACATTTGTCTCTATGAAGTTCTGCAAACCTATACTTTTAAGAGGAACGTCACAGAAGACATCAATAAAGGTGTATATGCTGTAATTGGATGTGAAGGCTGTCTAGTGAAACAAAGAAAAGGCCATTTGATTAATCATCAAAAATTGAGTTGTGAATCTCCAGACAAAAGGGAATTTTATTACTTCGCTCTTTTGCAACTCTTTAAGCCTTGGCGTAGAGAAGAGGAACTTCTTGGAGATTTTCTTACTTATGAAGATTCGTTCAATGCAACCAAGGATACTATAGAATGTCCTGTTTTTTCAAATTATCTGCAAATGTTGAACGAGGAAATACAGCAAGAAGCTACAATTGCAGCAGAGATTGCTAGAGACAGTTCTCAAGACAGTCAGAGTTGTGCTTCATTGAATCCACTAGGAGGACCAATTATACAAAATGAAGCTTCCACTGCCATGGATGAAGTGGAAAGAGCCATGGAACTAGTTCAGGAGGATGTAATTAACTTAGAAGATTTGGAAAAAGAACTAAACGTTGAGCAGAGACAAATATATGACGAAGTCACAGAACACATTGAGCATGGTTTATCTCATGAGAAAAAAGAGTGCTCATGTACATCATTTATACCTGTTCGACTGTACGTGAGTGGAGAAGCAGGAACTGGAAAAAGATTTCTGATTAAAACAATTGCAACGTATCTGCAGAAAAGAACGCAGTCATCACTGTCTTGTGTTGTTACCGCTCCAACTGGGTTGGCAGCACACAACATTAAAGGGATTACTTTACATCGCTTATTGATGCTGCCAGTAGAGCATGATAATAAATTACAATACCACAAGCTATCTGGAGAAGCTTATTGGGAAGTTTCAAGAGTCCTAAAGAAAATGAAACTTCTTATCATTGATGAAGTAAGCATAGTATCAAATGTAATGCTTGCTTTTGTGCATTTAAGAATGCAAGAAATTCTTAAAACAGAGTATGATGTGTTATTTGGAGGCAAACACATCATCGTTTTTGGAGATCTACTGCAGCTAACTCCAGTGAAAGGACAGCCAGTGTTTAAAATGCTTACACATGAAGATACCAGGAAGTGCCTAGGAAGCATTGGAAATGTTAACATATGGTTAAATTTCAAATATGCAGAACTGCTTCAATATATGCAACAGGCAAAGGATGAAGATTATAAAAATATTCTACAAGATGTAAGAATTGGAAAACTAACTGAGCATGGCAAAGAAGCTTTACATGGACGATTAATTTCAAATTTGTTTCCAAATGAAAATATTCTCCCAGAGAATATTTTTTTGAAAATTCCTGAAAACCAATCTGTTATTTGCTTGATGCCAACTCTGCAAGAATATTCAAACTTCAACAACAAAATGTTAAAGTTGGAAAATCAAGAGATTGTGAAACTGGAAGCTATTGATAAAATAGAACATGAAGGAGCAACTATTATTTTGTCAAAAAAGTTGAAATCAAAATTGGATTCTTTAGAGAAGACAATATCTAAAACTGCTGGTTTGGAAAAGACTCTGTATGCATCTTTAAATTGTCGTATAATTTTACGACCTAATTTACATGTGGAAAGAGGTTTAGTAAATGGAGCAATGGGTCATGTTGTTGATTTTGTGAATTACCGAAATAGAGATGGAATTGAATTTATAAAAATTAAATTTGATGGTATTGAAGAAGTACAACAAATCAGTCGTTGTTCTGGCCGATTTCTGCTTGTGAAAGATTTATATGTCCGCAGAAAACAGTTTCCTGTTTCTTTGACATATGCAGTGACTATTCATAAATCTCAAGGTTTAAGTGTAGATAGTGCTTTGGTGAATATTGGAAGTTCTGTGTTCAAGGAGGGTAAGGCATATGTTGCTTTATCTCGAGTCAGAACTTTATCAGGATTGTACTTGATTGATTTTGATGAGACAAAGATTAATGCAGATCTAAATTGTGTAAAAGAATATAAGAGGTTAAGAAGAGAGTATGCTCCAAATTTACCTCAATATCCTCTATTTGAAAAGCGTGTGGTAGGCCGAAAAAGAAGAAATGGGAAAAATTGTAGTGAAGTTGTAGCAAAAAGAAAAAAGTAGATGAACCAGTAATTGTAAGCAGAAACGAAAAGGATTCAGTTAAAGATGTTGTTGGATTTCAGTTTCAAAACAGTTCTGGTGTCAACTGCTATGCTAATGTAGTGGTTAACGTTGTTTTTTTTCTCCAAACTGTACAAGAACAGATTGCTGAAAATCGTGATCAAACATTTTGTTGTTTATTAAATTCTGTGTTTGAGAAATGTAGCAGTGATAGAACAAAAATACAAAGTGTTTCTGAAATTCGAAATGTATTAGACATATGTTCTGGTCTAAATCAATTTTCACAGAATATTCAGCAAGATTGTCTGGAATTTCTAATGTATATGCTTGTTGTTTTGCAAGATGAAGGTGTATATGTAGAAAATCTTGTTGGCCTTTCTTATAAATGGCAGCATGACTGTGACAATTGCTCCTTTTCAAGTAGTACTACAATAGACACTGAAAGATTTATATATTTGACTTTACCAGACTGCAAATCAGTGTCATTTAATAATCTAGTTAGACAAGCAAATCAAAGCATGGTCTGTACTCAATGTAAATCTGCAATGCTATCAACATTATTTATATAAACATATGGACAGTATGTAATTTTAATGTTCCAACGATGTAGACCTGATGGAACTAAATCGACAACATTAATTAAAAGTGTTGTGGCTTCTCAATTATCAGTTTCAGGAAGAACCTTTACAACTGCAGCAATTATTTACCATGATGGTCCTTCAACATCATCAGGATATTACACAGCTTATTTAAAATGTCAAAAAGGTTGGAGTTATTGTAATGATACTGAATTGACTTTCAAACAACGTTTGCCTTCTGACTTACAAAATTCTTACCTAGTGTTCTTACAACCGAAATTTTAGGGAAGGTAATTGGCCTATGAAGATTGGAGCAGTTAATAAAACTTAGTTTGCTGTTCAAAATTACTTTGCGAGTGAGAGTGATCAAGATAATAAAAAACTTGTAGTTGTCATAGAGGTAGTATAAGTGCATCACGTAGTGTGTGATGTGAGTATTAAAGCAAATATGAATCATAAGTAAGCCAGAGGTGGAAATAAAACTATTGTTTCATAATGTAAAAGATGTTGGAGCTTTTCTTTCAGAAACTCGGGTAAATGGGACATTAAGAATACTATTGAGTAATTTCCAAAGAAAAGGACTTTCCACATACTATTTGGCCTCGTGGAAAAGTACGTGGATCAAAAGTGAGTTAAGATATGTTTTTTCTTAATTATACATTATTTATTGAAACATGGTATGGGTTTTATAAACACAATCATTTTGATTGTTTTTTTTTTGCCCGCTGTTATATGATGAGTACTATTGAAGTCACTGTTTTAATTGAAATTCAATATATTCTGAGAACAGCAAAAATAAACCATATAACATGTTGTACAAATTATTTTGTATTTTGTATTATCAAATATATATTATTCTCTCCTTGTGTTATGCTCACTGACCTTTTTCCACCCTCTATTACTCCTCTTAACTCACCCTCACTGGCCTTCTCTCACTCTCCCTCATCTCCCTTCCCTTATTCCACTTCCCTCACTTATCTTCATTCCCCATTCCTTCACTGCCCTTTCCCTCTCTCCCATCCACCACTTTCCAGCTGTCAGTCACTCTACTTCACTCCCCTTCCCATTCTTTCCTTTCTTTGCTCCCTCAATATTTCCCCTTCTCTCACTCAACTTACTCCACTTCACTTACTCCTTCTCTCACTCCCTCTGTCCTCTCACATCCTCACTCCCCTTCACTTACTCCCTCTCTCTTAGCCTCACTCTCTCGGTCCTCTCACTCTCTCACTCCTCTTCCATCACGCTCACTCCCTATAACTCACCCACACTCCCTTACTTACCTTTATTTGCTCTCTCCCTCAGTCCTTTTCTGCCACTCTTTCCTTCACTACCTCTATGTTCTCACTCCTTCACTTCCCTTGTCTCATGCTCACTTGCTTTTATCCTCTCTCTATCTTCCCTTTTTCCTCAACCTCACTGCCCTTCACTCACCCTCCTTCACCCTTGTTCCCTTACTCCGGTTTCCTCAGTTATCCTCATTCATCATCCTTAACTCCCCTTCCTCTTTCTCTCCTCACGCACTCACCTTTTCCCAGTCCCTTTGCTTCACTTCTCTTCCCCTTCTTTCCTTCCTTTACTCCCTCAGTCATTCTCCTTCCCTTACTCACCTTACTCCCCTTTACTCACTCTTTCTCTCACTCCCTCTGTTCTCTCATATTCTCACTTGTCTTCCCTCACTCCCTCTCTGTTACCCTCACTCCCATTGTCTCGTCACTGTCTTACGACCCTACATTCACCCTCACTCACCTTCCATCCCTCATTGTCATTAATCCACCGTCATTCACTCTTGCTTCCCTGTCACTCACTCCCCTTTCTTTACTCCCCTTTTTTCCTTTAGTTTTCCTAATGCACATTCCTCTCTGTCACTGGATGTATCCATGTCATTATCCTTTTAGTAATTTGTTCTCCCTCTATTTCTTTTTCACTCTCTCTGACCTTCACCATTCCTTTGTTTTCCTTTCTGAGTCCTTCACTCCTACTTTATCTCTTACTAACCTTTTATGACTTTTAATCTCCTGCTTTGTCTCTTGTATTGTAAAATATATATTATAAATATTATAACTTACTTTTTTATTCCCTTTCACAGATATTAAATTTACTGAAAATATGTAATTAAGTTTACATTACTTATAAGATAAGTTTGATGTACAAAATTTACTTTCTCAACACTCTTTTCCTTAACCTCACTACTCTTCTATCATCCTCCCACAACCCCGTTCCCTTACTGCGCTTCCCTCACTTACTCTGAATCCCCACAGTTACTCCCCTTTTCCTCACTCCTCTCTCACACTCACCTTCTTTCAGACCTTCTCCTTTACTTTACTTCCTCTCTCTTCCCTTTCTTCACTCCTTCACTCTTTCCCTTCCCTTACTCTCCTTACTCCACTTCACTAACTCCTTCTCTTACTCTCTTTGTCCTCTTACTCCTACACTTCCCTTCCCTCATTCTCTCTCTGTTAGCCTCATTCTCTCCGTCCTCTTAGTCTCTCACTCCTCTTCTGTCACACCCACTCCCTATAACTGGGCCATACTCCCACACTCAACTTCTTTCAGACCTTCTCCTTTACTTTCCTTCCTCTCTCTTTCCTTCCTTCACTCCTTCACTCTTTTCCCTTCCCTTACTCTCCTTACTCCACTTCACTAACTCCTTCTCTTACTCCCTCTGACCTCTTACTTCTACACTCCCCTCACCTCATTCTCTCTCTGTTAGCCTCATTCTCTCCGTCCCCTTAGTCTCTCACTCCTCTTCTGTCACGCTCACTCCCTATAACTCAGCCATACTCCCACACTCACCATATTTTCAGACCTTCTCCTTTACTTTCCGTCCTCTCTCTTCCCTTCCTTCACTCCTTCACTCTTTTCCCTTCCCTTACTCTCCTTACTCCAAGTCACTAACTCCTTCTCTTACTCCCTCTGTCCTCTTACTTCTACCCTCCCCTTCCCTCATTCTCTCTCTGTTAGCCTCATTCTCTCCGTCCCCTTAGTCTCTCACTCCTCTTCTGTCACGCTCACTCCCTATAACTCAGCCATACTCCCACACTCACCTTCTTTCAGACCTTCTCCTTTACTTTCCTTCCTCTATCTTCCCTTCCTTCACTCCTTCACTCTTTTCCCTTCCCTCAGTCTCCTTACTCCACTTCACTAACTCCTTCTCTTACTCCCTCTGTCCTCTCACTTCTACACTTCCCTTCCCTCATTCTCTCTCTGTTACCCCCATTCTCTCCGTCCTCTTAGTCTCTCACTCCTCTTCTGTCACGCTTACTCCCTATAACTCAGCCACACTCCCTCACTTATCTTTCTTTGCTCCCTCACTCAGTCCTCTTCTCTCACTCTTTCCTTCACTTCCTCTGTCTCCTCACTCCCTCACTCCCCTTGTCTCAGGCTCACTTGCCTTTATCCACTCTCTATCACCACTCTTTCCTCAAGCTCACTGCTCTTCTCTTACCCTTCCTCACCCCCGTTCCCTTACTCCGTTTTCTTCACTTATCCTCATTCCCCTTGTTCACTCCCCTTCCCCTCACTCACCTCCCACACTCACCTTCTTTCAATCCCCCTACTTTACTTCCCTTCCCCTCACGTCCCTTTCTTTGCTCCCTCACTCATTTTCCTTTCCTCTCTCAAAGCACTCCACTTCACTCACTCCTTTTGAATTTGTAAAGAATACAGCTCTTTTTGGAGAATTGGAGGTAGTTCTAAAAAGAACTGTTTTTTTTCTTCTTTTTTAGTTTTTTTTTTTTTTTACTTTTTCCGGACGTTTTTAAATTATTACTTTTTTTTTTTTTTCAGAACAAAAACAAAAATAGGGAATGCCAAACTGCTCAACAGGAGCAAAAAAAAGGGGGAAAATTAGGGCTGGGGAGGGCAGCGATAATCTTCCCTATTGCGTACAATTAGCAGAATACTCTGCTCTCCGTAACAAAGCAGTTCGTCACACTGCTTACACCTGATGCTAATGTCCGTAAAAACAGGTTAAATATTTGGAATTAATTCAACTGGTCTTCCTCTCACGGATGTTGTTGGTCCTCCGGTGGAAGTTGAGGCGCCATCTCTTGGGGGATTACGTGCCAGGTCCCTGACACTCTCCCGGGCATAGTTCTGGGGGTGCCTCCTTTGAACATGACGAATCATTGTGGAGTTTCCAAAACTATATTTTCTTGTGGGGTCACCCCGTGAAAGAATGGTATGGCAAATTTTGCACTCCACCTTTGGAGCATTTACCTATTTATGTCCTTGTGGAATGGTAAAAAATGTCCAAATGAAGTGCTCCTTCACTTTTGGCTGAGGAGGGTCCTCTTGAAGAAACTCATGAGAGTCCTCACTGCTGCTTGGTGGTCTTGCAGCCATTCTTTCTCAAGAATTGAAGAGAAGAAGGGAATAGGTCTTGCTCTCTTCAAAGTGAAAGAGGTAGTGAAGGAAATGGGTGGGGTTTTCATTACTTGTAAAAAAAACTGTTAACAACCAATGAAAAGTGTTATTTTAAGGTCACATGACTTGACGCGCTTACGCTACGCGCACCGGAGCGCTTCTGGGGGCGCTTATGCGGCACGTACATAGGCGCTTCCGGGGGCGCTTACGCGGCGCACCTAAATGATGTTTTGTTACATTTTCCGAAATGCGTGTAAAGTTAAAATATGGTTATTTAAAATCAAAAATACTACTTTTATAAGTATGCCACTGAATGTCTTGCATTATTATTTACTTTAAATACATACTTTTTTTTTTCCGCACGCGGGAATAGCGCTCTCGCTACGCTAACGGGTGCGCTTACCGGTGCGCGCACCCTGAGCGCTCCGAGGTAAAATGAAAAAAAAAAACACAGGAGAAAATTAATTTTTGGAAGAAAAAAAAGATATAAAAAATATAATAATTAATAGTTATTAAAAATAGCTATTAAAAAAACTTAATAATTCACTTTAAAAATTGTAGGTTACAAACTCATTATAGTAAGGAATTAGCTTTTAAAAAACCTTTGAAATTCACTGAAAAAAACATAGGTTTAACACTCGTTATAGTTAAGAATTAGCATTTAAAAAAACCTTTGAAATTCACTGAAAAAACCATAGGTTTAACACTCATTATAGTTAGGAATTAGCATTTAAAAAACCTTTGAAATTCACTGAAAAAACCATAGGTTTAACACTCGTTATAGTTAGGAATTAGCATTTAAAAAACCTTTGAAATTCACAGAAAAAACTATAGGTTTCACACCACTTATAGTTAGCTGAACATTTTACTCATACAAAACCATTGAAATTCCCACGTTATAGTTAGTTGGACTCATTATAACTCGCGCGCCTGCAATCCACTGCTGATGATGTCACATATTACATCATTCATGACATGGTCAGTGACATCACTGATGACATCACTGATGACATCTCAAATGACATCACTGATGACATCACTGATGACATCTCAAATTACATCACTGATGACTTCACTGATGACATCATCCATGTGATAATACGATGCACCTGCTCACACTCTATCTAACCTTTGATACACCCAGTGATAAATACAAACTACCATTCCTGAAATTATTGACACACCAATATCAGTAACTACATATGCACTCACTGATATCTAGGTGTCGTGTATTTCTATAGGTTCTGAATCAGTCCCCCTATTCCTGACCCTATTCTGGTTAAACTAACTATCAAGTTAACTAACAGTCAGCCCATGAGGCAAGAAAACCCCCATGATGCAGATACCGTTATCTGACGCAGTCACACTACGGCACAGGAACGTGTTATCTGATTAGGTCATAACGCTTGAGATCTAATTAGACAAGCGACATTCCTCCAGCCCCTGATAAGGCATACGACGTTCTCATAACAAATCAAACCTATGACAACCTGGACAATCCGTGCGGCCATTGTTTTGATTTCACAGAGAACTTTAGTAAAGAATGTGCTAACGAGCAAGTCGTATGACATCTTTATTGACGTACCTATGTCCATCCTTACGTCAATCTCGGCACCTTTAAGGTATAAATATTGCCGACCTTGCCCTATGCAAACACACGCGTGGTGACAAGACGGAGCAGCCATACTTGCCGAAGCCGAGAGCAGAAGCAGACCCCGCTGGCAGCAGCCCCGCCTTCCTGACGCGCTGAGAGACGCGCTGCTATCTCAAGCCGAGAGACCCAGCACCGGCGTTTCTGGGCAGCCCTCGCAGGCAGCCTGGAATATCGAGAGCAGAGAAAGAGATACCATTCCTCATTCATCCTAACTTCCAGGTACAGAACTGAATAACCCCTCACAGAGAATTCTTTAGTTATTCACTTGGCAAAAACAAACTTAACTTAAACTGTAACTTTCTATTCCCGCCCACGCATTAGACTTAGGTCAGGTACACGGGGTAGGCGTATTTAGAAACACCAGTTGAGTACGTTTAGTCAAATGTATATGTGTATGTAAATATATTTTAATCATTTTAAACATCATATGGCTCAGAAACCATATCAATGTTTTTACAGTATTATTTTATACTATTGCTTTTAATGTATGCACTTTACTTAACTATAAGTATTGCAATAATATCGATCCATTTCTCTTGTACGAGAAAAGAGACTGATCAATAAATAACATCTTTTATTGAACACGCCCGTCTCTTCCTTTTCTCTACATTCTGATGAGACTAAGAATGCACGTACTGACTGAGTAAAATAATTGCCTTGTGCTCACACGACTCTTGAAATTGACTCTTGATTAGGGGAGAGCAAAGTTGTCATGTTCTATGGTTGTCAGAAACTAAATCCCTTCTTGTCTAATCAGGGGAGTTAATTCCTTCCTTGAACATTCGAGAAAGTTTCTAGCGAACTCTGAGCTTAGCTGGCAAACCCAAAAATTAAGTCTAGTATCGACAGTAGTAGACCTAGTTAACGTCTGGCCTAGGCCTTTACTGCTGTAGGTACTATTCCAATGCGCAGAGCCTATTGGGAAAATAGGAGCTACACTACATGGCGCCCAACGCGTTTGGAAATGGCGATAAAACTAACGTAAGACATTTAGAGTAACTCAGTCGTGCTTTCTCACTCAGACCCCTTTTTCCATTATACTCCAAAGACGTCTGGAGTGGGTGAAAGGTTATATCCTCCAAAACCTCGCAGGAGGGAACTCCTATGTATGGTTCTTGGTATAGTCAACGTTGAAGGATAAAAACAGTTCCAAAATATTGTGCATCTAATCTCTGTTTCCATAAAGAAACCTGATCTGCAAACAAACATAATACCATCCTGTCTGTAAAATGGCAGAGAGTGATGACGAAAGAGAGGCAGTTAGATTAGCTACTGAACTCGCAGATGCTGATGCTACCATGCAAGCAGCAGACGCGGAAATAATACTCATTCCGGTCATCAAAAGGAGATCTATAACTCTAAAACTTATAGAAAATGGACTGACACCTAGAGGTGGCACAGTCATATTCGTAATCGAGGCACACGAATATCGGCAGACAGAGGTATACTATTCATGGATACATTTTCCAGCAGCAAATGCTGTAACAAAGTACTTCCACTATTACAAAGTAGAGGAACCTCCTGAAACGTACACTCCTTTCGAGGAGGTGGAAGTACCACTCAAATTCCAAGAGCATTTGCTCTTATTTGATGGCGCCCTAAAACACAATAATCACATTACAAGGCTCGGTCCTTTAGGTAGACCAGGAGCAACGTGGCCGGTCTTGGCCGGATACACACCACACCCAGACATCGAAGGAATGTCTACAGCAGAGCTGTTAATACAGCTAAAACAACTACTAAAAATTCATAGACAATTAGTTCAGTATGTAATGCGGACTTCAACAATTCAGCCAGCGATTAAACTTCCACAGCTGACCCCTCACCAGGGGAACACAAATAAAATTACACCACAAAACATCCAATCCTGCCTAGGTAAAGTTCCAGCTAAACGGGAACAGATACCATTCTGGTTGGCACAGAAAATTACCCAAATAGAGGCGGTGTTTCCTGACACCACCCCATTAGAAAAACACAGGATTCTGACTATATGTCTCCCAATGGGAATCGCACCACACATTGAGGACTGTGACACTTGGGGTACAGTCTTTGCTTCCATCTACACAAAAACGCACGGTGTTCCATCCATTTCGGTAATACCAGATGTGCTAAAACAAATTCAAGATGAATACGGTCCAGAACCTGCTTTAACTCTTGGTATGAAATTACTAAAAGACTTCAAGCAGGTCTCGGCTATATTATTAGCCAACATAAAAGGTGAAGCAGCAAACGTGGCGATCCGCCAGAGGTTAAAAGAGACAGATATAGCAGACCAACCAGCTGAAATTGCCAGAATCATAGAAAAATCCTATGAAGAACTAGGCAGAGATAGTCTAGGTGGAATACCAGTAAAACCGCAACTGACTACAAGTCCAGAAAAAATATTTTTTAATAATAATAATTCACCAAAAAATAACTGGGATGGAAATAAACAATCCAATCCTAAAGAAAAGAAATTCCAGTCCAGAGGAAGGTCTCCCAGGCGAAGAAAGAAATCTCCAAACCAAAGACAGAGGTCACCGCAGAGTGACCCCTCTGGGAATAGATATAACCTTAGAAATAGGGATAATATTAAAAAACCTGATAGATATCAAGACATTGATACACGTCCCTCTCAATCTTTTCAGAATTCCTCGCAGAAATCGGAAAGAAGAGGACGATCAGAAGAGCACGCCAAGTCCAAAGACAAGGAACCTGCTCAGCTAAAAAAGAAATTACAATTTCCAAAAAAGAAGGTAGCCAGTATCAAGGTAGTTAACAATGCCGAGAATACTGAGGACACAACTGAAAAACGGAGAATGGGCTCAGACAATGCTAGACAGCGCAGCAGAGGTGAGCATAGCTCGCAAAGTCCTTATGAATCATCTGGAGACAGTGGACACGAATGAATACCTTCAAGTGGAAACTGCAGACACCAGAGTTAGCAAGCCCCACAAGATATATGAAATAACATTACGTATAGAGGGAGATAAGACTAGGAAAATTAGGGGACTATTTTGGGATAACCTGTCCAAAGGCTATGACATCCTTCTAGCTGAAAAAGACTGGCCACCAGAGTTTGTCAGGGAATGCCCTCATGGCGAAGAAGTAATTATGCCTGCCTTCTCGAATCAAATACCGATTCATAAAAAATACACACTTGCTAGAAAGTGGGCAGTGGCCTTAGCACCTGCTTTATATAAAAATCATGCAGGATGGGATGAGGATTCTCCTCCTCACAAAATCCAGTTAAAATCACAACCTACTGCACAAAGACAGTACCCAATTAAGCAAGAAGCTAAAAAACAAGTAAATGAAATACTAGATCAGCTAGAATACCAGGGGGTGATTGAAACTTGCACCTCACAAATGAACAATCCTTTGTTTCCGGTCTCCAAACCAGACAATTCATATCGTCTAGTTTTGGATTACCGACACCTTAACACATGTTGCAAAACCTTTGCAGTGCAAAACTCACACAGTGCTGCACTAATGAATAACATAGTGCGCAAAAAATACAAAACAACCTTGGACATCTCCAATGGATTCTTTTGTCAAAACATAGCACCAGAGAGCAGATATTTAACTGCATTCTCAGTAAATGGCACTCAAAAACAATTCTGTCGGTTAGCCCAGGGGTACAAGAACAGCCCGGGGGTATTCTCAGCGAGAGTAACAGAATTACTACAACTATATGATGATGAAGCATTATCTTATGTCGATGACATTTACTTAACAGATGATGACTTGGAGACTCACTTGAAAAGGGTGAACACCATAATACTTGGGTTCGCTGCAGAGGGTTACAAATTCAACTTTAAAAAGTCCAGAATTGCCCATCTGACAGTCTTGTACGTAGGATATGAATTATCAAGCATAGCATGGTTGACAATTTTCTAAAAATCTAAAATATGAAAAGACGTATCCTCTGCCAATCGACATTCTGCCTCTACGACATTACGCCTGTGTAATCTATACAGACGGACATGCTCAACCCTCCGTTTGGGGAGAACATGCATACAATCCCACATGTGAGATTACAAAAGAAGTGTGGCGCGGAGGTAAACTAAGACCTCTATTAACAAAATCACACTCAGTAGAAACTAATTCAGAACAACAAACTGAAATAATCGCATTGAAAATGGCGCTAGATAATGCGGATCGCGAATTCCCGACACTTATAGTGTCAGATTCATATTACTGCGTCAAAGCATATAACAAGGATTTGCAGACATGGATTCAGAACGGTTACAAGGATGACACAGATGCACCAATAAAGCAGAGACTGCTCTGGGAACAAATAGCTCTTTTACAAAAAGAACTACCAAAGACTCACGTGACTCACTCACTGAGTCATCAACGTGATGGCGTTCACGTTGTAGGGAATTCATTGGCTGAAACAGCCGCAGCGGCAGCCACTAAATCGGCTCCCGTAGATCGAAAAAAGCGTACATTAAAATACATTGACGGTGAAACATTGCTGGCGGTGAAAACGTCATCAAAAGGCGACTGCTCAGCGTTACCGATCAACTATCCACTCAATTATACATACATAATCGATGCAAACTCTGTCCCTTTTGCTCGAATCCCTGGAGTGGGGGATAGAGTGATTCCAAACATGGACAGGAGAAGCTTGTTAATCGCAGACGCACACATGGGCGAGGGTCTCAGACACCTTAAATTAAAAGATTCTCTGGAAGAATTACAATCACGGTACTGGTGGCCAGGCATGAGCCTGCACTACACCATGTTTGTAAAAAACTGCCCAAACTGCAACAGAGATCGCAGTGGGGAGAGAAGCAGTTTAATACCTCGTCGTATCAAGGCAGATAATATCACCAGTAAAAAGAATGGCTTGCGATTAACATATACAGGCTAGTTTCCACTTATAATGTAGATCCACAGCACTCGGCTGACGTCCGGACTATTATACAAGATTTGCGAGTCTAAATGGCATATACGCTAAGAGCATGCTACGTTCGACCATTGTTTTCACTCAGGCAATCCAGCCTGGGGGGGAAACATGGCCGAATGAGCACAGCCCAGCGGGAATCTTCTCACTTCCTTCCTGAGGGTACTGGATGGTGTAAAGAAAAAACCAAGGCAGAAAGCAATCTATAATGGAAAGGATATTAGGTTCGGGAGCTGGGTGGGTCAAACATCTAATAAGTGTCCAACGTAGTCTAAATAACTTGCCAAGAAATTCTCTGAAGGGATTCAGTCCGTACGAATTATTATTCGGAACTAGGATGTTGATCTCTGACCTTGATAGTCAGACTTCAGTGGTAATAGAAAAAACCTTTGCTGTCAAAGACCGTTTGGCTATTTTGCAGGACTTAAACAAAACAAGAAAAGACCTGAGCAACATACAGTTGAAACAACAGCCAACAACCACTGAAGAATCACCACCTGTCCCAGCAAGACCTGTCTGGATTCCAAAAGTCGGGGATCTAGTCAGGGAGAAGATCGCGGTAAAGAAGGAATTTGGGCCTTCTTACAGAAAAGCAGTTCCTGTCTTGTCTGTCAACGGGACAAGATCAGTTGTACTACCGCCACTTGCTGGAAAAAAGGAGAACCGAGTTGTATCCATCGACCTGGTAAAACCACAACATGTGGCCGATAACAAACAGTAGGCCAAGTGGACTCCCAATAAGTAGCAGAACACCAAGGTTTGCTACCAGTACAGAGGTCCTAACAAAGAGACTCATCACATTCGAAACGCCTACAGAAGAACAACAAGGACTATGCAACAATGCAATAGAACTAAGACCTCTGAAAACCCAAATAAAAACATTTAGCAGAGACACACCAATCTACAATGAAGTACCAAGTGACAATGCAAGAAACAAAAATCCTGAAGCAATTGGAACAATTGACAGAACTGCATCCGGTTACTTCATCAACTTCGATGATTCCTCTGACGGCTTCAGTGAATCAAAGACACAGCCATCATCAAAATCCTTTAAAGACAAAGCGAAGGGACTTTTGAAACAACTGAAAGAAACATATCTGGTTTCTCCATGGATTGAATTTTGGGTGGGTTTTGGTGCATTTATCCTCATACTTTGGCTCATCATGGTATTTACTTTGGGACGCTTCATTGAGGGAAAATATGCTAAAATGGACAGAGCAAGTCAGAACATCAACTTGGTCCTCAAACCACACACATCTTCACACGTCGAGAAAAGAGAACTTTCTTCAGCCAACTTCACAGCCAATCCTATACCTGGTGGGGTAGCCTGGGACAACACTGACTATGAAATTTATGGTCCGGTCGAGATCCTGAAATATCCACACCAAATCAAGATCTCCTTGAGTGATTTTGCAAAACCGAACTCATTTGCTGATGATTGGGACTTTGAAAGTATTAACAACATGATGTCTGACTTAGTAATGTCTGCTAAATTTACAAAACATGATTATTTGCAAGGTTCTACAAATTATGATAGTATGTATTGCTATAACCATTATGGTAACCATTTTTTGCATAAATCTGCACAACCTAGAAATGTTTTAAATTATAATCAATGGGAACATTGTGCTACACCTCCAAAAGGGAGCTCTAGAACCGTGTATGACAAATATTCATATTTTTCAGGTTTTAACATAAGTAATGCTGAAACATTTTATTTTAAATTGTCAAACAAGACAGGGATGAAAAGCATGATAACCAACACAAAATTGATATATTCAGATTCATTCTTTGAAAAAATGAATACTTTTGGATTTGATTATTGGGACAAAAATGTTGATTTGAAAAGTGTTTGGGGTACAAAAGAATGGCAAGTACAGGGTATAGAAGCTTTGTTTAGAGCCTGCATGATCCCAGAACAAATGATATTTTTAAATGACACTGTTCAACAAACCACCTGTCTTGAGTTAGCCAAAATCAAAGATTTAATTAAACCGTCTATTCCAAAGCCAACAATGTTTAGCAATAGCTCTGATACAGATGAAGAGATAGACGTAAACCATATATTAAACCAAAACAGAACACATCCTGATTGGAAACAATGGTTGATCTGGCCCACAGATACAAATTACTGTCAAGATAGATTCCTGAATAAAACACAGGGTTTCAAAATGACCAGGCCAGACCCTAGATATCCCCAAAGACATCACCCAGGGATAATAACAACCTACAGTGTGGGCAAATTATGCCTTCAATGGCTACAGACTTCCACACTGCCTGAAATTAAGCAACACCTAACTTTACTTACTGATGGTGCTGACTTGCGTGATTTCATACTGGGACCACGCAAACAGCGTCAAAAGCGTTTCATAGCAGCCTCTGTATATGCAGCATACAATGAGGCCTGGAAGGTTACTCAAATTGAGACAGCAGAAAGAATACGGGAAATTGACCGTATTAATTTGGAAAAATCACTTTCTGTAGTGGACAATGGGTTAATGACTCTGTCCTCCAGAATTTTTTCATTGGACAGCATTGTGTCTTCAGCAATCGATATACTATCGCAAGACTTACTGTTATTACAACATGGTCAGTCACAATTGCGTTCTATTGTACAGCTTGGCTGGACGTTACAAAATCTGCGTTCAGGCTATGTGCCTTGGCGTTTAATCAACACAACGTCACTATTCCAAATCTTTAACCTTACTGATAGACAAATCGGTATGGCGCAAAAGGGTGTTGATTATACAATCTTGAGCATTGAAAAACTAGAAAGATTACCAATGACAATGTCAGAACGACCTGTCAGTGAATGGATAATCCACGGAATCATAAATATTCCAATCTCAACCTTCAGGTTTCAATACTGCCAAAAATATATACAGGCTGGCATGTACGAGAAATTGGGAAAGGGGTACCTTAAAACAACTTGGAACCTGCCCTATTCACATGCATGTGTCAGTAATAAAGGACAGAAAGTGTTTCTTAGTGGCAACAATTGTGCTATGTCACTAAGCGGCATGCTTCTGTGTAACGGTATTAGTTTGCACGGAGCCTGTGAAGGGAATTCATACAACCTTTCATGTCACCAGCAAGGCGCACCTGCAACTGAAATAGAACCATTCTTTCAAAGACTCTATAATGGGAGTTACATTCTTATTGTAGACCGCAGATGTTGTAGTCGTATGCCCGGGACTCCTTATCTAGTCACTACAACGGCGAAGGTCAAGTGCTGTGGACGTTCTTTATTCCCCAGCTCCTTTCCAGACAGGGAGGCAAGGGCATGGCCCAGTTTGAAAATTACTTCTATTCGAATAGACACTTTAAGCAGAATGAAAACAGTGCTTCTTCAGACGCCTACAAGGCTCACGTCATCAAAAGAAACGTATGATCTACAAGTCGCAAGGACGACTGCAGAGATACATACATTATTATCAACTAATTCCCCCGTACATTTCGCGGAAATCCTAAGCGAAATCTTAAATATTTCTGATACCACTGGGGTCTCAAAAGTATTTAAGACAGTATTTTCGATGGCATTAACACCATTCAAAGCCATACTGGGTATTTTTCCAGATTTCGTCCATTCGATTTTTGGCGGACTTCCCCTGATCCTGGGACTAATTGCAGGAATCCTATTCCTAGTCCTTATTTTTCGTTATGGCAACCCATGTCACAGATCAAACTCTCGCGACAATGGAAGATACGATCCTAGCCATTGGATACCGGGACCGGATATAAAAAATCCTGGGACTCTCCCGGCTTAGAGACCTAAACATGACTTGGTTTCTATCATTTCGACCAATGTGGCAAAGGTGTGTTTTACCTGTACTAAGGTGTCTGCTATGCGGAGAAGAATGCGTGTTAGACACCTGTCTGACGCTACAATCGGATGCGCCGGTGGATGCAGATACACTGTTGGTTCCTACCAAGGTTCACGCTTTGTGCTGCCCTCAAAGGCTGCCAATCCTGATGACGGCATTCCTGGAATCTTCACCACTACGATTGAAGAGTAGTGAAGTTCAAGATGAAAGCAACATCGAACAGGTACGACCTTCTGTCAGCAATGCAAATCAGAATGTCAATGGAGACAATCATGCGCATGAATGCATGGTTACCCCTATTTCCGACTTAGTGGAACTTTCCCATGAAGCTGTTGACAGTTTTTTCGAAAGCCTGAATGATATGATGTTCTCTCCGGAACAGAAATAGAGACTTTTGAGTAAACTCGCACACGGCGTTCCCTGAATTCGGCCTTCAACTTTAAAAATAAAGTCACATGAACAATTTCACTCCAGTTCACGGACAGCAATTTTTTTCAGCAAGCCCCTTAAAATATTTTTCTACATATTTTTTCCCGGGACACTGATCTTCTGCTTAAAGTAAGAAACTATTCCTAGAGAACTAAAATTTCTATTTTTAGATACTTTATAGACTTTAGCTGCCCGCTGGGATGTTCACAAATATTTTATTATGTGATGAAATGGTCTCGAACTTCCTTTCTGTATAGCCATATTAAGAGCCATTTCATGTGTATTTCTCATATACCAATAAGCAATAATGCATAAAAATGCGTGTTTACTTTTGCATTTAATTCATAGCTTAAGTGCATACAATATATATGACTGCAATTTTTCAGTATATTTGAAAATTTCGAAATGCATTTATGTATTTTGGGGTGGTAAGGTATACACTATACTCTATAGTATGTTGTACTATGTTATACTATGCATAGATTAGTAGATATGACCATAGTTAGCGTGGAGTGGGTGTCGTGTATTTCTATAGGTTCTGAATCAGTCCCCCTATTCCTGACCCTATTCTGGTTAAACTAACTATCAAGTTAACTAACAGTCAGCCCATGAGGCAAGAAAACCCCCATGATGCAGATACCGTTATCTGACGCAGTCACACTACGGCACAGGAACGTGTTATCTGATTAGGTCATAACGCTTGAGATCTAATTAGACAAGCGACATTCCTCCAGCCCCTGATAAGGCATACGACGTTCTCATAACAAATCAAACCTATGACAACCTGGACAATCCGTGCGGCCATTGTTTTGATTTCACAGAGAACTTTAGTAAAGAATGTGCTAACGAGCAAGTCGTATGACATCTTTATTGACGTACCTATGTCCATCCTTACGTCAATCTCGGCACCTTTAAGGTATAAATATTGCCGACCTTGCCCTATGCAAACACACGCGTGGTGACAAGACGGAGCAGCCATACTTGCCGAAGCCGAGAGCAGAAGCAGACCCCGCTGGCAGCAGCCCCGCCTTCCTGACGCGCTGAGAGACGCGCTGCTATCTCAAGCCGAGAGACCCAGCACCGGCGTTTCTGGGCAGCCCTCGCAGGCAGCCTGGAATATCGAGAGCAGAGAAAGAGATACCATTCCTCATTCATCCTAACTTCCAGGTACAGAACTGAATAACCCCTCACAGAGAATTCTTTAGTTATTCACTTGGCAAAAACAAACTTAACTTAAACTGTAACTTTCTATTCCCGCCCACGCATTAGACTTAGGTCAGGTACACGGGGTAGGCGTATTTAGAAACACCAGTTGAGTACGTTTAGTCAAATGTATATGTGTATGTAAATATATTTTAATCATTTTAAACATCATATGGCTCAGAAACCATATCAATGTTTTTACAGTATTATTTTATACTATTGCTTTTAATGTATGCACTTTACTTAACTATAAGTATTGCAATAATATCGATCCATTTCTCTTGTACGAGAAAAGAGACTGATCAATAAATAACATCTTTTATTGAACACGCCCGTCTCTTCCTTTTCTCTACATTCTGATGAGACTAAGAATGCACGTACTGACTGAGTAAAATAATTGCCTTGTGCTCACACGACTCTTGAGATTGACTCTTGATTAGGGGAGAGCAAAGTTGTCATGTTCTATGGTTGTCAGAAACTAAATCCCTTCTTGTCTAATCAGGGGAGTTAATTCCTTCCTTGAACATTCGAGAAAGTTTCTAGCGAACTCTGAGCTTAGCTGGCAAACCCAAAAATTAAGTCTAGTATCGACAGTAGTAGACCTAGTTAACGTCTGGCCTAGGCCTTTACTGCTGTAGGTACTATTCCAATGCGCAGAGCCTATTGGGAAAATAGGAGCTACACTACATAGGTCTACACACACATCCACTCATTCACACATACAATCCCTCATACAAACAGACACTCATCAATACAACTCTATCATATGCACTCATACACCTATACAGACACTCACACACTGCCACTCATCCATGGAGTTACTCACACACCTAGTCAGTCATGCAAAGAATCAATCACACTCCCATTTTCTCATCTATACAGTTATACACACAAAACCTTACTTATTCAAACATAGACTAACATATACTTACATCCACTTAATATCTGAGGCACCTCCTCACACCCTAATATAACTTTTCATACACCTACTCTAAAATATAGACTACCATTTTCAAAACCATAGACACACGAACTCCAGTTAGTACATACCCACTTACTGATTCATAGGCCTACACACATCATCTAAACCCTACAGTCACGCATACATGTAGTCACGCATCAATGCAGCCACTGATATAAGCACTCATACACCCATACACACACTCACACACTGCCACTCAACCATAGTTACTCACACATCTAGTGATTCACCCAAAGAATCAATCACACTGCCATTTACTCACCTATACAGTGATACGCACACCACCTATCCTATTCATACAAATACTTACTCTCATCTACAATCACCAACAGACGCACACACTCACTGATATAGCCACTCTCACACTCACTCACACAGTTGCTTATATACCCCAACACTCTCATAAACTGCCTTTCACATATACAGTTACTCACCCATATACCGCTGAGACATCCATACACTCACCGAAAAACCCATACGCACACTCACTCACTCAACCATACTGTCCCTCACAGATGGAATCATGAACGCATATACCCAGTGATTCACCCACTCATACATCCATGCAGGAAGAAACACAGCCTCTCACCCACCCACACAGTCACACAGGCACCCATTCAGGTCCTAAGAAAAAGAATGAATGGCACATATAGACACTCATCTTGTACCTACGCACCAACCCATGCAGACACTCGCATAGCAACTGGCAGACTGATACACACATTTACACAAATTATTCTCTCACCCATGCATTTACTAAGACATGTTTAATCACTCACCCAACAAATCATCCATACAGACAGTCATACACCCACTCACTCTTCAATACACCTTGGCGCATATATATATATATATATATATATATTCACTGAAAAAACCATAGGTTTCACATCAGTTATAGTTAGCTGAACATTTTACTCATACAAAACCGTTGAAATTCCCACGTTATAGTTAGTTGGACTCACTATAACTCGCGCGCCCGCAATCCACTGCTGATGATGTCACATATTACATCATTCATGACATGGTCAGTGACATCACTGATTACATCACTGATGACATCTCAAATGACATCACTGATGACATCTCAAATGACATCACTGATGACATCACTGATGACATGATCCAGTGCCTGTGTGTTTCTGTAAAGTTTAAATATGTTTTACATATTGAAGAATGAGTGGATGTATAAGTGTCTGGATGAAGGATTTAGTAGGTGTGTGACTGACTGTATGAATGAGTGATTAAATGTGTCCTACTGAATGCATGGGTTAGTGACTAAACTGTATGATGTGTGCATCATTATGTCTGTTGTTGTGTAAGCTGCTGCATGTGTTGATCAGTAGCTATATGAGTGGCTATATGTGTTATTGATTGGTTGCCCAATTATTTGTATGTGAGGCTGCATGTGTGTGTGGGTGGCTAGGAGGTGTGTGACTCTGTGCATACATGTGTGAGCAGTTGATTCACTTGGTGTATGGGTTCAAGAGTGCATGCGAAAACAACTGTATGGGCGGTTGACTGTGTGCATGGGTGTGTGGGTGAGAGAATGGATATCTCAGTGCTACATGTCCAAGTAAGTATATATGTAAAATACCGTGCATGTGAGAGTTGGCATATATAAATGACTATACATGAGAGCCTGTGATTGCATAAGTGACTGTATCTATCAATGTGTACTTGTTTCAGTGATTGTAAAAGAGAGTAAGTATATGTTTGCTTTTTGCACTGCTTTTTGATTTCCATGTGATCACTTACTGAAAACACTGTACAGTCTGGTTCGCCTCTCGTTGGGGTCATTTATCAGATTTCATTGAGCAAATCCTTATGTTGAAAGTCTGTCTCCATGATCAGGAGATATACCATCCATACAATTGGATAACCAGATGATAAGATTGATCACTCTGATAATTGATGGATTGGATTGGATTGGATGCAGATTTATAAAGCGCGTGGTTACCCTGGAGCGTCCCAGCACTGCAGAACCCAGACTACTGAAGACAGAGGGTGGAGTTAAAGGCCCTGAGGGAACAGAAATGTTTTCAGGAGCTTTTTTAAAGCGAAGAAGGCTAGGTTCCGCTCGGAGCTTAAGCGGTAAGGAATTCCACAGGGTTGCTGCATTGATGGAAAACCGCCGACTACCTGATCACACCTTTTTCGCTCTGTGGACTTTGGCTCGACACTCATGGTCTGAGCGAAGGGGCCTATTAGCTTTGTAAGGGAGCACTAGGTCTTTCAGAATAGAGGGACCCTTGCCTTGTAATGATCTGTGAGCAATGCAGAGGGATTTAAACTTTATCCTTTCATGGACAGGCAGCCAGTGCAGCATTATAAGGGCTGGTTTAGCTGATGACCTTGCTCGAGTACCTGTTAGCAACCTGGCTGCTGAATTCTGTATGTATTGTAGCTTACTGATAGTGGCTTCAGGAGCGCCCAAATATAAGGCGTTGCTGAATTCCAACCTTGAAAGGATCAATCCCTGAATCAGAAGTTTCTTAGAGGGGGTGGGAAGAAGGGGGAGGACCTTACGGGCTGAACGAAGCAAGCCAAAACAGATGCCAGCAGTTTACTTGGCTTGAACTTTAAATGAAAGGTCCTGATCAATCCATACTCCCAAACTTTTGATTTCACTTTTAGGAGGCGGGGGATCACCCATACAGGCCGGCCAAATGGCATCAGGCAGTGATGTCATCTTATGCCCCAAGAGCATTAGCTCAGTTTTTGAGCCATTAAGTTTGAGAGCAGACGTACTCATCCACGTATGTATTTCGGCAAGGCATGAATGAAGGGTTCCAGAACTTTGGTCCCGTTGGGTAAGAGACGACAAGTTGGGTGTTGTTGGCGTAGCTCACTATTTTTATCCCAAATGGAGCGACAACCTCGGGAATCCGAGGGGCATATTACCAAGGGTGGCGATAGGCAAGCTAACTGATTT
Organism: Lissotriton helveticus; assembly: GCF_964261635.1. Taxonomy (NCBI): domain Eukaryota; kingdom Metazoa; phylum Chordata; class Amphibia; order Caudata; family Salamandridae; genus Lissotriton; species Lissotriton helveticus. The sequence goes on along the minus strand of NC_136063.1, from coordinate 1,179,077,114 downwards.
TAGCGACAGCTTTTAGGCGATAGCGAGCGGTTTGGGGCCTGCTTTGCATGTCAGCGATATTTATCGCTAATGACATGCAAAGTGGGCGTACCCAACCTGTTAGCGACTAAAAGCAGTCGCTAACGTCGCTATCGCCTATTAGCAAGGCAGGCGTAGCGATGGAAATATTCCCGCTATCGCCAAAAACCAACGCCTGCTCAGACCAGTTCTTAGCCATTTTATCCAATGGGAGGTGGATAACATGGCTAAGAGCATTTTGTCGCTAATGCGTGAATATCCCTGTATTCTCAGCGATATTCACGCATTTCGCCTGCTTTTTATCGCTTTTGTGATAAACCTTGCTAATAGCAAGTTATCTCAAGGATAAAAACCGGTGATGCGCGGCAATAAAAATATTGCCGCTAACCCTACTTAGCGATAAATATCGCTATTTGTTGGTAATATGCCCCCAAGTTCCTTTATTATTCTTTTATTTTCTTCACTCCACTTCTTTAACTTTGTTTGTGGCAATCTGAAGCACTTTTTGGCTTTATATCTGTCAGACCCCCAGTTCAGTTGGTTAGTGTAATTTCTAACTATAATGTCCCTGAAACCTATGGTCTTTTTAGTGGATTTGAAAGGATTTTTTAAATGCTAATTTCTAACTATAATGTCCCTGAAACCTATGGTTTGTTCAGTGAATTTCAAATGTTTTTCAATGCTAATTTCTAACTATAACATCCCTGAAACCTATGTCTTTTTCAGTGAATTTCAAATGTTTTTCTAAATGCTAATTTCTAAGTATAATGCCCAAAAAATACTTTTTCTTAATTTTTAAATTATTATAAAATAATGTAATGTTTTCTGTTTTCTAAAATATAAATGTACTGTTTTTTTTAAAAAAGTGGATTGGAGTACCGATTGTGTACCAATCTTGGTGGGTGCGTGAATCTAAGAATTTTGCCGCCATATTTGTTAAGTTGTGTAGGATGCGCGTTTAGTATGCGAATGGTGCACGGTTCTCAGCCCCACGTAACATATGTATTTCTTGGGTCGGGTCAAGTGCGCGAATCAGTTGCAAATTTTTACGTTTTAAAAGTATATGTATATAACTTTAATATGTATATTATACCAAGATATCATTTAATCTAATTGTAAATATCATATATTTATAATTGTAATAAAGATATATTATTAATGTATTTTCCGGGAATCGCGTTAGGTGTGCGCCGGTTGCATGTTGGGTGCGCGGATCCCATGTAACTTTGAAAGAAAACATTTCATTGGTTAAGAAGCTTTTTATTCTAGAACTTGCATGACCCCATCCAAATTTTTCATTGCTCCAAGGACATCTTCAGAGACACAGCTCTTCTGATTTTTGCTCTTTTTTTGCATTATTTTTTCTAAACTTAAAAATGGCTTCTTCAATTCCACCTCAGCAGCTACCTGGAGAAGAAAAGGAATATTTGTAAGAACCAGTGAAGCAGAGATCCAAGAGCGTTGTATGTGCTTTTTTTCAATTCCTGCAGGTGAAAAGTAGGTCAACGCATGCAAGGTGACGTGCACTATCTGCGAATAAGTCCTCTCACGTAAATCTGAAACAAATACTCATGTGGCACATCATTTATGCTTAAACACCTGCAGGCAATGCATCCAAGACATCACACATGGGAGCAACATCATTGTGAGCCTCAAAAACAATCTTCACAAGATGATCAAGCTCCAGGGCCTAGCATCTCCACAGGTTCTTCAACAACAACTCAAATAACCCAAATCATACCCGAGTTTGCTGGACTTGAGCAGCGGTGTATTAAATGCAAAGGAGTACTATGTTATGAAGAGCAATCAGTGGATGCTCTCGTAGTTGCTATAAAAAACACTTTTGTTATTTTTTTCTTGTTTTGTTTTTGCAATGAATTCTCAATTGCAAAATGTTTGAAAAGTTTTCTGAGTTCATTCTATAGATTTTTCATTGTTTTAACAAAACCACCCAAAAATACAAAAAAGAGTTAAAAACACAAAAAAGTAGAAGAATTTTTTTTTTGTTAGAATTGACTATTTGGTTAAAAATAGACAAACTTTTATGTATGACTTGCGGCAAGTGTAATATATGGAGAAGTGAATTGGTAGTGCATGCATGTTTCCATGAGTGCATGGGTACTGTCTGAGTGATTGCATGAGTGCAGCGAAAGTGCCTGAGTGCATAGATGAGTATAGTGCCTGAGGGATTGCCTGAGTGATTGCATGAGTGCATTGGTGGTGCCTGGGTGATTGGAAGAATGCACTGGTAGTGCTTGGGTGATTGGACGAGTGCATGTGTGCTGCCTGAGTAATTGCATGAGTGCATGGGTAGTGTCTGGGTGATTGGAGGAGTACATGGGTAGTGCTTGGGTGACTGCAAGAGTGTAATCGTATTGCTGAGTGCATCGGTAGTGCATGAGTGATTGCATGAGTAAATGGGTAGTGCCTGGGTGATTGGAAGAGTGTGTGGGTGATACCTGGGTGATTGCATTAATGCATGGCTACTGGCTGGATAATTGGAGGTGTGCATGGGTAGTGCCTGGGTTATTGCATGAGTGCATGGGTAGTGCCTGGGTGATTAGAGGAGTGTATGGGTACTACCTGGGTGATTGAAGGAGTGCATGGGTAATGCCTGTGTGATTCCATGAGTGCAGGAGTAATGTCTGAGTGATTGAAGGAGTGCATGGGCACTGCTTGAGTGATTGAAGTAGTGCTTGAGTATTGTCTGGGTGATTGCATGAGTGTATGTAGTAGTAATATCTGGGTGATTGGAGGAGGGCATTAGTAATTCCTATTTAAATACCAAACTCAAATTAATATAGCATTTTACGTTCTTTAAAACATTAATAGTGTAACATATGCATTTATTTTAGAAATACAAAGCTTTATTAATATTATCAGATGTATATAAAATAATAACTTACACAACATCATCACCATATAAAAGCAAAATAAATTCAGTTCTGTTGCTGAAGGTAATTGAGAGTAGGAATCCACATCTGTGTTTAGGTATTCATCAAATAAATCCCTAAAATGCAAAGCAAATCTTCCTCAAAATACCATTCCAAGAAAAATACCATCTCAAAGCCAGTAAATCGTCCCAAATCCAAAACACTAGTTACAAAACACCCCATAAACTTGTAAAATCTACATAAAAAGAAATAATATTTGGAAGGTAAACAATAGCAAACAGGTTTCATTAAAATGAAAGAAAATGCAACTTTCATAGAAATCTCTGTGTTCAAGACGATTGAGTCTGTCTGTAAAACGAAAAGAAACATTCCAACCCACAAAAGTGCTATAAAAAAAATGTAAATATTATGATGTTGGGTGTGACCAGGCAGTATACGAGGGGGAACCGATAACAGTGGGAGAGGTTAGGGCAGCAATAGCAGGTCTGACATCGGGCAAGGCGCCGGGATTGGACGGCCTACCTGGGGACTTGTTTAAGCAGGAACCCGACGTATGGGCCCCCTATCTTGCTGTTCTGTTTTACGGAGTTTTGAGGGGCATGGAGGTTCCAAGTGCCTGGCTGGGGGCAGAGGTGGTCCCCATATATAAGAAGGGCTCGCCCCTGCTCCCAGCCAACTATAGGCCAATCAGCCTAATTGATGTGCCTCAGAAGCTGCTCGGCAGGGTATTGCTGAACCGACTGCAGGAGTGGGAGGAAGAAACAGGAGTCCTTAGCCCCTATCAGGCAGGATTTAGAAAGGGGGTTTCAACAGTGGACCAGGTTTTTAGATTAAATATGATCTATTGGAGGGCAGCGATATTCGATGGCGGCAGCTTATACACAATATTTGTGGATTTGAGGGCCGCCTTCGACTTGGTGCCCAGAGGTAAACTTTGGAGCGTCCTCTCAGAGATGGGTGTACCCGCGGACATTTTATTAATCCTACAGAGATTACACCACAATAATTATGCCCGAGTGAGGTGTGGAAAGTCGGGGGCATTGACGGATAGATTCCCCGTTGACAGGGGGGTTAGGCAGGGCTGTGTGCTCGCACCGACCCTGTTCTGCCTCTTTGTCAACGGGGTAATCGCCCACCTGAATGGTACTGAAAATACCGATGCCCCAAAATTGAACGGCAGCAGGGTGCCTGCAATTATGTTTGCAGATGACACCCTGCTCCTGTCCAAAACCCCAATGGGGATTCAGCGGATTCTTGACTCTTTTGTGGCCTTCTGTACAGATAGGGGTCTAGAAAATACCGCCACAAAAACTAAATTTATGGTCTTGAATCCTAGTCAGAAATTGCGACCGAACCCACTATTGGGAGCGTCAAGGTTAGAGAGAGTCTCCACCTTTGAATATTTAGGTGTAACCCTGAATGAGACCATGTCATGGGGGCCACATCAGACTAGAGCTAACCTCAAATTAGTGCAGACCACTGGGGGCATCGTGCGGTTGATGAAGAGTTCGACATATCGGCCTCTGGGACCGCTCATACAGATTTATAAAGCACAGGCTAGGGGCGCCACTATGTATGGGGTGGAACTGTGGGGACACACACCAACTCGCAGTCTGTCGGTAACTGAGAACAATTTCATTAGACAGATAGTTGCCCTTCCGGCCAGTACCCCGCTTCTCCCTCTGAGGCTGGATCTGGGACTGAGGCCAATAGCTGATGAAATAGGTCTCAGACCCATAGTCTTCTGGCGAAGACTGTGGAGTAGTGAAGATCTATCTGCCTGTAGGGCGGAATTGAGTGAGCTTCTAATTCATCCTAAAGCTTCACAAATCCCCTGGGTAAAATACATTCAACAATCATGCACAACACTGGGGCTCCATGATCTCTGGTCTGACCCTGCAAATGCTTCATTGAACATCCCACGCAGAACTTTGGTCAAGGTCTATCACGACCAGAAATTATCATCTGCCATGGATGGCCAGCGGGAGGGATCATTAACATCTGCATTCATGTTGAGCAAGGACTCATATAGGCTGGAAAGGGTTTTGGACGCTATGTCCCCCGTGTTGGCCAGGAAACTGTTTCTCCAATGGAGATATGGAACATTGCCCTTTCGATCTTTCACCAGTTCCTGGACAACCCCGTCCTCTTCTAAGCAGTGTCCGGCATGCTCCTATGTGGAGGAGAGTGATTTACATGTGGCCCTGTTTTGTCCATCCTATACGAAAGCTAGGAAGTACTGGCTCCTACCACTTATTAAGAACTTTGGTTGTAGGGAGTACCTGCCAATGTATAGAATCCTGAAAACCGATGTTTCGAGTTTAACCGTATTTGCAATGGCAAAATTCCTCACTAATGTCTGGCATACCCGCACTCGCATTTTGAAATCTCAGGCTCTGAGTTAATCCCAAACTTTTTCTCTGTTTTTTTTATTGTTGTGGATTTTATTACGGTTGCACATGTTTTACTGTTGTTGTATATCTTTTATGGCTATATGGCCGAAATAGAGATGAATAAATAAATAAATAAATAAATATTATTTTTCTCTTATCAATAGATGAATATGCTAACACAAGACTAACCCTTTACTAACGGCCGACATGTAAAATGAATACCCTCGCTAGCAGTTCACTAACCCTAACTAAACAATTCACTAACGACCATTACATCTATCTAATCTGGCAGCAAAGTACAAAAACACAGCAATACTGTGGGCCAAGACATGCTTCTTTCCCCTAAGTAATGGTGACCAGGTAATGGGAGAGTCAAACAAAACGCCAAGGTAAGGAAAGGTTTTGACTTTGGTAACTATATATCCATTACATAGATGGGATCTGTTTTTGGTGTTTCTGGGATGTATAGTCAAAGTATGAGATTTAATGGAGTTGATGCTTAAATCAAGAGCATCCTTATAGATACTAAAAAGGTCCAACAGAACTTGGAGGCCTTGAGCCATCCTAGAAATTAAAACTGCAATATGGCAGCGTATGAAAGAGCAGATTGATTCACAGTTTACCCAACCTAAACCCACACTGAACATCAGATAGCACTCTGCTGTCATTGGCCGAGTTTGTTAGTCTAGATAGAAGCATTTCCCCGATCACTTTAAACTTAGAGTCTATCAAAGAGATCAGGCAATAGAACCCAGGATCATCCTTCACCCCCTGTATATATATGGAGATGCTGAATGAATTCAACCAGGAACAGGGTTAAACTATATTTGAGGGCCACATTAAGAGAGATATTTAATATTAGTGCCCACGGAGACACATTGGACTTGAATAGGACCATCTGAATTTTGTTTGGGCCAGGGACCGTATTGCTGGGAAAAGTAAGGATGGCGACCCTAACACTGTCCCACTAGAAAGATAGAGAGAAGCCTCCCTCAGATGTCAAAACACAGTGGAACTCTACAGAACCAACAGTTGAAAGGGCCTGTCATAGATAACTTTAAAATGTTTGTCCCATGAACAATGCGGAATTTGCTGTGATAGAGGACTACTCGAATCAGGTTTAAATAAGGGGCAGTTCACATTCTCCCAAAAAGAGCACTAGATCTGGAGGCACAGGCAATTACAAGATCCTGCCAAGCCTCCTGTTTCAGAATGCCTTTCCAGTGCTTTAAAGTGGGTCTGTACATAGCTCTAAGGGAAGCAAATGTACATCCATCCCTTGGCTTTTCCTTGAGGGCCACACATAGATTACCATGAGCTGCTTTGAAAGAATAGTCAAACCATTTGACTAAAAATAGCAATTGTGGGAGGTAAAAATGCTCACTGTGTAATGATGTCAAATGAGCTGAGAAGTGCCTCATCAGGGCATTGGAGATCGAGAAATTATGTGAAAGTATCAGGTCACAGGTTAAACAAATTATGATATACAAATCATGGATCATACCTATCCATCTAAATCTGCGTCCCTAATCATGGGTGGTCACCAGCCATTTGGTCAACTGTGGGCGCTTTAACTGGACCTCTGGGCCCCCTCCTCTCCTGTAGCAGGAGTAACTAGGAAACAGAGTCTAGCTATGAAGTGTTTGGGTCGGCTGCAGGCGCTTTATAGCTCAATCTCTGGGTCCCTGTCCTCTTCTGATACAGGGGTTGCTGATATAGAGCCTAGCCCATGAGGCCTTTCTGCATTACAGATATCCCTTCTGCATTGTGTAATCCGGATTACATGTAACGATCCCCTTGCTCTATAACCCAAAACAAGTGTTGATGTAGTCTTCTACTGTAAAGCATTTACTAGGGATTTTCGTGCAGTGTGAATCATTTCACTGGGGACATGGAGAACATCAGAAATCGAATCAACGTACCAATATCTACACTACATACAAGATTGTAATACAAAGTTATAATATTTTGTTTTGTGTCCTATTTCACTTTCAAAACATTGTTGTGAGAACTACACTGCAGAGGAAGTTACTTCATTGTCCCAATTGTGTTCTGCAAGGTGCATTGTCAGTCCCTAGTTTTTCAACACTTGTGGTGTTGATCATGCCTCCATATTTGTCCATAGGTATAATTGTCCATCAGATACTTATCTGGGTTACAAAAGTCAACTCATTTTTCTTGTCTCTGTACCTTGTTTTTTTGTTACTCTATTTGTGTAGGATGCACATAATCCCAGGAAAATCTGCATGAACCACTGATTCACAGAATGTTCAATTAAGTAACTAGTGCACTGCAGAGCGCCTGCGTCATGCGCAACGCATTACCTTTATTCTTCACAATAATGGTCTTCGTCTCACACATATTGTGGGCAAGCACTGCCTGGCGAGAGAAATAATGACATTCTGAACTATTGTGAAAATCCACAGGGCCAACAAAACTATTCTACAGTGTTTTCCAGGAAGTCATATTTCTGCAAAAATGTTCTCTAGAACTGGCAATGAACAATTTCATGGATGTGGTTTATATACATCGTAGATGGCAACAGAGATCTTGTGAATCTGCAAAGACTTGGGAGGACATGCTAGATTTGGCAAGCCTTCGACGTGTAGCACAGTATTACTGGCACCCCCCTAAAAATGACAAAGGGTGCAAAGAAGATGGGATCAGACCAGTGAACATACAAGAAGTGCTCACAGGCACTTATGTTGTGTGTAAAGCACTAGCCGCACTGGCAGCAACATCACAGCACAGCTCTACCAAGGCAAGCTGGTTTGGGCTTTGTGAGTGATTGATAATGGACATGACAGAGTGCTGTAGGAGAGTGATGATGACTTGCTGGTTCCCAAGACCTTCTTTTCAAGAAATCAATCACCCTTGGACTCAATTTTAATCTTTTATCATTTGGGGCTGCCGGGACTAACTCCTTGGGTGCGGTAGGGGATTCCTCCCCACTCATCTTTTCCGGGTGATACTTTCTCAACTCTTCTGATTGGCGGGGATCGTCCGTGCGAGCGGTCCCGCCTTTCCGGAAGTTAGCGGTCTAGTTGAGGGGCACAAGGATAAAACAGATGCAAACGCGAGCACGCAGCGGGCGCGCCAAACGATCTTTTACCATGTGGGCTACTGAATGTTAGATCTTTGCCCAAACACAGGATTCAAATGTATATGCTGTTGGAAATACATGAGCTGGAAGTGCTGTTTATGACAGAAACCTGGACTCAGCAAGACTGTGAGGTCGATCTTGGTCTGGCCTGCCCCCCTGGCTTTAAAATCCTCCATAAGCCAAGATTAGGGGGGAGAGGGGGTGGGGTTGGGTTGATTTATAGAGAATCCTTGAACCTGGCCATTATCGATATTGATGGGGTTGCAGGGGTTGAACTTCTTGGGTTTGTGATTAAGAGTGCTTTGGGCCAGTCCCTCACATGGATTATTTGTTATCGTCCCCCAGGGTCCTTTAGTGTGCAAAAGCAGCAACTCTTACTGGAGATCTTCACCAATATTGCAGCTACACACCGGAGACTGCTGATCTTGGGTGATTTTAATCTCTGGCTGAATGGGTCCCTTGACTCAGGCCTGGCCAACATCACTCAGTTTTGTGAGGGTCTATGCCTTCGTCAACAAGTATCCAAGGCCACTCATATGTGAGGACATATGTTAGATCTTATTTTTGCTGAGGCTGATCAAGTGTATATTGGGGAAGTTTTAATGTGTATATCAAACCTAGGCATTTAACACAACATTGAGGGAAACAGGATTGCAAAGAGGGAACAATTAAGACAAAATCTATTAAAAAACTGTATTATCTTTATTTAGATATACATATAATGAAAAACATAATTCATATTAAACAAAGTACAATTACAAACAATTAATTGCAAAAAATCATGTACAAATATCCAATAATCAATTAAAAACAAAAAGTGGCGATCATTAGTATCGACGCGCGTTTCGGCATTGGAAGAACGCCTTCTTCAGGAGCCACAAATATTTTTAAAAAGGAAGAGGGGTTGGCTTCATATGTCAATATTCAGTATCGTGAAAATGATGGCCTGATTTTATTTTTGAGTCGGATATAGCCGTATTAAAAATGTCACAATCTTTTCCGATTAAAATTTGTCATAATGTCTTAAAAATAGGTTCCTCCACGGGAACGTAGCGAGGACGGATTGTAGATCTAATTCCTTCGAGGTGTGCTTTCTAAATGTTAAGAATGTCGTGTCTTCTTAATCGTTGTGATTGTCGTCAAGTATATTTTTCACTTTTTTTATTTTTATATCCCCGTACACTCGAAAGATAGTCGGTAGAAGGTATTCCAGACGGATCAACTGGGAATCTTTAACATGAAATGTCAGAAGGGGTTTCGATATAATCACCTATATAATAGTAACCAATTCGGTTTATTTCGACGGGGAAGACAAAGGCGTACGTTCAAATGCGACTCCGCTCTTAATAGTTGCGTGCCGTGATATCGGCTCAAACTGTGCGAGTCGAGACGTGGCCGCTTGTCTGGTCAACAGGAGCTGAAACAGAAGATGGCTGTCAGCGTTCTCTGGCGGTTAGATTCTATATCTACATTGGGGAAGTTTTGGCCATGGACTGGACTGATCATTTTCTGATCAAATTCTACTTGAACATGGCCAACTTGGATAAGCGGGGAGGGAACCGGGTGAGCGAATTTGTAGGCAGGGATGGAAGGCTCTTATGCTTAAGAGAGGTCATGATGTGGTGTTTCCGGTGGAGGACTGTTTCTCCCCGGAGGCCCAAGTGGAGGAGAATTACTCCGCCCTCTGCGGGAAAATTACCTTGACTCTCGACTCTCTTGCTCCTCAAAAGAACCTTTGGAGCAGGGGTTTAACGAGGAGCTGAAAAATCTGAAACTTGTTTGTAAACAGGCTGAGAGGAGATGGAGGCATGGCTACCTGGATGAGGATAAGATGTCCTGGAGAATAAAAATTGTAGAATACAGGAAGGTGAATAATAGGTCTAAAGCTGATTATTTTGCTACCCAGACACTTAATGCCCCTAATAGCTCTAGAGGTATTTTTAATATTCTTAACAGCTTGACCAACCCAGATTGCTCCAAAAATGAGATTCCCCCTTCTCAAGTTCTTTGTGATGATCTTGCCAGCTATTTTCATAACAAAGTCAATGACATTATTAAGGATCTGGGGGTGGTCTCTTATCCTCCTGTGGGGGCGAATGTTCTACCGCTTGCCACGGAGGATATTAGCACTGTGGCAGTATGTGTCAACTTGGAGGGGGTTACCACTGGCTCGCTCTCTGAGTTCCCGCCTCTGGAGTTTGAGGATTTCTCTAGATTAGCAGATGGCATTGCATCGGGATCTCCTCTGGATCCGTTGCCTTGTAGGATCTGGAAGGAATTTGGGGCAGAGATGTTCCCCTCGCTTCGTCTGATTTGTAATCAATCCCTCAGTGGTGCCGTCTCAGTGGAAGCAGGCATTGGTGACACCCCTGCTCAAGAAGCCCTATCTCGATCCAGAGTGTCCCAAAAATGTTAGACCTATTATTTCCCTCCTACCTTTTCCTGCTAAGATAGTAGAATGGGTGGTGAGTGGTACGCTGTCCAAATATATAGAACAAGCTAAGCTTCTGGAGAAGGAGCAGTTTGGGTTTCAGCCGGCACATGGCACCGAGACGGCCTTGGTGACCGTGATCAACAAACTTCGGGGGCGGGCAGACAGGGGTCAGGCAGCTGTACTTATTCTGCTTGACCTGTCTGCCGCCTTCGATACGGTTAACCACGAAATCCTACTGAGACGATTGAAAGAGGTGGGAGTGATGGGCTGCGTCCTCAGGTGGTTCCATTCTTTTCTGTCAGGTAGGCAGCAGGCAGTGTCCCTCTCTCCCTACCAATCTGTTTTTACTAGTATCTTGCATGGCGTGCCACAGGGCTCGGCCATCAGCCCTATTCTTTTAAATATTTACATGAGACCCCTGATGGCGGTCATCAAGCGTTATAACATTAAGATCATTAATTACGCGGATGATACGTAATTAATTCTCTCCCTGGAGGGAGCACAGTCAACTTCTTTAGAGGGGTTTCACAGTTGCCTGCGTGACACGACACTGTGGCTGAGGGATAACTCGCAACAATTTAATGTTTCTAAAACAGAGGTGCTTTACTGTGCCATGGGAAGGATCCCCTCTGTGTTGCCTAGTAACTTTTGGCCCTCAGATTCCCCTAATTTTGGCCAGCCTGTCAAGACATTTGGCAACCTGGGTGTGATATTTGATTGTAATCTTACCTTGGAGGCGCATGTCACGAAAGTGGTGGGTTGATGCCTGGCCATCATTCACTCTTTACGGAAGATCTTTCCGTTGCTCCCCCCTTTGGCACGTTCACTGATAGCACGGAGTACCATACTTAGCCGAGTTGACTACTGTAATGCCCTGCTCCTTGAATCTCCAAAGTCTCTATTGGACAGGATGCAGAGGCTGCAGTCAACCGCAGCTAAGCTGGTACTAGGCTGATCAAGTGGTACGTTCCTGTAAATGTAAATGTAGTTGAGCTTATTTAGCGCACAGCTACCCGCAGTGGGTTTCCCGGCGCTTGCTTAGGGAACCCGTCCTGGTATTCCCCTGTGAGATAGCAGGGTATCCACAAGGTGAAAGTCAGGCATCCCGCCGAGAGGGGCCGTTGTGGAGATTAAGCAAAGCTATTGCCCAGAGTCGCAGTGTGTGAACCCGTGAGTCGAGGAGGCACCGGGGCGAGAATTATCGAGTCCGTGGAATTTTTAGCCCAAGACCCGCCGAGGCGGGGAATTGAACCCTGGTCCAGGACCGATCTCAGCTTCCGGGTCTGCTGCCTCTAACCCCCGAGTCACACTTCTCCTGCCCGAACTTTGCGTTCATCTGGGGCAAAACTGCTAAAAATTCCCTGATTCAAAAGTTAGAGCAGTGGGTAGTTCCTTTGGGGTCGCTGCTGCAAAGCTCTGGAAAACCTTACCTTTCGAGCTGAGACAAATCAGTGACCTCCTTCCATTTAGAAGGAATTAGGGGTTGGCTACAGTAAGGTCCCACGAAGGTTGTCAGGCTGAGTTACTAGCGTCAAGATGCCTGTTAGGTGATAGCGCGCTTTAGAAATGCAATAAATAAAATAAATAATAATAACAATGGTTGTAATACTAGTATCTATGATATGCATTCATATATTCATATAGGATACCCAATTAAAAATTAAAAAGGTAAAAACTCGGAAAATGAAAGGGGAGCTGTTGGACTTGGTCCTTTTGGCAGGTTCACCCCGAAACGTTTTGCATTTGCCTTGGCTGTTTCTGTAACCTGGTGTTGGTGATTTTAGGCTTCTGCGCACTTTTCCCTGTGGTCCAGGTGTGAAGTGCGTGTGCTCTCTGTGTATGTGTGGTGAGAGTGGCCTTCCCTCCCATAGGAATGCATGGGGAATATGTGTGACCATGGTAGTTCCTGATGTGTAGGGAGTGCAGGGTCGAATTTGGTATGTGCAACTCGTGTGATTAAATGCTGCGTGATGATGTGTGCGGATTTATTGTGTCTAGTGTGGAAGGGCCACTTGTAGAAGTTGGCATGTCTGTGCAGTAAATGTGAATTGACTGTCTGGCTTGTGATTGGCTGGAGCTGGCTGGTGTGCCTTGCTCCAGGAGTCAGGATGGGTCTGCCCCGGTGGTGAATGGAGAGATCTGCATGTTGATGGAAGGGAGGAGTGCACCTGGGCCTGAATAGGGCTGGGCCTTCCCTCCATAATGCTGGCACCACCCCCTGTGTGTGTTTCTTAAGTCCCTTACCCACCCTGTGAATAGGAAGAGGGGCTGAGCAAAACAAAGTGCTCAAGAACCAGTTGCATCTGGTTCGCCCCTTGCCTGCACCTTTGGAAACAAAGGAAATGGTGTATAAAAGAGGGGCTGTGACCCCATGAAAATGTTCTTGTTCCTACTTGAATCCTCCAGGGGCATACTGCTGCTGGGGCCCAGGGGATGGCTTGCCTCCCTGGGCCCTGCCCAGCCCCTGGATGCCCTGGATGCTGGAGTACTTCTTTTGTAACCTTCTGCCTTGCTGGAGTATTTCCAGGACCCTGAAGAGACTCTGGGGCTGCCCCAGCACCTTGGGTGTGCTGGCTTTCATTTTCCATGCCCCTAGCTCTTCCTGCGCTTTGTCCCCCTCTGGGAGCGCTTTATTTTAGCTTGGCAGCGCTGAGCTGCTCTCTGTCCTGAGGGAATCCCCGGTGTAGGGATTCCCCTGAATTTGCCGCAATCACGGGTGCCACCCCGCTGGTTTGGTTGCCCGGTGCGTAGGTGCCCACCCTGCGTCTTTGTTTTATTTTTATAAATTAGTACGGGTGCCCACCCCGTTTTAATGGAGCCCAAAGCGGGTGCCCACCCCGCTGTTTATTTTTAAAGAGGGAGCCTACCCCTCATTTTCCTGCCTAAGATATCACCGCTGCGGCCGCGAAAAAACCGGAAGCCAGGCCCGCGCCGCCTGACTGGGGGCAGGGCCTGCAGTGTGTCACTTTCGCTTCCCCGTATCTGGGGAAGCTGTCCGATGCCCTGCTCTGTCCGGAAGTGAGGAGGTGGCTGTGCGGGGCCCTGTGAGCCTGAGAGAGCCCCGCAGGTATGGTGACAGCAGCGGTGGGGGCCCGAGGCACATTGCCGGTGCCTGCCCCCCCGCATATGAGGAGTGAAGCAGAGGAGGAGGAGTGGCGGCGGTCCGCGCCGCCGCTAGGAAAAGTCACGGGTCCCAGGAGGGGGCCCGGGTGATGGCAGGGAGGCAGGGTGAGTGTTCCGGGGGTTCCCATGCGCTGGAGGGAGCCCCAGAAGAAGAGAGAGCCCCGCTGCCTATGGGGGCGCAAGGCACACTGCCGGTGCCTGCCCCTGCCGCTTCTGAAGAGAGAGCTGACCAGCGAGGAAGGTAGACCAGCTGCGCAAGAGAGCCCAGTGAGTGTGGCTCAATGGCGGAGAGGTGGTTGGGGGGGTGCTGTCAGGGCATATTGTTGGCCCGCCTCCTGTGCCCATTCTGGTATGGTTGGTCTTCTGAGCGGCCCCACTAGCTAGAGGGCCACTCCAACATGGCACAAGTTCTTTTGGTTTGTATGAGTGGACCCCCCGTTGCGGGCCGCTCCACCGATGCCCACCTGGTGTTGAAAGGGCCCCGTTGAGGTCCCGGAGGCCCATGTCCCCCCAGAGCCAGTGCGCTTCAACGATTGGGCATTGTTGTATTTAGAGCCCACGAGGCTCCCAGGGGCTTTGTTGTATTTAGAGCCCACGAGGCTCCCAGGGGCATTGTTGTGTTGAAAGCCCCCGGAGGCTCCACCAGGGGGGCATGTTTTCTTTCCGGTGCCAGTGTGCTCCATGGGGGCAAGTTGATTTCTATCCCCAGTACTCGCCCTTGGGGCAGAATTGGTTTTCAGAGTCTAGATGGCTCCAGCCCTAGCCTACACTATATTTACAGCGCCAGCGCACTCCACAGGGTTTGAGTGCATCATGTATTTTCAGAGCCCCGTGTGTTTCCAACGTTGTGGCGCAACTTGTTCTAGAAAGGGCGAGTGAGAGCCCATGCCACAGTTTTGCTGATCCCCCCCAGCTGTCCAGCAAGTAGTGGGCAGCTGCACCGTTTAGGTGCAATTCGTTGGGGACATGGTCTTTTGAATCTAGGAGTGAGTCGCACTCATTTGCCCTACTTTGGCCTCCCCAGCTGCGCAGCACTTAGTGCCAGCTACAGCGTTCAGGCCCTGTTCTTGTTCTCAGCTGCCCAGCAAGTAGTGGGCAGCTGCAACGTTTAGGTTTGCGCCGGTGGCGCACCCCTGACTGGCGCTGCGTTGGCAGCGTGCCTGAACATTCTGGATACAGGGCATTTGAGCCCCTTCTTGATGGCCAGTTGGCCTGGAGGACTGGTAGAGGTATAGGGCGCAAGGCCCTAATGTGATTGATATGTGCTTTAAATGTGGTGCTAGGAAATGTAATGCATCTAGTATGTTTACGCACCCTGTGTTGATACCTCTAGAGATGGTTTTACCTATGGAGGTTTGTGTTAGGGAGATTGTACTTCACTGTGATTTATGACCCTAAATGTGAGTTATACTTAGGAGGTAGGGTCTAATGTGTTTAGACTAGTGAGGCGATTGCCTTCTGTATTTATACTGGTTAGGCCTAATATGATTTATGCGTAATGTGCAATACCATTATGCCTGTGATACCTCTAGATGTGTTTTCATTCTTAGGAGGTTGTTTTGCCTAGTATAGTTTATACTAGTGAGGTTATGTGTCCCTGCGTAATCTATGGTGATTAGTATTGCGTAGTGTGTACCTACCTTTTACCAGTGGTTACTGGTTGTGTTCTACAATTGTTATTTTGTGCTATTTCTACGAAGTGCTATTTCTACTAAGTGCTGATCCTGACAGTGGCCCACGTGGCCCTGTCCTGTGTAAATAATCCCTTGTGAATATTGCCTGCGCCAGTTGGCACAATGTATATTGTGTGATTACTATCTGATGTGTTTTGACAATACAAAAGTTATTTTTATATAACCTGTGTGGAGTTCCTTTTGTAGTGTGCTTGGGATGTTGTTGCTGTGTGCGTGTGCAAATGCTTTACACATTGCCTCCGGGATAAGCCTGTCTGCTCGTGCCAAGCTACCAAGGGGGTGAGCAGGGGTTATCTTTGGCGTGTAACTCCCTTGCCCTGACTAGAGTGGTGGTTTCTGCCTGGCTTTGGCGAAAGCCTTAGCCAACCAGAAATCCCAGTTCTAATAGGAGCATAGTTATATGTGAATTACACCAACCACAGAACTGATATCCAGTCCTCAGAATCATGAAGAATTTGGCAATGCAGGTACTCCTCCAGAATCTGGCTGAGTTCAGTCACTCTATTGGTCTGCAGATGGTAAATGGAGGATAGCCATATAGTCAATGCCAAACAAATAGCACAGAGCACAGAAAAAGTTGGATACTAATTGTGTGCCCTTGTCCATGATCAGTACAGATGGGACCATTTCCTCAAAGATCACCTTTGCTAAAGTCTTGGCATTGGCAAGGGCTTTTTTGTGGATGAAATGTACCATCTCGGTCACTATGTCTACTACAACCAAGACTGCAGTTAACCCTGGCTTGATAGTGAAAATTACCCACAAAATCCTTGACACCTTATACCATAGCTATCGATTAAATTAACCCTGCTCATGCTTGATGCAAATTTTTGCCTCAGGTGTAGATAGTGCCGGTTTCAACAAGCTCTTACATGTCAGTTGTAAATGGTGATACAAACAACCAAAGTAGTCCTAATGGCAGGAATGAAAAGAATTATACAATAATAATTAATGTATATCAGTCAACACAATGTATTGGTGAGAGGGAGAGAGAGAAAATAAACAAACAACACATAGAATCTGTGAAATGCTTTCAATTTATATTTTGGAAATCAGTGATGCATACATTTATTCAATGTTATCACGGATAGTGCATAAAAGGTGCTCGTAGATGTGCTTGTGTGTAACGTTACATGAAAGATGAAAGAGTAGTAAATATCAAAAACACAAAAAACAATAACAGAGCTGCATTAGCAACCACTGTGATAAGACTACCTGAGAACACTTTCTAATATTCAAGATATCTATGCTAAAACAAGTGACTGATGAATCAATGCACGCCCTCCATAAGGATCTGATTATTTAATCCAGGCCAAAAGTATGTCAGCCCACATCCGAGGAATTTAAGAGATAAATTGCCTTGTGGGCAAATTCTGAGACTACGGAGGAACACCAATCAATTTGTCTTGATTAAGATATGATAATTACTATTGTATAATTCTTTACATTCCTGCCATTTGGAC
Organism: Lissotriton helveticus; assembly: GCF_964261635.1. Taxonomy (NCBI): domain Eukaryota; kingdom Metazoa; phylum Chordata; class Amphibia; order Caudata; family Salamandridae; genus Lissotriton; species Lissotriton helveticus. Next base: position 1,179,059,992 of record NC_136063.1, on the reverse strand, counting down.
CATTTTGTACCCAGATCCTATGCCTATTTGGGTTACCCCATTAGTTTGTAATGAGATGTTAATGATGTCCACCAAAAATGTAATTGTAGGAGTCAGATGATTTTCGTTTCTGTGCTCTGTCCTGCCATTTGATCTAGTGGCATTAACGCATTGCTTAACTCTTGTAACCCAGGATTGGGTGGGCGCAAGGCTTCAACTTTAGCAAAAGGCCATCAATGCATGTGCCATTCCACACTGATATTTTTATGGATCTACCAATTTGTATTCATCCATACTTTACATGGGAATTCCTTTGTTGTCGATCTCATTATGTTTGCTGCTGGGGTTTTCAGAGATGACTCTGGGTTGGTATTGATCACTTCATATGCAAAGACATATCTAGATAGTGAATTGCCCTTTTCTTTACTCCAGTTTTCCCATTTTTCCATTAATTAAATCGAAAATTGGTCTAATGCAGTTGCTTGGCACGTAGGGTTCTAGTTGATTTCAAAGTGAGTGTTATTTATGGTGTGTGAGAATTGTGACTGTATGGCATGCCTCAAGAAGGTAATGTCGCCATTCTTTAAAAGCTATTTTTATCACGCCGAACGCCAGTGGGCAACGACAGGCATGATAGTAGCTAAACGGAACATAGCGCAGAAGTGGGGAGTGGGGACCGTACAGACGTTACTGAATTGGTGTAAAGATATGGATATGATTATGCTAGCGGAGAAGATCACATTTATAAATAGGAAAAGCCCCAAAAAATGGGGAAGGGTGTGGGGAAAATGGAATATACATAGGGGAAACATCTGCACCCCCTCTGGAAGAAGACAGCGACTCGAAGAGGACCTGCAATGTTGTTAAAGTCATATGTGTGCCAATATAGAAATGTATATCAAGTGACTGTAAAGAAATGCCATTAAGATTGTGAAATTACACATGCAGATCTTCGTTGTTTTAATAAAAAAGCAATTTTTAAGGCTAAAAGCTCCTAATCTACCCCAATATAATTACTTTCAAGGAGAGACAGTTTGAGTGGAAATTATACAGCTAGATGCAACATGCATGAATCTGGATGTCTTTGTGGCAACATTTCTCCCACACCCCATCCCACCCCACCCCCATCATCTACTCAGCCGTCAGTGCTGTATCTGCTTTCACCACAAATAGTCATGCCAAGACAGCAAAACTGGTGTGGTTACAAATCTCCATTGCATCTCACGAAAGTCCTGATGAGACTTTTCTGACCAATGAAATAAGGTTCCTTTTCAAGAAGTTTGCAATAGGTGTTACTGTTCAGGAAAATGTGCTGGTAAAGCATCTTTAAAGGTTTGTGAAATGTAATAAAACACTGGCTTTCCTATACAAATTTGAGCGCTGCCCACTGTTTTATAGCCGTTACCTCCTTTTGGTCCATATTGATTCCAGAGGGTGTAATGACAAAACTTAAGATTACTACAGGGAATGCACATTTCTTTAGCTTGGCAGACATCTTAATTTTTCTTAGAGTGAGAAGCAATGTTCTCACATGCTGCACTTGTCCGAGAGTGAAATAGATCAATATATCGTCTAGGCCATGGGTACTCAGAAGCATTTTCCCAAGTGCTTCAAAGTTTGGTCTGTAATGTGACAGAGGGCTGCATTGATGCCAGTGGGGTGGTGGTAATGTGGGAGTGGAGGCAGTATGGTAGGTATAGGGGAAGCAAAACATATACATCCAGTGGCTAAATTGCACAATGTAAACCAGAAAATCTGGGATTCATTCTAGCTTCACCCATATATATATTATGTGGTCCTTGGCAATTGATGTATTTCACTATCCCTCCTATTTCATCATTATCACATATAAAAGGACGTCGAAGTACATGGCTTCATGATGTGTGATGTACAGAACCTTCTTCTGTGTTTGATTTAATAAACCATAATATTGTGCATGAATAATAGGAACCTAGGCCTCCCTAAGAGTACACATACCAACTGACCTGGCTGTTAGTTCACTATTGGCCTGTTGTCAGTGTAGGGGGAAAAAGGAATGTTTCTAAAGCTCTTACTTTAAAAAGATATTCTCAATGCACTGATACAATCTGATATACTAAGGTGAAATGGTTCTGTATGTTAATGAAATGCACTTTTTGAATTTTTAAGACACTGTATCATATTTTTACACTTTTGTTGAAAGATGTCTTTAAAATTGAAGGTGTTCCTAAAGATAAGTGGTGCAGAACAACATAGTTACTTCTTTTAACTTCAATCAACCTTTAAATAAAGACTTGCCTGTTTCTTTACCATCTTTTTCATGTTTGTACTGAGTTGAGTGAGCAGCAGCCCAGGGCTGCTGTTGATCACGGCGCTGCATGGAAAGGTTAGGATGGCTGCATGCTGCCCCGGCGTACATCGAGGAAGGTTCACAACACTTAATTTATAAAAATGGTAATGTATCTAGTACAATATAGAGCCTGTGCGGCATAACCTGGTAATTGTAGAGACAGTACTTAGTCCCAAATGTGGATTTCTGCTTTTGGCCCTTACAAGATCATAAATCCCATGCAAATCCAGGCAAGGATAAAGAGTGGATGATTTACCTTGAACCAACAAAGTTGGTACCATAATGATTTTTTTTCTGTGATTTGTTGATTGCCCTGTAATTAACACATGCCAAACATCAACCACTGGGGAAAGTACATGTATTTGGAGGAAGACAGACTTGCTATTTAAACTCTAATCCCACAAACATTGGATAACATGTATATGTTTCTGGGGGTACAGATTTACTGTTCTAACTTTAATCACAAAAGAATTGACAAAAATGTCTATATTTGGAGAGTGTCAAATTCACGAATTTAACTGTAGTCCAACAAACATTATGGAGAATGCATATATCCTGAAGAGCTGAGAATGACTATTCTAATTTCAATTCCACAAATATTCAGCAAAGTGCATGGGGAACATTTCCTATTCTAACTTCAGTCCAACAAACATTGTTAAAAATGCATTTGCTGGGGGTGCGTATTAAGTATTATTCTAACTTCAACCCCACAATTAATGGGCAAAGTTTGTGCACTTGGAGGCAGTGAGATTAACTATGAAAACTTCAATAGACAGTGCAGAAAGTGCATATATTAGGAGGGGATTAGAGTTGTATTCTAACTCAAACCCAGTAAGCAGTGGAAGATGTGCATTTGTTTGGAGGAGGTCAAATTGACTACTTTAACTCCAATTCCACAAACATTAGGGGGATGTGAGGAGAAAGGTCAGATGTACTATTCAAACTCCAACACTCAGGACATTAGGGAAATTGTAGGTGATGAGACTCAGATTTTCTTTTCAAAGTATAAACCCACAAACACTGGGAGAAGTGCAGACCTTTGTGTGGAGTCAGGTTTACTACTCTAACTTTAAATGCACAATCACTGGGCAAAGTGCGTATATTTGTAGGAGTCAAAGTGGCTATTCAAACTTACAGTCCAACATTAATTGGAGAAAATGTATATATTTGCAGTGGGGGAGATTAAGTATTCTAAGTCTAGTCTAACAAACAGTTGGGAATGTGCATTTATGTTAGAAAGATATTTTAACAATTGTATACATTATTATTAAGTTCAGTAAACACCTTAATATAACACTTTGCACCAAGTCCTCCAATAAACCTAGAACCTGTAAAAATATAAATATTAACTGTAGATATCTTTATTAGTTGTACATTTACATTTAAATAAACTACTTTATAATATAATTGAAGCAAATTACATATACCACAAAATATTACCCACCTTCTACTGCACTTGAACTCTGTTATGACAAAGATGATGTTCTATTCTTCGCCTGAGAAGGGGAGTTGGGTTTGTTGTTATTTCTCTCAATAATTGGAAATAGATCTGTGGCTGTGGTGGCCTTGGGATAGGCATGGTGGATGTAGCAGGTGCTGTGGTGCTTAGAGGCACCCAGGGTGCGGTGCGCGTATTGCGCCACATGATGCGTGAAGGAATTTAGAGACTCCAGGTACATATAACTTTCCTGGAATTGTGCTGGTGGCTGTTTATGCCCTAAATAGGAACCCGTCTGAATTCTTGGACTCTCTCTGAATTACACCGGTGCGGGACCTTCAGGCCACAAGCGCTTGGAGTGGCAACTTCAATTGCATACATGATACTCAATAAGACAGGCTTTCCCTCCCACTGGACAGTTTCTTGATGCATGGCAGCTGATGCATCCCACCACCAGCCGCGGCCGGCAGTGGGATTACCTGCAGGGCGGTGACGTTGGGAGGGGGAGGAGCATGGTGGGGGGTAGTAATGTATGGATTATGGAGTTTTACAAGTAAGTAAACATTTAAATCAATAAAACGAATTTCGTTGCGCGCACTGCATCACATTTGGGGATGCAGTGCACTCAACGAAATTCGTTTTATTTATTTAAATGTTTACTTACCTGTAAAACTCCGTAATCCATACCTTACTACCCCCCACACTGCCCATCCCCCTCCCCACGTCACCGCCCTGCAGATAATCCCACTTCCGGACGTGGCTGTCCACCACTCATGAGTACACCTTCTACACCTTAGTCCACCTACTACACACAAGGCTGGATTACTTTTTTTGTAATAAGGTATCTAGCAAACTATGCTACATTTCAAGTACTTGGGCCGTACTATCTCAGATCACTGCCCTACTAGGCTAGAGTTCATTTGGGGCAGGATGGGAATGCCAGCGCTCATGTGGCATTTGCGAAATGAGTTTGAATCTCTAACAATTAATATTGCTTGGTTAATTAAAACCGTTGCAACAACAGAACAATATATAAAACATAATTGAAACAAGTTCATTAACAAGAGGACGATACATCAATTACACGATTGGCATCAACAGTTGTGTGTAAAATTGCATAATGGATGCATATATGTGTATAAAGTGCATTTCAGATATGAAAGTGCAAGGTGCAACCGTTGCAGATTTAGCTTTGGCAAACTTGTATAAGAAAACAAGTTGCATGACGATAATGCTGTAAAACTATTGCAAGAATACCGTTAATGGTTGTAATGAGTATTGAAAGCGGGCCAACATGTAGGCATAGTGCGTATTAAATCATAATATGCATGCTAATTTGTCCCTAGTACTTATTTGTCCAGTAGGGCCACCCGTTAAATAAAATACCATTAAATCTCAAAAAAGCAATCTAAAAAAAAGCTGCAGTACTTGCCTATCCTTGAAGCGAAAAAATCACTTAGTGTATCATGGATTAAAAGGGTGCCAACATGAAGGCAAATGCTTGTCAAGTCTTGAAGTGCATGCTAAGTGCCCACCAATGCTTTTGTTTCTCAACGGTGCTTGCCGTTAAGTGAACTACATCTAAAATCTTATAGTGGAATCTAAGAAATCTGCAGTGGTTGAATGCCCTATTGCTGCGTTAAGCCCCCTGAGTATGTGCGAGCCAGTAACATAACCTCGAACTAGCATCAAGGTGCTACTTCCCAGCAGCACTAAGAGCCATTTAAAACTGCATACCATCTCTACCTCTTCTGCTCCCTCTATTGTAATGAAGATTTAACAAGATTATGATGTCACTAGGAGGAAAAAGCAAAAGGAGGAGGTTGGCTTATCCACACTGTTTCTCCACAGAGAAAGAAAAGTGCTAAGGATCCGACCCAAGATCTTGTGCCAGTACTACTGGCTTCCAGTTTTCCCGTTTTTTCTGATCCCATTAATTTTAAATGGCTGCTGCCCCTTCTTAGGTGAACCTTAACCAAAAAGTTGTTTGTCTATAGGCGAATAATCGCAAGGAAAGTCAGGGCCAGGAATGTGCATGAGCTCAAGTTACTTCAGTTCCCCAAACAAGTGATGTAGTGTTAGGAACACTAGCTCTTGGTCTCTGCAGGATGCATGTTTTTCGTCTAATCACTCTGCCTTACAAAATAAAGATGAATAAAAACGAAAAAAAGACCCCCCCCCCACTCCCACCCGCTCAACTGATGCTTGTTTGCTGTAATGGAAGGTTGTCACACCGACAAGTACTTTGCAAGTTAAGCTCGATGCAGACCAGTCCATAAGACTTGCAAAGGGGAGAATATATGCAGAAGGGTCAGAGGGCTGGCCAGCCTGTGCAGTCTGTCCAGTGCTGTCATTTCCCCTACCACCCTTTTAATGAACTTCACTAGACCGCAGTTTAACAGCAGATCTCCAGGTGAGAAAAAGGCTAACACAGTCTGCCTATGTGTACGGATTCTTCAGTTTTTTTTAGCAGTGATCTGCGTTCGGCCCTCACAGGAACGTGTTAAATGTGGCAGATCTTCTTTGGTGTCGTCACATAAGCAACAGCCACTCAGGGCTGTGGCAGCTGTAACAGGGATGGAAGCAAGCCACAGCAATATTTAAAAAAATATCTTTGCCCGAATTGGTGTACCCTGTGAGAGCCGCGGTTGGTATTAGGAGTTTCTGCAGGGCGGTGACGTGGGGAGGGGAGGGGCAGGGTGGGGGGTAGTAATGTAAGGTTGCGCGCACTGCATCACCAATGCGATGCAGTGCGCGCAACAAAATTTGTTTTATTTATTTATGTGTTTACTTACCTGTTAAACTCCGTAATGCATACATGACTACCCCCCCACCCTACCTCTCCCCCACCCCTGTGAAAAGTAAGGTTGTGGAGCTGTAGTTCTGTAGTTGTTCAAGACAAGCCAAGCACAGGCTCGCCCTGAGAAGGCTGCCTTTTCCTCAGCCACTGAGAGGAATTTTAGGGTTTTATTAACCAAGTTCTTGAAGTACAAGTGGCTAGTGGATGTTTTCCAGAGTTGATTTAAGCCTATCACAGTTAGCGGCTCGTTTAGGTTTTCTCTGGGAGGAGACTTCTCCCTGCTCCACAGCTCTGTCCAGAGGTGTGAGTTCAGCATGTTCGGTGCTGCCCTTTTGATTTAATTGCAACATTTCAAGTCATTCCCCCGTCTGGCCAGAGTCTGCGTTTGAAGACCAAATTCAAGTCTATTCTGTGCTGGGGGTGTGTATTTGTGGAGGTTAAAAATCATTCTGTGCGCCCTAAACTTGTACAAGATGAACGCATCCCTCCCTCGCAGGTGTTCACTCTCTTACGTTATAGTTTGTGCCAGTTTCCTTGAATTATTTGGAGTATGGTGTCAGCGGCGGTCCAAACAGTTTTTTGCTTTAGATTTTTACAGGTTAGAGCCAGTGCATTGCCTTTTCTCTTCCGACCTTGTTTCTGAGGATTAAATGGGTGGCCAGTCAAAGTACCGATTTTTAAATATCGACCTACAATAATACCTAGTTTTTCATATCGTAGGGACAGAATATCGAAGTCAAGAATATCGTTGACCAGAATATCGACCCTAAGGTAAGTAATATTGCTTTTTTAAATATCGAAGTAAGTAATATCGAAGTAAGTAATTTCGTAAGCAAAAACATTGTTGTCAATAATATCGATTTTTTTTGTGTTATGTATTTTAGTATGTATTTGATATGTATGTAAAACATTTTATTAATGTATTTTCATACATTTTAAAATAAATGTTTAGAAATTAGTAATTTTGTTAAAGTACATGTTGTGTTTTAGTATCAGAGCGGGTTGTGGGATTATAGGGAATGAGGGTGGGAAGTATTTTACTAATAATATTTAATTAATATGTTTTTATTAATTGGTATTAATAATTCAGTGTTAATTAATTATTAATTGGTAATTCATGTTTATTAATTTGTTATTATGATTATTGTTTTTTTAATTTTTATTTATTGTTAATTAATATACTATCAATTAATAATTAATTGATTATTGTTTTATTAAGTGATTAATTGATAATTAAATGAATTATGTGATTTTTTTATGTGTAGTGGGTTGTGTGTTAAAGGGGGAATAGTGTGGGATGTTATTTAATGGTAGTTTTATAAATATCTATTTTAATTTATTGGTATTTATTAATAATGTTGGGGTAAATTAATTATTATTAATTATTGATATGTTCTTTTTTTACAAAAAATATTTAATTGATAAGTATGTTAATTTAACCCCTACGCTATCCAGCGGTTTCCCTACTGTTGCACTCTCTGGAGTTGGAATAGTCATTTTTACCCCGACGCTATCCAGCGCTTTCTCTACTGTTGCACTCACTGGAGTGGGGATAGTCATTTTTACCCCTACGCTATCCAGCGATTTCCCTACTATTGCACTCTCTGGAGTGGGAATAGTAATTTTTACCCCTACGCTATCCAGTGCTTTCCCCACTGTTGCACTCACTGGAGTGGAAATAGTCATTGTAACCCTTACGCTATTCAGCGCTTTCTCTACTGTTGTATTCTCTGGAGTTGGATTAGTAATGTTTACCCCTACGCTTTCCCTACTGCAGCACTCACTGGAGTGGGAATAGTAATTTGTACGCCTATGCTATCCAGCGCTTTCCCTACTGTTGCACTCTCTGGAGTGGGAATAGTAACTTTTATCCTGACATTATCCAATGCTTACCCTAATGTTGCAATATGTGGAGTAAGTATATATATATTAATGTATATGTAGATGTTTAATTAATTTTAACATTATATTTATTAGTTATTGTTTTTTAAATATGTTTTAATATTTATATCTAAATTTTTTAATTATAGGTATTATTTACCTATTTTTACATTAATATTAAAACATTTTAAAAAACAATATTTTTAACATCGATATTTTTGACAATTTTTTTCTCGATATTTTTGTACTTACCTTTATGTAGATAGGACTTCGATATTTTTGACTTGGATATTTCTGTGTCGATATTTTTGTAGGTCGATTTTTTTGTCTGTCGATATTTTGTCGGTTGATTAAATGACCCGCGTTTATCTTTCATTCCCAGGTATTTATAGCCATCTACTGACTCCAGCCCTTCTTCGCCAAGTGCCAGCTTGGTGATCTTCTCATTGTAGTGTTAATTGGCAACGTTGTAGTTTTTTCTTTTTAGGTTGATAACTGGTCATTTATTTGTGTACTGAAGCTCTGATGGATTGACCCTACAGAGACACAGTAGGCACTTGTATTCTGCAGTAATTTTCAAAAATGAAGGCTCAGGGACTGATGTGGTGTGAGACTAGAATTGGAGGCCTTTATTGTGAAATAATGTGGCCACTGCTTTACTACTTTATGGCATAAAACAAGGACCCCTGAATGAGATCAAAATCCTGGATCAGGGCAAAGCAATTTTTAGCAACTAAATGTATCCAGGCATTGACAAAGTAGACAACTGGCAAGAATAGATCACATAAAACACAAGTAAAAAATACTAACACATAATCATGATATCATAAAATTTAATGATACTAATAAAAATTATGGGCATATTCAAATACACACTCATAATGATAAAAGATATACAAGATAATAAAAAGAGAACATCATATTCAATTATTATGTTCTCTAGAGGTTAGTGAGGGGAAATAAGCTGAAATAAGTTCCCCAGCTGATTGGAACAATTGATGTCCGTCTGCCAACGCGTTTCGACACCAGAGTTTCTTCGTCAGGACAATATCAGCATGTATCTACAATTCAAAGAATCATGATTATAATACATATTTACTTGTGTATGTACAAATATAATTCATTTCTTTTTTTCTTCTTACATAGAGCCAGTTATGTCTTACTACTTGAACAAAAAATTACCACAATAAAAACGAACACATAAGAGCATAAACAAATTAAGATAGAAACAGAGATAGCTTGAGAAGCAAAAATATGAGCAGCTATTCAATACTTCTGCCGTGCAAACATTCCCTTGTCGGTCACCTAGACGGTGGCCCATACTTAGGCCCCATAGATGTATACTAAGACATTTAACATTATACATTTTGTAGTGCAGCCTAAAAATTGAACACAGAGGTCATTGATGCCAATTCTTTCCCTGCTAGCCAATTTATTAGTCATTCCAAAAGGAATGATAATTATGGTATGATTCTCCCATTCTAAACCGTAATACCTGTCGATAAAAGTTTCTGCCCACCCGTAAGGACCACTATTTTGTTAGAGGGTCTATACATTTCTAAGGAGTTTTTTTCTTTTTTTTAAATTTTCCTAGAGTAAAGGATAGAGAAGAGGACCCCCTATTTCTTGCGTTCTTATCACAAGGCGTTTTTTTACAAAAGTAACACATCCTCTAATATGTATTCCATCTATCTTTATATAACATACCACTCGTGGATAGTTCTGTGTTCCTTCGTGTATTCATTCATTACAACTCGTTCTGTGAGAAACCGGAACTGCATATCATGTTCTGTTTCTTATGTTACTTCACTCTCTAAAAAGCAATATTACGGTCTGTTAAATTACTTTACGCGGTTTTGGGTTCCTATACTTATACATGCAGCCGCTTTCGGGTATTACCGTGTGATATATTGTTGGATTGATTTCCGTGGTAGTAAGGCAACTTCTTGCTTTGAGAAATTGTTCAGATATTCCTATATTTCAAAGATAAAACAAGGGATAGAGGAAAGGAAGAGGGGTAGAGAGAGAAAAGATACTTTTAAGCGCTAGAACGCTATTATACATTTCTTTTATGTGCGTGTTTGTATGTGGCCGCCGTGTTTCCCGGTATCCTCAGCTTACCTTAGTTAAAAACAGGGCCGCCTATAGTGACATTCAGTGGCGCTTGTACGGGTATTCCCAAGTATTCTTTGTTTAGAGGCCAAAATTACTTTCTGGAAGGATGGCAAGAAAATATAAATAGTAAGTGGTAAATATGTCCACCGTAATTCCAAAGCGTGCACAAAATTATTTTACACTCGTCAAAGAAATGACGGATGCTGCTTGCTAAAAGACCGCTCCTCGAATTACCTCATAGGCGCCCACATTGTTTGAAAGGCGTCCCAGATGTCGGAAAACTTCAGTTGTAGCGGCGCTCACGAAGATTATTAACTTTGCGGCAATAGGTTCCCGTCGTCGAACCTTTACGTGCAAAGCGAGACAACACAGTTTCAGATAGAAATTCTGTCTCTAGCATTGCATATAACTGATAAACGCATTTTAGCCGTGACACATGCTTTACGCTATCCATCATGAAAATATTACGAAAATACCATGCGGTGTCTTAGTATCTATCTCTGTCCACTCACTCCAGTTACGCTAAGTGAAGGAGGGGAACGTTACTCCCAAGCTTAGAAAACTAACACGGTTCGGATTCATCCACAAAGCGCATACCTGCTGTAGGCGAAATACCACGACGTCTATGATGGCGGCGAAGGAATCCAAAGGAACAGGTCAAGGATTGTAAGATTCCACTCGATAGGTTCTTATATAGTGGTTTCTCATTGGTGGACTATACTAGCTCCACCCATATTTAAAGTGCAAGTATGCATATTGGGAATACACATATTGCCCATATGTTCCATTTATAATAGTTGGAAAAACGGGGGGGGGGGAGGTGTGATTATAAGAAACAGATTCAGCAAAACGGAAGTTATATTCGAAACCTGAGTAGTCACACAGATATAATAGATTACTATAAGATTGAAAGGCTCATACTAGTAACGCGAATTGAAGGACTGCTTTTAATTCTAATGCTCATTGGTTCATTTACGTGATGGCATTTTCCCAGGGTAATTCCAGATTCAGCCCCCGGTCGAAAGTGCCCAAAGTAAAAATCCAGTACACCTCTTTTTTCTTTCTTACTTTCTCACCTCCATTCTGGTCAGATAGGTGTATTCTCTCCAGAATGCACCATTTCATTTCTGTTGGTGAGTGTTTGTATTCAGTGTAGTGGTTCACTAAGGGTGCCGGGTGCTTCTTCGTTTTAATAGCGGATCTATGTTCAGTCAGGCGGGTTTTAATTGCCCGGGAAGTCTCACCTACGTATCCTAAATTGCAGGGACACACTTTTAAGTAAACTACGTTCCGGGTGTTACAGGTGCATAGCTCCTTAGTTTTAATCGAGACACCATTGAAGGTCATGGGGTCATTGGTAAAGATAGAGTTGCAGGATAGACATGTGCCACAACGGGATGTACCGCTGACTCCGTTTTTTCCAACAATAGACTTCTGTACAAATGGGATATCAGGTGATTTCACAAACCGAGATCTAACAATAAGGTCTTTCAAATTTTTATTTCGCCGATGAGCGAACATAGGCTTGGCCAGTTTACTTTCATTTTGGTTCACATTAAGAAGGTGCCAATTGGAATTGATCACTTGTCTAATCGTTGAATTCAGAGTGGAATGCCTCGTGATACAGACAAGTTTTTGTTCTTTGACCTGTCTCTGAGTATTTATCAGTGAGTCTCGGTCGAAAAACCGTGCTCTCTTATAGGCTTCTCTTACCAAGCGATGAGGGTAGCCTCGCTCCAAAAATTTCCTTTTCATTGCGACTGATTGGAGGTCATAGTCTTTGATGTTCATACAATTCCGCCTCAGTCTGAGGAATTGAGAAAAGGGGATACTATCCTTTTGGCACCTAGGATGGTAACTTTTGAAGTGCAATAAGGTGTTTCTGGCCGTTGGCTTCGTGAACAAGTCAACTTCAAGATGTCCATCCTCATTACATCTAATATAGATGTCCAGAAACTCCACTCTACATGCATCAATGTGAGCAGTGAAGTGTAGGTTCACGTCTGCAAGATTTAGCCAGGTCAAAAACTCCATTAGAGTCTGTTCCCCATCGGTCCATACAAAAAAGATGTCGTCAATGTAACGGTACCAATGGGAAACAGACTCAAAAAAAGGCGCGATTTCATTATGAATGAACTTTGATTCAAAAAGCGACATATACACATTCGCTATAGATGGTGCCATGGACGCCCCCATACTTACTCCCTTAGTCTGGAGGTACATTTCTGTTCCGAATTCAAAGAAATTTTCTTTTAGAACCAATGTCAGACATTCTTTGATAAAGGGCTTTGAGCATGGGATGTCATACTTATCTATGAACCACATCGTTGCAGCGATTGCTTCAGTCTGTGGGATGTTGCTATACAACGATTCGATATCTAAGGTGACTAACAGATCTCTATGTTTATTGAAAGGGAGATTTTCCACTTTGTAGATGATATCACCCGTATCTCTGATGTAGGAAGGCGTCAGCGGAATGAAAGGACGAAGTATTTTGTCCAAATATTTTGAGATTGCCTCAAGGGGAGTCAGGTTTTAATGTCTTTATTTCGATGATAAAATCATAAAAGACAAATTTGACACAACAATCGAAAACAATTCAAAAAGATCTCCACAGTTTTACAAAGTCGTTAAAAACAGAGTATATCTGTATATTATGAGAATATAAAAATCGGGTAAAATATCCCTAATTAAGACATTATTAAACTGTATATTCGAAAAACCAGACATTCAGTAAAATTCATCAGCAAAGTAGAAACAGCTAATAGATTAGGAAAAAGATTTACACATAATATATTATGGTCGGGGGACAGATGGGATCCTTCTAGCTCTTATTGCCCACGCCCACCTTAAAAACTTGGCGAAACATATCACAGTTAAATTAGAGGTGTTTGTTTTTAGGGCCCGTATAGCTTCCGAGGCTTTCCTACAGGACAGGTGTTTAAAGATGGGTTTTAACCATTTGGATCGGGGTACACTATATTGGGGACAAGCAAACAGAAAATGACCCTCAGTTTCCTTACAACCTGGACAATGTATACATGAATTGGAAAAGGATTTATCCCAGGATGAGGTAAAGGAATTCAGGGGTAAAGACCCCACCCGAAATTGATGATATAATTTTTTGTCCAGTGGCCTAGTGATGAGGTCCCAGTATGTTTCACGGGCAGAGTCCAGTTTAAAGCTTAGAAAACGACCCGTCAGACTCACCGAACTAGAAGCTTGAGCCAAGGACAGGCGGATTGAGGCCCAGAATAAACACTTAAATTCCTTTTTTGAGGGAAAATTGTTGATGCCTGGGGAAACCCATAAATGGCTAAGCCCCATATCGCACAGGCTAGTTTTCACTGAGCGAAGCCAAGGGATGCGTTCCGAACCCCCCATGGCCTTCACCTCGGCTAGCTCCTTAGCGAAAAGTACCAAATCCTCGGATGTCCATAGGCGCCTCCACAGAGACACTACTCTGTATCTAGCCATATCGGTTATTGGTGGGCAGCCCATGTCGTGACAGAGTGGGATCAGTGGGGTTGATTGGGGCAGCCCCACCAGATTACGAAGGAATCTGCACTGTATTCTATATAAACTTGTGAGGTCCATAAAGCCCCAGAGCTCTGCCCCGTAGAGTGTAGCTGTGTTAATTTTAACATCATAAATTTGAAGGGCAGGGGCAACCCTTTTTGTGATAGTTTTCTTTTGCTCACGCAAAAGACATCCAGTCATTTGGGCGAGTTTTAATTGTTGGGTCTCTATTTGTGGTTTCCAGGACAAACGAGAATCCAAGGTGACCCCCAAGTACGTCATTTTGTCGACTTGTTCCAGGTTGACCCCGTTTAGTTGAACGCTACTACGTATGGGTTTTTTCCTGGAAAAAACCATAAACTTGGTTTTCCCCACATTAATTTGGAGACCATTTTTGTTACAGAATTCCTCAAAATGATTTAGAGCCCGCTGTAACCCTCCCCTGGTCTTAGACAAGAGGAGGGTATCATCGGCGAAAATCAACATTGGGAATTTCGTTCCCGCCAGTGATGGTGCATCGGTGTTAATCAGCCTAAAAAATTTGACTACCTGGTCTATATAAAGTAAAAAGAGGGTAGGGGCAAGGACACACCCCTGGCGTACTCCTCGTGAGACCGGAAATGAGTCTGTAGTTTGCCCTTTAGCCCCCCATCTTACCCTCGCAAAATTGTCTTCATGTAGTCTAATGATCATTTCGACCATATCCCCCGGCATACCTAGGTCCCTCAATACTTGCCATAGTTTTCCCCTCGGCACCAAATCAAAAGCTGATTTCAAATCTATGAAAGCAGCGAAGATGGTACCCCCTCCAAGTAAGACGACCTTCCAAAAAATCATGCAAAGCCGTAAAACCTGGTCAATGGTACTTGTGCCATATCTGAATCCCGCCTGTAATGGGGACAGTATTCCCTCTAATTCCATCCACCCATGTACCCTTGCCAGGAGTATGCGAGCAAATACTTTCTGAAAGCAATCAATTAGGCTAATCGGGCGGTAGTTCCCTGGGTTTGATCTGTCACCCTTTTTATGTATTGGGAGAATCTCCGCCCCCTTCCAAGTCTTTGGGATGCGGGCACCTCTTGCTATAGCATTTGCTATGCGTGTTAAATAGGGTACCCAAAGGCCTGTGTTTGCTTCAAAAAGGTCTGCTGGAATTTCATCCAGTCCTGGGGCCTTCCCCTGCTTCGTTAAACCTAGTGCGATCTCTGTTTCCCTTTCGGTGAAGGTCATAATCAAGTTGCCAGTAGATATTGTTTGTTGCAGGTTCAATGAGATCGTTGGATCAACCACCTCTTGGCAAAATTGGGTGGAATAATGATTTATCCAATCTTCCGGGGGTACATGGTTAGATGGTATACGGAAGTCACCATCCTTTCCACATCTAACAATGTCCCAGAATTTGGTCTGGTTGTTTGATTTGCTGGCGTCCAAAAGGTCCGCCCAGAAATCATCCTCCCATTCCCTCTTCGCTTCCCATTGAACTCTTTTGTACCTTTGCCTGGCCGCCTTTACTTCACTCAGATCTCTAGATTTGACTTTCTTAATTAAATGGCTGTGGGCCTCTCTGCACTCTCTATTATACCATTTAGCTCTTATAGCAGTTTGAATCCCGGAGTTTGGCTTACATGGTTTGGAGAGGAGATTGTTAAGCTCAGTGAAACATTTATCGTGTATGTCCATAGTCTTATCTAAATAGATATTACCCCTTTCAGCATCAAGAGACCTCAGGTTGTCTAATGCATTCTTCACTACCTTTTCTATATTAGCCTGTAGCACTACATCGTTTGATATGGTTGACCATTTCAGTCTCCTCCGGTCATTTGATACGGTTACAACCCCCTGGCCCCTTGGAACAGGTTCAACTGGACTTATTTGATCATGCATTTTAATTTTTAGGGACAGTGGGTTGTGGTCGCTTTCGGGGCGCGTAACAATTTCCATATCAATGATTAGGCACCAATGTTCCATGTTTAGGAAAATATAGTCAATACGACTCTTTCTAACACCATTATCGAAGGTGAAATTGGCTCCAAAATCCGATTTGGTGCGGCCGTTTACCGCCCTTAGTCCCCAAGAGAGGCAAAAAGCAGACCAATTCAAGGCAGCCTCCGTTGCTTTGGCTTGATTTTTATTTGATAGATCCGGGATTTTCCAGGTCGCATCTTCTGCGGACCCCCAGTTGTCCTCTGGCAGATACAGTGGCTCAATGGTGCAATTGATGTCACCTGCTAAAATTATGAAAGACCCTTTGTTCCAACCTGATAGTAAAGTGTCTAGAGCGCCAATCAGCTTGGGACATCGTCCACCCGGGAGGCCTCTAGAATACATGTTGATAATAAGCATGTCCTGCCCCCCTGCTTTACTCAACCTTATGGCCAATATATCAGGGTTGTCCACGAAAATTTCAGAAACAGAATAGCACCAGGCCTGTTTAACCCATATGGACAACCCCCCTGACGCCCGTCCTTTTGTGCCTTTTATTGCAGGTTTAAAGAAATTTACATAACCAACCATAAAAAACGGGGCAGTGGCCCAAGTTTCTTGCAGGAGCACGACCTGATAGTTACCTATAAACTCCGACCAGTCCTCAGAAACCAGACGTGTCTTAACTCCAGCAACATTCCATGACACCATGTAAGAGGATAACATGTCCGAGTCCTCAGAAATGTTACTAGCTGTCGGGGGGGGAAGGAAACTCGATAGGATTACCTTTACTGGCCTAGTTTCTTCTTCGTTAGAGACGGGGATCTCTTCCCCCGTT
This sequence comes from Lissotriton helveticus, assembly GCF_964261635.1. Taxonomy (NCBI): domain Eukaryota; kingdom Metazoa; phylum Chordata; class Amphibia; order Caudata; family Salamandridae; genus Lissotriton; species Lissotriton helveticus. The sequence goes on along the minus strand of NC_136063.1, from coordinate 1,179,043,170 downwards.
GGTTCCCCCTGAATTCTAATTCTGTTATGGGGCGGAGACTGTTGCACCCTTATGAGGTCCAAGGTGGAACTAGATGGAATGGGCATTCCTTCCCCGATCCTTGTGACTAGGGTTGGTGACTGGGACGGTGTACATAGTCAGTCAACCCATTCCAAATCTGACAGTGCCTCAAAATGGTTAAAGAGTGGGGGTAATAAGGGGGGTGGGGGATTAAATGCTCTCGAGTCCTCCCCCCACGGAAATTCCAGTGATTGGGGCCCATTGGGTAATTATGACGTATGTGGGGGTAAAAATAACCAAGATGCAGGGTCTGAATGTCACCTACGGGCAAATCTAGCTTTCCTCTGGATTTTTTCCACCACCCATGGGTCTCTAAAGGAACTCAAAATACAATCCCCTTCCAGATCTTTATCACCCTTTCCTACCCAGTCAACTCTCCTTACATAAAGGATTTCAGTGGGGGATGATGGGGGGAGGGGACGATGTTTGTTTAGCCAAAAGGTGACCTTGTTCCGTAGGTCCCCATGTGACTCTTTAGTGCCCTCTCTTAAGGGGGTTACCCCGGTTAAAACGATGGTATATTGCGCCGCTTCTGGGGGTAAGTTAGCTCTCGGGGGGTGTTGTGTGTTGCTATTAACTGACCTGAGATGCCTGTCTGGGTGGGGGTTTTTCTTCTCTTTACCCAATAATGGTGTTGGCGCTGTGATGTTATTGGTTTGTTGTGACGGGCCATTCACTGTGTGTTGTTTTACTGGCACGTTGTTAGGTGCCAGTAGGTATTTGGCTTTCGATGTTTCTTGGCTATTAGCTCTACTGGCAGTGATCGATGTCGGTGCTGCCGGTTTTGCCCCCGGGTTTGACTTCTTGATGTTATGGTTGTTTGATGACCCTACGGGTAGTGTTGTAACTATCCCACCTTTTTGGTTAGCACTCCCTCCGGAATTGGAACCCCCTGTCCTAGAACTGGAAGATGTAAGTTTATTCAGAAGGTCCATATTAATGTTAGCAGCTGCTTCCAAGACATCGATTTTAGCGGACAAAATCCTTGTTAATTCAAGGACCGGGAGCAATAAAGTTTGAAACATTGTTTCCATTTTAGCTAACAAGACCTCGTCACTGCTAAGGCATGTTGGACAAGGATTAGAGGACCCAGAATGAGCTAGTGAGGGGCAGTATACTACGGGTGGTTCGGGGTTGGTCTGTAAAGGGGAGTGACTATCACTGTTAGCATGATCTATTTTAAGATGTTTTTGTTCCTTGTCACCCTGTGGACTTGAGGCATGTTTTCTTTTCCGTGAGGTCTGATTAATAATGACTTGTTGCGGAGCTGGCACACTGAGTGAAATGGGGGCCTTTGGTAGAGGAGAACCGCCCGTGCTACTCACGTCGTCCTCAAAATCATTACTATCAGCTTCTAAGCTGGACAGGTTGGAATCAGAGTTCAAATCCATATTTACATTGGCCGTGTGTGTTCTAGCACCATCCCCATCAGCGTGAACTATGACTTCTGATTCTAAGGTTGAAATACAGTTGAACGCTGCGTTCGTTATGGGGCTTTTTACATGGGCCAGGGCACCTATAGAGGAGCGCTTCCCAGTAACTAAGTCCAGGGACAGTCTATGTTCTGCCTGTTCTATTTCTTTTTCTAAAATTCCTGTTGCTCTAGAGATGAATGCATCAAGGGGACCTGAGACAACACCCTTGGAGGTTTGTATGTGCACAAGGCGCTGTTTACCAGATCTTAATGGCATGTTTGAGAAGATGGTATTAGTACTAATAAGTAGACCTCTAAGTATAACTAGGTGGAGTGGGGTTATACAGGATGTAAAACAAACCAGGACTCCTGGCCCAACCCAACCTTGTCCGACCACGGACGGCCACAGACGGTCCCGCCCTTGTCCCGGGCTTCTCCCGGCGCGCTCCCGCGCGCTCCCGCGCCTGCGGGAGGGTTTCCTTCTTTTGAAGGGATGGATAGGGAACGCCAAGGGGGCGGGGCCGGCAGGGAGAGGAGCCCAGCTGGAGACGGGCGCGCGGGGACTCCTGGTCCGTGGAGTCCCGCTCTACCCTCGCAGCCCTGCCGGTAAGACGGAGCCCGTTTATCACAACCTGCCGCTGCTGTGAAACCGCGAAGCGGGACCCGCGAAGCGGGTCCGGCGAGGAGGGGCGGCACACAGCAGGCAGGAACACAGGAGAAACGCAAAGTTTAGCGCGTTCAGCGCAGGGAGCACAAGGAATCCAACGACGAAAGTCTCAGGGGCAAGTTAAATCACCTGGTGTTGGAGGCGGGGCCGGCAGGGAGAGGAGCCCAGCTGGAGACGGGCGCGCGGGGACTCCTGGTCCGTGGAGTCCCGCTCTACCCTCGCAGCCCTGCCGGTAAGATGGAGCCCGTTTATCACAACCTGCCGCTGCTGTGAAACCGCGAAGCGGGACCCGCGAAGCGGGTCCGGCGAGGAGGGGGGGCACACAGCAGGCAGGAACACAGGAGAAACGCAAAGTTTAGCGCGTTCAGCGCAGGGAGCACAAGGAATCCAACGACGAAAGTCTCAGGGGCAAGTTAAATCACCTGGTGTTGGAGGCGGGCCGGCAGGGAGAGGAGCCCAGCTGGAGACGGGCGCGCGGGGACTCCTGGTCCGTGGAGTCCCGCTCTACCCTCGCAGCCCTGCCGGTAAGATGGAGCCCGTTTATCACAACCTGCCGCTGCTGTGAAACCGCGAAGCGGGACCCGCGAAGCGGGTCCGGCGAGGAGGGGCGGCACACAGCAGGCAGGAACACAGGAGAAACGCAAAGTTTAGCGCGTTCAGCGCAGGGAGCACAAGGAATCCAACGACGAAAGTCTCAGGGGCAAGTTAAATCACCTAGTGTTGGAGGCGGGGCCGGCAGGGAGAGGAGCCCAGCTGGAGACGGGCGCGCGGGGACTCCTGGTCCGTGGAGTCCCGCTCTACCCTCGCAGCCCTGCCGGTAAGATGGAGCCCGTTTATCACAACCTGCCGCTGCTGTGAAACCGCGAAGCGGGACCCGCGAAGCGGGTCCGGCGAGGAGGGGCGGCACACAGCAGGCAGGAACACAGGAGAAACGCAAAGTTTAGCGCGTTCAGCGCAGGGAGCACAAGGAATCCCTAAAGTGGAAACGATGGGTCTATAGGGTGGATCCAGTTCATTCTTATGGATCTTAGGTAATCCATATATACACGAAACCTTTTTCTCAGATGTATTCAAAAATGCATATTCCTTTTCTGTTATGATACCCATTACCTTTGCTTTCAAAGTGATTCTTTGAATAGTTTTGATAATTCTCTCTGTGGGATTAAGTTTAATTTTCTTATAGAAGGTAGTATCACTCAACATATTTCGCATTTTTGTTTCGTACATAGTAGTATCCAAAATAACGATACCTCCCCCTTTATCGCTACTCTTAATGATGACGGATTTGTTGTTTTTAAACTCATTAATGGACCCATGTTCCTCTTTCGTGATATTATATTTTGGCTTCGGAATGAAGCGAAAGGCTTGCTCTAGACGGGTCATCACTAATTTTTCAAAAATAGCGGTTTCCGGGCCTATCTGATCTAGGGTCGGGGTAAAATTAGAAGGCAGAGATACTACATTGGTAATCCTATTGTCTGTTTGTAGATGCTCACTATCCAAAAAGTACTTTTTGAGTCTAATCTTACGGAAGAAAGAGTGGATATCTTGGTATGCTTCAAACAGATTTGCATTGGTGTGAGGGACATAGGAGAGGCCTTTTGACAGCAGAGACACATCACCAGCTGTCAAATTATGTAGGGATAGGTTAAAGATAGGGATCACATCCCGTGTCTCCAATACTGCTTGTTCCGCGTTTCCAGATATTGCTGGGGCTCCTGTGGATATTGATGGTTGTGATATTGGCCTCTCGACTGGTTCTGATATTGGCCTCTCGACTGATTCGCAAATCTCACCTTCTGTCGTCCCCGTCTCCCCCCTCGCTGGCCTAAAAAAGGTTGTCGCATATTTCTTCGGCCATTCTGGGGATTGTACGGACCCTCATCCTGATATGCTATATCGCTATCTCCATCTGATTCTGGATCAGAGGAGTCAGAAAAAGTATTAACTTTTTGATGTGGGTTATAATTGAAGTCTCCCTGTTGATGTTCAGCCTTGTAAAAACTGTCAGACAGATAGGGATATGTACGTTCTATTGTGTAGAACCTTTTGTCTTTGGAAAACTTATAAGTTTTTCTTTTCCTTAAGTAGTCCGTAAACGACAGAACGTCTTTCTTAGCTGCTTCTAGGTGTTTTTCTGCTTCTTCTAATGTTAACGCTTGTTTAATTTGATCCTCTAGGTTGTCTATTTCTTTTTTTATATCTGAAGCTATTTCTTTCGATGTCGATATAATCAGAATCATCAGATCCCTGGAGCAACGGCTGGCTATCATACTTCATTTATTTAAAAAGGTTTTTACATCTACAAATAGACCAGGGATGTTACGAACTCTCAGTCCTAACGGGATTATGCCTGCTTTTAAGTAGTTTAACATAAATTCCCCATGGGCCTCTATCCTGACTAATTTCTTTTGGAGAGCTTGCAATTTGCTAACATCGGAGTTGTTATTGGAGTTGGTGGTCGAGCTACTACCAAAGGCTGTACTTGTTCCTACCAGAGTTTCAAAATCTTCATCGGAGAAGCCAAAGGTCTGAAGATTGGCCATTTCAGAGATCTGTTTAAAACAGTCCAAAGGGAGAAGAATTAGCACCAATATCCTGGACAATTATCTAAATGACAAGTAGAATAAATCAATTACATAAGACCAAAGATAAGATATTCAAAAAAGAAAGATCAAAAAGTGTTCATAATTGTGGTAAAAGACAAGACAGAATTATGACAACAACAGATAAACGAACAAGTCCCACACGGCTTGCCGTGGGTAGGTTATGGCATAAACAAGGACCCCCTGAATGAGATCAAAATCCTGGATCAGGGCAAAGCAATTTTTAGCAACTAAATGTATCCAGGCATTGACAAAGTAGACAACTGGCAAGAATAGATCACATAAAACACAAGTAAAAAATACTAACACATAATCATGATATCATAAAATTTAATGATACTAATAAAAATGATGGACATATTCAAATACACACTCATAATGATAAAAGATATACAAGATAATAAAAAGAGAACATCATATTCAATTATTATGTTCTCTAGAGGTTAGTGAGGGGAAATAAGCTGAAATAAGTTCCCCAGCTGATTGGAACAATTGATGTCCGTCTGCCAACGCGTTTCGACACCAGAGTGTCTTCGTCTGGAATTACCCTGGGAAAATGCCATCACGTAAATGAACCAATGAGCATTAGAATTAAAAGCAGTCCTTCAATTCGCGTTACTAGTATGAGCCTTTCAATCTTATAGTAATCTATTATATCTGTGTGACTACTCAGGTTTCGAATATAACTTCCGTTTTGCTGAATCTGTTTTTTATAATCACACCTTCCCCCCCCCCCGTTTTTCCAACTATTATAAATGGAACATATGGGCAATATGTGTATTCCCAATATGCATACTTGCACTTTAAATATGGGTGGAGCTAGAATAGTCCACCAATGAGAAACCACTATATAAGAACCTATCGAGTGGAATCTTACAATCCTTGACCTGTTCCTTTGGATTCCTTCGCCGCCATCATAGACGTCGTGGTATTTCGCCTACAGCAGGTATGCGCTTTGTGGATGAATCCGAACTGTGTTAGTTTTCTAAGCTTGGGAGTAACGTTCCCCTCCTTCACTTAGCGTAACTGGAGTGAGTGGACAGAGATAGATACTAAGACACCGCATGGTATTTTCGTAATATTTTCATGATGGATAGCGTAAAGCATGTGTCACGGCTAAAATGCGTTTATTAGTTATATGCAATGCTAGAGACAGAATTTCTATCTGAAACTGTGTTGTCTCGCTTTGCACGTAAAGGTTCGACGACGGGAACCTATTGCCGCGAAGTTAATAATCTTCGTGAGCGCCGCTACAACTGAAGTTTTCCGACATCTGGGACGCCTTTCAAACAATGTGGGCGCCTATGAGGTAATTCGAGGAGCGGTCTTTTAGCAAGCAGCATCCGTCATTTCTTTGACGAGTGTAAAATAATTTTGTGCACGCTTTGGAATTACGGTGGACATATTTACCACTTACTATTTATATTTTCTTGCCATCCTTCCAGAAAGTAATTTTGGCCTCTAAACAAAGAATACTTGGGAATACCCGTACAAGCGCCACTGAATGTCACTATAGGCGGCCCTGTTTTTAACTAAGGTAAGCTGAGGATACCGGGAAACACGGCGGCCACATACAAACACGCACATAAAAGAAATGTATAATAGCGTTCTAGCGCTTAAAAGTATCTTTTCTCTCTCTACCCCTCTTCCTTTCCTCTATTCCTTGTTTTATCTTTGAAATATAGGAATATCTGAACAATTTCTCAAAGCAAGAAGTTGCCTTACTACCACGGAAATCAATCCAACAATATATCACACGGTAATACCCGAAAGCGGCTGCATGTATAAGTATAGGAACCCAAAACCGCGTAAAGTAATTTAACAGACCGTAATATTGCTTTTTAGAGAGTGAAGTAACATAAGAAACAGAACATGATATGCAGTTCCGGTTTCTCACAGAACGAGTTGTAATGAATGAATACACGAAGGAACACAGAACTATCCACGAGTGGTATGTTATATAAAGATAGATGGAATACATATTAGAGGATGTGTTACTTTTGTAAAAAAACGCCTTGTGATAAGAACGCAAGAAATAGGGGGTCCTCTTCTCTATCCTTTACTCTGGGAAAATAAAAAAAAATAAAAAAACTCCGTAGAAATGTATAGACCCTCTAACAAAATAGTGGTCCTTACGGGTGGGCAGAAACTTTTATCGACAGGTATTACGGTTTAGAATGGGAGAATCATACCATAATTATCATTCCTTTTGGAATGACTAATAAATTGGCTAGCAGGGAAAGAATTGGCATCAATGACCTCTGTGTTCTATTTTTAGGCTGCACTACAAAATGTATAATGTTAAATGTCTTAGTATACATCTATGGGGCCTAAGTATGGGCCATCGTCTAGGTGACCGACAAGGGAATGTTTGAAAAATTGCACGGCAGAAGTATTGAATAGCTGCTCATATTTTTGCTTCTCAAGCTATCTCTGTTTCTATCTTAATTTGTTTATGCTCTTATGTGTTCGTTTTTATTGTGGTAATTTTTTGTTCAAGTAGTAAGACATAACTGGCTCTATGTAAGAAGAAAAAAAGAAATGAATTATATTTGTACATACACAAGTAAATATGTATTATAATCATGATTCTTTGAATTGTAGATACATGCTGATATTGTCCTGACGAAGACACTCTGGTGTCGAAACGCGTTGGCAGACGGACATCAATTGTTCCAATCAGCTGGGGAACTTATTTCAGCTTATTTCCCCTCACTAACCTCTAGAGAACATAATAATTGAATATGATGTTCTCTTTTTATTATCTTGTATATCTTTTATCATTATGAGTGTGTATTTGAATATGCCCATCATTTTTATTAGTATCATTAAATTTTATGATATCATGATTATGTGTTAGTATTTTTTACTTGTGTTTTATGTGATCTATTCTTGCCAGTTGTCTACTTTGTCAATGCCTGGATACATTTAGTTGCTAAACACTGCTTTACTACTACCTGGAGCACTCAAGCAGCATTACGAAGGAATATTCTCACTGTAGAACAACAAAAACAGGCCGCTGAGAAGTGGCAGATGGCACTCCGAAATCAGGACGTGGGATTCAGGCCCCGCATAGGGAACACCCGGAATAGAGTCTTGATGATACTCTTATTTACATCCGAGACCCTCAAGTGGTGCTGCCAAGGTTACTGCAGACACTGACTGACTTCAGGGGCATGTCTGGCCTCAGGATCAATTGGTCCAAACCCTGTCTATTCTCCATTCGATATCTGCCTTCCAATAAATGTGGTGCTCTGCCTTGTACACCGCTAGATTGAAACTTTATTACTTTCAAGTAACTTGGCATAAGCATTTACCATAATGAGGAGGATTTGATATGTGGTAACTGACGGCTTGTTGTAAGTCTACCTCGTTCTGGATCAGTCTATTTGCTCTCCCCCATGGAAAGTGTAGTGGTAGCTAAGATGCTGTTTCTCCCTCATTTTCTGTACTTCTCTTCAGTTTTACCAGAGCGGCTTAAGAAGCCATTTGTTTCAGACTTACAAGGTTTGATCTTCAGTTTGATATGGGGCAGAGACAGGAAGCGTGTGGCACTGAGTAAGGTACAACAACGGTTGGAAGGTGGGGCCTTGGTGCCCCCAACTATGATTTGTATTATGCCTCAGCCCAATTGCAAAGGTCATCGCATTGGCTGAGCGATGGACCTACTCAAAAAAGGCTGGACCTGCTCAGTGCACTGAAAGGTCCCTCAGGGGGGAATGCTGGATTGTGGTGAATTGGGGTGAAGGGAGACGGGAAAGAGGTCCACCTGTCGTCGCCCGATACCGTGTCCCACACTTTAAGAGTGGTCCTTGTAGGTGTACTAATGTATGTGTTCGGAGGTCTGTCCTTACGAGGGCGCCAAACCAAATCCCAAATGGTTCGGCCCATCACGCTACGGTCCATGTGTAACCAGTGTTTCTCAGAGTCTTGTTGAGACCATTCGACTAAAACTCTCAGTTGGGCCGCCTTATAGTACAGATGAATGTTTGGTAGTCCAACCCCCCCTTCAGCGCAGGAGCACCGAAGCAGAGAGTAAGAGAAGCGAGCTCGACCGCCTTGCCATATAAAACGCAAAATCATGGCCTTCATTCTCCAAAAAAATCACGCTCCAGCTCAATAGGCAAAGCTTAAAATAGATGAAGAAGCTTGGGCAGGAGGGTCACCCTCACAGAGTGAATGTGGCCTAGCCAAGATAAAAAGAGCGGCTTCCATTTTGCGAGCTCCGCCTAAATGCGCGTGAGGAGTGAAGGGAAGTTAGCAGCATAGAGCTCCTGGATATTCGATGTCAGTTGGATCCCCAAATACTGTATGGCTGTAGAGGCCCAGGCCAGGGAGGTGAGAGGTTTGAGTCGAAGGAACGCCTCCAGAGATAGGGTAAGGTTCAGTATAAATGATTTACTAGAATTAATTTTAAACCTAGAATCTAGCTCATAGCGGTTGAGTTCCGACTGCAGGCCAGGAAGGGAGGTTTCCGGCTCCGACAGGGACAAAAGGACATTGTCCGCAAATAGGGAAATTTTATGGGGTTCCGCTGTGAACGCGATTCCCCGGATATCTGGGCTATTCCTGATTGCGAGGGCCAGAGGTTTGATGCTTAGGGCAAAAAGTAAGGGGGAGAGAGGGCAACCGTGTCGGGTCCCTCTTGAGTGTGGGAAAGTAGGCGAAGGCACCCCATTGATTAACACCCTGGAGTGGGGAAGACGATAGTTAGCTTGGATCATGTTAAGGAATTTGGGTGCGAAGCCAAACGCCGAGAGTGTGCGGAATAGGAAAGCCCAATCGACCCTATCAAATGCTTTCTCGGAGTCCAGGCCTACTAAGACTGTTGGAATGTGGCACCTGTTGGCCTTCTCGATGAGATGTATGATTCTGCGAGTGTTATCGTGTGTCTGGTGGCCTTTGATGAAACCTGATTGGTCGGGATGGATAAGAATGGGCATGAGATCGTTTAAACATTTGGCAATGATTGAGGAGTATAGCTTAGCATCTAGCTTTAATAGAGCTATAGGCCTATAAGAGGTGCAGCATTAAAGGTCTTTACCCGGTTTGGGGATAACTGAGATCACTGCTTTTGACATCGTACCAGAGGTCACACCGTCTTCCGCCATTTTGTTAAAAAGGGTGACGAGAAAAGAAAGGAGGTCGGGAGCAAAAGTCTTATAAAAAAGCGCCGTGTATCCATCAGGTCCCGGGGCCTTATTAGGTTTCAATGATTTGATGGCTGAAGTGACGTCTTCTAAGGTGATAGGGGCAGTGAGTAGATCATTCCACGTGTCTGAAACTTGTGGCAAAGGCAATGACTGGAGGTATTCTTGCTGCGCTTTCTCATCTAAGGAATCTCTGGCATATAGATCACGATAGACAGACCCAAAAATGGCCGCCTTATCCTCATCTCTATGGACTACTGCTTCCGATGAGTCCAAGATACCACCAATATACCCCTTCTCTCGCTTGTCCCTTAGCTGTCGAGCTAGGTGTCTACCCAATTTGTTGCCTTGAACGTAGGAAAGGTGGCGCAGTTTAATAAGGGTGAATTCTGTCCTATTGGTATAAATAGCCCTCAATTTACCTCTAAGAGCTGTGAGTTGGCGTTGTGTTTGCCTTGTGGGGTTAGTTTTATGAAGGTGTTCAAGAGTAGATAATTTGGTTTCTAAGGATGCGGGCTCACAAGCGCACTGTTTGTCCAGGGCGACATTCAGGGTTATGCACTCACCTCGGGGAACAGCCTTTAGAGTGTCCCAGGTTATGAACTCTGAGGTGTCTTCCGGGCGATTGGCCTTAAAGAATTCAGTGAGAATGGTCCGTAGTTTTGTACATGATTCCTTATCACGAACAAGAGAGGGATGAAAGTACCATTTGGGGGTCGCCGACGCAGGTCCTCGCCATTGAAGACAGACAAAATACAACTATCGTCGGAGACCGACAGAGGATAGATCTTAGCATCCAGCAAATCCCCCTGTAATGACTGGCTAATGAATATGTAGTCCAAACGTGAATCAGTATGGTGAACATGAGAAAAGAACGTATAGTCACGCATCTGTGGGTGAAGCGCGCGCCACGTGTCTAAAAGGCCAAAGTCTCGCATTTGCTGTTTTGTTTCCCCGGAAAAGGAGCCCGCATCTGCACGCTGCGAATGGGTAATGTCAAGCTCTTTCTGCCAGATTAAGTTGAAATCACCCATTAAAATCAGTTGGCCCTCTGCAAAATCTGTGAGTTTCCCCAAAAGTGTGTGTAAGAAAGTCATCTGGCCTACATTGGGGACATGGAGAGCCGCAAAGGTGCAAAGTCGTCCTCTCAAGCGCCCTTGATCATGATCCAGCGACAGTCTTTATCACTTTGGACCCCCAAGGGTTGAAATTGGAGAGCTGCATGAAACATTAAGGCCACCCCCCCCGGTGTTTCGTGGGTGCCAAGGATCTATAAATTAAGGGCAAGAGTTTGAGCTTAGGACAGGAATCATCCAACCTAGCTAAGTGGGTCTCTTGTAGTGCTACCACGTCTAAATGATGATCTATAATGTATTTCCAAACTTTGAGACGCTTCTGTGGGGAATTAAGGCCCTTGACGTTCCATGTGGCAATAGCGAATGGCGTCATAGCAGCAGAAAAGAAACAACAATCCTCTCATACCCAATGTGATCCCACAAAGCTCCCTACCAGGGTGCCCCCACTCCGTTGTATAAAGCTATAGACAACTGATAACTTCTTCTTTTAACATCAATGCCCTCAAAAAACAGTAGTTAAAAAGCCACCGCCACCACCACCCCACCCACCCCCACCCAAAACCCCCTAGAAAAAGTAAGAACAAAGGAAAACAAATAGGAGAAACAAACACAGCTCTCGATCCCATCATAAGGCCGAAAGGTCCCGGTCCGCCCCCACTCCAATGGGCAGTCAAAACAGTATTCAATGCGGCGGAGTTAAAGGCCACAATTGGCAACCCAGAAAACGTGATTACTATATATAGACCTGAAAAGACAAAATCTGATGATGGCAGCATTCACGCTATAAAGAAAGTTCTGTGGAGGCCAAAGGTTCATCTCAGAAGGTTCTGCATTCGTAGAGGCAGGGGCCACAGTGGGGCTTAAGAGGGCGACCCTCCCAGCTCACCCGGTAGATGCAGGCCCCTACTGCAGGTCTTCAGGAGGAGTCTCAATCAGTGTGGGGCATTGTCAAACATTCACCCCCAGTCACAGATCTGGGTTTAATCCATTGTTATTTTGCTCACAACGCCACCCCAGTTCAGACATATCCTGGCTGATGAAGACTGATTTACATATGGCTATGTCTGAACTGGGGTGGCGTGGTGAGCAAATTAACGATGGGTTAAACCCAGATCCTAGGATGCTTGATTCCTGTCCAGGGAAGACATGGCCTGGCAGTTTGGTCTAGACTGCTCCCATGAGGCACAGGGTCAAGACTGATTTGCATATGGCTAGGTCTGAACTGGGGTGTCATGGTGAGCAAAATATTGATGGATTAAACCTAGATCTGTGACTGGGGGTGAATGTTTGACAATGTTCTACATTCCGTCCATCATCTTTTTGTGTTGCATTTTCACCCTAAGTGGGAAGGGTATGCCCAGACGTGGGTCACATGCTCACTACACCACTGGAGTCAAGCTATCCTGGCAGATGAGGGCTTAAAGCCCGAAACCGGTCCTAGGATGCTTGATTCCCATCTAGGGAAGAAATGGCCTGGCAGTTCGGTCTGGACTGTTCCCATGAGGCACAGGGTCAGACTGATTTGCATATGGCTATGTCTGAACTGGGTTGGCGTGGTGAGCAAAATAACAATGGATTAAACCTAGATCTGTGACTGGGGGTGAATGTTTGACAATGTTCAACATTCCGTCTATCATCTTTTTGTGTTGCATTTTCACCCTAAGTGGGAAGGGTATGCCCAAACTTGGGTCCTGTGCTCACTATGCCACTGGAGTCAAGCTATCCTGGCTGATAAAGGCTGAAAGCCCAAAACCGGTCCTAGATTGCTTGATTTCTGTCCAGGGAAGACATGGTGTGGCAGTTTGGTCTGGACTGTTCTCATGAGGCACAGGGTCAAGACTGATTTGCATATGGCTATGTCTGAACTGGGGTGGCGTGGTGAGCAAAATAACGATGGATTAAACCCAGATCTGTGACTGGGGTGAATGTTTGACAATGTTCAACAATCCGTCCATCATCTTTTTGTGTTGCAATTTAAAAGATATTACCATGTTTGGGGGTTCTCTTTTTTAATCAGAAGTGATTTCTTTCCAAATGAACACTTTTTACAATATTAGGCTAAAAACTGGGTAAAAACCATAACGCTCTATTTTTTACCTAGCAGTTTCCATGCAGCTCTTAGACGACAGTTGATAGCTCACTGTTCTATGTTAGGATTTTAACATAAAAGCTGTAAGTAACAAAATGATCTCTCAGATGAAAGCTGTAACCCACTGACCTATTTACATTATATGCACTTTGTGATCTCAATGGTACACATTTTTTGCAGCAGGCACATTAACTCTCTGTACTACCTTTCCATGAGTCAAAATCTCCTCTCTACAAAACTCCAATCTCTCTCTAGGAAGAACATTGATCACCAGTGTAATCATGACATTTTTATTGTTTACGAAAATCCCTGGAGGCCAGGAAGGAGGCAACAAGTGCTTTTGAAACCATAATATACTTGCAAACACGACTCACCTACCTGAGGTCAGAGCCCAGTGTGGTCACACTGTTCGCCACGCCCTACAGCTAACCCTTCTCAAGGGTTTTGTAACCTCAGGGTAAGAGTCACTATTGCTCTAGGGTGTGCTGCTTCATAAGCCTGCCCCCAAGACTGGAGGTGAACTTCAGTATGGATTGTGGTGGACAGGCCTTCATGGTTAACCCACACTTGCCACCGCTAGGGTCCACCTGCTGGTGATAAGACACCAGGGCTTCTAAGGTCTAGAGGGCCTTCTAAGGTCTAGCTCTGACCATAGTGCTGCATCCTCTCCCCCACTAAACATCATACTGCTCCATTGAAATATGCACTGCCTTCAATTATAACCCAATTGTGCCCCCTTATAAACACCTGGATGCGACTCAATCAAATTACCCAGCAGACAAGAGTAATAGGCTGCTAAAAAATAAATAAAGTAACAACATCCTGAAAAAACCAAACACTCATAGAGAACGCAAGATTAAACAAAGCATGTGAAATGTAAGCAGGAACAACATTGTTACCTTAATGTTACACATTCAGAAATCAGTGAGTACTGTTGCCTGAAAAGTTAAGGACATGACTACAGGGCCCAAAAAGGACCTGTTTCAATGTCCATTGCTTGTATCAGTGGCTTAGCAACTGAGGGCGGTACACCCCAGGTGGCACGAGTTTTAGAGGCACCCCCACTTCTACTTGCACCGCAGGGGTGTGGCAAACGGAGGGCCTGGCCACAGGTCTAGCTACGCCACCGGCTTATTTCCTTACAAAACGTAAGCAGTATGGCTTAAATAGACCACATCAGTGAACACAGAACCACGGTACACATTTTGTTTTCCAATCCGGCCATTAACCAGGCATTACAGTACCTCTAGGAATGGTGCACTTACCCACCCAGGAAAAACAGTGTTGTACAAAGAATGACTAGAAAACAAAAGTGGCGCTTAACTAGCAAACTCTGTAAAGTAAAGCTAATGTGTTTGGGTGTGAATAAAATCAATCTGCCCACTTTGCGACCACTCGTCTTGGTTTATTTAGTTATTTAGTTATTTTTCATATTTTTAAAGTTATAATTCTCTCAGTCCTGAGGCTGCAATTTGGAATAGAAAAATGTCAGAAAAAAAAGAAATTTTCAGCATAAGTGGGTTTTTTGGGGATCCATTTCACAGAGAAACAAATAAAGGAAAGGAGGAAAGAGAGGATGAGAACCATTTCTAAAAGTCACGGTTTTCAATAAGCGAGGAGGAGCTATACAGAAAGTGAGGAAATAAGAGGAAGAAAGAGAGAGGAGGGCAGCTTCCAGCGGTAGAGCAGAAGAAGATGCTGTCCTTGCCTTCCCAGCCCACCCACCCCTCCCCGAATGGCAAACGAACACTGAGCCTTATCTGCAGGCCTTAGCTATTTCTGCCACTGGGGACGCATGTTTAAAATAAAAAAGTTGGGGAACGTTATCATATAATTTTTCCTTTCTTTTACTGCTGCAAGCCAACAGTGGGGCGACACTCCTCCGCCTTAGCAGAGTGGCTGCCACTGGTTATATGGGGCACATATCTTTTGAAATTTGGAACAATAAATAGAGAATCGTAACCCTGAGTTGAAATAAGTCACTAGTGTGGGAGTGGTGAGTAGTGTAGGAGGTCAGGGGCTCATATTTCTTGCTTTTTTGTGGGCCCCAGGGTATAGGCTGAGGTGTGAGGATTAATTTTGAATTTTGAATTCCTCTCTGTCCTCCTACCCTTTGCCTGGTACTTGTTGCTTCATACTCAACAACGTTTGATACATGCATTCCTGATGTTGCAGCCTGCATTGAAATAATAGTGTTGAACACTAATGTGACCTGAATGACATGCACCACTACAATGCCACCTTGTGGTACCAGTAGATGCAATGGGTCGGGCTTGAAAAGATGTAAAAACAACAAAGAGATATTTAAAAAAAGGTAATGCCACTTCCTGTTTAACCCCTTTAAGCTCTAAATTGGAAATTCCATTCAGAGGTCAGATAAAGAGACTCCCAGTCATCCACCAGCTGATATCACTTATGAGGGTGCATTAGGCACAGAGGGCCTGATTCACAGAACTAACTTAAGACAAACTCCTAACTTAGGACAAAATCCTAAATGAGGACAAAATCCTAACTTAAGACAAAATCCTAACTTAGGGCAAAATCCTAATTTAAGACAAAATCCTAACTTAGGACAAAATCCTAACTTAAGACAGAATCCTAATTTAAGACAAAATCCTAACTTAAGACTACTAAATGCCTTCTGTGAATACCAAAAGTAGTACGTTTAGGATTTTGTCGTAAATTAGTTCTTTGAATCGGCCCCAGAGGTTCTTGCATCCCAATCTCTTTCCCCCATTCCACTATTACTTCCATCCACATTCAGAGTGTGGGAGTCACAAATTAGTAGAAGATTGGTGAAATACACATAACATCTGTCACATAACTAGAAGTGATATTAGGGGAGAGGATGTAGCCTAATAGCTAGGGCAAGGGCCGGACTGGTGCTTTCGGGCACCGGGCAATCTCCCGGTAGGCTGGAGGGGGTAGGGGCCGGTTTTGGATCAGGGGGCCGGTTTTGTGTCTGGGGGCCGATTTTCGGTCCGACCGTCACAGCGTCAGTCACTCCCACTTCAGAGAGAAGAAGTCACGAGGTTTTGTGTGACTTGTAGCACCAGCGCAAAGCCTGATTGACCGGTGAGGTGACAACCTAAACAAACTTTTCAGGAGGAGTGGAGGAGGAGGAGGTGCCTGTGCGCAACGTGCAGAATTATGCCCTGCCTCCTCCTCCGGCGCGGCTGATGTTCCCATATGCGCATTGGACAATTAACTGCGCAGTCTGCCCTACACGTTGCAGACCCAGCATCACGAGTGACGAGAGCGAGAGGAGTAGAGACTGTCACCAGAGCAGCCGACCATAATTTAATTATTGGTACTGGCTAACCCGCCGAAGTAGCCCCCCTGTGTCTGCCACCACCAACAGCAGTGAGTAAGTGTTTCTGCCCTGGCCCCGGTTACGCTACCAAATCAATTAATCATGACCTGTTCATCATGACTCATGAATGACTGTCTTAAGGTACTCACAAACAGTTGGGGGGCGGGGCATCGCGCGGTGGTGGTGGTTTGGACGGAGGGAGATAAAGATAATGATTCCAATCCGACCGCGTTACCAGTGTGTAACATACAGAGCTGTGCTGTGCATATACGGCCACTCATTGGTAAGTTATCACTGACCATATATGCACAGCACAACTCTGTATGTTACATGAGGCCTCTCGTCAGCTAGAGCCTTGTTCAGCCTTACCCTTGCTGCTTGCTTCTTCAATAAGCTAGTTACATTCTCTGGATCAGGCAATGCTTATGCCTCCATTGTCATCTCCGGGCCCGCCCTGGTCGTCTTACTGTACTCCAGCTCTGGCGCAAGCCCTTGGCTGCAGAGGTGTTTCCCAAAGTACGGGAGGAACAGCTACTGCGGAGCACTGCCTGGAACTGGGCGCCACAGATGTGAAACACTCTGCAGACTCGGCCGGTTAACAAAATCTAGCGCCTAGCTTAGAGGAAATCCAGTCAGGTTATCGAGTGCGCTGTAACAGTGCAGTGATTCTTGTGAAATTAGCATGTGACAATTGGCCGAGGTCTATGCCCGCAGTACAGGAATGCACTAGTGGTACTTACAGAGTGGAACCGTGATTTAAACAGTAACGAAACAGAATTCAATTAATAATCCAAACAATATTAAGGATGTTTAAGGAGTGCGAACGTTAAGGCTGCGTTCAGTGTTATTCAAACAGCCTGTCCACGTAGGAAAAAGCACATGCTTTTATTTCTACAATAATATAAATATATATTTTTTCATTTGTTTCATAAATAATTATCTTTTTCACAGTGGGATGTAAACCAAGATTGCAGTAGGAGTGTCCACACTAGTTACAGAGTACTCCCATTTTCAACATTCTCTCACCTCTGGACACGCTCGAGTTCCCTACAGCGAGACAGGAAGGTGCGGTCTAGCGCCTTAATTGTGGACCGCAGGACAGGGACGCTTGCGCTCTGTCAGCTGCTTCCACACTTCACATTTTCACAAGCATTTTGTGCTATTGGTCAGATTACTTTACCCTCTGTGCCTTGTTTCATTAATTGTATATAGTTATATACCACAACCAGGAACGCTTAGAAATGGGCCGAATCTAGTACTGTGCGCTATGTGAATACTTTCATGTCTGAAACCCAGAAAGTGGACAGGTTGCTCGTGTACAAAGCAGACGGTAACCCAGCCTAATGAAGTATGGTGGTTCTCAGATCCGGAAACAGTAACCGGGTGCCCGCAAGTCACATGATCGCCCCAAGTCGGTTCTGAAAGTGCTCTCCTAAATCTTAAGGACTTAACTAGGGATAAGACGTTTTTAGGATGTGCTTGCCTCTGAGCACTTCATAAAGACAAACGCAGACAAACAAAACAGTATCCCTCAGATTGATATCCACTCGCACAATACAACCCCTCAGTACATCTGTGCCCTGCCAAACCACTGCCATCAGTATTCACTATTCACACCTGCCCCATCCCCTGCACTCACCGCGCCAGCCTCCTTCATGATGAATTATCCTCTTAACCTGCATGATGCGGACTCCGGGGCTTCTTGTCGGGGCTCATGCTACCAATCTGACTTACAGCAGCTGAAGATGGCCTAATGTGTAGAACTGTTGAGATACTACCTATAAAACAACATCCTACAATGGTTCTGTGCTGTGTTGCTACCTCGACGGTCACTACATCAACCTGTTAATGATATCAAAATGATCATAATTTTGACAAGGTCACTGCCTCGACCTCCCTTGATGATACCTGACCCCTGACCTGTCACCTGACAATATAAGTGATACTATCTACATCTTCACTAAACGTATCTAAGATGGAAAAATATAGAGACAATCTCGCCTGTGAGAGGTATTGGCTTTCTCAACATTGTTTAGCCATGTCACACAGCAGCGTGGCTGCAGGGCAGCATGACTGAAAGTAAAAAAAAAATAAAGCAATACGACATGGTGCTTTTATTTTTGTGAGAGATAGACCAGGAAGCAAGACAACATGAGGGAGGAAGGATGAGCATGGAGGGCATCATAGACAATGCAGGGTGTGAGAAAAGAGTGATAGGATACGGGCAGCAGCGCCAGCGTTACAGTGCTTTTTTTTTGTAATTGTGGGTGGAGGAGCAAAACAGACAACGGAGGAGCAGGCACAACATGGACAATGGAGGTAGAGTGGGTTATTATGGCTAACGTGCAACAGAGAGAGGGCAGGTGAGGGGTTGAGACATGGACAACAGAGTGCAGTGGCAACACAGAAAATGGATAGGCAACACAACCATCAAAGTGGAGGGTGTGTTGGGGGTCAATACGGAGAACAAGGGGCTGGTGGGTGGAGGGCAAGCAACACAGACTGAGACAAGTGAGGGAGGGTGGACTGGCGCAGCATGGACAATGAAGGGAGAGCAGGTGGGATGAACATGGACATTGGCGGGCGAGCAGGTTAGGGCAACATAGGCAGTGGACAGAGGGCAGGTGGGAGGTCAACACGAATAAGGGAGGAAGGGCAGGTGCACACATAATAAAAATAACAAAATGTAAAGTTTTGAAATAGTACATAAAACAGCAGGTAATCCAATCGATTTTTTTAACATCAGTTCAACTATGAAATAAGATCTGTACCATTGCTGATCCATCCCAATATATGATCTGTGCAAATCACAAGCCTGGGTTGTGTTACAAAATGGTACGTAAATATCAAATGTCCCAGAGCAATTTTTAAACATCAGAGCAACCATAAAATAGGATCTAAACCAGTGCAGGTCCCCCTCAATATAGAATCTGTGCAAAGCCCAACCATAGGTTATGTGCAAATAACAGAGAATACTAGAACAATTACTTCATGAATTCCACAAAAGATTTGAAAAGATTGAAAAGAAAGTTATAACTTTTTGAGAGAATTAAAAGATGTTTAATAGGGTGAGCGTAATCTCTAAACTACTGCTTGTCAAATTTTGCTTGTCTTGTACCAGACAGCCTGTAAAACCTTGCTCACAGCAAATACAGTTGTGGGGGGAAATGTTGCTTTTTAAAATGATGTGAGCCAAATGAGAGGGGGTATACAATATTAGTCTCAGAGCTCCGACCTCCAGCTAAAAAATTGTCACCACTGTGCACCAGACGCTCTTAGTCCCAGAGCTCCTTCAGCTGCAAAAATGCCACCACCGTGCACCAGACCCTCTGGATCTCCAACAAGGAGGTGAACAACTCCCACCTCTCACCAGCAGTGACTACTGTCTGCCACACTGTTGGCAGTTTCATGGCAGAAGCGCGGGTGGCAAACAGCTCAAAGAGGTCATTGGGGAGCTGGCCCCTTTGCTCAATCCAGGGCCACTGTTGGGCCACGGGAGGTCAAAACAAGGCTCTAGACGGTCACATAGCCCCAAGCAGCACCAGGTGCGGGCCAAAGTCACTGCGTTGTGCGCTCAGGTCAGGAATGGGTAGCTCATTGAAGCAAGACTGAACAAGGTGCTAGCAGGCGACTGGCATCAGCATGCCCTACTCCTCCTCCTGCATTCATTTGATTTCACAGCTCAGCGCAAGGACTGACTGCATGCCTCTGGAGTGTTAGAAAAACTTGTAGCGTATGTATTGCAATCCATACTGTTCCTTACTAAAGATATTGATTTGTTAACAACTAAACTGCAATATGGCTAACACATCAGTGTGACTGTAGACTGCGCAGGAGGGGCGAGGAAGGGATAGAAAGAGCCAGGGGGGTGGGGACTTGGAAGTGACAAAAGAGAGTGGGTAATGTATACAATGAATATACATTCCTCGTGGGAAGGAGCATGCCTGAAAAGAAGCAGTGGCGTAGCTAGGGGGGTGGTATAACACCCCGGGCAGCACGCATTTTGGGGGCAGCGGCCTCCCTCATCTATCATCTGCCGGCAGTCTCGAGGCGGCAACACCCCGCTCCTCCATGCGTTTGCCACGAGGGGGCGGCAAAGGGTGAAAATACTCGCCATCATGTACACACATAGCTGTGCATATATGGAGGGGGCCCGTGCCCCTCAGCCTGAGATGTGCACTCCGCTCAGCCTCTCACAGGACTCCTGTGAGAGGCTGAGCTGAGCGCACAACTCAGGCTGAGGGGCTCGGCTCGGCATGTACACAGCTATGTGTGTACATGCTGATGACAGGACCGTCGCGGGTGCAGGCAATAAATCAAACATGTGTAATTATGATGATGAATCAATCATTATCATGATTACAATTTTTGTTTTGGTGCACATGGTCGGCCGGCAGGCCGCGATTAAAGTAGGAGAACTGAACTAAGCTAATGCAGCAGGCTGGCTGGCTGATTTGTTCTTTCTCCTACTTTAATCATGGCCTATGCATGGGTTGGATTAATATTAGTGATCAGCAATTGCTGTAACTTTGAGGGATTGGGCATGGAATCTGTAGGCTGCACCGAGCTATTTTTGCTCTTAGTTTGAGAAACTATTCAGTGAGATGCAGACACACTTTATTGTTGCAAATCACTTGCAGAGCCATAAAGGCCATCTTTGTAGTACAACTGTACACGGTGGTGCATCCTGCAAACCTGTCCCCATGGCGTCCATTGAAATTGCCATATCATGTGCCTTAGTGATAACTCCTAACAGTGAAATCTACTTATTTTTGACTAAAAACCCAGTTGTGTTTAAACCTTGGAGTTAATCGTATGGTCACACATTTGTTTGCACTTTGAGGACCAAAGGAAATTGAGGCTGACAAACGTAATGTAAAAAAAAGTTGTCTCTTCCTTTGGATCTGCTGCAGTTCACAACAAGTTTTGAAATGCTGGCTCAGAAGCATCCAAGTTTGGTCCAGGAAGGCTGGATCCTTGGCTGGTGTTGGGATAAGCACAGACTGTCTAATGTGTTCCATTTCAGACTCGGTGGATGTCCATTTATCTCATGTCCATAACCTTAAAACGTCTCTATGACTATGGACCTTTTGGTTTAAGTGTTGCCTGCTGTTAATATTGGAACGTACAGGTAGCACAGTCGTGCTCTGTCTGGCATGCATGTTGCCTCATAGGTGGCTGAAGCGGAGCCAGTCGGGGTGTAGAGATGAAAGGAAGAAGAAAAGACAAATGCAGACAGAAAAGGGAACAGTGTGATCTCTCTATCGTTCTCTTATCTCTTTATCTCTCTCTCTTTCTCTCTATCTCTCTCTCTCTCTCTCTCTATCACTCTTTCTTTCTCGCACGGCTTTCTATCCCTGTATTTCTCTCTCCCTATCTCTCCTCCTCTCTCTATCTCTCCTCTCTCTATCTATCTCTCCCTCCTACTTTCTTTCTCTCGCCCCTTTCTCTCTTTCTCGCTCTCCCTCTCTTGCTCCCTCCCTTCCTCCCTCTCTCTCGCTCCCTCACGTGCTCTCTATTTATCCCTCTCACTCTCTTTATACCTATCCCCCTCTCACTCTCTCCCCTTCCCCCTCCATCCCCATATCTCTCTTACTCTCTATCCCTTTCTCTATATCCTTTTCTCTCTCCCTCTCTCTATCCCTCCCTCTCTCTATTTTCTATCCCTGTATTTCTCTCTCCCCTCTCCCTCTCCCTCTCTCTCCACCTCCCTCTCACTCTTACCTCTTTTACCTCTCTCTCTCCTTTCTCCTCTCTCCCTCTATCTCCCCCTCCCTCACTCTATCTCTCCTCTATCTCTCCCTCCCTCTCTCTATCTCTTTCCATCCCTCTCCCCATCTTTCTGTCATTCCACTCGTTCCTCTCTCTCATTCTCTTCCTCTTTTTCTCCCTCTACTTCTCCCTTTCTCTTCTTCTGGTTCCTTCTCTCTCTCGCCATTCCTTCTCCCCTCTCTCTCCTCCCCAGTGGGTGGGTAACCTGATGTTCTTTAAGGTCATCATCTACTGTTTACTGTGCTTTGAAAGTTGATACAATTTGAATATGTAATTAAAATGTGCTGTGAAATTCACCATTTTGGTCTGTCATTTTCCAAAAATTTCTAGGGGGGAGACCTCCCAAACCCCCCTATTGGCCATCGGGCTCGCTCGCTGCGCTCGCTCGCTCGCTACGTGCCAGACAGGGGCTGGCTCGCGGCGAGCTGGATGGGGGCTGGTCTGGCAACATTTTTCAGGGCTGCTTTCAGTTCCCAGTCCGGCCCTGGCTAGGGCGGACAACCTCAAAGCTGGGCAGGGGACCGGGTTCGTGTCTCGGCAGGGACGCCAACATCCTGTGATTCTGGGTAATGCAATTGGTGCTCATGTAAAGCGATCTGATACCTTCCGGTCTAGTTCGCGCTACATAAAACTCCCCCCCAAAAAAGTGTATTTTGCACTGGCCAGTCAAATAAACTAGACCATTATTTCAAGTCACCTGCTATTAATACAAGTGGTGTGCCTCTACCTTTCCATATTCAAAAAACATGGGGCATATTATCAAGGGATTTATCTCCGCTTTTTTGGCTTTGAAAGCCAAGAAAGCGGAGATAAAATTATCTCCCTATTACCTAGCTGTCGCTAACACCAGTTAGCGACAGCTAGTAGGAGATAGCGACCATCTTGGGCCCCGCTTTGCATGTGAGAGATATTTATCACTAATGACATGCAAAGTGGGCTTGCCAAGATGTTAGCGACTGGAAACAGTCGCTAACATCGCTATCTCCTATTACCAACTTTTGGAGATATTCGCGCTAAGCGCGAATATCTCCAAAAGCTAACACCTGCCCTGAGCAGTTCTTAGCCATGTTATCCAATGGGAGGTGGATAACATGGCTAAGAGCATTAGCTCGGTAATGCATGAATATCGCTGACTTTACAGCAATATTCATGCATTTCGGACGATTTTTATCGCTTAGGAGATAAACCTTGATAATAGCAAGGCTCCTAAGCGATAAAAATCGCCGCAACACGGCGAGAAAATTATTGCCGCTAAGCCAACATAGCGATAATTATCGCTAGTTGTTGGTAATATGCCCCATAATTAGGGCAGGCCTCTCAGTCATTTTTTTCAATTCAAAATCTTTATTCGGAATTGATCAAAATCCATAGAAGAATAAAAACACATAGAAGATCGTACAAGGTTTACATAACCTCTTGGTCAAGACTAAAATTAGCAGCATTATATAAAAGACACTCTAAATTGTAAAACAAGCTCTCCTCGTAGGTGAGTGTCACTGCGCGTCCTTTAAAATTCTCATACTACAAAGTGCATAAGACTTTATAGTGCAATGGAGTATAGTAAAGTGCAGACGAAGAATAACAATGAGATATCGGCATCATAATAGATGCAACGATATCTTACAATCAAAACTGGTAATTATTACGGCAATCATAGAGCATTAGAAGGGTAAAAAATATTGTGTATCTTTCTTATTTAAACTCACATTTTAGAGAGGTGTTGGTGAATAGACAATCTATTTTGCCTTGCGTTTATCAATGTCAAATTTCCATTTCATTGCTGTATCTCATATAATAATCTATCTTGGTGAATGAGGGATTTCTGTCTCTTTATCACAGACTTAATAAATGTCCATATTTAATACATAAACAGATATTTTACAATTTAAAAAAGAAGCTGAAGGCATCCTGATAAAAAATAAGCTTCTGGTCTAAAAACAAGGGGTGCAATATAAGTGTTCTCAGATCCTTGCAGACCTTACAAAGCAGCATAAAATGGAGTGTTGATTGGCTCTTTTTCCCATCACAAGGCCATTTAAGTAGCTTTTCTATCCATGCATCTACTTTAGGAAAGGCCACCTGGTAGTGCAACTGACCTAATCACATTCTGGTTAAATACATTTTATCTTGCTCATTCTTTTCGGCAATCAAGTGTAGTGTAGTTCCTATTATCCCAATAGGCTCTGCGCATTGGAATAATATCTTCAATAGTATAGACCTGGGGCAGAGGTTAACTAGGTCTTCTACCGACGATATTAGACTTAAAGGTTTGTGTTTGCCAGCTAGCTCAGAGTTCACTAGAAACTTTCTCAAATAGACAAGGAGGATTTTAACCTCCCTGGATAGACAAGAAGGGATTTAGTTTCTGACAACCATAGAACATGACAACTTTGCTCTCCCCTAATCAAGAGTGTATCTCTAGAGTCGTGTGAAAACAATAGACAACTTATTTTACTCAGTCAGTACGTGCATTCTTAGTTTCACCAGTTTGTAGAGAAATAAGAGATGGGCGTGGTTCAATAAAATATGTTATTTATTGATCAGTCTCTTTTCTCATACAAGAGAAATGAATCGCTATTATTGCAATACTTGTAGTTAAGTAAAGTGCATACAGTAGAGACAGAATTATAAAATAATACTGTAAAAGCATTGATATGGTTTCTGAGCCATATGATACTTTAAAATGGATAAAATAGATACATACATATATACATTTGACTAATCGTACTCAACTGGTGCTTCTAACCACGCCTACCCCAATGTACCTGACCTAAGCCTAATACGTGGGCGGGAGTAGATAAGTAGCAGTTTAAGTTAAGTTTGTTTTGCCAAGGGACTGATTCGAGAATTCTCTGCAAGGGGTTATTCAGTTCTGTACCTGAGATCTAGAATGATGGAGGGCGGGTATCTCTTATCCCAGGTCTTGATATTCCAGCTGCCTGCGAGGGCTGCATGGAAGCGCCGGAGCTGGATTTCTCGGCAGGAGAAAGACAGCGTCTCGTTCTCAGCGCATCAGGAAGGCGGGGCAGCGCCTGTGGGCTTCGCTCTCTGCTGGGCTCCTCAGCACGTCTCGCTGCTCCGATCTCGTCACCACCGCATGTGTTTGCTTAAGGCAATGTCGGTAATATTTATACCTGAAAGGTGCCGAGATTGACGTAAGGATGGACATATATACGTCAATAAGGATGTCATATGAACGGGCCCGTTCGCACATTCTTTTGCTGAAGTTCTCGGTGAAATCAAAACAATGGTTATGGGAATTTCCCAGGTCGCTGTAGGTTTGATTTGTTTTGAGAACTCCGTATGCCTTATCAGGGGCTGGAGGAATATCGCTTGTCTAATTAGATGGCATGCGTTATGACCTAATCAGATAACGCGCTTCTGTGCCGTGGTGTGGCTTAATCAGATAACGGTTCTTGCACCGTTGGATGGCTGCTAGTTAATTATTAACCAAACCAGGGTCAGGAATAGGGGAATCGATACAGTACCTATAGGAATACATCACACCCACTCCACGTAGACTATGTCCATATTTACAAATCTAGGCATAGTGAAACCAGTAGCGTTTGTGTATACCATACCACCCCAAAATACAATCATATGTATTCAGAAAATTGGAATTATAAAATATATGAAACACAATCACATGTACTATATGCACAAGCAGTCTAATAATGCTAAACATATAATGCATATTTTTAAATTCAGCATGAATAAATGCGAAAACCACACATGAAATGGTTCTTAATACAGAAAAAAGAATGCGAGACCATTTCATCACAATCATAAAGTTATGTATAATAGTGCTAGAGGATAGCGTATGTCTCGTGACTACCTAAAATAGAAATTTAGTTCTCTAAGAATAATGTCTACTTTAAGCAGAAGATAAGTGTCCCAAAAATCGTAAATATTTTGGAATTGGGGAAAAAGTTCTCGCAGTCTGAAAAAATGATGAGAACATTTTTCATATCGCTTTTCTTTAAAAAGTTGAAGGCCAAATTCAGGATGTGAGGAACTCCAGGTGCTAGTTTGCTCAAAGTTATTCCTGCTGCTCCGGTGAAAACATCATATCATTTAGACTATTGAAAAAACTGTCAACAGCTTCTTGCGTAAGTTCCACTAATTCGGAAAAAGTTGTTACCATGCATTCATGAGCCTGAGCATGATTGCCTCCATTGATGTTTTGAGCAGCATAGCTGACTGAAGGTCGTACCTGATTGATGCTGCTTTCATCTTGTACTACACTACCCCTCAATCGTAGTGGTGAAGACTCCACGAATGCCGTCATCAGGATTGGTAGCCGCTGGGGACAGCACAATGCATGAGCCGTTACCGGACCCAACAAGGTATCTGCGTCCATTGGCACATCCGATTGTAGTGCCAGACAGGTGTCCAACACGCATTCTTCGCCGCATAGCAAGCATCTTAATACAGGCATAACACAACTTTGCCACATTGGTCTAAATGAAAGAAACCAGGTCATGTTCAGGTCTCTAAGCCGGGATAGTCCAAGGATTTTAGTTACCCGGTCCCGGTAGCCAATGGCTAGGATCATTTCTTCCCTTGTCGCAGGTGTTTTGTCTGTGACATGGTTTGCCATAGCGAAATAACAGGATCAAAAATAGAATACCCGCTACTAGTCCTAAAAGGAGAGGAAGTCCGCCAAAAATGGAATGGACAAAGTCTGGAAAAATACCCAGGATGGCTTTGAATGGAGTTAAAGCACCCGCAAACACTGCTTTAAATACACTGGAGATACCAGTGGTATCAGAAATATTTAAGATTTCGTTCAGTATTTCTGCGAAATGTATGGGGGAATTAGTTGATAATAATGAATGAATCTCTTCTGTTGTCCTTGCAACTTGGAGATCATACGTTTCTTTTGATGACGTGAGCCTTGTCGGCGTCTGTAGGAGCACAGTCTTCATTCTGCTTAAAGTATCTATTCGAATAGAAGCAATTTTCAAATCGGGCCATAACCTTGCCTCCCTGTCTGGAGAATCGCTGGGGAACAATACATGTTCACAGCACATGACCTTCCTAGTCACAGTTATGAGATAAGGTTTTCCGGGCAGCAAACTACAACATCTGCGATCTACTATTAGAATGTAACTCCCGTTCGAGAGTCTCCTAAAGAATGGTTCTATTTGTGTTGCAGGTGTGCCTAGCTGGTAACATGAAAGGTTATTTGAATTCCCTTCACAGGCTCCGTGCAAACTAATACCCTGACACAGAAGTGTACCACTTAGTGATCTTGCACAATTATCGCCACTGAGAAACACTTTCTGGCCTTTATTACTTGCACATTCGTGTGTATAGGGCAAGTTCCATATTGACTTAATGTATCCTTTACCCAACCTTTCATACTGGCCTGCCTGTATATATTTTTGGCAGAATTGAAACTGGAAAGTAGTTATCGGAATATTTATTATCCCATGTATTATCCAATTAATGACAGGTCGTTCTGACATTGTCAATGGTAATCTCTCAAGTTTTTCAATGCTCAGAATTGTATAGTCAGCACCCTTCTGTGCCAAACTGATTTGTTTATCAGTGAGGTTAAAGATATTAAATAATGACATTGTGTTGATTAAACGCCAGGGCACATAGCCAGAACGCAGATTTTGTAACGTCCAGCCAAGCTGTACAATAGAACGCAATTGGGACTGACCGTGTTGTAACATCAGTAAGTCTTGCGATATTATATCGATTGCTGAAGACACAATGCTGTCCAGAGAATATATTCTGGAGGACAGAGTCATTAACCCATTGTCCACCACAGAAAGTGATTTTTCCAAATTAATACGGTCAATTTCCCGTATTTTTTCTGCTGTCTCAATTTGAGTTACTTTCCAAACTTCGTTATAAGCTGCATATATAGAGGCCGCTATGAAACGTTTTTGACGCTGTTTGCGTGGTCCCAATATGAAATCACGCAAGTCAGCACCTTCTGTAAGTAAAGTTAGGTGTTGCTTAATTTCAGCCAGTGTGGACGTTTGTAGCCATTGAAAGCAGAGCTTGCCCACGCTGTAGGTGGTTACTATCCCTGGATGTTGTCTTTGGGAATATCTAGGGTCCGGCCTAGTCAGTGTGAACCCCTGTATTTTGTTCAGGAATCTGTCTTGACAGTTATTTGTATCTGTGGGCCAGATCAACCATTTTTTCCATTCAGGATCTGTTCTGTTTTGGTTTAAAATATGGTTTACGTCTATCTCAACATCTTTAGAGCTATTACTGTTTACTGTTGGCTTTGGAATAGACGGTTTGTTCAAATCTTTGATTTTGGCTAAGCCAAGACAGGTAGTTTGTTGAATAGTGTCGTTCAGAAATATAATTTGTTCTGGGATCATGCAGGCTCTAAACAATGATTCTATACCTTGTACTTGCCAATCTCTTGGACCCCAAACAATTTTTGCTTCAATATTATTGTTCCAGAAATCAAACCCAAATGTATTCATTTGTTCAAAGAATGAATCGGAATATATCAATTTTGTGTTTGTAAGCATGGTCTTCATACCTGTCTTATTTGACAATTTGAAATAAAATGTTTCTGCATTACTTATGTTAAACCCTGAAAAGTATGAATATTTATCATAAAATGTTTTCGAGCTATCTTTTGGAGGAGTAGCACAATGTTCCCATTGGTTATAATTCAAAACATTTCTAGGTTGTGCAGATTTATGTAGATAATTGTTACCATAGTGGTTATAGCAGAACATCTGATCATAATTAGACGAACCCTGCAAATAATCATGTTCTGTGAATTTAGCAGACATCACAAGATCAGACATCATATCATTAATACTTTCAAAGTCCCAATCATCAGCAAATGAGCTCGGTTTTACAATGTCACTCAATGAGATCTTGAATTGGTGTGGATACTTCAGGATTTCAACCGGACCATAGATTTCATAATCAGTTTTGTCCCATGCTACACCGCCTGGTATAGGATTGGCTGTGAAGTTCACTGAAGAAAGTTCTCTTTTCTCGATGTGTGAAGATGTGTGTGGTTTTCTCGGCGGAGACTGAGCCGTGACGCTGTGGGGCACTTACCTGCTGGTTGCTTTCCTGCTCCTGGGGCCCTGACGCTGTGGTCTCGCCGCTGCCGCGTTTCTTCATCTCGCGGCTGGTGGCGGCTGGAGACTACAGCTCCCAGAGGGCCAAGCGAACACTTCTGGCCACTTCCTGCCGCTGCGCGCCCGGAGGCGCTATTTAAACAGGACGCTCCCTCAGTGGAGCGGGGGTGATTTTCTCAGCGGAGACTGAGCCGTGACGCTGTGGGGCACTTACATGCTGGTTGCTTTCCTGCTCCTGGGGCCCTGACGCTGTGGTCTCGCCACTGCCGCGTTTCTTCATCTCGCGGCTGGTGGCGGCTGGAGACTACAGCTCCCAGAGGGCCAAGCGAACACTTCCGGCCACTTCCTGTCGCTGCGCGCCCGGAGGCGCTATTTAAACAGGACGCTCCCTCCGCGTCGCGGAACGCGCGCGGGCGTCGCCGGGCTGAGCCCGGGCAGAGGGCGGGCCGTCTGTGGCCGTCAGTGGACTTCAGCGGCCGGCCGGCCATTCCATCTGATATTTCCCGTTTGGTGAGTGAAGACTAACTAAACATGGAAAACATTGTTACCACGCCCGTAATTGATGATTTCCCATTCCACCCCCCCTCTTTTTAAACTCTATTAGAAAATGCCCTAAATATGGTGTCAAACGAAATCGCAAATACTGAAAGGAGAATGTCAATGAGTAATCCTAATACTAACTCTTTGGAGTTACTACCTCCAAACATTCCTATTTCCCCTGTGATTTTGGTTACGAAATCCATCACCGGTGCCCTGTCACAGGAGCCCATTCCGGGCGAAATCGTCCCTGTTACAATCATTGACTCCCAGCCTGTTATTATTTCCTCTAATCCGGTGAATGGAAGTATAACACCGGCAGGGGAAAAACGAAAAAGGGCATCCCCCAAACATTTTGCAAATAAACGGAAACAACCCATTTGTAACAAGAATCAGCCTACACCACAGAGTATGTGGTCTAAGCAGAAACTCTCGAGTGGGCCACCAATTTCTATAGTCGACTCACAACCTGCTGATCCTGATGTTACTTCTACTCGCATTGACATTCCCACTGGTAATAACAACACAATATGGACACAGACTGTTCCAGTAGGGGATATTAACCTCTTAACTAAACAAAATGGGAATCTAATAGAGACTATTGTGGACACTATTTTTAAACGTTTAGAGAGTCAAATGACAGTACAGTTCAAAAATGTTTTTAAGAGATTAGACAGGCTGGAAAACCTGGTAAAAAATGAAGAAGCGAAAAGAAAGGGTACTGTTGTCCTTGATCAGATCAGGGGTGACCGTTTGCTAAAAGATCTGGAGACACTGAGCAACACCTTATCTACTGGGGGGTCTGCCACCGCTTGCACTAGCACTATATCTGACGGCACCCAAACACCTAGCCAACCACCTATCCCTCTAGGAAGAACTAATAGTGATGGACACAATAAGGCTGTAAACAGTTCACAACCAAAAACAATTACATCTAATGTCCCGAGCACTTTACATCGTGCCTGTCCTATCACTAGTAATTCGAAAGACTCCCAGATACCAGCAAGATCAAGGTCTAATCCGGCCAGCACTAGCAATATGAGTCTGTCTAGGGACAGTAGACCCATAAAACATCAGGGACCTTCTCTGCACTTACCCCCTGACGCCTGCCCTTATGTTCTGGTCTTGGCAGGCATTCCACCACTCAGAGAGGGACAAGGCGAATCATGGGTCCAACTTAACAACAAATGCATTGACTGGCTGACAAAGCATAAAGAGGTTGGCTATAACATATCAAATGAGATTGTCTCAGTACGTAGGGTATCGTGGGTAGGCCCCCTAATTAAAGATATCCAAGGTGACTGTATTGTCATTAACTTCAGGAACCCCGGCACAGTTAGATCTTTGCTCAACATTAACACAAACATGGTACGTCCAGCCCCCTCCACTGTTGTAATTCCACTTTCTTTAAGTTATTTTTATAGACCCCCACAAAAGCCATCACATCCAGCCCTCTCTCCTTTTGGGCTATATAATAGGTTTGCACCGTTATCAGATCTGGATACCTTGGATTGATCACCTGTTGTCAAATCAGTTCCCATCATGGCAACTGACCAACCATTAGAGCTAGTGAATCAAGAATTAGCACCAACGACTCCCGTGGTTGTCTCACCTACTGTTGAGAATAAACTGTTATGCACCACAGAAACACCAGGGCAGAACCCTGATTTGTCTCTCATTAGTTGGAATATAGCTGGCCTTAAGTCAAAATCGAAAATTAAAGAATGGACTGACTGGATCAAAAGGTTTGATATACTAATGATGCAGGAGACTTGGTGCACCACCCCAATTACACTTGAAGGGTTTTGTTGCCATAATCAAATTGTAAATGCCCCCCCTATGGGACGAGCAAGTGGGGGGCTCTCAATTTGGGTTAAGATAAAAGCTGGTTTGCAAACCAAATTGATTAAGAATAATGCAAAGTGTTTTATGGCATTGAAATATATCAACAGGATAAAACTATGTCTAAACAATTTTTATAATAATAATTTTATATCCCACCCAAATGAAATTTTTTTAATGTTGTTTAACTTTATAGATGATGTGATTGTTGGGCAAAAACATGGAATTTTTGATGGTATTTGTATTGGTGGAGACTTCAATGCTCATATGTACCGTAGCAATTATACGTGTAGGAACGGAGAAGAATTGAGGGACCACCTTGCCCCTCGTGTTCTATTAAATGCTATGGAAATCGCCGGTACTGAGGGAAATAATGTCTCTACCCCCACATATATTGGTCAGGGGAGCACCTCAACTATAGATTATATATTTGTCTCTCCAACATTGTGCGACATCCTGGAAAAAGCTGAGGTTGTTTGCTCTCCTTATAGCGATCATTATCCATTATTAATACAACTGAAAAATCATGGGACCAATCAAGTTGAAATTAATAGGGTAACTGGAGTAACAAACCTGGAAGCATCCACAGATGGGTTAAGGGTTATATGGAGGGGTGTGGACAACAAGGGCATTCTAGCTAACGTGATTCATAAATATTCTTCATTAATTATGAATTGCCTGGCCTGTGATAAACCGGGGCATGTTATCATTGACTCCTTCTGTGAACTCTGTACTGCCATCAAAAGAGAGACCTCTAAACCAGCACGGGCTAAAAAATCTAGTAACCCACGCTGGTTTGATTCATCGTGCTCACGGGCTAACAGAGATCTGAGGGACGCTATTAAGACCATACCTAGAGATCTGGTACTTGTAAGAACAATGAGGGCTAGATACAAGTCCACATTACGTACCCGCTCTGAAGCACTAGTGAAGGATCATTGGGAGGCTCTTGTACGCACTGCTGTTCTAAAAGACCCTACAGGGTTTTGGAGGGAGGTCAAGGCTCTTAGATCATTTGGCTCCAATTTAACATCTATTAACTGTAACATCACGGGGGATACATGGGCCGAGCACTTCTCCAAAATCTATGCTGTTTCAGGGCCACCCTCTGATATTGTTCTCCCTGTTAGGTCTTTGAGGTTTGAACTATATGAGGTTGAGGATGCCATATCTGAGAGCGCGGGCAATAAAGCCCCTGGTCCTGATGGTCTATCTATAGATCAAATTAAATAAGAAATTAGTCTCTGGGCACCTCTCCTTTGTAACCTTTTTAAGAATGTATCTGATAACTCCATCCCAGATTCATGGTCTAACAGTGTTATCGTGCCCATATTTAAAAAAGGCGATAGATCAGATCCAGGCTGCTATCGCCCGATATCACTGATCGACAACACCTTAAAGGTTCTTGGGAGGGTGCTTTTTAAGAGGATAAGTAGCTGGGTCAGCGAAAATGATATTTTACACCAATGCCAGCTCGGTTTTAGATCTAAAGTGGGCACTGTTGAACAATGCTTGAACTTGAATCTGTTAACAGCAAAATACACTATTGTAAAAAAGTCCCCCCTGTATTTTGGTTTTATGTATTTAAGTTCTGCATTTGATTTTGTTAACCGTTCACGTTTGTGGTCACTACTCCTTAAATATGGTTTAGACGATTCTTTGGTTTATTTTCTCTCTTATTTGCCCAGAGACTTAAAGGCCCGTGTCCGTATTAATTGTGAGGGTGAGGTCTCCAAAGACATTTTAATCGGCAGGGGGGTCAGACAGGGCTGTGTGCTCGCCCCCCTGCTTTTTATTCTGTACATCAATGAGCTGAGTACGACCCTATGCACTTTAACCAATGATGTTCCAATTGTTAATGGCACCCCCATCCCCGCCCTTTTGTACGCGGATGACGCGGTGCTAATGGGCCGTACACCTAATGCCTTAAGGATTTTAATCTCAGGTTTTGTTTCCTTTATGGCCGACTTGGGTTTGTCGACCAATTTTAATAAATCATATATTATGAATTGCGGCCCTAAAAGATATAACATCACCACAATCAAATCCGGAGAAAATATCTTAAAAAGCACAAGCACTTTTCCTTATTTGGGATTACTTTTCTCAAATTCAGGATCTTGGCAACCACATGTCGCATATGGGAGAAATAAGATTGGAAAATCTATTAATTTGGTTCTCTCCCTTCGTCAACCAAGACATGCAGATGTTATCTCCTCCCTTATAAAGATTTACCGTACTCAATGCCAACCTATTGGCACGTATGGTTCAGAGGTGTGGGGATACTCCAATTGTACCCCTATTCAAATTGAGGAAAATATATTTTGCCGAAAGGTATTGGGGGGAGTTGTCTCTGCGGCAACATATATTTGTCATAAAGAACTTAATTTACCCTTTATAGAAGACTTTATTC
Source organism: Lissotriton helveticus (assembly GCF_964261635.1). Classification (NCBI taxonomy): domain Eukaryota; kingdom Metazoa; phylum Chordata; class Amphibia; order Caudata; family Salamandridae; genus Lissotriton; species Lissotriton helveticus. The sequence goes on along the minus strand of NC_136063.1, from coordinate 1,179,009,158 downwards.
GTTCAAGACCAGTGCTTTTCTGGCTAAAAAATTGGCTTAACCCCTCAGCCACCTTAACACGCAGTATAATAACTGACTGTTTACAAAGTGATAGGTCCCACCAAATTCCATGGCTGAATGCAGTTGAGAAAAGTCTGACTAGTGTGGGGTATGGCTCTTTATTTACTTTCCCAAACACTATAGACAATTCTCATAAGAATAAAATTAAAGGGGCCCTGAATAATCTTTATAATATGGAACGGTCAAGACTTGAATATTTAAAGACATCTGTTATCAAGTATTCTACCCTTCGTGATCCTAATGCTGGCTTATCAGTGTCACCACAGAGATATCTGCTTACTTCATTAGGTAGATGGAATAGGAGTCTTCTGTTCCGTCTCCGGGATGGTAGTATTGTAAATCTGTTAAATTTTCCTCTGGGATACAACAAACATCTCGATAAGCTGGACTGTCCATGTATGACGGGTGGTAAACAAAGCCTGGTGCATTTTTTCTTTTTTTGTAGTTTTTATCGGCTGTATACCACTCGTTATTTAATGCCGTTTTGTCGCAAATATGAACTTAGAGACTTTAATCTGGCATTACAAACTTTTCGATTGCTAGGGTCAGACGAGGAGATATTTTGTGTAAGCAGCTTTCTTAAAGCTGCTGTTCGTTCTCGTGCTACTATGGACTCACTATGAAGTAAAGAATGAAATTGCATTCCTTGCACAATTTGTATAATTTGTACAATTTCTTCACACATTTTTGATGGGTGTATGTTTAAGATTGGACCTGTGGAAGCTCTCCTCTACATGATATGTTTTTGTACCAATAATCATCGGTTTTATTAACTGCACTAATACGATGTACTAATTGTTTTAATATGTGATTTTTTTAATGTTCAATTTGTACTGTACTTTTATGGATGTATTTACTCCGAATAAAGATCATTTGACTTGACTTGACTTGTGTGTGGTTTAAGGACCAAGTTGATTTTCTGGCTTGCTGTGTCCATTTTAGCATATTTTCCTTCAATGAAATGTCCCAAGCATAGTACTAAGATGAGCCAAAGAATGAGGATAAATGCACCGAAGGCCACCCAAAATTCAATCCATGGAGAAATCAGATAGGTTTCTTTCAGCTGTTGCAAAAGTTCTTTAGCTTTGTTTTTAAAAGTTTTTGCTGATGGCTGTTTCTTTGCTTCACTCAGGTCTTCAGATGAATCATCGAAGTTGATGAAGTAGCCGGATGCTGTTCTGTCAATTGTTCCAATTGCTTTTGGATTTTGCTTTCTTTCATTAGCAAAGTCTGCAGTTACATCATCATAGGTTGTTGTTTCTTGATGAAAAGTTTTAATTTGGGTTTTAAGAGGTTCAAGTTCCATTGCTTTGTTGCATAGTCCTTGTTGATTCACTGTAGATTTTCCAAAGGTGATCAGTCTTCCAGTTTGAGCCTCTGTATTCGTAGCAAACATTGGTGTTCTGCTACTTCTTGGGAGTCCACTTGGCCTACTGTTTGTTATCGGCCACATGATTGTGGTTTAACCAGGTCGATGGATACAACTCGGTTCTCCTTTTTACCAGCAAGGGGCGGTAGTACTACTGATCTTGTCCCGTTGATAGACAAGACAGGAACTGCTTTTCTGTAAGAAGGCCCAAATTCCTTCTTTACCGCGATCTTTTCTCTGACTAGATCCCCGACTTTTGGAATCCAGACAGGCCTTGCTGGGACTGGTAGTTTCTCTTCAGTGGTTGTTGGCTGTTGTTTCAGCTTTATGTTGCTCAGGTCTTTTCTTGTTTCATTTAAGTCCTGTAAAATAGCCAAACGATCTTTGATATCAAAGCTTTTGTCTTTAACCACTGAAGTCTGACTATCAAGATCTTGGATCATCATTCTAGTCCCGAACAATAGTTCGTACGGACTGAACCCTTTCAGAGAATTCCTTGGCAGGTTATTTAGACTACGTTGGACACCTATTAAATGTTTGACCCACCCAGCTCCCGAACCTAATACCTTTTCCGTTATAGATTGCTTTATGTCTTGGTTTTTTCTTTACACCTTCCCGTATCCCTCAGGAAGGAAGTGAGAAGAGTCCCGCTATGCAATGCTCATTTGGCCATGCTTCCCCATAAGCTTGAGGGCTAAAAGGAATACATTAGTCAAAACGTAGCATGCTCCTAGCGTATATGCCATTATAGACTTGCAAATCCTTTTATAACAGTCCAGACGTCAGCCGAGCGCTGGGGTCTACATTATAAGTGAAAATTAGTATTTTTATGTTAATATAGCGCTTTTTTAATGATGGGTGCTTTCTTATTGTTGTTGTTTATCTGGAGTGAAATGCCATGGCAATAGTCCTCCCCGCTCGCCACTGCGATCTCTATTGCAGTCTGGGCAGTTTTTTACAAAAATGTGATGATGCAGGCTCATGCCTGGCCACCAGTACACTGATTGTAATTCTTCCAGAGAATCTTTTTGCTTAAGGTGTCTGAGACCCTCACCCATATGTGCGTCTGCTATTAACAAGCCTCTCCTGTCCGTGTTTGGAATTACTCTATCCCCCACTCCAGGGATTCGAGCAAAAGGGACTGAGTTTGCATCGATTATGTATGTATAATTGAGTGGATAATTAATCGGTAACGCTGAGCAGTCGCCTTTTGATGACGTTTTCACCGCCAGCACAGTTTCACCGTCAATGTGTTTTACTGTACGCTTTTTTGTAGCTACGGAAGCCGGTTTAGTTGCTCCCGCTGTGGCTGTCTCAGCTAATGAATTCCCTGCAACGTGAACGCCATCACGCTGATGACTCAGTGAATGTATCACGTGAGTTTTTGGTAGTTCTTTCTTTAAAAGAACTAATTGTTCCCAAAGTGCTTTCTGCTTTATTGTGGCACCTGTGTCATCTTTGTAACTGTTTTGAATCCATTTCTTCAAATCGTTATTGTATGTTTTGACGCAGTAATACGAATCGCACACAATAAGTGTCGGGAATTCGCGATCGGCATTATCTAGCGCCATTTTTAATGAAATTATTTCCGTTTGTTGTTCTGAATTATTTTCCACTGAGTGTGTTTTTGTAAGTAGAGGTCTTAATTTACCTCCGCGCCACACTTCTTTTACAATTTTGCATGTGGCGTTGTAAGCCAGCTCTCCCCAAACTGAGTGTTGAGCATACCCGTCTGTATATATTACACAGGCGTACTGTCGTAAAGGCAGAATGTCGATTGGCAGAGGGTATTCTCTTTCATATTCTAGATATTTTAATTCTTTCATTTCTGGGTCAAAATAGTATTTTACTTTGTCTGTATCAACAGAATTTACCCATTGTATCCATTCTGGATTCAGTGCAGTTGTCGGTAAATTACATGGTGTTGTTAATGCCTCAAAAGCTGATTCTGCTGTTCTGACTGTAACCTGTCTACCGTCTGCTTGGTATTTTGCTTCTACTACAGCTGTTTGAACCGCATGAACAATATTTTCTTTAATGCTGAACCTTTTTTCAGCTTCTGTGTACAAATGTGATTTGTATGCTATTGGTACCTTCTCTCCCTCATTAGAGGTCAGGTATGTGAATCCGCATCTTCCTGGGATGACTCGAATCACAAGGTTGCGTGTGTTGTCACGTGTTTGTAGTTTTGTTTTAACTAACATATCTGTTTGTAACAATCTCAAAATTTCTGTGTGTTTTTGAGTCCAATTGATTCTTTTAAGTGTTCTAGGTGCTTGGATTACAGCACATTTCTCTAGGAAATTGTCAGCCAGGCTTTTGCCTTCACTTGATAGTTCATATCCTAAAAACAGGACTGTTAGATGGGCAATTCTTGACTTTTTAAAGTTGAATTTGTAACCCTCTGCTGCAAACCCAAGTATTATGGTGTTCACTCTCTTCAAGTGAGTATCCAAGTCATCATCTGTTAGATAGATGTCGTCGACATAAGATAATGCCTCGTCATCATATGTTTGTAGTAATTCTGTTACTCTCGCTGAGAATAATCCTGGGCTGTTCTTGAACCCCTGGGGCAAACGACAGAAATTCTTTTGCGTGCCATTTATTGAGAACGCCGTCAAATATCTGCTCTCTGGTGCTATATTTTGACAAAAGAATCCATTAGAAATGTCTAATGTGGTTTTGTATTTTTTGCGCACTATGTTATTCATTAGTGCAGCACTATGCGAGTTTTGTACTGCAAATGTTTTGCAACATGAGTTAAGGTGTCTGTAGTCCAAAACAAGACGATATGAATTGTCTGGCTTGGAGACAGGAAACAAAGGATTATTCATTTGTGAGGTGCAAGTTTCAATCACCCCCTGGTATTCAAGTTGATCTAGGATCTCTTTTACCTGTTTTTTAGCTTCTTGCTTAATCGGGTACTGCCTCTGTGCAGTAGGTTGTGATTTTAACTGGATTTTGTGAGGAGGAGAGCCCTCATCCCATCCCACATGAGTTTTATATAAGGCAGGGGCTTGAGCTACTGCCCACTTTCTTGCAAGTGTATATTTTTTATGAATTGGAATATGGTTTGAGAAGGCAGGCATAATTATTTCTTCGCCATGTGGGCACTCCCTGACAAACTCTGGAGGCCAGTCTCGTTCAGCTAGAAGGATGTCATAGCCCTTGGACAGATTATCCCAAAATAGTCCCCTTATTTTTCTAGTCTTATCCCCTTCTATACGCAATGTTATTTCATATATTTTATGAGGTTTGCTAACTCTGGTATCTGCAGTTTCCACCTGAATGTATTCATTCGTGTGCACTGTCTCCAGATGATTCATAAGGACTTTGCGAGCTATGCTCACTTCTGCTGCGCTGTCTAGCATTGTCTGAGCCCATTCTCCGTTTTTCAGCTGTGTCCTCAGTATTCTCGGCATTGTTGATTACTTTAATACTGGCTACCTTCTTTTTTGGAAATTGTAATTTTTTATTCAGATGAGCAGGTTCTCTGTCTTTGGACTTGACGTGCTCTTACCTTTGTTCTGATCGTCCTCTTCTTTCCGATTTCTGCGAGGAAGTCTGAAAAGATTGAGAGGGACGTGTATCAATATCTTGATATCTATCAGGTTTCTTTATATTATCCCTATTTCTAAGGTTGTATTTTTTCACAGAGGGCTCCCTTTGGGGAGACTTGCGTCCTTGGTCGGGAGATCTTTCTCTCCGCCGAGGAGACCTTCCTCTGGACTGGAATCTTTTTTCTTTAGGATTGGATTGTTTATTTCCATCCCAGCTCTTTTTTTGAGTGTTTAAATTATTTTTTATAAATACTTTTTCAGGAAATTCAACTAGTTGGGGTTTCACTGGTATTCCACCCAAACTATCTCTTCCTAGTTCTTCATAGGATTTTTCTATGATTCTGGCAATTTCAGATGGTTGGTCTGCTATATTTGTCTCTTTTAACCTCTGGCGAATCGCCACATTTGCTGCTTCTCCCTTTATGTTGGCTAACAATATTGCAGAGACCTGCTTGAAGTCTTTCAGTAATTTCATACCGAGAGTTAAAGCGGGTTCTGGACCGTATTCATTTTGAATCTGTTTTAGCACATCTGGTATTACTGACATGGATGGTACACCATGTGTTTTTGTGTAAATGGAAGCAAAGACTGTTCCCCAAGTGTCACAGTCCTCCACATGTGGTGCGATTCCCATTGGAAGACAGATAGTCAGAATCCTATGTTTCTCAACAGGGGTGGTATCTGGAAACACTGCCTCTATTTGAGTTATTTTTTGTGCTAGCCAGAAAGGAATTTGTTCCCGTTTTGCGGGTACTTTACCTAGACAGGACTGTATGTTCTGTGGTGTAATTTTATTTGTGTTCCCCTGATGACTGGTCAACTGTGGAATTTTAATTGCTGGTTGGATAGTTGAAGTCCGCATTACATATTGGACTAATTGTCTATGTATTTTTATTAATTGTTTTAGCTGTGCTAAAAGTTCTGGTGCAGGCATTTCTTCAATGTCTGGATGTGGTGTGTATCCGGCTAGGACCGGCCACGTTGCTCCTGGTCTACCTAGTGGACCGAGCCTGGTGATGTGATTATTATGTTTTAGGGCGCCATTAAACAAGAGCAGGTGCTCTTGGAATTTGAGTGGTATTTCCACTTCCTCGAAAGGAGTGTACTCACTAGGAGGTTCCTCTATTTTGTAATAGTGGAAGTCCTTTGTTACAGCGTTTGCTGCTGGAAAGTTTATCCATGAATAGAATACCTCTGTCTGCCGATATTCGTGTGCCTCAATTACGAATATGACTGTACCACCTCTTGGTGTCAGTCCATTTTCTATAAGCTTTAGGGTTATAGATTTTCTTATGTTGACCGGGATGAGTATTATATCCGGGTCATTTTGCTGCAGAGTATTATCTGCTTCTAGGAGTTCAGCTGCTAGTCTAACTGTCTCCCTTTCTTCTTCAGTTTCTGACATACTATTGTCAAGAAGGTTATTCTGTTTGTTTGCAGATCAGGTTTCTATGGAAACAAAGATTAGATGCACAATATCTGGGAACAGTGTATCCTTCAACGTTGAGTAAACCATGAACCATACATAGAAGTCTCCACCTGCGAGGTTTGGCGGATATGACCTTTCACCCACTCCAGACGTCTTTGGAGTATTATGGGAAAAAAGGGGTTCTGTGTGAAAAAGCACGACTGAGTTACTCTAATGTCTTGTGTTAGTTTTATCGCCTATCCAAACGATTGGGCGCCATGTAGTGTAGTTCCTATTATCCAAATAGGCTCTGCGCATTGGAATAATATCTTCAATAGTATAGACCTAGGGCAGAGGTTAACTAGGTCTTCTACTGACGATATTAGACTTAAAGGTTTGTGTTTGCCAGCTAGCTCAGAGTTCACTAGAAACTTTCTCAAATAGACAAGGAGGATTTTAACCTCCCTGGATAGACAAGAAGGGATTTAGTTTCTGACAACCATAGAACATGACAACTTTGCTCTCCCCTAATCAAGAGTGTATCTCTAGAGTCGTGTAAAAACAATAGACAACTTATTTTACTCAGTCAGTACGTGCATTCTTAGTTTCACCAGTTTGTAGAGAAATAAGAGATGGGCGTGGTTCAATAAAAGATGTTATTTATTGATCAGTCTCTTTTCTCATACAAGAGAAATGAATCGCTATTATTGCAATACTTGTATTTAAGTAAAGTGCATACAGTAGAGACAGAATTATAAAATAATACTGTAAAAGCATTGATATGGTTTCTGAGCCATATGATACTTTAAAATGGATAAAATAGATACATACATATATACATTTGACTAATCGTACTCAACTGGTGCTTCTAACCACGCCTACCCCAATGTACCTGACCTAAGCCTAATACGTGGGGGGGAGTAGATAAGTAGCAGTTTAAGTTAAGTTTGTTTTGCCAAGGGACTGATTCGAGAATTCTCTGCAAGGGGTTATTCAGTTCTGTACCTGAGATCTAGAATGATGGAGGGCTGGTATCTCTTATCCCAGGTCTTGATATTCCAGCTGCCTGCGAGGGCTGCATGGAAGCACCGGAGCTGGATTTCTCGGCAGGAGAAAGACAGCGTCTCGTTCTCAGCGCGTCAGGAAGGCGGGGCAGCGCCTGTGGGCTTCGATCTCTGCTGGGCTCCTCAGCACGTCTCGCTGCTCCGATCTCGTCACCACCGCATGTGTTTGCTTAAGGCAATGTCGGTAATATTTATACCTGAAAGGTGCTGAGATTGACGTAAGGATGGACATATATACGTCAATAAGGATGTCATATGAACGGGCTCGTTCGCACATTCTTTTGCTGAAGTTCTCGGTGAAATCAAAACAATGGTTATGGGAATTTCCCAGGTCGCTGTAGGTTTGATTTGTTTTGAGAACTCCGTATGCCTTATCAGGGGCTGGAGGAATATCGCTTGTCTAATTAGATGGCATGCGTTATGACCTAATCAGATAACGCGCTTCTGTGCCGTGGTGTGGCTTAATCAGATAACGGTTCTTGCACCGTTGGATGGCTGCTAGTTAATTATTAACCAAACCAGGGTCAGGAATAGGGGAATCGATACAGTACCTATAGGAATACATCACACAAGTGTCCCTGTTTTCCCTGTTGTATAGGTCCTCAACAATATCTATTTACTGTTGACTTGGTTCTCTCTCTGTGTGCTCTAACAGCCTCCCTTTTCCCTACAAAAATCAGTTGCAATTCCTTTTTACTGTTTGGCAAAACACTGCTAGTGATCTTCATGAAAACATTTTCATCAACTTCTTTTAGGGCTTTATTTACATAAGTCAACCATGGGATTTTATTGCAGTGCTCCATTTTTAAGCAGTCTTTAATTATGTCCCTTATGCATTTTGTGCCCACCTTGCTCCAGATGCTATGCCAGCAATTTGCCAGGCTTGACAGTATTACGTATTCTAAGTAGGGGACATCTAATTCTCTATGGGTAACATAGGTTGAAGTAGAATGGGTGGCTGCAAGCAATCTGCTTAGTAGAGAATTCTCCTGTGTTTGTAACAACGTTATACTTGTTGTGCTCCAGTTAGCCTCCCAGTATGTAACAGCTGATAGTTATTTACTCCTATACAATTGCAAACCTTCTCTGACAGGTGAAATACCTATCTTTTTAGCAAATCTAAATAAGGCTTCTGAAGTCCTTACAACTTTATGTTTTGCTGTTCTTGTCTGTGAGCCTCAGGTGCCTCCCTCTGAAAAGGAAATGTCAGGGTAGTTGAAATGCTTTTGTCCTAGTTTTCCCTTTTCCAAAGACCATAATAAATGTTTTTATTACATTTAATCATAGGTCTTTCTCATCCAAGAAGGTGACAAAGTTGTTAGTCAGGTGTTGCAGTCCATTTGCAGTCCTGTAGTGCAACACTGCATAGAGGAGGATACGGTTTGGGTGGGTTCCCACTTTGGGTGCATCTGCTTTTAACTGCTGTAAGACACAATCCACCGAATTTATATATAATGAAAAAAGAAACGGGGCACAGCCTTGCCTAATTCCCTGTGTCACCATAAATTTTGGTGTGCATTTACCGATTATGCAATACCGTACTCATGCTGTAAGAGATTCATATGTCTGTGATAAATATGAAACTATATCGAAAGGTGCTCCCATTTCATCCATGGTTTGCAACAGCTTTGCATGGTTTACCAAGTTTAAAGCACTACTCCGGTCAGCAAAGCAGAGGTCAACATGCCCTTATTTAGACTCTGTGGGCCAGATTTACAAAAAGTGACGCATCGCTGCCACGACAAAGCGATGCGTCAGAAATCTTGTGTCGCCGCTGCGACAACGCAAGTCAACGCAGATGCAGCAAATCGTCAAGGTTACGGACCGAGGCACAACGCGGTAACCTGCATCAGAAAAACTGACGTAGGTGCCGCAAAACTGCCGCAAGTCAGCCTGACATAACTGCAGAAAAAGTCACATAAGTCTGATTTGTGACACTTAATGCCATTCCAACAATCCTGCAACAGCGTACACTGCGGGAAGCGGCAAAAGGCACCCGGGAAACAACGCAAATCCCCAAAAATAATTTTGTTGAACACAGAGGACCTATGGACCAGGAAGGTAACCCCAGTAGCCAGGACCCTGAGGCCAACACTGGTAGTAGAAGCCTGGATGCACAGGCTGAGCCTGGGGCAAAAAGAAAACGGAAGTACAATTTCAGTCGCCAGGAAAATGAAATACTGGTGACGGAGGTCACCAACTACCAGCCCCAGCTGTTTGTCAGTTCCGAGCTGCCTCTCGCTAAAAATGAGGCGAGATGGCAGTGAATCACCAAAAGATCAACAGCATAGGCCAGTCCAAGAGGACCGTCATTGATTGCAAAAAAAGGTGGCATGACTGTAAGCGCTGGACAAAAAAAATGCTTGCGGCAAACCGTAAGGCAGCCTCACAAACTGGAGGAGGCAGACCAGGAGATCCTGGATGACGTGGAGGAGCGGGTGGCAGCTGCCATCCCAGAGGAACTTATAATGGGAATATTCAGACAGGACAGTGCCGCCAGAGAAACTGAAGAGCAGACAACGGGTAAGTCACAATAAGTGCACAGATGTCAGTAATGGGTCCTGGTGGTGATTGGAGCTAGAAATGTTCCTGTGCCACAGTCTGATGTGTGCATCTTGTTGTCCTTATACTTGTCCACAATCACAACTATTCTCAATGTAGGTTAATCACATATGACAATCACACATTGAAAATGTCAAAGCAGCACTGACATGTCCATCCCTGATGGAGCAGAAATACTAGACCTTATTTATGAAGGGCCTTGCACCATCGGTACCTCACTTTTCTGACCCGTTGGTGCAAGGACTACATAAAAGACATTCACAAGGTCACTTATATGCCTACGTACGTAACTTAGGTAATAGGGTGCAATGTGGTGCTACATCTTGCCTGGTCTTTCTTGAGGTGTGCCAGTGTGTTCGGGCAGTTGGGTGGATGGAGTATGTGTGCAGCGGGGTCATTGTATGTAAGCGTTGGTGGAGTGGTGGGGCCAAGGGACTCAATGATAACTGACTAGATGTCCTGGATCCCTTTGTGATGTGGAGTAATGAAGGTGTTGGTGGGCATGGTGAATATGTGACATTCACAATGAGGGTTGGTCCAGGTGAATCTGGAGGTGTGGCTGTAGTTGAATCTGTCTACTGGTGGAGTAGATGTGCTCGTATGTGTCTCCTGCAATGTGGCTTGGTGTGGCAAATACCTCCTTCAGTTTGAAATCAGCAAGTTCACCCATGAGGCGGTGGTGTTCTGGTCACTGGGGTTGTCCAGGTGGAACTAGAGTTCTCAAAGTAGGAATGTCTTTGGTGGATGGGAGCCATCATTGGTCTGCAATGATGGCTACAATGGCATTGGTGAATGGGTGTTCATGGACCGGGGGGTCTGGAAATGAAGGTGGCAAAGTGGATGTTGTTGTGCTTAGTCTGGCGTTGAAAGTTGTGTAGTACCATGGCCGACGCTAGGTTATTAGAGTGCATGGTTAGTTTGAGTGTTTTCCTTTCTTGTGAGAGATGGTAATGCCTCCACCTAGATGGACGTGGTGAGTCTTGTGGGTAATCAGGTAGCCATCACTGATGTTGATGGTGACTTCTGGTCCAGATCTGAGGTTGGTGCATGTGTTTGTGAAGTAGGTTGGCATATGAAGAGTTTGCAGCAAGGCGGTGTGACATTTCTGTAGTGTGCATGTGTAGGGCCTGCATGTTGTGGAGGATGGAGTTAAGCTGGTTGTGTGGAGTGTTGTTTGGCTGGGTGGCACCAGGCACTGGTGTCTTGATGTGGCAGAGGTTTATTTTGAGATTCGACTGGCGCAGGGTGCAAGATAAGCATACAGTCTTGTAAGATGGCAGGTGGTGTTGCGTCCAGGGGAGATGGCGCGGAGGGTGCTTTTGTTGCAGCAGAGGTGTGTACAAGAGCAAGGGTTCTTTCTGGTGAGTGTGGTCCAGGGGCAAATGGACGCAGATGGTCTCATGCATGGCTTGCCTTCATCATGGGAGATGTACATTACAACACAGTTATCACATTGCAATGTCAATTCCAAGTAACTTCAGGCACGCAGTTGCCTTCACATTGCATGTCATATCAATGCATTGTGATGCAAGTAATGGAGTTTTACCAGTTCCAGCGTAGGTAATATGTTTTGCTGTTATATAAAAACGTAATGGAGTTCCTTTGTGATCAAATATAAAATATAGACTCTCTCATGACCAAATAATCAAATATAGTGTCATTTTTGTTTTGATAAAATCAAAACTGGATTAATTTTGGGGTGAAAAATGTAAATTAGTGTGTCTTCTGGGGTCAAACATTGCAATTTGGGTGTCTTCCGGGGAAAACAATTGAAAATAGGGTGTTTTTTGGGGGCACAATATGAAATTAGGGTGTCTTTTGGGGCAAAATATGAATATAGGGTGCCTTCTGGGGCCACATATGAAATTGGGGTGTCTTTTGGGACCAAAATATGAAAATAGGGTGTCTTTTGGGGGCAAAATAAGAAATGTGGGGGTCTTTTAGGGGGAAATTATGTAAATGGATTTGCCTTTGTGGGCAAAATAAGAAACTAGGGTGTGTTTTGGGGGCAAAATATGAAAATATGATGTCTTTTGGGGGCAACATATGGAATTGGGGTGTCTTTTGGGGACAAATTATGAAATGAGGGTGTATTTTGGGGTCAAAATGAAATTAGGGTGTCGTCTGCCCCAAATGTGTCATTTAAAGTGGTTTTGGGGGTCTGAGATGAATCTCAGGGATCTGGGGTTGTGATGTGTTACACGTGTTCCTTTTAGGATTGCACTCACTGTAATTTACAATGCTACCCTATCCAGCTCTTTCTCCACTGTTGTAATATGAGACCTATTGGTATGCATTGTATTGGAATGCAATGTAATGGTATAACTTGCAACCAAAGATATTCCTTTGGTTTATCACTGGTCTCCCTGCTGTGCATGGCTGCACATCATTTGGCATTGAGGAATGATGTAGGTGGCACTGGACAGCTGGGAGGTGGAAAAACCTGAAAAGACACTGGAGGGGGCATGGATGTGGGGGGGTGTGAGTGGGATTTGGCATCACATTACAAACTGAAATTTGCAACAAGGCTTGGTCCTGTGTAATCTGTGCTCCTGCGCCTCTAAGTCTGCTTCAAGGAACAGGAAGCAGCCAGGCTCCCTCACCTAAGTCAATCACAAGGCTGCAATGTGGTGTTGTGACTGCTCATGCACACAGGGACAGTGCGTTCAGACAGGGACTTGAAGGTTGTGCATGTTCTCCAAGCACTCTGTAATGCTGGCTGCATTGCAAACAGGGAAGTACACATGACTGTTCCGGTCGGACTGTGAGGAAAAAAAAACAGTCATTGTTCACTTTAGTGGGTATATCCCTGAGCCCTGGGCCTACTTGTGAGAAGAGCAGCCCAAATCAACCTCCCACCCAGAAAGGAAGCATAGCATTAGTACATAGAAAAAATACCTTCATGCTACTTGTTTCACCATCTAGCACTGCTCAAATTCATGGGCCCAATACTCCAGAACCATAGAGGATTATCCGCCACTGGGGGTCCCTCGCTCGCAGGTGGGCCTACTTGTGAGAAGAGCAGCCCAAATCAACCTCCCACCCAGAAACGAAGCATAGCATTAGTACATAGAAACATGACCTTCATGCTACTTGTTTCACCATCTAGCACTGCTCAAATTCATGGGCCCAATACTCCAGAACCATAGAGGATTATCCGCCACTAGGGGTCCCTCGCTCGCAGGTGCTACCCCTGCACACCACTATACCCTGGGCATCCTCTGCTACACATTACACCTTCCACTCACTTGGACATCGACACAGTGGTGTTATCTGATGCACCCTCACAAAGTCTATGACTCAGCCAGCATGATGCTCAGACAGGTGGACTTACACAAGCCTGGGTACAGCATTCACTGCCAAAACAGCTGGGCAATGACACGATGAAAGTGATGCAACACGCATCCCTTAGGTGTGTAGTTTCAGTGCTTGTGCAACATAAGTTTGCATAATCTCATGGTCCGCACCGTCCACAGCGTATGGCCAGTGTCCCATCCTATGGCCTCTGATGCAGATATGTGTTGGCCAACATTGGCAATATCCTTTGTGCAGCCCAGTGTACTGTTGGGGCATTGTATGCGATGTGTACCTCCCTATGTAGTTACTGAGGAGGACATGTACCATTCACAACTACAAGGGGGATAAGGGTGTATTCTCCCACAAGTCTGCAACATGCCTCCAAGTAACCTGGCTGACTACACCACCAGGTAAGGGTGATCACCAATGCCTCAATGCCTACCACCACAGACCACCAACTACACTGCACTTCCGCATCCCAGGTCGGCTCACAAATGAAAGGCCACCAATGCCACCCTAAGCCAGGAACTCATTGGTGGTTAAATGGGTTTGTATGCCATTATGTAGTAGGAGTGCCCAATGAAAAGTGATGCACACTGGTATTGCTCCGCAAAGCGCTTGTACTCAGTAGTGTAGCCCAGATTTTCTCCATTCCCTGGGGTTCTTGATGGTCATCATGGCTGTTGGGTGGCTTGGGGGAGTTGTTGATCTGTGATGTACGGAGGCCAGGCTAATCCATTCCGCATGATAAATAATGTTAGTTACCTAGTTCTCATTGTAAGTTGACTTATAGGCTTGTTTTCATTGTTGATGCCATAATAGATAGGGCTGACTAATTTGAGTGCCTTTGCCGCTAATGTGCCTTTTGTCGTCAGGCATTGCTTGCTAACAGTGGAATTACTTTTACAGCAGTGTTTCTGGCAGTCTTCATTGCAGCCAACTGCAAATTTTGCCATGTCACAACGTATTTTAATAACATCACTAACAGTGCGTTCTTAGTGGGCGATAGGCCAGCACATTGCAAACTTCTGATAACTAGTGTTTGTGGTAGTTTGAGTGAGTACTTGTACATATGGGCCATAATGTCTCCAAAATGTGCATGGACACATATCTTAAGATTGGCAGTATGTTGTGCTTGAACGAAGGCCAACACACTGGTATCACACACTAATTTACAATTGCCATTGCAGTGTTGCCCGAAAAGTGCACCTACCATTAAGAGCAACAATCCCAATGTAGTGTATGTACACAGGTCAATAACAATAAATACCAATTACCAGCACCACTACTGTAACAATAAGTGGTGCAATGTGCATGCAAGTGGGTATGAGTCTTGAGCATCAGTCTGCATTAGGACATAGATCACTTGAATGTGACACAGAGATCCGCTTTGATAAGCCACATGTGATGGCTCTTACTAAACATCACTACAATTGAACATGCACACACAACTAACAGGTTTTCACATTATTTTTCAGAAGATGCACCTTCAACATCACAACTGCGAGATGACACCAATCTTGTTGAGGAAATGGATGACACCCTGCCCTCCATTGACAGTGACACACTGGAGGAGCTCATTACCACTATACGCTCACCTACACCACCTCCTGTGCGTGACAACGGTGTGTTAGCTGCTCCAGCTGAACTCCAACCACCACCAACATAATCTGCCACAACAAATATAAGCACAGACTTGGAGAACACACAGGTAGAGTTCCAAAGAACCGCTGTAGTTCTACACTGGGAATTCCTCAGAGTGGTCCATGTGGCTGTGGAGAGTATGGATGGCATCCTGCAAGGAAAACTGCAAATCCTGAATCCTGATTTGGCAAACATTGGTACAGAACAAACCAGCAACACCCAAACACCAGGACTTGTGCAATCTCTGGCTAACATATCCAACATAATGAGTCAGAGGCATGTACAAATGCCACCACAAAGGGGCACCAGGGATGTTGCTCACACCTCCAAAACATTGATGGGACAATGAGAGACATGCAGCAATGGCACATGTCAACTATGACTGCCTTTCATGGGGAATTCCTGACTGTAGTTAAAAATCAGCAAGTGATGTTGAATGCCCTAATGGCAAACTTCATGTTCCCTCACACCACCTCTGCCACTACTGGTGGTAGCAGTGGTACAACACGCCCAGCAGCTACAGAACCAACAAAGGCCCAATCTGAAGACTCGGAGGAGGAGGACGAGTCAGCAACACAGTTCCGAAGGAAGACTGGTCACTCAAATGACACAAAGTCGCAAGTGTCACATGACAACAGAAACAATTTGACGAGCAAAATGTCTGACAGACAAGATCATTTTAAAAACGTGAACACCTGTGCCACACATCTTTGTTTTCCTCACTCACTGAATTAGAATACATTGTGACAACAATAATGTATGCATCACAATGCTAAATTACAAATAAAATATCTTTGTTTCAACACTCTCAAACATGTCAACATGAGTCCTGCTTCACTATTTGTGTGTCAAGAACAATGTGCCCTTGTGTCAGGTTTGTACCATTCCACAATATCACTTGGTAAAATGTTTGTTGTAAAATCCAGACACATGTGAAAGAGTGATCAATGTTTGTTAGTATGACTACGCAAATGTGAAAATACATGTTGTCATATGGAGATTTAAGGTGCAGATTTACATGAATGTGCCGCAGCACAGCACGACAAGCTGTTTATCTGTGCCACACTGTAACGTTCTAAGCAAAGGAATGCCACATATATCCAATCAAATGTGGCATTCATGTGCTCTCCCCTGCGCTGGCAAAGAAACAGCTGCCATGTGCCTGTGCATGCACCCTTGCACCATGGGGCGTCATGGTGAGATTATTTGTTGTGCATGAAGGGGCACCTCCCTGCACAAAAATGGTCATATCAAGCCTTTACCTAAATTAATGCATGCTGTAGACTGCAGCACACCTTCAAAGTTTCAGAAACATGGAGCAAGGAAAAGCTTGCTACTCAATGCGCCTCTCTCTGCCACCCCTATGGCATAGCATACTGATGCATTGCCAGGTTTACGATTCCTTGTCATGCTGGAAATGTGTCTGCTTCCAGAGTTGTGAGGTGTGAACACCCACAGCAAACGACATGGAACGCTCCTTTCACAAATAAAGCTGTGTGTAAAGTGGCTGTAGTTACAAGTACATGAAGGTCCAGGCAGGGTGGCTAGTTAAGTACTTGTAAATATGGGGCAGAGAAAAGCGCTGCCAGTGTGTCATAAAAAGTAATGTACTGACAACGCAAGTGCATTAAAAATCTGCACATAAAACATCAATGATGTAGTGCCAAAATATAGAACTTGTATAGACATTGGGTTGTCCAGTCGTATGAATTAGCCACTCGTAACACAATGACTACTTGTCCATTAACATGTTATAACTATGACAACACCAAGACAGATAATGTGTGGTGTATATATTCTGTACATCTGTGTATGGGACAACCCATATTTCACTTACATGCAGCAACATCATACCTAGCTGACACAGATTAATGATAGATGCACCTGCAGAGGTTGTTCAAAGACTCATGATTTGAATCAGACCCCTATGTATGTGAAGACCCAAGAGTGGGTACCCCGAAAAGTTGAAGCACAGGTGTTGGATCAACATGTACAAATATTCCTACAGGACTACCAACTGCTAGAATGAACAAATATGCTGCAATCAAACAGTAATCTGTGTTCACAGTCCATGTGCCCTCTTCTCACACATACAACATACTAAATGCGGACCATCAAAGAATATAGTCAAAGCTTGTGAAATAACAATGTTTTTAAGACTAAAATCATCAATAATCTAAAACACTCTTCCTAAAATATCTTAAAAATTAATGTAAAATATTAAAAGCTATCTAATTTACTATGCCTAACCTACCTAACTTAACCTAATTGTCCAAAGCTAAATAAGATTCACACGAGACCACTAAACATCATCCCTCATCCCCTTAACACATAAATGCACAATAGGCACACACATACTTATCCTATACATAAACTAACAATAAATGTATTAAAAGACAAATAGATTTCTTTTTTTTAAACAAACACTAAAGGGCCCAACCACCCCTAAATATTATAAAAATACTGTATGATAAAAAAGAAACATTTTATTAATAAGAAACACCTAACTAACTAACCTAACTAAACTAACAATGGTTACCTATATTACAAATCCTAACTGTACAATAAAATTAATCTTAAATATAAAAATAAGACAAAATATATATATAACACTATCTACAATCAGCCCTCAGATCAGGCTGATGAGATGGTCCAGGGACCTCTGCATTCTGTCCATTTTCTGAGACATATTCCCCATCTGTTTCTCCAGACCATCCATCCTTTTTTTAAAATAGCCCACACTGTGGCTTGACATGCCATGTCCAACAGACTGTCCTGACGGGGAGGGGGGTCCAACAACTCCTGGGGCTGGGGTTAGGGCTTTGGATGCTCTAGGATGCTGGCTCGAAACCCTGCCATTTTAGGCTGGGGCGTTGGTGTACCAAGTATTGGCTGCCTTCTGCTTTTCGTACAGCCGAGAGGTCCATCTGAACCCCTTCGCTACCTCGCGTATATGTGCGTATTGGTCCTTCCATATGCGGAAAACCTGTTCCTCTTCTGCACTCATGTTAGCTGTATGAAAAGAGGGACACATGTGTCAGTCAATCAGTACATGACGGACAAATGTTGTTAGGAAATGCATGTTATCATGTGTGATGATTCCAACATTAGGGCCAATCACCCGGTCACTGTGGAGCCCACACAACCCAATACAATACTACTCATTTGGTTCATCACTTACTGGGCAGTCTGCTGAATTTCATGATTGTACGTCAATCATTTTCACACTTAAAAACTAATCAATTTATGAAGAGCCAGAGAAATGACTGACCAGTTAACATACATCATGGCCTTTGATCATTTATTAACTCATAAACATCACATTATCTGGCTCCCCAAGTACAAATCGTGGAGTCCTGTGATCCTCAATATGCAATGACAGATGAGATCAGACAGTGTCACAGTGTGTCGTGGATGAAGAACATCTTCTCTAGACATATATGCTGCATTACCATTCATTTCACACATCCACAGAGTAATGCACTGTAGTAGCAATTTCCATTTTCAGAAACAGAGATGTGGTTGCTGTCTCAACAACAATGAACCTCAGAATTGATGACACTACTCATGGTGACTGGCACACAACATGCCATGTAGTACTAGCAGGGTGAACTGCTCCTCAACTTATTTATCAAGCACAGAGACACCTAGCTTCAAAATATTGACTCTAGTTTGTGTGTACATTGTTCAATCTATGACACACAAAACATACCTACAGTTTGATCACAGCTACTTAGTCTTCATGATAATGGACCAAGGATCCATTACAGCATCATGACATAAGTCTTACGGAGTTATGACTGTGAAGGCAATTTTGGAGTACAGGATGTGCCACACTTGTGTGATGACACAATTTAATATTATTATTGACACAGCACAAGGATTACCCAATCCAAATACATAAGGCAGACGGCCATTCCTATGTCTCATTTGTATACAAATGAGTATGGTCTTGCATGTTGATTGAAAGTGCGTCATTGATCAGGTATTCTTAGTATGATACATCAGACATTTGAGGAGTGGATGACAAAAACAGTCACAAAACTGAACTTGTTCATACTTCAAATGTCAAAATCGTGAAGAGACATATAACAATGATGGACACTGAGCATGGCCAGTTTGCGCTTGGTTGTTCCCTGTGTTATAACATTGAGTCTATGCGAAAAAGCATTGCAACCCATGTGCTTCCGTAGACCAGCTGACTCTGACCTTGCAACCATACTGCAACCCAGGAACAATGTCCTGTTCAACGATTGGGCACAACACCACTACCCACATGTAGTGAAGACTGTGTTAAGCATGTCTTCCTCTCCAAACATCATCCATCAGATGCTGCTGTCTCCACTTGGCTTCTGCTTCTCCAGTTTAAGTGGCAATATGCACTCCATTTTGCATTGTGGATAGAAGGAAGGCCTGTCTGACACTTTCATGGCTTTTAATGTGTCCTCACATGTCACCACCCAGTACAACATTCACAATGTGTTTCATAATGGTCTTTGAACTTTATTAGCGTTCGCCAAGTTGAGACTGCAGCTGGATGTAGCGATCATACTATAGTTGCCCACATACAGAGTCAAGCTTCCATCCTTGCACATCACCATCATCACAATCAAAGATGAATGATACTCACTGGTAGCGTTGTGGTCTACAAATGTGTCGACCTCCCCTGTGTATATGGCAGTGGTGGACCTAAGAAATATGAACAGATGTACAATCATGTTTTTATTCCTGACATATGCACATTTAATGGAAAAGAATATAAGTTAGTGTCACACATGCATGTAATTACCAGACCATGTAACTCCTTTTACATTGAGTACAGCAATGTTGTGTCAACCACACCTGGACATTGTAAATGCTGGATCAATTCCACAATACTGTTCACTGAGTGTGAAACAAACATGTGTAGCATCCCTGTGAGTTAGCATGTGCTTCAACAGATTCATCAGACATGCCCTTACGCAAACACAATTTCACAATGCTGTAAGGATGTCTGGTCCAAATATGTGTCTGTGCATGCACATGTGCACACAGTTTTTTGATGTACGGACTCACAATACTTCTTTGACTCTCTACATGCTTGCAACATGTTAAGCTCTATCTTGTTGCCTGATTACACACTTATTTGACCTTGCTTGTGACTTTTGCATTGTTTCCTTCACATGTCTTGTTGTTCTTTTGGCTGCCTGCTTCCCTCTTCATTCCTGATGCTGATGCACCTGCAGTACCTCCACCATGACGATTCCAGAGTTCCAGCTGCTTAATGTAACCTCTTCCCAATTTGATGGTGTTTGATGCATGTCCACACAGCAGCCATGCACAGTATTTGCTCAACAGCCAAACCCCTCTGCAGCCGTCAAAAACCCAAAGACAACCAGCGCCACAGGTCATGGTTCTCTAAAGTCCCTCAGCTATGACTCAGAAAATTGTCCTTGCACTGTACCAGTGGAAAATTTCAGAAATGCTACCTGTACACACAGAGCAACAACTATGGATAGTAATCCTGACTACACTGCCCCCAGGCCTTCACCACCAACTCACACACACATATTACGTACACACCAAACTGCACCAACGTGTGACCCCTGAAATGCATCCTCCTCAAAGTGTCCTCCCTGCACAGACTAGCCATGGAGGTCTTTATCGTCATCGACAACCTTGCACCAGATGTAGCATTACTCACAGCAACTACGGAAAAGGCCACCTTTGCCAACAACATTGCCAACTGCATCACCGAGCGATATAAAAATATGAGGAAGGGCCTGCAACAACTGCCCTGTATGAGGCCATGCCATTGCACTTAAGAGCTATCTCCGAATCACAAACTCAAGCTCAAGCAACCGCCCGCTCAACACCAAACACCTACACTTCCAGATCCAGGCCAGCCCAAGGACAACCCTGCGAGGGACCCTTGGCTACAGACCATCCAGACAGCAGCAATGACAGCCTTGAAAACATCGGACAGTAACAACTTGTTACCACCCACAACCATAAGCCAGAACATCATCACATCCACAACAGCCAGACCACATAACCCCCATGGACTGACCAGCACAACTTACACCTCAACGTCAACAAAGCATCTACATATGAAAAAACAAAATGCACTAAACAAAGGAACTGACAGAAGATGAGCAAAGAACAACTATAATCAGACACAAACCAAAATGCCACCAACACCTTGCACAACACAAATCAAAATGGACTCCACAGATGGTTCTCAAAATGTGTAGATGAACTTGCACCAGTATTTGACACCAACATACAGCAGCACAGGAAGGCAACATGGTTCCAGGCCAACCCACATCAATCGTGACACAAATGCAGATGTCTTGTGGAGAAGCAGACTAACAGCAAATCCCCTGAAGACAGATCCAAATCCAAGAACACCATATCAGAATTCCACCCATACATCATACTTACAAAAAAGGAACTTAATCCTCACAAACTCCCGAAATGCAAAGTAACAATTCAGCATCCTCAGTTATTTTTGCCAAACTCGAATGGAGAATACAGACATCTCCCCCTCCCAGGAGCTCTACAACAAGCTCTGCTCATACTTCCACACGGATGTCATGTGCCTCTAAGACAAGTACGAATACCAGACACAAGTCTATGAAACCACACAATCTTCAAGCAACCCCAGCTACCCCTCCATCTCGTCCCAGACAACAATCAGTACCCAAGACAATGCATCTACCATGAGAGACATCCACTCATGACCACAAACGGACCCCTGCACCACCCCTCTTCCACAAAGCAGCTACAGCCATCCCTCCAGCATTAAAAGATTACCATCAACACCAGCGTCAAAAGTGGCTTTTTCCACGCCAAGTGGAAGTGCGCATAACTCTGACCCACATTCAATGAGCTAACAATCATCACCCTGCGCAAACCCCACCCTGCACATCTTCATTGCAACTGTAAAGATCTGACTCTTTAACTGCACGCAGATGCTCCCCCATGCATTCAGACCCTCACATGTGAGTAGCGCTGGAATAATTTCAATAATTTGTTGGTTGGTTGATTGATACCTCATGCTTACAAACCCATCCAGACTTATCTAGATCATGAGATTTACACAGGATGTGGACAGATTTCCAAGAGTGTGCAGCAGTGAGGCACCACAAGCCCTTTGTCTGCACCACACTGTGTAACTTTCTGAGCACTTGAAAACAATGTGGCCATTTTCCTAGACACATGTGCCCCCAGTAGTTCTCTTTTGTTGACGTACTGGTGGTGCCTGGTCATGGTCAATATTTACAATGACATGAAAATCCAGCCTGGGTTACTATCCATGCCCTTGTGAATATGCCACCTTTACAGACAGTAGTTTACGTGGAAGGGATGTTCCATGGGTGTTGCTGTGGGTGTTCCCACACAACACCCATATCCACTGATGCATTGCCAGACTTACAATGAAGCGTAAAACTGGAAATGGGTCAGAATGCAACGCCACCTTAGGGGTGGAGTACTGGGCTGCAACGAGAAGAAATGTATTGTTTTTTCCTTTTCCTTTTTCATCGCTCAATGCGTGCTGCATTTGACTGCACACATTGGAAGGGAAAATTACCTCAATTGTTTATTTTTGGTGCAGGAAGTTGCCCCTTCCTGTGCAAACACAATCTCCCCACGACGCAGGCAGCCTTGCACCTTGGGCAAGGTTGCCTGCGCCAGCACATGGCAGTAGTTTGTGTGCCAGTGCAGGGGTAAGCACAGAGATGCAACATATTGTTGAAAATATGTTGCATCCCTGCACTTCGAAGATAATGCTGCTTTGCTGTGAAAAATGACTTGCTGCACTGCGCTGCTCTAATTGCTTGCAGATCAGCCCCATAGTTTATAGCATCAATATTTCCAACTTTGGCACTGGTGCTTGTGTGTGTGAAAATATACCATTTATAAGTCAACATCAACTACATTGGTTACAACATATGTGTCTGTGACCACACCACATGCAATTATTTCCTTGAGGTCAGATGTATTTTCTCCGACACCATTGCAGCACCACTGAATCTATCTGAAATTATATATAGCAATGTACGGCATAGCTGTGCACCTCTAAGAAAACCAATATGACTACTATTATACATTTACTTACCAGTTGTTCCACCGTCCTTCAGGCCAAGATGGTCCAACAAGTCGCCCTCATGGTTGAGGACATCCTGCCAGTGGTGCTTGATTTGGTGGGGTGAGCATTGCATTTCGAAAATCCTGGCAAGATGTTGCTGGACCAGGCCCTACCTCCGCTTGCACTCAGCTGTTGTGTAGCCCTGGCTCACCCGGCCCCCTTGCTGATCATCCTCGGTAAGTATTGGTAAATCAGCCAGATGAGTCCACCAAACTGCCTGTTGGTCAGGTTCTTGGACCTGCCGGACACGCTCAGTTCTGTGTAATGATTTTAAATGAAACTTAAAAATAGTTATAAAGAAAACTTATAGAAAGATAAAATACAGAAAAATGATTTAACCCCACCCGTCTAATAATCCTACACCTTAATACCCCTATAAAGCACACTCACCCCAAAATACAACTATGTATGACACACACAAGACCGACAAGTGACAAAAGACAGACCAAGAAAATTTCAAACTACACACAGGACTGACAAAACACACTCCAAAAGACAAATCTCAAGCTCATCAATCTACACCAGCCTCCTCCAGCAAGCACACACCTAGAGATAGTAATAGAAAGCAAAGTAAAAGTAACTGTGTACTTCCTGGTTTAGGACATTCTAGAATCATTGCATAATTTCCTGCTCAGATGTGACACGTTTTGACGTTTTGCGTCTTATTTCCAATGATGCATTGTGTTTTTTACTAAATTGCCAGTTTATTTCCCATCAGCATGCTTGACGTTTCTCTGTTTTGCGTGTGTTTCCTGTTATTTGCATTTGGCATCATGTGTTAACATGCATTTTCAATACAAAGTGTAACGGTTTTAACTTTGCGTCACGCTATGTTCAGATGCTACCAGTTTTTGATTGTTTGCGACACTTTACGGGTGGATGCAACACGTTTCAGGGGGCTGAGTGAGTCAAGGCAGATTTCAAGATGCCTAACGCTTGGGAATTTGCGACACTTTACGGTCGGGTTCAACACATTTCAGGGGGTCTGAGTGAGTGAAGACAGATTTGAAAATGCTTTACACTTGGGACTTTGCGACACTTTACTGTCGGATGCAACACGTTTCATTTGGTCTGAGTGAGTGAAGGCAGATTTGAAGATGCTTTACGCTTGGGTCTTTGCAACACTTTATGGTTGGGTGTGACACGTTTCATGGGGTCTGAGAGAGTAAAGGCAGATTTGAAGATGCTTTACGCTTGAGTGCAACACTTTACGGTCAGATGCAACACATTTCAGGGGGTCTGAGTAAGTGAAGGCATATTTGAAGATGATTTACCCTCGGAACATTACAACACTTTACCGCGTATGTCTCGTCCTTCTGCTTCAGCTTCATCATCACCATCATCCATTTGTTCAGGGGGCTGTTCCTCTTCATCCCAGGGCACATTTGTTTTGACGCATATGTTATGGACTATTGCAAATGTCATTATCATCTTGCACACAGTTTCTGAAGAATAGAGTAGCCTTCTGCCTGATAAATCTAGGCAACAGAACCTGGACTTGAGCATTCCAAAGATTCTTTCTCTGATGTTTCGAGTTCTGCAATGGGTATGGTTGTATGCCTTTTGTGGATCAGTCTGTGGATTTCCAAATGGTGTCATCAATCACTTCTGTAGACTATATCCTTGATCAGCTGTAAGTGGAAAGTAAGTAAAAGTGTTACTTTTGGGTGACATCAGTATACATGACATGTATTGTATGTCATGTTTGTGAAGATTGTAATAGTGAATTACATTGTTGTCAATTACATGTTGTTTTTAAAGTTGATGCTCAGCTTTCCATAGCCCTGGCACTTACATTACGTCACTTTTTGTGACGCACTGACAGCGCATTACACTTTCCCATATTTATGAGGACAGGAAAAGCCACTCTGTGTGACACATTTCAAGATTTACGAGGAATCGTAAATATGGAAATGCGTCTGAATGCTACACTACCCTAGGGGTGGCGTAGTGCGGCGCAACGAGGAGAAATGTTTTCATTTCTCCTTGTTCTTTCTCTTTCAATGCGTGCTGCATTTTACAGCACACATTGGAAGAGGAAAATGCAGGTAGTGATGCCTGTAGTGATTGTTTTTGTGCAGGAAGGCCCCCCTTCTAACACAAAAACAATCTTCCCATGACACAGGCATTCTTGCACCATGGTGAAAGTGTGCCTGTGCTGGCTCATGGCAGCTGTGTTTGCGCAAGCGCAGGAGAGCGCACAGGAATGCAACATATCATTGTAAACATGTTGCATTCATGTGCTTTGGAAGTGTGGCAGTGTGGTACAGCCTAAGGGCGTGTGTTGCTGCACTGCAGCACTTCCCTGTAAATCTTCCCTGTAATGTTTTGGTTGGTTACACACTTTCAAACATTGTGCATTGCACATCTGGACACATTTCAATATGTGAGTACAACAAAAGTTCATTCTGTGCAAAAGAGAGTCAGTTGCCTGGCAAAGTGGTCGTATATATTTTGTTGACATTATGGTTTGATGTCTTTGGCCCTGCATTATCACTCATTTGGCTTGATATGCCCCAGAACAGGTATGTTTGTCATGTGGTGCACCAATACATGCATCCTGTGGGTGATTGATATGTACACTTATATACACATAAATGCCCATGCACATTATATTTGGATTTGTTTGCTATTTCCATGCATTCCTTACGATGCATTGCACCTTTAAATAGTTAATTTGTATTAGATGCCATATGTGCATATGTCAACAGTGTGACTTATTGATCTACAAAATTTGATGTAGGATATTTGCATGCATTCCTATCTGGTGTCCCTTGGAACTTTAGGTTATGCTGCTATGTGTTTATGCAGCTTTGGACTGTATGTTACGTGGTTGTAGCGTATACGTGGTTCTGCATTTTCACATTGACTTCTTGCATCATTTGGACACAAGGGCATGTTGCAGAGTATATTTGTATGTAAATTAATTTATGCTTATCTACAAGGAGCCCATTGCCGTATTGTCCATTTTGGAAATGGTCATTGATGATGCTGTTTCTGAATATATATGAATCATGCACACTCCCAGGATATTTGGCAAGTACATTGATGTATTGTCCCCAATGGCCCACAATGGCCTGGTGATTGATGGAGTGTGTGTGCTTTCGGTTGCGGTACAGGTGTGAAGTTGCTGTAGGTGGTACAAGCTGAACATGGGTGCAGTTCATTGCACCAAGCACACGTGGGAAGCCAGCAATGGCCTAGAAGAGTTGTTTAATGTCCATCTGCTGCTGGGGTGTGTTTGGGGAATGGATGTGCTGTGAAACCCTGGGCGTAGTTCGCAAAGTAGCGCTACGCGAAGCTACACGAAGTGCACTTCGCACTATGCGAACTTCACGTAGCACTACACGAGCTGCGTAGTAGTATGTTCGCACTGTGCAAGATGCATTTTCAATGATTGCACAGTGCGAACAAGCATCCGGCACTGTGCAATCATTGAAAACGGCATCTTGCACAGTGCGAGCTGTAGTTTTCAGCCGCTCGAGTAGATTTTTACTCGAGCGGCAGCTTTCTCAACGTGAACTGGTAGTTTCTCATCGTAAGCGGTCGCGAGCATGCATGACCACTCGCAATGAGAAACCTGACCTCCCCGCATTGAGAGTCTCGCCGTGATGTCATTTTGCTTGCTCGCGGTCCCGATCATGACGTTGAGGACCGCGAACAAGCAAAAAATGACTGCTGCACTACGCTACACTGCGCTACGTGTGTTCGTACAGTGCTACGTGCAGCTCGCGTAGTGCGAAGTTGCGCAAACTTCGCAAACTACGCAAGCGTAGCGTAGTGCTTCGCCCAGGGTTAGTGCTGTGGTGTGAGCTGAATGATGGCATCCAATACAGAATGGAGGAAGGTAGAGAAAGATGCCTGAGAGACCCCTGCCACTTGTGCAGCTGTTGTTTGAAAAGATCCGGAGGCCAACATGTGTAAAACCGCCAGTAGCTTTGTCAGCGGTTGGTGACCCTTTCATTTGGAATCTGTAGCTGTGGTGTGAACTGCCGCAGCAGGGTCCCAATAGATGCTTTCCTAAGGCGATACATTTTAATGACTTGTTCGTTCCGGAGTCCAATGAGGGTGGTCCTTTGATGGTAGATGTGGGCCCTTCTCCTGAGCTGCCTTTGTGGTAATGGTGAAGGGTCAGGTTGTGGGATTTGTTGTGGGGGTGGTTGTCGTCTTCTCTGTGCAACTTCCAGCTGCAGGATTAGGAGGTACATGCTGCTTGCTCTGCTTCAAAACTGCTCTGCTGCACTTTTTTCAATTTATTTGGTACCTGCGTCAATTCCTGCACATGTATTTATGAGGCGTAGGCTTGCGAGCACATTTTCTAATTTGCGTGATGCATTTTTTAGATGCATCGACGCGGGGGATTGATGTAAATATGCCTGCATCGGAAATGCGTTGGATTTTGAGTGGTAACCTCAACCTTGCATATCTTAATACTTACGTGACACAGACAAATCTTGTGCAGCTCCATTCCGTTGCATCTCCATTTACGTGACGCATCTCCATAGATGCGTCACCATGTAAGATTTGCGTTAATAAAACCACTGATGCATCATGAAAAGTGACGCATCGGTGGTGCAAGGGGCTTGCAAATCTGCCCCTTAGTCTCCTCCCGGGGCTTCTCTCGGTGGAGAGGGATGCTCCAGGTAACACACAGATCCAAGGGGGCTCGATAGTCTGTCAATATTGGCTCATGGACAAAATAGCAATGATTTGTGTAGAAGAAAAAGGGACAGCCAACGAATATCTGCCCTCTGTGGTCAGACACAAGCTATACCTTATTCACCAAGGTTTGAGTTTTCCCCTAACATCTGAATTACATCCTATATCACACTCAGGGGTTGTGCGTACCAATTGCTTGATGCCCAGCGGTCCAAGTAAAAAAGTCTGCCCTTCACTTCTTT
This sequence comes from Lissotriton helveticus, assembly GCF_964261635.1. Lineage (NCBI taxonomy): Eukaryota > Metazoa > Chordata > Amphibia > Caudata > Salamandridae > Lissotriton > Lissotriton helveticus. The sequence goes on along the minus strand of NC_136063.1, from coordinate 1,178,981,162 downwards.
CAAGGACCGTCAATTTTAAGAAACCGATGGTCCCTAAGATAACTTCCCTTAACTAAAAAATACGATACAGGTGGTGACCCTATATAATACACCATGAGCCAGGGGTATACCGGGTTATGTATTGCTTAGTGATTTAAGTGTAATAAATTAGTGACACTATATAACACACCAAGGTATTGGGGTCTACCGGTTGTATCAAGCTCAATGGTTCAAAGGAACCCTTCGCCCTCTCCAGCGTCCTGACTAGGAAAAAGTAAAAATGATCTATACACTAGTATGCCACACGCCACATACTTGGACTAAGGATCAGTTGTAGTCTCTTACCCTGTGACAGCTGTCTCCGGAGGAACCTATTTCCCGGGAATTCAACAGAAAGTCTAATCAATTATGGCGTCTGCTCACCGATTTCGATGTGCAGATGTGAATCCATTCAGTCCAGGGTCCTTCCTTCGACAGTCGGGCTTGATAAACCAATCTCTTCTGTCTGATTCGCCAAAATGTTGCTCGAATATGAATTTAGTGTAAGTGTATGAAAAGACAGGAGGCATTTGGAAAAACAGGAACCAGTTGGTTTAATTAAATGCAGCAGCCGGGAGAGTATCGATAGAGGCATGTCTGAAGACATTCTCTGAGTGCAGAAGTTTTGGCAGCACATACATACAATAAAACACTTTGACATTCTTTGAAAAGCATCATACTCATAAACAACAAGTTCAACCTTCTAATGAGGGGGACACAGATGTCTCTCCACCTTAGGGACAATGTGTGCATGTCCAGATGTCCGGTGTGAAAAGCACGTGATCACCCCATGCAGTGAACATGTTGTGTCCTGATTGGCTGAGTGTTCCTAACTGCATGTGGTATCTAACTTTGTGGCATTTTTGGGTATTTTGGCACAGTGTGCCTTTGGCCAAACATGTTTTATTGGGGCCAATCTCCTAGATCCTGTTTGTGGAGTGACTACCTATCTGTGGGATCAATCAGGATTTTCCCTGGGTGAGTGTTTGTCTTTGGGCTAAGTGTAACCCTACCTGTTACCTGTCAGTAGGCTTGGGTTTTAGTCACAGGGCCTGTCTGACCCCGTATCTCTGATATTGAGTTGATGGGGAGGTCCTCTCGGATGAATCTGACAGCAATGATACAAGTTTGTGAGTACATGCCTGTGTGACATGGCGATCATTGACATCATATTTACCGATTATGTGCCCGATTCATAAAAGAAATCTGAGACAAAATTCTAACATTACAGCTTTCGGTATTGAGAGAAGGCATTTAGAAGTAGTAAAATTAGGATTCCTAACTTTACTGCTCCTAAACTGAGACAAAATCTTTACTTTATGACTTTCGGTATTCACAAAAGGAATTTGGGAGTAGTAACGTTAGGGACCGATTCACAAAAGTAAACTGAGAGAAAATCCTAATTTTACGACTTTAGGTATTCACAAAAGGCTTTTAGGAGTAGTAAAGTTAGGGGGCCCAATTCACAAAAGGAATCTGAGAAAAAATCCTAACTTTATGATGGTTGGTATTCACAAAAGCCATTTAGACATTTAGGAATATTAAAGTTAGGATTCCTAACTTTACTACTCCTATACTGAGATATTGTGAATCGGGCCTATTCTCGTTATTATATGTACAGTTGTACAGTTGTTACATCGTACATCAACATTGCATTCACTGAGATTGATGTCATTTTGCGTGGATAAGTTGCGGTGTACATCGATATTGAATTTACTGGTATTGACGTCATTGTGGATGCATAGGTTTCAGCGTACATTAATATTACATTTACTGGTATTGATATCATTGAGGGTGCATAGATTACAGCGTACAACGATATTGCATTTATTGTACTGCTGCTGCTATGTATGCATACATCAGTGTGTACATTGCTATTGTATTTATCAATCTCAACAGAATCTGTGGTTCAGAAAGATGCTTCCGAACAACGGATTGGGACAGTGCAGGCACAAGTAAATGAGAAGTGCCGTTTTCAGCAGGTGCCTTCAAAAGCAGGTGATTTCTCCCCAGAGAACACAGGTGGAGTGACATTGTGAGGAAAGCCTTTGCATTGGTTTGGTCCCTAAAAAAAGCTGAGACCATACCTGTTTGGTACTCACTTCCATGTTCAAACTGACCACATATATCTCAGATGGCTCATGCAGATGAGGCTGGAGGACCCAAAGCTATAGAGGTGGTCAAATTCCCTACAGGGCATGGACTTCACAGTAGAACACAGACCGGGGATTGCACATGCCAATGCGGGTGGACCTTCCAGGTTTTATGACTTACCTGATGATGACTACCAGGGTGTGGGTTAGTTACGCATCACCTTTCATTTGAGGGGGCATGTGGGAAAGTCATCCTTTTTGCCTTTATCACTTCCCATTTCCTATATATCACTGGATTCAATCAAGAGCTTCTTCCCAATATTATCTAATTTTGCATGGACTCTTTTTTAACAGTCTCCAGATTTTTCAATAAAAGATATTCATTGTATTTTTCAATTTCCTTTCATTATAGCCTTTGTCCCTTGTATTAGCCCATATGACGCTTGTTAAGATTAGAAAAAATGGTTAGGGGTTCTGCCCACCTCACCCTCCCGTACCTGAGCAGGAGACATCCGAGGATGAAAAAGTAGAAGTAAATGGTACTGAAGGGATCAATCCACTTTTAATTATCGAACAAGAAACAATTAATTATCTTGTGATTTATGAATTATACACTGGATAAGTATATATATTACTTTATATACACATATATGAGCGGACTGCCAGAGAGGCACAACAAGTGCACAATCTATATACAACACATCACATGTGCATTATATACAAATATACAAAACATTTACAATATCAAAAACACTTCTCTGTACCCTCAAGACAAACAATATATACTAATATATATACACACCAATTTACATATGTACCTCCTCTTAAATAGGGGTGGAGTATACAACAAAAAGATAGTCCCAAAAAGAAACCCAAAGCACCAGGGGGTTGACACCTCAACCCAGCCTACATTTGTGTTGGTGCAACTAGGGAAAAGACAAATCAAATATTCCTTGAATTTTAACAGGGGACTCCGACGCAGTCGCGGTCGCGTTTCAGCCAGATGATATAGGCTTCATCAGGACATGGGTACTCTAATCTTCACGGCCCTGGCAAAACCTGGAACAGGTATCGCCGGCCAGCCCCCATAACCACCCAAGTGGGTGGTGTAGGCACCAACGTCTCGGCTCTATTCTCGAGAAATCTTATATCTTCACTGTGTCCGCCCGGATAGAGGGAAAACTATTATTTCTCTAGTGGCTCAAGTCTCACGGTCATTCTTTGGTTTCCAACACAGTCGGCGGCACGTTATTACAGTGCTCGCTGCAGCGTCTCTCCAGTCGACCCACCAGAAAGTCATATGACGCTTGTTAGCTTCTTTCTAATAGGGGTTAACGGTACTCCTGGCTGTTTACTCCTTTTTGCTGATTGCATGACTTGATTTGGTGATGATTCAAAAAGGTCAAGAGGCGTATTTGAAACATTATATATTAACCTGGTTATACAATGGGTTGCTATATACTGTGGGAATCACGGACTTTGAGTTGTCCCTACATGGTTATCTTGTAGAATTTTTCTAAAAATAATAAAATCTTTAGTAAATCCACTCGTGCAAATTGCTTTATAATTTTATTTTATCATAAAATCAGCTTTATATCGCGTGCCCTACATATCTTGGGTGCTGTGTGTTGCATCGGCATGTACCACTGCGCAATATAAATAAATGGTGGGAATAGTGATTTCTCTGTGCTCTCTCGACGTTTCCATGGGTTTGCATTTTGCCATTAATTTTAAATAGGTGGTTTATTTCCACAGTCTCGTGAGTTCCCCTTGAGACTTACTAGTGAATTGGTTCTTGTAAAGTTCTAAGCCCATCCATTCCCACACATCGTTCGTGCATCAAGGCTCTTGCCATTACTCCTTAATAAAATACTGTTTTCAATGAGGGACTATGTGCATGGGCTTCATAAAGATAAGTGTACTGAGCAAATATATTTGGATATTTTTAGGGTTGAAACACACAAATATAGCACCGTGATTTCTTGATGAATGTGACTTCTGAACTGATCATTATTGTGTACAAGGCTTTCTAAATACTCTATTGAGGTATGTACATCTCTCCACGTTGGCCCTTTTATAAGTATGCTCTGTTGATAAAAACAAATGTTGACAAAATGTTATATGATTGACATTTGTCTTATAGGTTACTATTGGAAACGCATACATATTTACTATTTTGTGTGGATTTTTCCATTGCTAATGATTAAAAGGGACTCACTAGAGGAACTAAATTCGGTAAGCTTCTTCTTGTAGTTCATCATATAGGAATATTTGTAGCTAGGCATTGAGGACTGGTGGCATGTGAATTTTTTTTTCCCAGGGTACTATATGCTATAGCTGGCTGAACACTAGTATTTGGAACTCTTCTTACTAAAAGGTGGTTTTACAATCAAGTCCTGTGAACCTGACATGAATGAAATGTTATTAGTATTTGTTGTTGCTTGTTTTTTTACCCTCTTTTTTCCCTTCTCTTTTCATACTCCAATTAAAATCATGATGTATACTATCTAGAATTAGCAGGTCCAATTAAAAATATTTTTTGTAAATAGGCACTGATCACGCTTCTTGTGGCTCATACCAATTTTGCTACAGGCTCTATAGTAAAAAAATTGATTTGTGCATAAATAAAATGAATGAAATGTATAGCTCTCATGTGGTTGTGTAGAGCTGAATTCTTTACTTTTTAGAAGAAAAAAAGTTTCTAAACATTGTATTTTAAATGTATAGTTTTGTATTAGTGTATATATTGTATATAAGATGTGGTGTACATAATGTCAAAAAAATAAAATGTGTTTGTATGTATTTGTTTGTAGCCCTGAAGAAGTCCGTAAGGATGAATCGCGTTGGCTACCTCGTGTTTGGCTACTTTGCACGTTTTATAAGAAAGAATAATTTTTTTCAAATAAAGAAGTCATACCATGACCTGCTCTTTCTGTTCTTTTGAAAATTGATGTATTGCTATATGTTCTAATCACTAAATGGAGTGCTGGATCATTGTATGTTAAATCAGTGTTTAGTGGAGTGTTCCATAGGAGACGGAAGGGTATTGCGTCTCAGGTCCTAGGCACCCAAACCAATCACCAGATCCAACTAAGGAGTTAGGTGCGGTCATTATTGCCCCATACCCTGTGTGTATATGCTAATGAATTTAAAGTGCAGTAATATGTGGGACAAGAAAATTCCACACTTTAGAGGAGGCTGCTTTTCGATGGCACCCTTTACCCCATTGCTCAGGGGTGCCCCCCTACTTGTCACCCCAGAACGTAGGATAAATCACTGTCAGCCTCAAACTTTGACTTTGTCCAAGTTGAGCGCGACCAGATGTACCAAGTCAGCGCTATATGTTTTTAAGCAATAGAAAGTGATTATTCTTAAAAATTCATATTTCCGGTACCCTATTTTGATTTTTTGTCATTTTGGTGTCACTTTAATCATAAAAATATTTCTCAATTTTTATAAATTGGTTCTGGATTTTTATTTTGTGTTGTGTCTTATTTAATGTATTGATGTTTTTAAATGCTTCACACACCTGTCTCCTAAGTCACACCAGCTTGCTTGCAGCCAGCTTCCAAGGGTTGGGGCAGGAGCTAATGTATTGAGATCGTGACTGGACCTTATATTGCATTGGTGGCCTTGTTGCTAGTGGTAGTTGTACATTTACCATTACCAATAATCCACCTCCCAACGATGAAGCTCACTGCATCTTTTAAGTAATTTGTAGTGGCATTTGACGCAGTTATGCTTCTCTCTTGCTTGGCAATGGAGATTTTTTTCACTTTTCACTTTACCATGACACTTTCGAAATATATCAAAAGACTATCGTGAGAGATTTTTTAAGACAGAGGAAGAATACGTTATCTTAACACAATAGTAATTGGTCCAAGGATGAAAGAAGGCGCGGGCCATGAGGGGGGACCAGGTTGGTTCTTGTTCGGATGCTGACATGTGCAGACAGGCCCTCTTTTGACCCTCGTGAAAGCCCCAGCATGGCCCATGCTGCAGGAGTGCAACAGTGCTGATATAGCGCATGGACTGTTTCCGCCACCTCCTTGAAACTTGGGGAAGCTGGGAAACCAAGTGACACCCCCAGTCACGGCCTCTATAGGAATGAGGCAAAGTTGCGAGCAGGAGAAACCACTTTGTAAAGTGTCACATGCTGCAGGAGTTTGCCAGTGCTGATATAGCACATGGACTGTTTCTGTCCTCTCCTTCACACAGGGGAGAGCTAGGGATGAAGTCTCACACCAGCCAGGGCCGCTGTAGAAATGCCGCAAAGTGCAGGCAGTAGAAATAACTTTGCAAAGTATCCCGCGCTGCTGGAGTTTGCCAGGTGCTGATAGAGCATGTGGACTGCTTCAGCACATTTTTCACACATGGGGAAGCAGGGGAACGAAGTCCCACCCCAGCCAGGGCCACCATAGCAATGCAACAAGGCCTGGGAGAGATAAACCACTTTGTAACATGTCCCACACTGCTGGAATTTGCCTGTGCTGATATAGCGCGTGGACTGTTTTTTGCCACTCCTTCATACAAGGGAAGCTGGGAGACCAAGTCCCACCCCGGTCAGGCCTCCATAGGAATGAGGCAAGCTGCTGGCAGGAGTAACCACTTTGTATGGTGTCCCACGCTGCAGGAGTTTGCTGGCGCTGATATAACGCATGTGCTGTTTTTGGCCCCTCCTTCAAACAGGGGGAGCTGGGAAACTAAGTCCTACCCCAGCCAGGGCCTCCGCTTTGTAAAGTGTCACTGGCCAGCCAAAAAATCAAGTCACCTCTTTCCAACACAGAGGGGTGGGCCTCTCCTTTTCCATATTAAATGCATAATTAGTGCAAACCTCTCAGTCTTCAGTAATGTTTGCTGAGCAAATTAATTCAAAGTAAGTCATCACATTTTTTACTGATTCAAATTAGCTGCGATGTCTATAGTTGACCTAAAAAAATCATTCTGCCTTTGTTTCCCTTATTAGTCTTTGTGCCTTGTAAACTAAGCACACTAGTCCTTTTTGACTATTTAGAAGAGGAAAGAGGGGTTTAGTTGGCATAGTTATCTTTTTATATTTTTTTAACTGTGGTCTCTGTTATAGTGCACAACATGTCTTTCATCTCGATTGGAACCTGATTTTGGAGGATAGGATTATACTGCTTGAAGGATCCCCTTTCTCTCCTGGTAGAGACACAAAATCATTAGTGTAGAAAATCAGGTCATTGGTAGAGGAGGGTGGAAACCCCACTCAGGCAATAACCACAATCTTTGTCTGAGTGAACCACTAAAAGTCACTTTAATAACCTGTGCTTAACGCTCTGCTAGCATTGCACAAAAGCAGTCAGGCTTAACTTAAAGACTATTTGTAAAGTGTGTATGCAGCAAACAAATACCAATAACATAACAACGCAACACAAGAAAATCCCAAATCAATTTAGAAAAATTGAGTACCTTTTAATAAATAATATGATACAAAAAGAATCCAATCAGAAGAACGGGAGCTATTCAGTTTTAAAGTTTTATGTGACAATAGTGCCTAAAATCACAAAGCCCACTGGCAGTCATTTGGTTGTGCTTGAAATGGGGAAAGTCACAAGTTCAGGCGAACTGCAAGGGAGCATTCATCAGATCCAGGGACCAGATTAGTCCCTGTGATAAGTTACTTTCTCACGTCCAGCATGAAGAATTCCATTCATGCTGGCGGAGGCTGCAAGGAGGAGGCTAAGCATTGTGGACAGTCACCACTGTAGCGCAAAATGCATGTTGGGCTTTGCGGACGGTGTTGCAATAGTATAAAGGGCCAGTTGAGCATTGCTGTAGATTCACATTGAAAGTCATTGTGGGCAGTCGTTTCTGTAGTCCAAAGTGTAGGTTTTGCATTGCTGATCTCTGCAGACAGTCATTGTTGACATGAAGAGCGGGTTCTACTGGAGCTTCACAGTGATGGTCATCGGGGGCAGCAGAGTCTTGGCATGAACTGCCCCATTCGTGGTCACAAGGAGCCAAAAGAATCATCTTAAAACACTGGCCCTTACTAACCACAGAAGATGACTTCAATGAAGTGTTTTCCAACCCACCCAGGTTCGGCTACCAACGCACCAAAAACATTAAGGAACTACTCAATCAGAAGGAAGATCAAACCAATCTCATTTACAAGGGTACTTAACCATGTCACAATTGTGGAAATCGTAACACTATAATACGGAGAAAAGAGTTCTCACATCCCAATCAAGGCACAACAATCAAACTAAGAGTAACAGCAATGTGTGACAGTAGCAATCTAATTTGTATGATTAAATACCCATGTGGCTTGACCTACGTGGGTAAAACGGAACGAAAAATAAAAACAAGGCTCATAGAGCACAAAAGTAACATTTGCACCGGAAGTTCCAAATCACCACTGGCCACACATTGCAATACTCACAATCATAACCCAAGTCAATTACGATTTTTGGTGTTGGAGCAAACACAGAGACTCCCAGGAAGAGACAACACTCAATACTTACTACAGAGGGAAATATTTTGGATCAATTACTTAAATACAGTGCACCCAAAGGGACTCAATGATCGTGTGGACCTGAATTGCTTCTTGTAACCACATAATATCATTAGAATTTCTGTATAGATAACACAACGGTCACAACATCAACAAGTGTTCATATTTACCATTGGAGAAGTGTGGCTCAATGGTTAGAGCGGCAGACCCTGATGCAGAGGTCTAGCCCAGGACCAGGGTTCAATTCCCCGCCTCGGCGTGTCTTGGGCTCAAAAATTCCACGGACCTGATAATTCTCGCCTCGGTGCATATTCCAATCATGGAGTCCCACTCTGCAACTCTGGGCAATAGCTTGCTTAATCTCCACAACGGCCCCCACAACGCTAAGGATGCCTGGCCTCCACCTTGGGGGTGCCCAGGAGTGAACACCTCACAGGGAAAGCCAGGATGGGTTCCACAGCGGTATTCGTACAAGCGCCTTGAGACCCTTGCGGGTGAGTAGTGCGCTATACAAGTATCAATGTACATTACATTACCATTACATGTACCTTTTGACTTGTTCTAATGCATTTGGATGTATCTGACAGTTCCAGCAGCTGTTTTTCTTACCTTTTCCTTTCTTAACTTTCTTAAACACTCTACACAATTTTTTCTTTTTACGCATGAACGCTAGAACCAGGTTGCCACTGTTCTTTTATTCACGAGGAGTATTTTATCCTCATTTACACTGACTACCATAGTATTTCTTTCCGCACTACGGCACTATCACGTGACAGGGTTTCGTACACGTACAACATAAAGAACTCCTGAGTTCAGGGTTCAAACCGAAGCACTCGTGGAGATACTCTTTGCGCATACGGGGTAAGAAACCTTTTCATTTAATCATACGCGGTCAGGTTCTTGTTTCAAAGAGAATTGAAACATTGTTATATTCACGATTTTGACTACTCATTGCAGCTTACAACTTGATCGACCTCGACATGTAAACAACGGGCACGTACGCTGCATACACCCGTGAGTTTCTTTTCATCCATTATGTTGACTATAAAAACGTGCTTCGTGCACATTTTTCCATGTTTACAATGCTTGCTTATTAACTTCCAGGCTATCTGTTTATCGTTAAGACTAAAACCCCAGCGTGATACTTTGGTAAAGCATGTAAGTTAACAGCATGCTATCATTAGGAACTTGGGTGATTTTCGCTAAACCTAACCTCACTATGTTTACACATTGCAGGACCAGTTTGGCTTTAACCCACGGTTCGTTTTCCCATTTTCATGCACAACTTTTGATAACGCACGCTTTTTTCTTCCTCACACATTCTCTATTCTCCCCACAAACTCTTCATTCTTTTAAGGAATTCATCACTCCTTTGCTATTACCAGCTCTTTCAACCTCACTATACGTTGGGAAATAAGGTTTCCTCACCATATACAACTTAATACTGTGATTTTAACAGTTACGTGTTTTATTGCTTATTACATTGCAGTGTATGTTCTTTTCATTGGCAGAATTATCAGCCCCTGAAGAAGGGTTATGCCCGAAATGCTTTGAGCAAGGGTATGAAACCATTGATAAAACGCTATTTTTGCTTGAACAAATGAACGTTTACATACTTAAGAAAATTGAAACAATTGAATAAAAGTCGACAAAAAGACTCACAACCAGTGTTCATGAACTTTATTGAAACTAAAATTCTGAGTGCAGTTGGGGACATTTTCCACGATCCGGATAACGCAATTGCAATTATCTACCTTCCCCTTACTCAGGGGGATAACCAAAGAGCACCAATCCACCTTGAACACACTTCTTCCACGTATCATACAGAGGTGTGCGCTTGTTCTTCATTAAGAGACTTTGTGCAGGAAGGGACATCTTCTAGCACAAAAACTGTCCACTGAGGCTTTTTCTTCGTTCTATGTGTGCTGAAGAATGCAGCACACATAGAAAGAGGATACATAAAGAGAAATAAACATTCATCTCATTACACCTCCCCTGGGAAAGCGTCTTCCAGGTTGACTCATTTTAATACATCTGGAAATGCATCAAAAACCATGGGTGAATGCAAGATAACATCAACTCTCCACCAATGGAACGCATTTCCTGGGTGGAGCAATGCAAGGCAGCAACTTGCATCTCCATGTGTTACTCCAGATTACTATGCCACGCAAAGCCAGGCAAGGGCAACAGAAGCCCTTAGTAAACCTGGGCCCAAGTGTCTCCTGCTTCCAATCCGAATAAACTACTTAAATATAATATGGTAACCCAGTGTTAGTCAATGGGACAGATAGTCCTTACAACAGTGAATAATGATGATGGGAGTGTTTCATTTCCAGGACATGCAACACATAAGCACACATGTCCTACTTTTTAAATACACTGTACCCAACCCTATGACATTTTAGGGCCAACTTTAGGAGTGACATATAAGTATTAAAAAGCAAGGTTCCGGCCTTGCACAACATTTATTTTGCCAGTTCAAAATGGAAGTATAAAACTGCACACAGGCTCTGCAGTGGCAGGTTTGAGACATGTTTTACAAGGCTACTTTAGTGTCAGGCTGTTAGAAATGGGATTTCTGGTTGGCTAGGGCTTGCGCCTAAGCCAGGCAGAAACCACCACTCTAGTCAGGGCAAGGGAGTTACACGCAAAGATAACCCCTGCTCACCCCCTTGGTTGCTTGGCACGAGCTGTCAGGCTTATCCCCGAGTCAATGTGTAAAGCGTTTGTGCAACACATGCACACAGCCGCAACAGACTAGGCACACCACAAAAGAAACTCCAAACAAGGTTATATAAAAATAGCCTTTGTATTATTCAAAACACATTAGAATCATATTCACACAATATACACTGTGCCAACTGGCACTGGGCAATATTCGCAGGGGATTATATACAGGACAGGGCCAATCGGGCCACTGTCAGAACCTTTTGAAAGCACTAGTAGCAACTGTAAAACATAACCAGTAACTACTTGTCACAATAATGTCCTAAGCACTATATCATATTTGCATTAATCATTATCATCAGCATAAACACATTATGCAATCTCTGTAGGCATAAACACATTATTCATAAACATCCTAACCATAACATTAGCATAAAACACAGTATGCAACACTCATATTAGGTATCCCCGTCAAAAATGACCTCAGGCCAACTGGCCTTTCACTTGGGCTCAAATGCCCTTTTTCCAAAAAGTCAGGACAGAGGTGTACGGCCTCTCAAGTAGCCCTCTGGCTGCCTATGCAGCGAAGCCATGTGCACAAGGCACTGGGGTGCACCTCCTCCTTTCTCTCCACTCAACAGAAATGTGCCCCCCACGTTGCAGCTGCCCGTGCTCTTGTGGTGAAGCTGGAGAAAATGAGCCCTGGCACACAGTGCCCTGAGAGCCCCACTCCGAGACTCTTACTTGCCAGACTGCCCCCAAAAACAAATCAGCATAGGCAGCTCTGTTCACTGGGCTCCTTCCGGTGCACTTCCCTCTGCACCAACTGTGCTGCCTGAGTCCAACTCCGGGACTCTAACCATCACAGTACCCCCTTCCCTGGGGGACCTATGGGGCAACTCAGGCTTTAGGGTAAGAAACAACTCATGTACAGCCCCACTCACCGGGGCATCTCAGGACTCCTCTGGTTGCAGAGGGAAGGCACCGATAATGTGCCTTGGGAAATCCTCCTCCACTGGGACCTCTCCTGACGTCGCCTGGTCTTTCTGCTGGGACCTGGGACTTCAAAGAGGAGCCCGCGAGGCTCGGACGATCAAGGCTGCACGCAGGGCTCTCCTCACCAACACGGGAACCCTGCCTGCATCATGCTACCTCTTCCTCTGCCAATCGTCTGCTTCTCTTTCCCGGCCCCGCCCACTGTCAGGCAGCTTGCCTGGCTTTTGGGTCGCTGCTCTCAGCGGCGGCAGCTCCTTTTCTCTGCAGCTCCTCTTCTCTTAGGGACAAAGTGCGGGTGGGCTCTCGCCGTAAAACAAACATTAAATGCGGGGTTGGCACCCGCTCTTCACAAACACCAAAGCGGGTGGGCACCTGCTAACAGGAGCATACTACAGAGAGGTGGGCTCACGCTCTTCTATACTTAAAACTCCAATGCGGGGTGGGCTCCCGCTTTGCTCTGGAAGTTCGGAGGAATCCCCACATGCCGCAGTCATATGCTGCAGTGTACCAGCATTCCTCCTGGAGTTAGAATATAGCGCCTACGAGGCGCTAGCAGCAGAAATGAAGAGGGGCACAGCTGGGCCCAGACAGGCCAGCTTACAGGGCCCTCCAGCAGGGAGGCAATCCCTCGTGGAGGTTCCTCCTGGAGCCCAGCAGCAGCAAGCCCCCAAGTCACCAAGAAGCACATCATTTACATGAGGTCACAGCCCCAATATATATAGTACATTTTCCTTGTCTGTCCTTGTCACAGGGCTTGGGGGAACCAGCCTGAACTGGTTCTGGGGGTTTTGGAGCACTTTATTTACAGGGCTCCTCTTCCCTATTGTCAGGTGGGGGCTCGTCATCAGACACACCACAGTAGGGCTAGCCAGCATTCTCCCATACAGGCACAGACCTATTCAGGGTCAGGGGACTACTCCTCCCACTACTCCAAATGCAATTCCCCTATTCAGCCTAGCGCAGGCTCACCCTGCCCCTGTCACTGCAAAGCCAGACATGCAATCCACATCAGGCAGGCAGACAGATAGCACACAGAAATGCCAACTTCTAGAAGTGGAATTTCTAAAATAGTGATAATAAATCTGCACACACAATTGCGTAGCATTTATTATTACTCTTCGAACCATACCAAACTTAACCAAGCTGCTCCTCTCTTATCAGTATTTAACACTGAAACACTTATCAGGGAATCCCCAATGCATTCCTATGAGAGGACAGCCTCACAGCAAGGAGAAAATAAAATAGCGGTTTGTCACTACCAGGCCACGTCACACACTTAAGGTACATGTCCTACTTTTTGCCTACAATACACCCTGCCCATAGGGCTAGCTAGGGCCTACCTTAGGGGGGACTGACATGTAGTAAAAGGGGGGTCCCAGACATGGCACACACTTTAGGTGCCACGCCACAGCGGCAGTAAAGCTGCACACACAGGCCCTGAAATGGCAAAGGCCTGGGATAAGGTTTGAAAGGCTACTTTGGTGGGTAACGCAATCAGCGCTGCAAGCCCACCAGTAGCATTACGTTTACCAGCCCTGGGTATATGAGACACCACTTTACAAGGGACTGGCAGGTAAGTTAAATATGCCAAACAGGTGTAGACCAACCTTTACCATATTTATCACAGAGAGCACATGCACTTTACACTGGACAGCAGTCCTAAGGTGCCCAGAGTCCTAGAACCACCAACACCATATCAGAAAAAAAGGCTAGGAGGAAAGCAAAAAGTTCAGGGACGACCCTGCAAAAAGGGCCAAGTCCAACAGTGGCACAATGAGCGCTACTGCCCATATCAGTAACAGGCCCTGGGTACATGCAGTACCCTTTACTAGGGCCTTAAATAATTTAAATATACCAGTCAGGTATATGCCAATTGTACCATGATTTAGGGCGAGAGCACTAGCACTTTACTGCTGGTTAGCAAGGGAAAAGTGCTGAGTCCTAAGGCCAGAATAAAAGAAATCTGCAACAGAAGGCCAAAAGTGTGTGTGTGGAGAGGAGGGCTGCAAAAGGGCTAGGTCCAACAGTTAGGGGTTCCATTTTTTTCAGTCTGACAATTGTCAGTTTCTTCAACATTTGAGCAGACAGACTGCTTCATCTAAAAGAAATATTTTTCTGAAGGCACACAGAAAATACAGAGGATACATTGGCTCCCAGATTCCAGAGATATATTTGTTGACAACCTGCTGAGTTGTGACGGCTGTTCCAGTACATCAATGACACATGGTCTGCTGAAAGTGTGCGCGGTCATCCACAAACTCCTGCAACAACTTCTGTCATAGTTGAAAATATATCCTGCTGAGTTCTAGGCAACTGTGAGCTTCTCTATTTCCTAGATCTGCTAAGCCCCAGCCCAAACCGAGGATGTTTCTATTTATGCAAAACTGAGAATGGTGATTTGCTCCTAGCTGAATCCATCATTGGTAGATGCTGTTGTGATGTCCCTCTGATGCTGATGGAGCGACCACCATGCCCTAAAAGGTGGGTGAACAAAGGGGCATATTATCAAGACCTGCGATAAAATTGTCGCCGCTTTAGCGGCAGGAAATTGTCGCTAAAACGGCAATAATTGGCTTGATAATATGCCCTTGTGAATTCCCATAGCAGCCCAGGTTAACATCAGAACCTGGTCTGCTATGGGAATTCACAAGGACATATTATCAAGCCCATTATCACCATTTTAGCGGCAGTTTCCTGGCGCTAAAGTGGCGATAATTTTATCGCAGGTCTTGATAATATGCCACCCAGTTCCCCAGTTTTTCTTTCTCCTGAATGTTGCAGTCTCTCATCCTGTTCAAGCCCACTCTTCACAATCCATTTCATATATCTACAGCTAGCCAGAACGGAAAACGGAATAAAACTGAACTGTTCACGCCGAATAAAGAAAAAGATGTTCTCTTGTGAAAATAACATCTCATCTTGCAGCCTGCTACCTGTCTCCAGAGGACAAACATAGCTGTTGGACGAACGTTCGGGGCATATTATCAAGGACTGGTGTTAAAATTATCGCTGTTTTATCGGCAGGAAACAGCAGATAAAACGGCGATAATGGGCTTGATAATACGCCCTTGTTAATTCTCATAGAAGCCCATGTTAACATCAGAACATGGGCTTCTATGGGAATTAACAAGGGCGTATTATCAAGCCCATTATCGCCGTTTTATCGGCAGTTTCCTGACGATAAAACAGCGATAATTTTAACACCAGCCCTTGATAATATGCCCCGTTCTTTCTTTTATCACTCTTACCGTGAAATGTTTGTGGTGTGCAGCAGGCGCGCAACACCCATTGGGCTCACGGGGCTTCAGCCCCCCCCCCCCCCCCCCCGTCGTGTCTGTCAGCCCGAGCGGAGACAGCTTCGCGGGCTGGCGATCATCAAATTGCAGCCGCACCCGAGTACTTAACAGGTCTTTAAAAGACCATTTACGTGTAAATGAGGCTTTTGTTGTGTGTTCACCCCTTCTTACAGCCACTTTGTCCGTGGTTGGAAGAATTAGCCCCTCCCAAAATATTTTCCAGCCCCCCCCGTAATTTGGCTCTAGTTGCCCGCCTGGTGTGCAGCAAGCTCGGAGAGAGATAACTTAGCTCTTGGTAACACCATCCTTGCGGAGTGTCTTTGCCAAAAAGTATTGCAAGCAGTTACATGGTTCGGTGCACGAGCCCACATTTCTCCACTCAGGTACATTGTCTGGCAGATGCATCACCTTTCTTTGGCATCATAGACTCATTGAGTACATGGAACCGGCGCGGAAACAGGCATAGCTGCACGGTGTACTAAAAGGGCATGAATGGGAAGGATATTAGGTCACTCAATGACTCGTAACTATTTCCACGCTTTAAATGAACGAGTCAAATATTGCAAATCATGTGGCAGATGCCAAGCATGTCAATAGACTTAAATTCTTTTATGAAAAATTCCTGCACAATGCTGTTGTTGTAAAGGACAAAATAAAGCAACCGGAAGTATCTTCAATAGGACATTGTACAATGCTACTACGGTTGCCAAGGGCAACACATCGCTTCTGACGCTCCTGGGCTCAATACATTCCTTTGCCTTTGCACTCATCCAAATACAAATAATAGCAGTGCGGGACACATAATGTTACATACACAAGTATATTTTTTTCATCAGTATCTCGAGTCTCTAAGCTCAACGTTTTCGTGACCCCACTGCTTGAAAGTCACAGTTCATACAACTAATGATCAATATATCGGGATGCGTTTGATTAATGTGACTTATTGTATCTGCAATTTATTGATACATGATAAAATAATATGCTAATTTTCACTCTTTGTTGCCCTGACACTGAATTCTCCTAGGGCGCTGCCAACTATATGCTTTCACTATGGAGAGCTTTGAAGTTGTTGCATACTTTTAAGTGCCTTGAAAATAAACGCCAGCGATGAAAGCTCTGTTGTGAATCCCCTCGAATCAAACACAGTATTCAGTGGTACATAAATAGTCTGTAGCTTGACAGCTGCTTCACATAACTGTTGTGTGATGGACAAAGTGAGTGGATTACTCTTTCAGACTTTTAGCAAGGGATCATAACTCTTGCCTGCGCAGTTGTGAGGTGGCAACAGCTGATAAAGATATGTGGCATGAAACCTTTTATTTCAGATAAGTGGTGAGCTCAAATTCTAAGAACCTCTCTCTTAACACGAGAGAAAAAAAACATGAAGGCTGTCAGGCACCACCATTTTTGCAAATTCCCCATTGCATAAATGGACCTGTTTATGCATGGTGGGTTCAACATGTCCTTGCAGGGCAGAGATGTGTTAGTGTTTCTTCACTTTTTCAGAAGCCCTACTTGAATAACTTCCAAGGATGGGTGATGCTTGAGCCCTTTGGGGTGACCCTGACTTTATACTCCTCGCATCAGAGATGTTACTGATTTGTAAATTGGCTACGACTGGCAGCGGCTCGTGTCCCAACATGTGGATTTGTCACCATCATCTTCATCAACAGGCGGATGCTGACGGCCGGCTGATCGCGCCGTAGCCACACCCCATCCTTCTTTGTGGGCAAAGTAGGGACAGAACTGATGTCAGACGCGGACCTGAACGCGGGATGCTGCTGCGCTCCACAAAAATCAATTGCAGGAGCCAGGAAACAGCTCCGACGTGAGGCTAACATTCAGATGCGGCATTCTCCTCTAGATCTGCTTAACCACAGCCACTATTTCAGCTATATACTAGCCTGAACCGGTTCACCGGCTAATTTGAATATCTCCTGGCTACTTTTTGCTGCACTACCACTTGGGCTCCTGGGAGCTGTAGTTTTTTCTTTTCGGCTTTTGCTTTTGCTTTTTGACCTTTTTTTTCTTTGACTTCTGCTGCCGGATCCACCAGGTTTCTCGCCAAGAGGGGGTAAGTGCATGGTTTATCCTTACCCACCGCTGCATGGGAGTCCCCATATGCTGCTTGGTTGAGGGTCACTGAGGAGGTCCTAGGAAGCAACTTTTGTCGTTTGGATAGGCGATCTATGCCACAGCTGCATTATGCAAAATCTCGTTAAAGGAGCTAAAGTCACAACAACAGTCCACTCTGAATTCCCAAGCCTATGCCAGAGGGTCAAAAAGTGAGTTAGACAGGCTGCTGCCCAGGCAAACTGCGCAGCGGCCCTCAGGAAAGACCTCAACGTGAATAACGAAACCACTGAAATGGCAAGCTCTGAGGTTGCAAATCATGATCATCCAGGTGGTTCCTCTGCAGACTTGGAATCAAGCATCAGCCCCTGCTCTATTGTAGGGATCTCCATGATATCAGATTTGACTAAAGCTAAGACACCTACGCTACCTGGCTCAGCCGGAGCAGCCGGAGCATCTAAGGATCTTAAAAAATATCCTCTATTTTTCAAAGTTAAGCAAGGCATGCCATCTGGGGAACAGGAGGCGACAGGGAATGAGCCCCCTCCAATTAATAATCCTATGGACAACCCTATGGTCCTGGATGAAGGCGGGAGTCTGAAAGATCCTTTTGACTGCGGCCAATATTCCACGCCATCCTCTGCTCTACAGGTGCCGTTCTCTGTGGGGGACTCTTCACCCTCATTCATCCACCTATTCCTGCGATCCCTGCTTTGCCTATCCCAGCTGAGCTTACATCTTCTTCTGGAGAGAGCTCTTCATCGGATCTTTCTGCTCCTGAGGGAATTATCCGTCCTATCTCATCAGACTCCATGCTCTCAATGCAGCTTTCACAGCGTGAAGGTAGGCCAGAAGCAACTCAAGAGAAACTCTCCCAGGAGAATATATCTTTTTCTATGCAATGGGATGCCAAGAGCCTCCTTAACCTGATTCTGGATGAGATCTGAAAGTCTCTCAATCTGCTGACATAGCAGCAATCCATGTTCGTCTAACCAAAATCGAGGAAACCATGGCTCAGATGTCGACATGGCTTCTCGAGGCCAAAGTTTGGATCTCGCAGCTGGAGGACCAAGTCTCAACTATGAATAGTAAAGTTGCCACTTTCCAAAGCCAGAAAGCAACATTGGAATACAAATTTGAGGAATTAGAAAATCCCTCTAGGAGCTTGAATCTCCGAATTCTGGGTATCCTGGAAGGCCTTGAGGGACAGCAGACTCTACTGTGGGTAGATTCATTTATCAAAAAGAATGTCCTCCCAGAGTTTAAGGGCGATCTCACTCTCATGGGAGCACATCGGGTAGCTGCCCATCTCCCTCCTAATCATAAATTCCCACAGACTATGCTGGTCAACTTCGGGGATTATAGGGTTAAGGAACAAATTCTAACTAGGGCAATTAAACAGCGATAATTTACCTCAACAGAAGTTCCACTTTCCCGCATCTTTACGGACATGTCGGCTTCGGCAGCTAAAAGGAGGAAGTGATTTGTAAAAATGCTGCATCTATTTAAAGAACAGGGGGCACAGGCCATGATTGCCCAACGGAGCAAGTTAAAAGTGTTATTCAAGGGCAGGTCTCACGTATTTTGTAATGTCCCAGAAGCACAGGAACTGTTGCAACAAATCCCCATTGGAAAATCTTAAGAGCCTTTACATTCCTTAGTTTCAAGATATGATATGAAGTTCTGGCTGTGTGTTCTTATCTTGGGATTCTCCTTTTACTTGCACATATTTTTCTTAGGTAGTTTTGTTTCCTATTGTCTTTTGGTTTTCCTTCTTTATCTGATTGTATTGGTACACATTGGTGCTCTTTCTCCTTTTAATGAGGGAAGTGGGGCAGGCCGATTGGTCTGTCAATGTCCCGGAAGATGCGGGAATGACTGCATCAAATTTAAACTTCAATAACCTGCAGAGATTAATAGGTTAATATAAGGTCAATACACTCTAATATTAAAATGGTATATCTAAACAAAGGTAATTGTTTATCTAGTTTTGATCTCTTGTTTTCGCTGTTCTGCCGCTCTTTCTTGCTGCATGTTCTTTTCGGTAGACACCTTTGAAAGGCTAGATAGCTCCTTATCCATTACCTTTCTGATTTGCTCTGTGTCTCATTCGTCTTTCCTTGCATCTTTCTTTCCGTTCTTCATTTCTTGTTTTAAAGGAAGGGTGGTAGTGGGACCGTGGGCATTGGGCACCAAGGCATAGTGCCAGTCAAGCGGGCGGAGAAGCTTGTCAGATGTGAGCAGGGTTTGTCGTCTGCTCACAGTGGCTGCTGGGGTTGGGGGAAAAGGGAGCATGGGGAAAAGCGAAATCCATTTTTTAAATCCATACACATATACATCCATTTTGTATTAATAGACTCACATTCTGTTAGATCACAGATGGGGCCACTTACCATTGTCATAGTTTCGCAATATACTTTTATCAATGCTGTTAAGGCTGCTAATTATCATCTCTGCTGTCAAAGGCTAAAAATGAAATTCTGAAAGTGACTTCTTTTAACGTTAATGGTCTTAATAACAAAAAGAAAATGAGGGCCATTGAGGCGTGGATTAAGACAGAAAATCCGGCGGTTATTTTATCACAAGCAACTCATATACCAGCAGACAAGCTACCAAACTTCTCTATGTTTAGATCCTGGGCAGCCTATAGGGTGTTTTCCTCATCTTCAGCATCCCATCAGGGCACAGCGATATTTTTTAGTAAAACACTTCAGCCGAAGTTGTTACTTTTGTAAACGATCAGAGTGGAAGGTGGTGTTGGGCCACCTGCAACTAAGGGCACAGACTTTTAACTTTCACCAGTATATATGCCCCAGTCGAGAACAATCCAACGCCATATGAGGAATTTCTTCAATCTCTAACTTAAGTACCTGGCAAATTGATCTTAGGGGGGGGTTAATTTTTTGATGAATTCTAAAATCG
This sequence comes from Lissotriton helveticus, assembly GCF_964261635.1. Lineage (NCBI taxonomy): Eukaryota > Metazoa > Chordata > Amphibia > Caudata > Salamandridae > Lissotriton > Lissotriton helveticus. Next base: position 1,178,960,619 of record NC_136063.1, on the reverse strand, counting down.
ATTTCTCTGCTCTGTCCAAAAACTGCTTAAATCTAAAACTTTAGGAGTTATACAAAACTATGGCTCGACTCTGGACATATTGGATCCTTGGAGGGTGGCATTACCAACTAAGATCCCCTATACTTGTTAGTCAGGCAGATTTCATACTTCATCACGCATCATTTTCTTTCTTATTTCTAGGAGACTGAGTTTTAGCCAGCAGAGAATCCTTCAGAAAGGATTCTCAGACCATGCAATGTTGATTCTTGAGTTACAGTTAGGGGATTATATTAGACCCCTAAAAGATGGATGCTAAATAGGCAATATCTATCAGAAGAGAATTGGGTGCTCTTTATTGAAACTGAGATTACAGAATTTCTCATGCGAAACCATGGCTCTGCACCTACCTTTACATGTGGTTTAGGACTCACTCAAGGCTTTCATTAGGGGGCTGGCCATCGGAAAAGATGCTGATAATCTTAGGAAAGCTAAGGAAGAAAAGCGATCCCTAGAGCAGACAGTAAAAAGGTCTCTCAATGTATTTCTTAGCAGCCCCACAGTTTTTAACCAACCGCAGCTTGATCAGGCTAAACGGAATCTTAGCAAAGATATTATCTTAGGAGTGAAATCTTTTACCAGCACCATAGACAAAAAATGTATGAAGAAAGTAATTATACTGGTAGGTTTCTTGCTTGGCAGGCAATGGAGCAGGCTGTTACTAACCAGATAACTGCATTAAAATGTCCTGCAACTCCTTCCCGTATTGATGACCCGGTAAAGATAGGTGATTTAATGCTACAACATCATAGGTCCATATACGGCCAACAACAGTCTATTGATATCATATCCCTGAGAGGTTTCCTCCATAAAAATAAATTGTCGGTACTCTCGGATATAGAGAAAATGAGTATGGCAAGGCCTTTTACAAAAGATGAGCTGGGGGGTGTCCTAAAAAATCTTCAGAGCGGCAAAGCCTGCAGCCCGGATGGCCTCCTGGCAGAATTTTTTTAATCTATCGTATCGCCAATTCTGATTATTTTTTTATTGTTAGCTAACTCAATTTTAGAAGGTGGCCCAATACCATTGTCATTCAGAAATGAGAATATAGTCAGCTTTTTGAAAAAGGGAAAGGATAGCGAAAATCCTAATTCTTACCTCCCCATCACATTATTAAATTCTGACTATAAAATAATCACTAAACTTTTAGCTAATTGTTTTAATCAAAATGCCTCGCATTTGATTCTCCCTGACCAAAATGGTTTTATTGCTGGCAAACAGCTTGGCACAAATACTCACTGTTTAACGGAAGCATTGGACTATTTTGAGACTTGGAGAAAACTTGGTCTAGTCCTACTTTTAGACGCCGAAAAGGCATTTGACCTAGTTGTCTGGGAGACCCTATTTTTTATTCTGGAAAATGTTGGCATATCTCCCAAAATGACGGGGTTGGTTCGGAATTTATACCTAAATGCAGAAACCAACGTAATCATTAACACTTCGGAGGTTGGCCAGGTTAAGGTTAAACCGGGGACTAGACAAGGGTGCCCTGTGTCTCCGGTACTATTCGCCTTTTTGATCGAGCCATTAGCGATTGCAATTAGGAATAGTATTGATATCTGCCCTCCACTTACAACGATGGCAAAATTGAAATTAATTATATGCCGACATTATCATGCTTATTATAAAGCCTGAGAAGGAGGTCCAAGCATAAACTTTTGAGATCTTCTAGGAATTTGAGGCATTAGGTGGATATAGAATAAATTTAAAAAAGACAGAAATCATACAGTGTGGAGGAGCACGTATGGATTTACACCCCGATATTCCCCGAGGTATCTTGGTGTTTATTTCTCAGCACAAATAGTTGATTTATACAATTTGAATTTCGTCCCACTTTTACGAAAAGTTCAGGATTTATTCCTCCGATGGAGCTCTCGTCCATTAACCATCTTGGGTAGGGTTGCTTTGATTAAAATGCCTGTCTCTCCGCTATTCAGCTTCCCTTTCTCGATGATTCCTTGTATTGTAATGAGCTCCTTTTTTTACCAAAATAGAGTCTATGGGGCATATTATCAAGAACGGCAATACAATTATCGCCGCTTTAGCTGCAGGAAACTGCTGCTAAAACGGCCATAATTTTATCGCAGTTCTTGATAATATACCCCTATGTTTTCAGCCTTCCTCGGGGCAAAGAAGGGCCCAGGAATTGCACTTAGCACTTTATATGAAGAGCTGGAAAATGGAGGATTAGCTCTCTTGAATCTGAGGGATTATTACTTTGTATATTTTGCACAATATATATCCAGATTTAAGCCAAAACTACAATTGAGTTTTTTTATTACCTATTTTATGAATTTAATCTGCAAGGAAAATCAGATTCACTGCCCATTAACAATAGTGACATCGCCTAAATTAGTGCGGTATAAGTGTATACAGTGTTTTTTCCAAAAACTGCAGGCTTTTCATAAAAGATATTCTATCCCCGCAGTCAACTCCTCAACCCTGTTATCTGGCCCTATCTTGCTATCTGGGATTAGAGAATCTTCAGTAATAACACAAAAATGGGGCAAATGCTTGATTCCGGAAAATTTCTGATTTTTTGAGGAATGATAGATGGCTGAGCGTAGCTGAAACATCTCATTTAATCATTAATGACTTCCTTCTTCTTGGGTCATATAATATTTTTAGTAAGTTCCTGAGTAAACTTGATTTGGTCCAGATCAGCGAACGGAAATGCCTGGGGAATGGACAAAGCGTTTAGCCTCCATCAAGGGTATTGATCTGGAGGGGAAGGCCATTACGAAATGGGCTATGCATGAGGGGATGGAAATTTCAGCGAGTATGTGGCCAGCAGTTAACAATTTCAATTTTAGCACATTAAGGGGAGCTAATTGGCGAAGGATGTTATTTTTTAGTAAATGGCTACTTTTATAGAACTCCACTTTTTTATCTAAGATTTATACCAACCAATCAGCACAGTGTTTCTGTTGCCTTAACCATCCTTTAGCCAATTGGGCACACATTATCCTACAATGCCCCTTGATCCAGAGGTTCTGGAATGATATTTTTTATATTCTGGAACGTGAATGGGGTATTTTACTAGCATTGAATACTTGGCTAATAATACTTAGCTATGACCCAGACCTTCTTCTTCCAGACAAGCTTGTCAAACTATTATATATTGCAATGGCTGTAGCTAGATCACTTCTGCTACAGAGATGTCGATCAGATCTCATACCATCTATACATGAATGGGTCCGAAAAATGAATCTAGTTAAAAAGAGTGAACGAGCCTATGCATTGCCAATTGGGAGACTTAAGAAGTTTTAGAGGATCTGGGCAGCTTATTTTGATTCGGATCTCAAAATTCAGTTTATCTTCTAGGAGGTAGCCCCACTATGTTTGACATCTATGTCCAGCAATACCAGGCTCTTAATTTATTATGCAACATTTGATATTCTCTTGTAATTCCCTCACATTATTGAATATAAGATGATTTAGTATTTTCCACACATTCGCTGATTTTTAGGTATACGCTTAGGTACCTAAAGGTTTGATCAATTGTTTAGTTTATATTTATGACCGGCAGTGGATACTGTTTTCTTTGTCCTTTGTACACTGGCTTAAATGTTTATATTGTTTATCTCCATGGATTTTAGGATTTTACTCCCTCTCGGTAAATCGGTGCTATTTATCAACTCTGTCTTACTATTGACATATTTAATGAATTTTTATGGATGTATTTATCAATAAATAATGTTTGTTATATGGATTTAAATAAAAAATATTAAATAAAAAATAAAAACATCATTGAGAATAGTATCTGTGGGCGCCACAAGGACCTACATTCCCTCAGAAGAGAAAGGGTAACATCTCAAAATGTATTAAAATAAACAATAGTCTCAATCACCCATGGACCAAAACACAGCATTAATATGAAAACCATAATACAATCAGAAACTATCTGTGGGCTCCAAAAGGGTCCTAACTCTCATAATATTCCCAGTAGACAGCGTTTGAAAGAACGTGCAGGTACATTAATGCAAAGTCAGGATTTATTATTATCCATGTAGATGTAAAAAAAAAACATTGAATGCATTAAAATAATTTCTAAAAAGGGTGAATAGACAGAAACAATGCGAATCTACCTTACAATTCAAAACAATAATTAGTTCAAGAACAAAAGACGACAGCTGATTCATTATTAATTAGCCACTAATTCAATGCTCAAGTACCACAGTTCCATTTGGTTTCTCAATTCCTTTTTAAAGGTTACTTGGGTCCTGGCAGTGAGTCTATCAGCCTAAGAGTTCGAAGATGTTACAGTGTCTCTGGGTTTGTGGGACCTACTGGCCTTGCGCCCTTGAATGCTCAACAAACTTAGTGCTGGTATTAGAGGTGTTCGAGTGTAGAGATCTTCTTGTTCAGTTTGATTTGTTACTGCTGTAAGGCCTTGGCCCCGACCAATGAGTATATCACTGCCAAAGATTCTCGAATATTAAAATGCCTCTACATCAATAGGACCATTGCCCTTGCACCCTTGGATTTTCAAGATGCTAAGCGCAGGTATTGGAAGTGCTTGAGTGCTACAGGTCTTTCATGGTCTGGTCTCTCTTTTCTTTTTGTGGTACTTAAATCTGAATATATACGCAACTCCCATCGATTTTGAGTCATTCAAAGGTTTACAACAAACTGTAAACCTGGGGATGTGCCAAAATCTTACACCATCCCAGGGGAGGCATAACGAGATGAAATATCTCTATTTCCCCTTGTTTCGTCTTTTTTTTCTTTGTGTGCTGCATTCTGCAAGGTTGAGCGGAGGCCAAACCAGTGAAATAGAAATGTACTTTTTAACACTCTATGTCAAAGTAAGGTTGTACTTTTAGCGTGGTATATGTGTACATTTGCCAAACATGAGCCCGCCATGAAAAGGGTGGCAAAGAGAAAACTAAGGGGTTGCCTCTGTGGATGGGGTGCATTCAGGGTGGCACATGTTGTGCCCCCCTGTATTTTTGCACCCCCTGTTCCTGTACAGACAGAAATGCACCACTGTGTACCGCCCCTGCAGGACTGCCGGCCTGGATTACAACTAGTAATCTGGCGGGTGGATTGACTATGGGTTTGGCGGTCCTGGAGCAGGGAGATGGCAGAGATGGCCTAGAGGCCCTCTCCAGACCGCTAAACTCATAATTGGGCCCTAAGTCTGTTTGACAAGGCTGAACTTGAGATGTACTTGGACCTTAGATGTATACTTGGGGAATATACAAATAAACCTATAGTTCTTTGTGATCCAAAGGTCCAATAATGAAGTATGTTTGCCCCTCAGGATTGTGCTCCTGTAGGTAATGGACGATAGCAATTACGCACTCATAAACTTTAAAAGTGGGCTAAATGTGGGGCCCCAAGATGCTTTAACAGATTGTGAAAGAAATTATTTTGAAAATAATATTCAACTTGCAGACCATGTAAGAACTGTACTTTAGAAATGCGTTTAAACAGCTGCAGTAATGTTTTCACATAGAAAATGACACACAGATAAGATGTGCCCATTTCATACCATTTAACTATGGGCTGAAAATTCATTCCATTCGTGGAGTTTGCGGATTTTTGTCAATTTCGTGGTTCGCGAATCGCGCAAATTTGTCCAAAAATCCGCAATTTGCAAGCTGGCGGATTTTTTTGCTTGGTCGTGCTTCAAAAATACAATCTCGCGCACGCGGCGTTGACTTACCGTGATTCTGAGTTCGCCGAGCTGTTTTTCCTCCCGGTTTGCGTGCGCTGCGCCATTTTGGTTCTTGCTGCGTGATCGCGTGAGAGTTTGACAACACAAGTACGCCATAAGGGCCCGCGATCATGCATCGTGGGGGTAAACAATTGCGAACACGTAGATGCGGCGCGCAGCTGACTTCCGGCAGGAGATTTGAACAGCTCGCTTTCCCGAACTTGCAAAAATTGCAATTCTGCCCAAGAAATCCACCGCAGGCAGCATAAACCTTCTGAAAATGATGGTTTTAATCAGAATAACTCCTCAGATTGACATTTGGCTGCACTTTTTTGTGCAAGTAGTCCATTTTTTTGGGGGGGGGGGAAGTAGGTGCCCCAGAGTCTCCAACTTCCTGTTCCTGTCCAGAAGGCTCCTCATGGTGCTTTGTCCATGTCCTGGTCACTTTTCATTTGGATCTGGAGCTGGAAGGATTACTTTTTGTGGCTGCTGCTGGATATTTGTATTTGAGGACTTTTGGACTTTGGATCACTTTTGGATTTAAGATTTTACAAGTAAGTTGGTGTTGTTTGTTTGGGGCATTGCAGTCGCTGCAACTACAATTTTAAAACTTTTTCACAACTTTAAAAAATATATATTGTGGGTAGCCACAGTATCCAATAGGCCCAGGGTTAGTCATGGGTGCATGATACAACTGTTTCTGTGAGTTTTGTTGAACTTAAATCTCATTTATGTCATGGAATTTTAGCTCACTGTTATATGTGTATTTTTAAAAAAAAAATTGGGGTGCCTGTAAAGCCACACTAGCCAGTAGGCCCAGGGGTAGTGAGTGGTGCATGGACCAAGTCTTTCTGTGGGGTGTCTTCAATGTAAACATCATTGAGGGCATGGCTGGCATTGGATTGTGGTGATTTTTGTGTGTTTTTCGACTTTTTGTGGTGGTGTTGGGGCCTGGTCATGTGGGTGGGGGCCATTTTGAGGCCTGGTACAGGCAGGGCCTGGCCATGTGGGTGGGGGTCAAGCGGCCATTTTGAACCCAGGCAGTGTGCTCAGGCCTGCACCCAGTTTGCCTTGCTTTCATCCATTATGCCCAGGGGTACTCAGTGGTGCATGGACCAAGTCTTTCTGTGGGGTGTCTTGAATTTAAACATCATGGAGGGCATGGATGGCATTGTATTGTGGTGATTTTTGTGGTGTTTTTTTTTACTTTTTGGGGTGTTGTTGGGGCCTGTCCATGTAGGTAGGTACCATTTTGAGGCCTGGTACAGGCAAGGCCTGGCCATGTGGGTGGGGGTCAAGGGGCCATTTTGAAGCCAGGCAATGTGCTGCTTAGGCCTGCACCCAGTTTGCCTTGCTTTCATCCATTATGCGCAGGGGTATTCAGTGGTGCATGGACCAAGTCTTTCTGTGGGGTGTCTTGAATTTAAACATCATTGAGGGCATGGATGGCATTGAATTGTGGTGATTTTTGTGTGTTTTTCGACTTTTTGGGGTGTTGTTGGGGCCAGGCCATGTGGGTGGGGGCCATTTTGAGGCCTGGTACAGGCAGGGCCTGGCCATGTGGGTGGGGGTCAAGGGGCCATTTTGGAGCCTGGCTGTGTGCTGCTCAGGCCTGCACCTAGTTTGCCTTGCTTTCATTCATTATGCCCAGGGGTACTCAGTGGTGCATGAAACAACTCTCTCTCTGTGGTCTCTCTTCTATTAATGTAAACATTGATTTTTGAATAGAATTGCAATTTTTATTTTGGGTCTTTCGGTTTTTGGGTGTGTTGTAAAAATAAATGCCTAGTTGCAAATATTAATTGAAGCACGACATATGCAACATTTATTTAACTGATGTTCCTCTGGCTTCCTTTGCTTTTAGGTGCACAAGAGAACCACAGATCAGTCATCGTTTATCATCAGTGCCAGGAAGAAGTCCTGCTGTTGTGTGTGCAGCACAACGTCACGTGACGTCACGTGTGGCCACAGACAACTCTGCAACTCGTGCAACTGCAGCCTGCTGTTCTGACATCTGAAGAAGATGGGCCCAAAGAAAGGTGGCCGTAGCTCCTCTACCAAGAAAGTTGCCAGTGCCACTGCCAGTAAGAAGGAGCAGAAGAAGCAAGTGGCGCCACTTACCAAGGAGAGTAGTGTGCCTACAGACACTTTTTTTGGGAAAAAAAACTACGCCTGCAGCAGCGGGGTCCGCAGGGGACCAAGCTGGGAGCAGCGCCTCTGCTTCATTGGGTTCAGTGCCACCATGCCAAGTTAGGTCCAAGGCCATGAGTGCTGCCGAGGCAGCCACTTTAATTGCTCAATCACCATCGACCAGTGATGGCGGCTGATCGCAAGAAAGTAGCATCCAATCAACGCAGGGTGTAACTCATCTGACGAGTGTTCAACAACCACAGCCGCAACGACAACCACAGGTGCAACTAGTACAAGCGCAAGTACATGCGCAAGGAGAGGCGCAAGTAGAGGCGCAAGTAGAGGCGCAAGGAGAGGCGCAAGGAGAGTGGCAAGGAGAGGCGCATAGAGAGGCCATGGAGAGGCGCAAGGAGAGGTGCATTGAGAGGCGCAACTAGAGGCTCATGTAGCGGCACAACTGCCCACAATGCTTGTTCCGCCAGAAGTAGGGGCACATCAGGAAATCGAGATTCAAGTGGAGGTATCATCCGAGGAAGCCACTCCTCCTGATGATGATCCATTGTCTTCCAGATCCCCAGCAAGAAAAAGGTCAAGGAGGGCTACTACAAGTTCTTCTTCAATCCCTCTTCCTTCTGATGATCTTGATGTTAATTGGAACCCACCAATGCAGTCTGAGAGTGAGGCACACCATGAGCAGACAAAGGTAGCTTAGCCTAAAAGGTAGGTTCCCGCAAGGCTTTCACTTATGGGTGATACTGATGACGACGAACAAGAAGTGTATTCTGCTCCTGATGAACAGTCTGACGACAACCCAGTCATCACAGTCATCACTCCAGCCCCAGCAGGCATGCAGCAGACAGACATTTTGACCCTATCCCGAATTGCTGCAGAGCTGGATGTGGCGGCGTGGCACTGGTACCACCACCAACACAGGTAACCACTACACCAACACAACCTACAGCTGCCATATTTTCTCTTCAGGAGGGCCGGCAGGGACCTCCATCCAGCTCGACTTCCGTTACCTTAAGTAGTGGTGCTGTAACTGTAAGTGCACAGCAGGGTCAAATTCGGCCACGCCCATCCTCCACTTCATCTGGCATTGAAAGTAGCACCTCCACCACCACCACCAGAAATCTCAACTCCCCAGTTTGGGACTTCTTTAGTTTTGGCAAAAAGGCAGATTTGTAAAGCAGTAGTTAGTCGGGGTAAACTTGGTACCAACTATGGTACCGGAGGCCAGAGAGGTCATCTCCAAAAACACCACACTATCCTTTGGGAGGCGCACCTAAGTAAGATCCGGGAAGACAAAAGTACAAGAAATCCAAATGTATCCATTGATATTACATCTGATGATGACGAGGGGCTGATCATGCAGGGGGGAGTTGAAGAAGCGACAGACATTTTTTCTGGTACACACAGTACCCCTGGCAGCAGCACTGCAGTGGTAGCGCCCACACCCTCTACCCCAGCAACATCTATGAGGCACACTAAGAGTCTGGGAGAGACACCAATGTGAAAAAGTACATCAATGAGCCTAACTGGGTTAAAGAAGTCTGGATTATCATCATCACGTAAACTGGTCCAGACCACCATTAAAAGCATGTTTTGGACGCAGGCGCCATTTGAACGCAACCACCCAACGGCACGTCGTAAAGCAATACTGGCTAAAATGTTAGCGCTAGACCTTCTCCTTTTTCTTTTGTGGAAGGGGTGGGTTTTCTACAATTTGTGGCAACAGTCTGCCCTAAATGGAAGGTTCCTAGCCGGTCCTATTTTGCCAGAATTGCGGTTCCAGCACTACATCAAGATGTGCTGAGGTGATTGGGGCAGCTTTGCAGAAGAGTGCTGTTCACACTATCCACCTGACAACAGACATGTGGACCAGTTGCCAAGCCCTTGATTACATGTGCATTACTGCACACTGGGTCTCTTTTGCGGGGGTTAGAGAGAAGATAGCTGCAGGTGGTCACAGTGTCACAATTTTTCAAGCTACTCGTAAACATGCAACAGTAGCCATGTTTGCCATGGAGAAATCTCATACTGCATTAAACATTTTGGAGGAGTTTAACAGTAAGGTCTTTCAATGGCAGCATCCAAGAAACCGCATGATTGGTTATGTTTCCACAGATAATGGCAGTAATGTAGTTAGGGCCATGGCTGATGGTGGCTATTTCAGAGTGCCGTTTTTGGCGCACTGTATTAACCTAGTTGTTCAAGATTTCTTGAAAAAAAGAAAACAAAGTCAGCAAGTTACTGACCACCTGCCGAAGAATCTGCAAACATTTCAGCCATTCTTTTAAGGCCCGGAAGCATCTGAGGAACTAGCAACGTGAACGTAGACTGCCAGTCAGAGGACTCATCCAGTAGGTGGTAACACATTGGAACTCAACCTTCTACATGCTTGAGCGTCTGTCTGAGCTGTGCTTGATAATCAATGAGTATGTCTTAGCGCTCGGTTCTACTATGAAACACTTGGCTAGAGTTGGAGGAATGGAAGCTAGTTAAAAGCCTGACAGACATGCTTCGTCCTTTTGAGGTCTTGACGCGTGAAGTCAGCAGGGAGGACTTTACTTTTGGCAAAGCAATCCCATTGTTGTGCATGCTAGAGCACCAACTGAAGGCGGTGTCTTCAACGTTCAAAGATGATCCTGACAAGCAAGACGCATATCAGTTGGCGGAGAGCTTATTAACCCGCCTAGTTGACAATAAAAGGCTTAAAAAAATACATACAGAACAACATTAGATTTTTGCCACTATTCTGGATCCACGGTACAAAAAGGCAGTGGCCAGCAAAGCATTCATTCCTTTTAAAGACGCAGATATTTCAAAGTAAAAACATTGGCTAGCTCTGTCAGCCACTCGGTTAGAAAAAGAGCGGCAGAAAATTGAAGGAACCGGCAGAAGTACTACTGAATCAGCAGGCCATCCGGCGTCAAGGTCCACTTCTCTGGCTGAGGCAGTCACTTTCCCTCACAGTCGTTACCGACACTAGCAACCGTATCATCATCCTCACCTGCACCAGGCCCAGCCATAATTTTGTCGGAAGCGAATTGGCTAACTCATCAAGGGTTTGCTCGTTCCAGCGTTGATGCAAAGGCCACAGATGGTATGCAAAGTGGAGTACCCCTGGAGATCTTGAGTAGATGGTGCAGGCCTATCTGGATGACCCAACAGAGGTCTTCTAAAATCAGAACCCATTGCTGTATTGGTATGGGAAAAAGGGTCAATGGCCACTGATCACCAACCTGGCTCTAAATTATTTGTCTTGCCCACTCGTAAGCGTGTCTACTGAACGTGTTTTCAGTGCTGCTGGTGCCATTGTAACTTCAAAAAGGACCTGCCTCTCGTCCAAAAATGTGGAGAGGTTAACAATGATCAAGATGAATCAGCACTTCATACCACCAGATTAGAAAATACTTGAATGCACGCAGGAAGAAGAGGACACCGACTTAGGTGACAGAAGTTCTTCTCTGGTAGCTGACCTACTCCCGTCTCAATTCACAGAGTTTGAGGATGAGCTCTACTTCCCTGACACCGAGGCCTAAAAATGACTTCCTTTTTTTTTTTCGTCCTTATTCACTTTTATTCCTGTGTGTCTTTCTTTGTTTTGCAACTTTTACCACAACAAAACTCTAAACACCTAATCACAACAAATCCATCAGCAGCACTGTCTTCATCTTATTATTTCCTTATTGATTTGAAGGTGCCCCTGTCTGCATTGCTGAGATTCACAAGTTCACAACTCAGTCATGCCTTGCTATCCTCCTCCTCCAGACTCCCCCTATCCATTTCCCTCAAGGCAGATGGCTGGATTACGTCAAATCAAGAAACTTTGGCTTCGTAGACGAGTCCACTCAAGTGGGACTGGAATTACTGATTACCTGCTGATTGCTGACAGTTACTTCTGAAATTGACAGGAGAGGCTGCCCTGTGGCCCTTTAAGAACAAGATGCGGACAAAAAGTGGAACAGGTAATGAATAATGAGAAGATGGCATGGCATGCAGTGGACAGCAATGGCTGTCTGGCTCTGATGAAAGCAATTGCTGTTTGTTTGCTGTGCATGAAATGAATCATATGTCTTCTGTTATTATTTAATCTTTTACACACTAAAAGTAACTTAAGTCTACTCTGCTTTTTTTACCTTGTTTAATTCAAATTGTACTTCAACTGCAGGGGCCACTACATTGCATTTTTCAATATGCAAAATGTCCTCACTGTTTGCCAATATACCATGATGATGATGAGTGTTGATGATCAAAGTTAAATAATACAGATTTTTTCTTTACAGTCACTCACTGGAATGGATGGATCATCATCGTCGGTTAACGGAATAACTATGGCCAATTCATGAGTGGCAAACAGGTAAACCAGTCAACAACAACTACTACAGCAGAACTACGTGTCTGTCTAGTCGTGGTATGGAGTGGTTGAGCCAGTGTAGTGTTGTTATGCCAGTGTCCAGACAGCAGTTCATGTAAAATTGCGGCTATGTGGCTTGCTGCATACAATTAGATATGCTTTGTCTTTCTGTGTCAAAGAGGTATGCTACATCAGGTTGCTTCACACAGTGGTGCCTGCCTTGACCGTCTGCATGGCCCTGGCCTGCTGTTTGTAAATTACTATCCTTGAAAAGGAGACTCAGATTACGCACTTTAGAAATGAAGCTTGTATGTCATACTGTCGCCTCTGAAAACTGAAAGTGTTATTTTTGCACTACACAGCGTACCTTATATATTTTTTCTCCGTGGTTTTTTAATATCACTTTGTGTTTTTCCATCAACAATTACAGGCCGGCTTTTACCCTGTGCGATGGGAAAAACGATTAATCAGGCTTATCATTAGCGATCCGCAATTCCCCATCCGCCTGGCAGTGTGTCTGGTCACCAAGATTGACTGACGGAGCATCAGATGGAATGGAGGAGTACCGCGAATAAGAGGAATGGCTGGATGCATGCAACTTCACAAATTCAACAGGACAACTACAGCATACAGTTATAGTATCCTCTTCACTTCTCCTTATCTTTTAAATAATGTTATTGTTGTGAACTTCTATGAGTGTGATTCTGCATTTGTTTAGCTTTTTTTTTCTATTTTTAAAACTAATTTAATGTACTAAGTGTTTATTCTCTCTGAGGGCAAACAGGCAAGTGAAATTGCGTAATAGCCCTGTACTGTCACATTGTTTCTTCATAGTTAGTAAGTTGTAGAAAGTACTAGTTAGTTTTCAGTAATCTAACCATCCAACAACTTCATGCTTGCAGTAGTGCATGCACTTCCTTTTTTGTCCCTTAAAAGATGTATGGATATCTTCGTATCCAAAGATTTGTTTATCTTCATTTGTTGTTTGTCCCTGCTGTGTTTTTTTTGCTCTCTCCATAAAACTATCCCAAAAACCCCCATTTCCATCCAATTTTCAAACCCTAACCCTCTTCCCCCGGGCTGTGTTGTTTTCATTGAGGTGTGACTAAATGACAACAATAATTCCACACACTTGCTGGGGAGGATTAAGGTCAAAGCAACAGAAAAATCATTCAAATCAGAATTTCATGTTCGCCATTGTGGATTGATCATCAACAACATCCTCCTCCAACACGTGACAAATCAAATGCTTAATGCTTTTACGCTGCTGTGTCCTTCACCTTCAATACTATTTCTTATAGTAGCCATACTCCACGCAACTAGTACTGATATTTTGAAAACTTTAGCACTGCTTAGGCTACAATTTATGGCACTGTTCTCTACCGTACTATCTATCATACTGTTCTAATGCTACCCTCAGGCCACTCAATGTTTCATTTCCTTTTTTTCATATGCTGCTACTGCCAGTGTGTACCACTACTACTACCAGCTCAACGATGACATTTAATCCATCCAGGATTCCATACCCAACCTTAATCGTCATTTGCCATGGAGCCAGCCCTGTGCCTAGCCCTATTCTCAAACACGAATCACAGGTAAGATAAGCATTTTGGTGAGGTAGAATAATGGGCTAGGACTCGGAGGAGAGGAGAGACTGACAGTAGTACTAGTAAAGTACTAGTAGGGCAATTGAAATCACTAACTCTGTTAGTGCAACTTTTGTACATTTTTGGACGTTTAGATATTTCATGCTGGTAAGCTTGAGGAAACCAAACGTACAGTAACCCCCGCCCACCACCACACAAAATAATATGAACGTGTATACTATGTTTAAGTATGTAAAATAAATAAATATACTTTCCTTAACAAAAATAAACTATTGAAAAGACCCAACTCACCCCCCTCCCTAACCCCAACCAATGTCCTTCAAAACTCCCTTTGAATCCCCAACGCCCAATTCCACCCCCCCAACAGTCTTAAAAAAAGGGGCAAAGGACAGTCCCTTCTTCCGGCGGTGTCCTGTGTACAGGTGGTCCCGCATCTCTTTGCGGAGGTCCCGGAGGTGGCACTGGAGCTTCTCTACCATGCGCTCCAGGTAGTGCCATCCAGGCTCTGGGGGTGGCAGCTGCTGGTGTCTTCTTAGCTGCTCGGCGGCGGCAGGAGGCTGTTGGGCCAAGGCGCCGTACCGCTGGAGGCTGCTGGCTGTTGGACCCGGGGGCACTGGAGGAGGCTGCAGCTGTTGCCGTCTCCTCCTCCTGCTCCCAAGCCACCAGCCGCCGATATTCGGCACAAATGGCCTCCAGTTTCCAGGCCCTGGCCTGGACAGCCATCTCCTTCCTGGTGAGCTTTTGTGGAGCATCTATGAAGAAAGAAAGAAAAATACTGTAACCAATACTCTTTAACATTCACACAAAATAATTCAACAGAAAGTTGTCTCACAGTAACACTAGCAACTTGCAAGCACAGTATAACATTTTGGCATGTATCTTTCCGCCTGTAACATTAGTGGGAGTTTCAGGAATTCTACTAGCAGCACTGTGGACTCACTACATAGTCAGAGAGTCAGAGAGTACACCAGTCTTCTTCTTTTTTTCTCTTGTTTTGCGAAATAAATTACTTGTACGTGAACTTGTGGTAGCCGGCTTAAAGCCTGCTTAGTCAGCTTGCACCCAAGAAAAACAGACACAAGCCATGATGACGCAGACTCGCATTACTTTAAGCAGTACATGCAGGTGGGGTTAGGGAAGCCCCAGTCAAGAACAATCCAACGCCATATGAGGAATTTCTTCAATCTCTAACTTAAGTACCTGGCAAATTGATCTTAGGGGGGGGGTTAATTTTTTGATGAATTCTAAAATCGATTTCTCTGCTCTGTCCAAAAAACTGCTTAAATCTAAAACTTTAGGAGTTATACAAAACTATGGCTCGACTCTGGACATATTGGATCCTTGGAGGGTGGCATTACCAACTAAGATCCCCTATACTTGTTAGTCAGGCAGATTTCATACTTCATCACACATCATTTTCTTTCTTATTTCTAGGAGACTGAGTTTTAGCCAGCAGAGAATCCTTCAGAAAGGATTCTCAGACCATGCAATGTTGATTCTTGAGTTACAGTTAGGGGATTATATTAGACCCCTAAAAGATGGATGCTAAATAGGCAATATCTATCAGAAGAGAATTGGGTGCTCTTTATTGAAACCGAGATTACAGAATTTCTCATGCGAAACGATGGCTCTGCACCTACCTTTACATGTGGTTTAGGACTCACTCAAGGCTTTCATTAGGGGGCTGACCATCGGAAAAGATGCTGATAATCTTAGGAAAGCTAAGGAAGAAAAGCGATCCCTAGAGCAGACAGTAAAAAGGTCTCTCAATGTATTTCTTAGCAGCCCCACAGTTTTTAACCAACGGCAGCTTGATCTGGCTAAACGGAATCTTAGCAAAGATATTATCTTAGGAGTGAATCCTTTTACCAGCACCATAGACAAAAAATGTATGAAGAAAGTAATTATACTGGTAGGTTTCTTGCTTGGCAGGCAATGGAGCAGGCTGTTACTAACCAGATAACTGCATTAAAATGTCCTGCAACTCCTTCCCGTATTGACGACCCGGTAAAGATAGGTGATTTAATGCTACAACATCATAGGTCCATATACGGCCAACAACAGTCTATTGATATCATATCCCTGAGAGGTTTCCTCCATAAAAATAAATTGTCGGTACTCTCGGATATAGAGAAAATGAGTATGGCAAGGCCTTTTACAAAAGATGAGCTGGGGGGTGTCATAAAAAATCTTCAGAGCGGCAAAGCCTGCAGCCCGGATGGCCTCCTGGCAGAATTTTTTTAATCTATCGTATCGCCAATTCTGATAATTTTTTTATTGTTAGCTAACTCAATTTTAGAAGGTGGCCCAATACCATTGTCATTCAGAAATGAGAATATAGTCAGCTGTTTGAAAAAGGAAAAGGATAGCGAAAATCCTAATTCTTACCTCCCCATCACATTATTAAATTCTGACTATAAAATAATCACTAAACTTTTAGCTAATTGTTTTAATCAAAATGCCTCGCATTTGATTCTCCCTGACCAAAATGGTTTTATTGCTGGCAAACAGCTTGGCACAAATACTCACTGTTTAACAGAAGCATTGAACTATTTTTAGACTTGGAGAAAACTTGGTCTAGTCCTCCTTTTAGACGCCGAAAAGGCATTTGACCTAGTTGTCTGGGAGACCCTATTTTTTATTCTGGAAAATGTTGGCATATCTCCCAAAATGACGGGGTTGGTTCGGAATTTATACCTAAATGCAGAAACCAACGTAATCATTAACACTTCGGAGGTTGGCCAGGTTAAGGTTAAACCGGGGACTAGACAAGGGTGCCCTCTGTCTCCGGTACTATTCGCCTTTTTGATCGAGCCATTAACGATTGCAATTAGGAATAGTATTGATATCTGCCCTCCACTTACAACGATGGCAAAATTAAAATTAATTATATGCCGATGTTATCATGCTTATTATAAAGCCTGAGAAGGAGGTCCAAGCATAAACTTTTGAGATCTTCTAGGAATTTGAGGCATTAGGTGGATATAGAATAAATTAAAAAAAGACAGAAATCATACAGTGTGGAGGAGCACGTATGGATTTACACCCCGATATTCCCCGAGGTATCTTGGTGTTTATTTCTCAGCACAAATAGTTGATTTATACAATTTGAATTTCGCCCCACTTTTACGAAAAGTTCAGGATTTATTCCTCCGATGGAGCTCTCGTCCATTAACCATCTTGGGTAGGGTTGCTTTGATTAAAATGCCTGTCTCTCCGCTATTCAGCTTCCTTTCTCGGTGATTCCTTGTATTGTAATGAGCTCCTTTTTTACCAAAATAGAGTCTATGGGGCATATTATCAAGAACGGCAATACAATTATCGCCGCTTTAGCTGCAGGAAACTGCTGCTAAAACGGCCATAATTTTATCGCAGTTCTTGATAATATACCCCTATGTTTTCAGCCTTCCTCGGGGCAAAGAAGGGCCCAGGAATTGCACTTAGCACTTTATATGAAGAGCTGGAAAATGGAGGATTAGCTCTCTTGAATCTGAGGGATTATTACTTTGTATATTTTATTATTATTATTATTATTAAGAGTTCTTATATAGCGCTCGATTACCCGTAGGCATCTCGGCGCTTGCCTTGGGAACCCGTCCTGGCTTTTCCCTGTGAGTTACCCGTACTGGGCATCCCCAAGGTGAAAGCCAGGCATCCCGCCGCGGGGGGGCCGTAGTGGAGATTAAGCAAGCTAATGCCCAGAGCTGCAGAGTGTGAACCCGTGACTCGAGTAGGCACCGAAACGAGAATTATCAAGTCCGTGGATATTTGGGCTCAAGACCCTGCCGCGTCGGGAATTGAACCCTGGTCCCGGGTCTGACCTCTGCTTCAGGGTCTGCCTCCTCTAACCAGTGAGCACAATATATATCCAGATTTAAGCCAAAACTACAATTGAGTTTTTTTATTACCTATTTTATGAATTTAATCTGCAAGGAAAATCAGATTCACTGCCCATTAACAATAGTGACATCGCCTAAATTAGTGCGGTATAAGTGTATACAGTGTTTTTTCCAAAAACTGCAGGCTTTTCATAAAAGATATTCTATCCCCGCAGTCAACTCCTCAACCCTGTTATCTGGCCCTATCTTGCTATCTGGGATTAGAGAATCTTCAGTAATAACACAAAAATGGGCCAATGCTCGATTCCGGAAAATGTCAGATTTATTGAGGAATGATAGATGGCTGAGCATAGCTGAAATATCTCATTTAATCATTAATGACTTCCTTCTTCTTGGGTCATATAATATTTTTAGTAAGTTCCTGAGTAAACTTGATTTGGTCCAGATCAGCGAATGGAAATGCCTGGGGAATGGAAAAAGCGTTTAGCCTCCATCAAGGGTATTGATCTGGAGGGGAAGGCCATTACGAAATGGGCTATGCATGAGGGGATGGAAATTTCAGCGAGTATGTGGCCAGCAGTTAACAATTTCAATTTTAGCACATTAAGGGGAGCTAATTGGCGAAGGATGTTATTTTTTAGTAAATGGCTACTTTTATAGAACTCCACTTTTTTATCTAAGATTTATACCAACCAATCAGCACAGTGTTTCTGTTGCCTTAACCATCCTTTAGCCAATTGGGCACACATTATCCTACAATGCCCCTTGATCCAGAGGTTCTGGAATGATATTTTTTATATTCTGGAACGTGAATGGGGTATTTTACTAGCATTGAATACTTGGCTAATAATACTTAGCTATGACCCAGACCTTCTTCTTCCAGACAAGCTTGTCAAACTATTATATATTGCAATGGCTGTAGCTAGATCACTTCTGCTACAGAGATGTCGATCAGATCTCATACCATCTATACATGAATGGGTCCGAAAAATGAATCTAGTTAAAAAGAGTGAACGAGCCTATGCATTGCCAATTGGGAGACTTAAGAAGTTTTAGAGGATCTGGGCAGCTTATTTTGATTCGGATCTCAAAATTCAGTTTATCTTCTAGGAGGTAGCCCCACTATGTTTGACATCTATGTCCAGCAATACCAGGCTCTTAATTTATTATGCAACATTTGATATTCTCTTGTAATTCCCTCACATTATTGAATATAAGATGATTTAGTATTTTCCACACATTCGCTGATTTTTAGGTATACGCTTAGGTACCTAAAGGTTTGATCAATTGTTTAGTTTATATTTATGACCGGCAGTGGATACTGTTTTCTTTGTCCTTTGTACACTGGCTTAAATGTTTATATTGTTTATCTCCATGGATTTTAGGATTTTACTCCCTCTCGGTAAATCGGTGCTATTTATCAACTCTGTCTTACTATTGACATATTTAATGAATTTTTATGGATGTATTTATCAATAAATAATGTTTGTTATATGGATTTAAATAAAAAATATTAAATAAAAAATAAAAACATCATTGAGAATAGTATCTGTGGGCGCCACAAGGACCTACATTCCCTCAGAAGAGAAAGGGTAACATCTCAAAATGTATTAAAATAAACAATAGTCTCAATCACCCATGGACCAAAACACAGCATTAATATGAAAACCATAATACAATCAGAAACTATCTGTGGGCTCCAAAAGGGTCCTAACTCTCATAATATTCCCAGTAGACAGCGTTTGAAAGAACGTGCAGGTACATTAATGCAAAGTCAGGATTTATTATTATCCATGTAGATGTAAAAAAAAAACATTGAATGCATTAAAATAATTTCTAAAAAGGGTGAATAGACAGAAACAATGCGAATCTACCTTACAATTCAAAACAATAATTAGTTCAAGAACAAAAGACGACAGCTGATTCATTATTAATCAGCCACTAATTCAATGCTCAAGTACCACAGTTCCATTTGGTTTCTCAATTCCTTTTTAAAGGTTACTTGGGTCCTGGCAGTGAGTCTATCAGCCTAAGAGTTCGAAGATGTTACAGTGTCTCTGGGTTTGTGGGACCTACTGGCCTTGCGCCCTTGAATGTTCAACAAACTTAGTGCTGGTATTAGAGGTGTTCGAGTGTAGAGATCTTCTTGTTCAGTTTGATTTGTTACTGCTGTAAGGCCTTGGCCCCGACCAATGAGTATATCACTGCCAAAGATTCTCGAATATTAAAGTGCCTCTACATCAATAGGACCATTGCCCTTGCACCCTTGGATTTTCAAGATGCTAAGCGCAGGTATTGGAAGTGCTTGAGTGCTACAGGTCTTTCATGGTCTGGTCTCTCTTTTCTTTTTGTGGTACTTAAATCTGAATATATACGCAACTCCCATCGATTTTGAGTCATTCAAAGGTTTACAACAAACTGTAAACCTGGGGATGTGCCAAAATCTTACACCATCCCAGGGGAGGCATAACGAGATGAAATATCTCTATTTCCCCTTGTTTCGTCTTTTTTTTCTTTGTGTGCTGCATTCTGCAAGGTTGAGCGGAGGCCAAACCAGTGAAATAGAAATGTACTTTTTAAGACTCTATGTCAAAGTAAGGTTGTACTTTTAGCGTGGTATATGTGTACATTTGCCAAACATGAGCCCTCCATGAAAAGGGTGGCAAAGAGAAAACTAAGGGGTTGCCTCTGTGGATGGGGTGCATTCAGGGTGGCACATGTTGTGCCCCCCTGTATTTTTGCACCCCCTGTTCCTGTACAGACAGAAATGCACCACTGTGTACCGCCGCTGCAGGACTGCCGGCCAGGATTACAACTAGTAATCTGGCGGGTGGACTGACTATGGGTTTGGCAGTCCTGGAGCAGGGAGATGGCAGAGATGGCCTAGAGGCCCTCTCCAGACCGCTAAACTCATAATCGGGTCCTAAGTCTGTTTGACAAGGCTGAACTTGAGATGTACTTGGACCTTAGATGTATACTTGGGGAATATACAAATAAACCTATAGTTCTTTGTGATCCAAAGGTCCAATAATGAAGTATGTTTGCCCCTCAGGATTGTGCTCCTGTAGGTAATGGACGATAGCAATTACGCACTCATAAACTTTAAAAGTGGGCTAAATGTGGGGCCCCAAGATGCTTTAACAGATTGTGAAAGAAATTATTTTGAAAATAATATTCAACCTGCAGACCATGTTAGAACTGTACTTTAGAAATGCGTTTAAACTGCTGCAGTAATGTTTTCACATAGAAAATGACACACAGATAAGATGTGCCCATTTCATACCATTTAACTATGGGCTGAAAATTCGTTCCATTCGTGGAGTTTGCGGATGTTTGTCAATTTCGTAGTTCGCGAATCGCGCAAATTTGTCCAAAAATCCGCAATTTGCAAGCTGGCGGATTTTTTTGCTTGGTCGCGCTTCAAAAATACAATCTCGCGCACGCGGCGTTGACTTACCGTGATTCTGAGTTCGCCGAGCTGTTTTTCCTCCCGGTTTGCGTGCGCTGCGCCATTTTGGTTCTTGCTGCGTGATCGTGTGAGAGTTTGACAACGCAAGTACGCCATAAGGGCCCGCGATCATGCATCGTGGGGGTAAACAATTGCGAACACGTAGATGCGCCGCGCAGCTGACTTCCGGCAGGAGATTTGAACAGCTCGCTTTCCCGAACGTGCAAAAATTGCAATTCTGCACAAGAAATCCACCGCAGGCAGCATAAACCTTCTGAAAATGATGGTTTTAATCAGAATAACTCCTCAGATTGACATTTGGCTGCACTTTTTTGTGCAAGTAGTCAATTTTTTTTGGGGGGGGAGGAAGTAGGTGCCCCAGAGTCTCCAACTTCCTGTTCCTGTCCAGAAGGCTCCTCATAGTGCTTTGTCCATGTCCTGGTCACTTTTCATTTGGATCTGGAGCTGGAAGGATTACTTTTTGTGGCTGCTGCTGGATATTTGTATTTGAGGACTTTTGGACTTTGGATCACTTTTGGATTTAAGATTTTACAAGTAAGTTGGTGTTGTTCGTTTGAGGCATTGCAGTCGCTGCAACTACAATTTTAAAACTTTTTCACAACTTTAAAAAAAATATATTGTGGGTAGCCACAGTATCCAATAGGCCCAGGGTTAGTCATGGGTGCATGATACAACTGTTTCTGTGAGTTTTGTTGAACTTAAATCTCATTTATGTCATGGAATTTTAGCTCACTGTTATATGTGTATTTTAAAAAAAAAAATTGGGGTGCCTGTAAAGCCACACTAGCCAGTAGGCCCAGGGGTAGTGAGTGGTGCATGTACCAAGTCTTTCTGTGGGGTGTCTTCAATGTAAACATCATTGAGGGCATGGCTGGCATTGGATTGTGGTGATTTTTGTGTGTTTTTCGACTTTTTGTGGTGGTGTTGGGGCTTGGTCATGTGGGTGGGGGCCATTTTGAGGCCTGGTACAGGCAGGGCCTGGCCATGTGGGTGGGGGTCAAGCGGCCATTTTGAACCCAGGCAGTGCGCTCAGGCCTGCACCCAGTTTGCCTTGCTTTCATCCATTATGCCCAGGGGTACTCAGTGGTGCATGGACCAAGTCTTTCTGTGGGGTGTCTTGAATTTAAACATCATGGAGGGCACGGATGGCATTGTATTGTGGTGATTTTTGTGGGTTCTTTCGACTTTTTGGGGTGTTGTTGGGGCCTGTCCATGTGGGTAGGTACCATTTTGAGGCCTGGTACAGGCAAGGCCTGGCCATGTGGGTGGGGGTCAAGGGGCCATTTTGAAGCCAGGCAATGTGCTGCTTAGGCCTGCACCCAGTTTGCCTTGCTTTCATCCATTATGCGCAGGGGTATTCAGTGGTGCATGGACCAAGTCTTTCTGTGGGGTGTCTTGAATTTAAACATCATTGAGGGCATGGATGGCATTGAATTGTGGTGATTTTTGTGTGTTTTTCGACTTTTTGGGGTGTTGTTGGGGCCAGGCCATGTGGGTGGGGGCCATTTTGAGGCCTGGTACAGGCAGGGCCTGGCCATGTGGGTGGGGGTCAAGGGGCCATTTTGGAGCCTGGCTGTGTGCTGCTCAGGCCTGCACCTAGTTTGCCTTGCTTTCATTCATTATGCCCAGGGGTACTCAGTGGTGCATGAAACAACTCTCTCTCTGTGGTCTCTCTTCTATTAATGTAAACATTGATTTTTGATTAGAATTGCAATTTTTATTTTGGGTCTTTCGGTTTTTGGGTGTGTTGTAAAAATAAATGCCTAGTTGCAAATATTAATTGAAGCACGACATATGCAACATTTATTTAACTGATGTTCCTCTGGCTTCCTTTGCTTTTAGGTGCACAAGAGAACCACAGATCAGTCATCGTTTATCATCAGTGCCAGGAAGAAGTCCTGCTGTTGTGTGTGCAGCACAACGTCACGTGACGTCACGTGTGGCCACAGACAACTCTGCAACTCGTGCAACTGCAGCCTGCTGTTCTGACATCTGAAGAAGATGGGCCCAAAGAAAGGTGGCCGTAGCTCCTCTACCAAGAAAGTTGCCAGTGCCACTGCCAGTAAGAAGGAGCAGAAGAAGCAAGTGGCGCCACTTACCAAGGAGAGTAGTGTGCCTACAGACATTTTTTTGGGGGAAAAAAACTACGCCTGCAGCAGCGGGGTCCGCAGGGGACCAAGCTGGGAGCAGCGCCTCTGCTTCATTGGGTTCAGGGCCACCATGCCAAGTTAGGTCCAAGGCCATGAGTGCTGCCGAGGCTGCCACTTTAATTGCTCAATCACCATCGACCAGTGATGGCGGCTGATCGCAAGAAAGTAGCATCCAATCAACGCAGGGTGTAACTCATCTGACGAGTGTTCAACAACCACAGCCGCAACGACAACCACAGGTGCAACTAGTACAAGCGCAAGTACATGCGCAAGGAGAGGCGCAAGTAGAGGCGCAAGTAGAGGCGCAAGGAGAGGCGCAAGGAGAGTGGCAAGGAGAGGCGCATAGAGAGGCCATGGAGAGGCGCAAGGAGAGGTGCATTGAGAGGCACAACTAGAGGCTCATGTAGCGGCACAACTGCCCACAATGCTTGTTCCTCCAGAAGTAGGGGCACATCAGGAAATCGAGATTCAAGTGGAGGTATCATCCGAGGAAGCCACTCCTCCTGATGATGATCCATTGTCTTCCAGATCCCCAGCAAGAAAAAGGTCAAGGAGGGCTACTACAAGTTCTTCTTCAAGCCCTCTTCCTTCTGATGATCTTGATGTTAATTGGAACCCACCAATGCAGTCTATGAGTGAGGCACACCATGAGCAGACAAAGGGAGCTAAGCCTAAAAGGTAGGTTCCCGCAAGGCTTTCACTTATGGGTGATACTGATGACGACGAACAAGAAGTGTATTCTGCTCCTGATGAACAGTCTGACGACAACACAGTCATCACAGTCATCACTCCAGCCCTAGCAGGCATGCAGCAGACAGACATTTTGACCCTATCCCGAATTGCTGCAGAGCTGGATGTGGCGGCGTGGCACTGGTACCACCACCAACACAGGTAACCACTACACCAACACAACCTACAGCTGCCATATTTTCTCTTCAGGAGGGCCGGCAGGGACCTCCATCCAGCTCGACTTCCGTTACCTTAAGTAGTGGTGCTGTAACTGTAAGTGCACAGCAGGGTCAAATTCGGCCACGCCCATCCTCCACTTCATCTGGCATTGAAAGTAGCACCTCCACCACCACCACCAGAAATCTCAACTCCCCAGTTTGGGACTTCTTTAATTTTGGCAAAAAGGCAGATTTGTAAAGCAGTAGTTAGTCGGGGTAAACTTGGTACCAACTATGGTACCGGAGGCCAGAGAGGTCATCTCCAAAAACACCACACTATCCTTTGGGAGGCGCACCTAAGTAAGATCCGGGAAGACAAAAGTACAAGAAATCCAAATGTATCCATTGATATTACATCTGATGATGACGAGGGGCTGATCGTGCAGGGGGGAGTTGAAGAAGCGACAGACATTTTTTCTGGTACACACAGTACCCCTGGCAGCAGCACTGCAGTGGTAGCGCCCACACCCTCTACCCCAGCAACATCTATGAGGCACACTAAGAGTCTGGGAGAGACACCAATGTGAAAAAGTACATCAATGAGCCTAACTGGGTTAAAGAAGTCTGGATTATCATCATCACGTAAACTGGTCCAGACCACCATTAAAAGCATGTTTTGGACGCAGGCGCCATTTGAACGCAACCACCCAACGGCACGTCGTAAAGCAATGCTGGCTAAAATGTTAGCGCTAGACCTTCTCCTTTTTCTTTTGTGGAAGGGGTGGGTTTTCTACAATTTGTGGCAACAGTCTGCCCTAAATGGAAGGTTCCTAGCCGGTCCTATTTTGCCAGAGTTGCGGTTCCAGCACTACATCAAGATGTGCTGAGGTGATTGGGGCAGCTTTGCAGAAGAGTGCTGTTCACACTATCCACCTGACAACAGACATGTGGACCAGTTGCCAAGCCCTTGATTACATGTGCATTACTGCACACTGGGTCTCTTTTGCGGGGGTTAGAGAGTAGATAGCTGCAGGTGGTCACAGTGTCACAATTTTTCAAGCTACTCGTAAACATGCAACAGTAGCCATGTTTGCCATGGAGAAATCTCATACTGCATTAAACATTTTGGAGGAGTTTAACAGTAAGGTCTTTCAATGGCAGCATCCAAGAAACCGCATGATTGGTTATGTTTCCACGGATAATGGCAGTAATGTAGTTAGGGCCATGGCTGATGGTGGCTATTTCAGAGTGCCGTTTTTGGCGCACTGTATTAACCTAGTTGTTCAAGATTTCTTGAAAAAAAGAAAACAAAGTCAGCAAGTTACTGACCACCTGCCGAAGAATCTGCACACATTTCAGCCATTCTTTTAAGGCCCGGAAGCATCTGAGGAACTAGCAACGTGAACGTAGACTGCCAGTCAGAGGACTCATCCAGGAGGTGGTAACACATTGGAACTCAACCTTCTACATGCTTGAGCGTCTGTCTGAGCTGTGCTTGATAATCAATGAGTATGTCTTAGCGCTCGGTTCTACTATGAAACACTTGGCTAGAGTTGGAGGAATGGAAGCTAGTTAAAAGCCTGACAGACATGCTTCGTCCTTTTGAGGTCTTCACGCGTGAAGTCAGCAGGTAGGACTGTACTTTTGGCAAAGCAATCACATTGTTGCGCATGCTAGAGCACCAACTGAAGGCGGTGTCTTCAACGTTCAAAGATGATCCTGACAAGCAAGACGCATATCAGTTGGCGGAGAGCTTATTAACCTGCCTAGTTGACAATAAAAGGCTTAAAGAAATACATACAGAACAACATTAAATTTTTGCCACTATTCTGGATCCACGGTACAAAAAGGCAGTGGCCAGCAAAGCATTCATTCCTTTTAAAGAAGCAGATATTTCAAAGTAAAAACATTGGCTAGCTCTGTCAGCCACTCGGTTCGAAAAAGAGCGGCAGAAAATTTAAGGAACCGGCAGAAGTACTACTGAATCAGCAGGCCATCCGGCGTCAAGGTCCACTTCTCTGGCTGAGGCAGTCACTTTCCCTCACAGTCGTTACCGACACTAGCCACCGTATCATCATCCTCACCTGCACCAGGCCCAGCCATAATTTTGTCGGAAGCGAATTGGCTAACTCATCAAGGGTTTGCTCGTTCCAGCGTTGATGCAAAGGCCACAGATGGTACGCAAAGTGGAGTACCCCTGGAGATCTTGAGTAGATGGTGCAGGCCTATCTGGATGACCCAACAGAGGTCTTCTAAAATCAGAACCCATTGCTGTATTGGTATGGGAAAAAGGGTCAATGGCCACTGATCACCAACCTGGCTCTAAATTATTTGTCTTGCCCACTCGCAAGCGTGTCTACTGAACATGTTTTCAGTGCTGCTGGTGGCATTGTAACTTCAAAAAGGACCCGCCTCTCGCCCAAAAATGTGGAGAGGTTAACAATGATCAAGATGAATCAGCACTTCATACCACCAGATTAGAAAATACTTGAATGCACGCAGGAAGAAGAGGACACCGACTTAGGTGACAGAAGTTCTTCTCTGGTAGCTGACCTACTCCCGTCTCAATTCACAGAGTTTGAGGATGAGCTCTACTTCCCTGACTCCGAGGCCTGAAAATGACTTCCTTTTTTTTTTCGTCCTTATTCACTTTTATTCCTGTGTGTCTTTCTTTGTTTTGCAACTTTTACCACAACTAAACTCTAAACACCTAATCACAACAAATCCATCAGCAGCACTGTCTTCATCTTATTATTTTCTTATTGATTTGAAGGTGCCCCTGTCTGCATTCCTGAGATTCACAAGTTCACAACTCAGTCATGCTCCTCTATCCTCCTCCTCCAGACTCCCCCTATCCATTTCCCTCAAGGCAGATGGCTGGATTACGTCAAATCAAGAAACTTTGGCTTCGTAGACGAGTCCACTCAAGTGGGACTGGAATTACTGATTACCTGCTGATTGCTGACAGTTACTTCTGAAATTGACAGGAGAGGCTGCCCTGTGGCCCTTTAAGAACAAGATGCGGACAAAAAGTGGAACAGGTAATGAATAATGAGAAGATGGCATGGCATGCAGTGGACAGCAATGGCTGTCTGGCTCTGATGAAAGCAATTGCTGTTTGTTTGTTGTGCATGAAATGAATCATATGTCTTCTGTTATTATTTAATCTTTTACACACTAAATGTAACTTAAGTCTATTCTGCTTTTTTTTACCTTGTTTAATTCAAATTGTACTTCAACTGCAGGGGCCACTACATTGCATTTTTCAATATGCAAAATGTCCTCACTGTTTGCCAATATACCATGATGATGATGAGTGTTGATGATCAAAGTTAAATAATACAGATTTTTTCTTTACAGTCACTCACTGGAATGGATGGATCATCATCGTCGGTTAACGGAATAACTATGGCCAATTCATGAGTGGCAAACAGGTAAACCAGTCAACAACAACTACTACAGCAGAACTACGTGTCTGTCTAGTCGTGGTATGGAGTGGTTGAGCCAGTGTAGTGTTGTTATGCCAGTGTCCAGACAGCAGTTCATGTAAAATTGCGGCTATGTGGCTTGCTGCATACAATTAGATATGCTTTGTCTTTCTGTGTCAAAGAGGTATGCTACATCAGGTTTCTTCACTCAGTGGTGCCTGCCTTGACCGTCTGCATGGCCCTGGCCTGCTGTTTGTAAATTACTATCTTTGAAAAGGAGACTCAGATTACGCACTTTAGAAATGAAGCTTGTATGTCATACTGTCGCCTCTGAAAACTGAAAGTGTTATTTATGCACTACACAGCGTACCTTATATTTTTTTTCTCCGTGGTGTTTTAATATCACTTTGTGTTTTTCCATCAACAATTACAGGCCGGCTTTTACCCTGTGCGATGGGAAAAACGATTAATCAGGCTTACCATTAGCGATCCGCAATTCCCCATCCGCCTGGCAGGCAGTGGACAGTGTGTCTGGTCACCAAGATTGACTGACGGAGCATCAGATGGAATGGAGGAGTACCGCGAATAAGAGGAATGGCTGGATGCATGCAACTTCCCAAATTCAACAGGACAACTACAGCATACAGTTATAGTACTGTACTGTCACATTGTTTCTTCATAGTTAGTAAGTTGTAGAAAGTACTAGTTAGTTTTCAGTAATCTAACCATCCAACAACTTCATGCTTGCAGTAGTGCATGCACTTCCTTTTTTGTCCCTTAAAAGATGTATGGATATCTTCGTATCCAAAGATTTGTTTATCTTCATTTGTTGTTTGTTCCTGCTGTGTTTTTTTTGCTCTCTCTATAAAACTATCCCAAAAAACCCCATTTCCATCCAATTTTCAAACCATAACCCTCTTCCCCCGGGCTGTGTTGTTTTCATTGAGGTGTGACTAAATGACAACAATAATTCCACACACTTGCTGGGGAGGATAAGGTCAAAGCAACAGAAAAATCATTCAAATCAGAATTTCATGTTCGCCATCGTGGATTGATCATCAACAACATCCTCCTCCAACACGTGACAAATCAAATGCTTAATGCTTTTACGCTGCTGTGTCCTTCACCTTCAATACTATTTCTTATAGTAGCCATACTCCACGCAACTAGTACTGATATTTTGAAAACTTTAGCACTGCTTAGGCTACAATTTATGGCACTGTTCTCTACCGTACTATCTATCATACTGTTCTAATGCTACCCTCAGGCCACTCAATGTTTCATTTCCTTTTTTTCATATGCTGCTACTGCCAGTGTGTACCACTACTACTACCAGCTCAACGATGACATTTAATCCATCAAGGATTCCATACCCAACCTTAATCACCATTTGCCATGGAGCCAGCCCTGTGCCTAGCCCTATTCTCAAACACGAATCACAGGTAAGATAAGCATTTTGGTGAGGTAGAATAATGGGATAGGACTCGGAGGAGAGGAGAGACTGACAGTAGTACTAGTAAAGTACTAGTAGGGCAATTGAAATCACTAACTCTGTTAGTGCAACTTTTGTAAATTTTTGGACGTTTAGATATTTCATGCTGGTAAGCTTGAGGAAACCAAATGTACAGTAACCCCCGCCCACCACCACACAAAATAATATGAACGTGTATACTATGTTTAAGTATGTAAAATAAATAAATATACTTTCCCTAACAAAAATAAACTGTTGAAAAGACCCAACTCACCCCCCTCCCTAACCCCAACCAATGTCCTTCAAAACTCCCTTTGAATCCCCAACGCCCAATTCCCCCCCCCAACAGTCTTAAAAAAAGGGGCAAGGGACAGTCCCTTCTTCCGGCGGTGTCCTGTGGACAGGTGGTCCCGCATCTCTTTGCGGAGGTCCCGGAGGTGGCACTGGAGCTTCTCTACCATGTGCTCCAGGTAGTGCCATCCAGGCTCTGGGGGTGGCAGCTGCTGGTGTCTTCTTAGCTGCCTGGCGGCGGCAGGAGGCTGTTGGGCCAAGGCGCCGTACCGCTGGAGGCTGCTGGCTGTTGGACCCGGGGGCACAGGAGGAGGCTGCAGCTGTTGCCGTCTCCTCCTCCTGCTCCCAAGCCACCAGCCGCCGATATTCGGCACAAATGGCCTCCAGTTTCCAGGCCCTTTCCTGGACAGCCATCTCCTTCCTGGTGAGCTTTTGTGGAGCATCTATGAAGAAAGAAAGAAAAATACTGTAACCAATACTCTTTAACATTCACACAAAACAATTCAACAGAAAGTTGTCTCACAGTAACACTAGCAACTTGCAAGCACAGTATAACATTTTGGCATGTATCTTTCCGCCTGTAACATTAGTGGGAGTTTCAGGAATTCTACTATCAGCACTGTGGACTCACTACATAGTCAGAGAGTCAGAGAGTACACCAGTCTTCTTCTTTTTTTCTCTTGTTTTGCGAAAGAAATTACTTGTACTTGAACACTGTGGTAGCCGGCTTAAAGTCAGCTCAGTCAGCTTGCACCCAAGAAAAACAGACACAAGCCATGATGACGCAGACTCGCATTACTTTAAGGAGTACATGCAGGTGGGGATAGGGAAGCTCTTACTTTTCTACAGGGGTGGCACTGGCCATACTCGGTTACATCAAGGGCTACTGCTCAATGTAATTTATATTTCGCACTGCCCCCCAGGCCTTCACTACTACCAAAGGAAAATGAAGATTATTCATTTCTGATCATATATCCGGCCTATCACATGATCTTTGCTTATATGATGGATGACTTTAGGTGCTTTGTTTTGATAGATTGAGTGAACAACAGCAATAGTCCACCCATGACTGACACAGCAGAAAGAAAACTATTAACATAGGGAGTGAGTGTCGTACCCATAATTGCCGGAGGAAGGGACTTGACTTGATATAATGTGAACTATACAATACATGCAAACAACGGGAGAGCAAGGGTTTAAGAGGCCACTCTTCAACCCCTATTTAACAAATTACAACAACAAAAGAGTGCCTACTACTGGGAATTCACAAGTGACAGTGTCCCTACCTAATGGAAAACACAATATAGAAAATATGTTTACGTATAAGGTCAACAGACTGAAAAGAGGGAAAGAAAAAAACTCATTTCTTAAAAGAACCCTCAGTCACCCTAGTGGTGACATGCTTCATCATGGGGTTCCCACAGGACGGACCGAATGTCCCCCCTGTGTGCTGCGACGCCTGCAATTGCAGCGGAGCGGGTTTTTATGAAAAAGTGTTTCAGTAAAGTGAATGTTTAGTGATGTGAGTGAATGTTAAAAGATCACAGCTGGACCCAAACAAACTTTATTAGTGGACCAGTTACTCGTAATGCGGATGCCTCAGCATTTTGACGTGAATCCCGATCACGTGCCCATCCGGGTCACGTGGTCGGCATAGTCATATGCTGGGCGGGCGCAACAAACAGTTAGTCCGTAACTCTGCAATAGTTTTTAGATATCGAAAAATAAGCAGTGATGTTAAGAAAAAGTCAATCTGGCTCCAGTATATTAACTGAAAATAGTGCACTCAATAGCAAAACAGTATATAGGAAACAGTGCACTTCCGGTGCCCGATCAAGAAACACTAGACCGTCACCTCAACTATACTGGTGGTCAAAGTGCGAAACTTTATTAGTCCATTGCCCTGCATAAGGACAATAACACCCTAACTTGTTCTACCCATATTATGTAGAAAACCAATTTAAAAAGGATGTTCATGTTAGTCCTACATTCTGTAGGAAATAAAGCCGATCGTTAGTGGCAGTTTTTTATTGGTAATGATTTATGTAAATCGTTGCCGTCAGTCCGCCTATTCACCCGAAAATATCTCGCTGTCCCATAGACAATTTTCTCGGGTTTGTGCTGCTCTCTGCTATCACATAAAACAGAAAGGTAGATACACATATAAGGACCCATCCTCCGAATGAGTAAAACATTAGAGAGCATTCAGAGTGCCTAACTCACTAGTCTCGGGAGTCATACTCACAAAGATATAAGTCATCCTCATTAGGTCCAGAATAGTATTTAGGATTATATTCTGGGCCTTAGCTATAAACCAAAAGACACAAAGGGACTGTTGTAGTTTATCAATGTCTCAAAACACTACCCCACGGTATATCATCATTCAGACCCTTAAATTGAGTCGACAGGCGATGCACCCACCTCTGTTCCTTTTCAAAGAGTTTGTTCTCAGCACTATGCTGTAAATGCTCGATCACTGTCAAGTGGATCTCATTAGGGGAATGTCTATGTTCCAAGAAGTGTGTGGTCATTTTAGTATTGTTCTTGCCACATCTTATGCTACTCCTATGTTCACAGATGCGGAGTTTGACCACCTTTTTTGTCATCCCCACATATCTTAACCCGCAGGGACAGGCTATTAAATAGACTACATTGCTTGTGTTGCAATTCGTGTGGTTCCTTTGTTCCCACGTTTTATTGGGTTCCAAATGCAGTGTTTTGGAGCTTGAGGTAAACGGACACACACTACAGCTACCACAAGGGTAGTGGCCCACCGCAGGTGGTAAACCCCAGGCATTCAAAACACTTCTGGGGGTTTCCTGCAATTTTTGTGGGCGTGTGTGGACCAAAGAGTCCTTAAGACTCCGAGCTCTCTTATAGGAGAACAAAGGTTTCTCCCAGTTACAATTGCTTGATGTCAAAATCCTCCAATGTTTCTTAATAATCCGGCTCACTCGGTTGGATGCTATGTTATAAGTGGTAGCACAGGTTAATGGGACCTCGTTGGTGTTATTCTTAGGAAGTTCTTCTAAAAGGGAATCGCGATTTTGATTACGAGCCCTTTTATAGCTTCTTGTGAGGAGGTGTCTGGGATAGCCTCTATTGTGCAGTTTGTCTGTAAGATTACTAGATTGTTCCTTATAATCTTTGACATCACTGCAGTTCCTCCTAATCCGGAGGTACTGTCCATACGGAAGATTTTCCCTGAGCGGTTGGGGATGAAAGATTGTGTAGTGTAGAAGGTTATTCTTTGTGGTAGGTTTATAGTAGGTCTTAGTTTTCAGTTTGTTGCCTACACGTGTAATAATCACGTCCAGAAACACTACCTCCGTTTCATTGAATTCATGGGTGAACTTAAGGTGTGGATCCCATTCATTCACCCAAACAAAGAAGGAACCCAATGACTCCTCATTGCCTTTCCAAATAAGCAACACGTCATCTATGTATCTTTGCCACATGATGATGTTGGTAAAATACGGGTTGGTGGTTGGTAAAATATGAATAGATTCAAAATTATACACATATAACCCTGCCACACTAGGGGCAAATGTGCTGCCCATAGATGTACCGGTTGCCTGTAAAAAAAGTTGATTCTCATACTGAAAAAAGTTCTGTTTCAAGGCTAAGGTGGCACAATCCACCACAAAGGATTTTGATGTGTTATAATCCCAGGGATTAGCCTCCAAAGTTTGGGAGATCACATCAATTGTTGCATCTTGAGGGATGCATGTATAGAGGCTCTCGATGTCTAATGTTGGCAGCAGACAAGGTTCCTCCGGTAACTCAATGGTTTCCAGCATGGCAAGCAAGCTTTTGGTGTCTCTTATATAAGTGCTTGTTGCTTCTACCAGAGATCTTAAAAATAAGTCACTATACTTCGACAGAGGTTCGAGTAATGAACCTAACACCGAAACGATGGGTCTACCAGGTGGTGGTAGGATTCCCTTGTGCGTTTTGGGGAGGGTATAAAAATATGGAATTTTACCCTCTGAAACTGTCAAGAAGTCTGCTTCCTGTTTAGTAATTCTCCCTTCATGTTCAGCTGTTGTTACAAGGTCAATTATTTCAGATTTTAGACTTTCCGAAGGGTCTTCCCTTAGCACCACATAATTGGTGTTGTTACTCAATAGGCGCCTGCATTCCTGGTCATAGGCACCCTTGTCTTGGATGACTATGCCACCCCCTTTGTCCGCACTTTTTATAACGATATCAGAGTTGTTCTGTAATGTCTGGACCGCTCTGAATTCGCCTGCTGTTAGATTTTTATAAGGGGTATAAGTCTCAATAGACTCAATTTCCCTAACAACGGCCTGCTCAAAAGCCAATATTTCAGGTGGAATACTGTGCGGCGGCGGGATGAAAGTTGACTTTAGTCTAAAACTGGTGTCACCCTGTGGTCTCTGTGTGGGTTCTGTCAATTGTTTTTCAAAAAAACTTTTTAGTCCTAACTTCCGGAAGAATTCCGTAAGTTCACAGCGTAATTGAAATTTATCAAGACTTGGGGTAGGTACGAACCCAAGGCCCTTTTCTAAGACCCTAGTTTCATCCTCAGTTAGAATAACCATAGTCAGGTTGGTAATCAGACTCTCTGGTTGCTCGGGCCCGCTCTCTTGCTCCTCGTGTTGTCGCCGACAGAGTCGTTCTGTTCCCAATGGACTTGATTGGACCCTTTTCGTTTGCCCCTTGGTCCCCGGCCCCTTTCTAAAAAATGGGGTTGGAACATGGGGGGTTGATAGAAGTGTGGTTGTACAGGGCCAAAAGGTTGATTCCAACCCATCATGGGTGGAAAGGGTGGTTGTGGTTGATACGCGTTTTGGAAACATGGTCCACTCTGTTGATAAGGCTGCCAATGGGGGTTATAAAAACCCCGGCCCCTACCACGCCCTCTGTTCTTTTTGCCTGAACCCCCATTACTTGAGCCACTAGATTGGGAATCTTCAGAAGTATCGAGTTATAACCTGGTTTGGTTAAAGGATTGTAGTCAGGACTCGAATAAGGATACACTTTCTCATATGAACATTTTTTCAGATCTTTTTGAAATTTCTGGCCCTTCGACTGGGCTAAGTTCTCCTTATAATCATTAAGTTCTTTGTTCAGGTCGTCCAATCTTTTCTTATAGCCTGTAAGGGTTGCTTTAAAATGGGCCTCTGTTACCTGAATCTCTATTTGGAGGGCCTCAGAGAGTCGTTGTGCAGTTTTAATAATTAAAATTGCCCACTCTCGGGTGCAGTGCCAGGCAATCTGTGCCCATTCCTTCCTGAGCACTGCATCCTCGAGGAAAATTCTGTGAGCATTAGTGACCAAAAGTCCTTTTGGGGCTGTGTTCTTTAGTAAATACTGTTTTAGCATTGTGCCATGTAGGATGGCTCTAATACGGATTCTTTTTAATTCTCCCAGCTTATCCCACTCTGTGGTCTGGGAGATAGTCTGGGATATTGAGGGATCGGCAAATAGTGACGCATCTCCGAGGAGTGCATCGACTTCCTCTCTGCTGTATGAAAGACCTAAATCCTCCATGATGTCTGGACGGGGTTTGTACGGAAACGAGGATAAGAATATCACTCTCGCAGCTGCACGCTGCCAAATATATGCAAACAACGGGAGAGCAAGGGTTTAAGAGGCCACTCTTCAACCCCTATTTAACAAATTACAACAACAAAAGAGTGCCTACTACTGTGAATTCACAAGTGACAGTTTCCCTACCAAATGGAAAACACAATATAGAAAATATGTTTACGTATAAGGTCAACAGACTGAAAAGAGGGAAAAAAAAAAACTCAGTCCATAAAAGAACCCTCACTCACCCTAGTGGTGACATGCTTCATCATGGGGTTCCCACAGGACGGACCGAATGTCCCCCCTGTGTGCTGCGACGCCTGCAATTGCAGCAGAACGGGTTTTTATGAAAAAGTGTTTCAGTAAAGTGAATGTTTAGTGATGTGAGTGAATGTTAAAAGATCACAGCTGGACCCAAACAAACTTTATTAGTGGACCAGTTGCTCACATTAAAAACAGTGAGGCCACTTGGTGGTTTGAATTAGAACCCCAGTGTCCTGGTGTAAATGGTCAACATATTTCTGCTGTTTAATGCGTGTTATGCTCAGCTTTCTTCAGGACCAGTGTATAAAAGAAGAAAAAGGTCTCCCGGGGGTCGGCGCACGCTAAGGCGTGTCCACTCGGGAAGCATGTCACCACTAGGGTGAGTGAGGGTTCTTTTAAGAAATGAGTTTTTTTCTTTCCCTCTTTTCAGTCTGTTGACCTTATACGTAAACTATACAATACATACACAATATATGCTGTGCTTGTAAAGTAAACTACTGTACTGTTAGTCAAAGGAGTATTTCTGAACAATCACAACTTCTAGTATTTGGATTTCCTCTGCTTTGCTACTCAGGCACGTACATGCTGTTCAAAGTAACACTCTTCATCCACTGAGCGTCTGCTCTACATACACCTCTGCTATCTATGAGGAAGAAGATACCATCAAGGATTCCAAAGTAAATGTCTATCATTCTTCTTAATGTCTCAACTGTACCAATTTTACTTTTTCTCAATAACAAACTAACACCCTTTTTATTTTATTTGGTAAACCACCGTCTTGACTTGCATTTGAGTTTCACCCAAATTATATATTGCAATGCACACCACACATGCATTTTCTGATTCACCCACACAGGCAGTCATCTTTTCTTTCTCCTCCAACCATCCTTGCTTCAAGCAGCCATGCATCTGATTCCTTCCTATCAGCCACCTGTGCCTGCATTTAAAAACACGTATCATTCTTTACAGTCATAAATGTTACGACTCGCTCGACCTTCCTTTCACCCTTTTTTCCCTGTTCGTTCATCACATCCCTCAAGTTCATCTGATATGACTTGGCTTCACGATAACAGTTTCCCAGCTGAGTTGAAGTCAAATAGAGGGGGCCATTGCTTACTCGAGAACTACCGCTGCTAATGCTATTGCTAAGTCAAGGGTGACTGTCTTCTCTGTGAATGGCAAAAATGTAGTTCTAAATTAGTAACTGTTCTTGACAGTACAGTGTACTTGTACTAGTGTACTGTCTACTGTACAATACATCATACACTCCTTTGCGAGCGTACTCTAAAATGTCAATAAGTAAGGAGTATAATAACTTACCACCGTCCACCGCTGCTGAGCCATCCTCCACAGCTCCTCCTGGTGGCACTTGTGGCGCCACCGCATCTTCCCTTGGAGTAGTGGACGCCTCCGCGCTGCTGGCCCCGGCACTGGTGGTAGGAGGTGCCTCATCAGATGTTGTGATGACGCCTAGAAAAAACATGTCATATTTTTAGATGCCATACACCACCAAGTTCAAACAAGGTGAGGGCTCCCGCAAAGTTATACTAATAATTAGATGTGTTAAGTTGAAGCATATTGATTCTAGGGAAGGGTGTTTAAACTTTAACGTCATCTATCACCACTGCTCGCTCAGAATACTGCGCTACTAAAATAAAGAAATTGTTTTTTTTTCCTTATTTGAAAATAAAACCTTAAAACTAAAAAACACTGTGTGGTTTTTGTTCACGAGTGAGTGAGCGGAAGGGTTTGTACTATTGAACTTTGCAGGCATGCTTCCGTGGCTCTGATAGGTCAGGACTCGGCAGTAGTGTTCTTCTGGGTCGTATAATCATTGGTCAGACACACTGGATAGCCGGTCAGGGGATTGGGGGTTCAACTTCTGTTCGGACTGAGGTTTGTGGAAATTCGAACTGCACCTATCATCAACAATGTCCTATTTCTCTTGTCCGTACTGTGTATGTGCAGAATAGACCCTGAAACACTAGCGGTATGGTATGTGCTCCTATCAAATCAAAAAAGCCAACTACTAGCTTATTCTTGGTAGACACATTGACATTTTGTTGTTGGAAATTGTCAAAGCACTTACATTAAGAAGACTGGAATAAACTGCAAGGGCAACCCAGAGGACTGCACTCAGTGCCTAGAGCTATTGCTGGATCAGAGTTTTGTTTAACTCCGTTTGCCGACTGGGCAAGCTTAGCTACCTACACAGACCGAATCATAATAATAGTAAATAGTAATAGCACAGAGAGTGATAGTAGAGGCAGGATAAGAATGTAGAAACAGTCTACAAGGTGATCAAAGACTATTTTGTAAAAAATAAAATTAGGAAATAGTTTGGAATAAATAGGTGCTGTAAAAGTTAGGGAAGTATAATTATTAATATTAATATTAACATTACAACAGAACAACTTACTGGGGCCAGTAGAAGAGACCTCGGAGGACCGATCCTGCCCACC
This sequence comes from Lissotriton helveticus, assembly GCF_964261635.1. Classification (NCBI taxonomy): domain Eukaryota; kingdom Metazoa; phylum Chordata; class Amphibia; order Caudata; family Salamandridae; genus Lissotriton; species Lissotriton helveticus. Next base: position 1,178,923,007 of record NC_136063.1, on the reverse strand, counting down.
TTGTTCCTCCGGCGTCGCTGTTGTCCTCTTGCCCCTGGAAGTTGCTGATGATCATGAAATAAACACAAACATGGATGATTGTTTTTTTGAAATATTTGATTTCTTTGACCACAATCTAAAATTATCTTGGGGAAACAAATGACCAGCAATTGCACTACATGTATTGACCTATCTGATCTGGTCAACTAGGAGGATAGTAAAGTATTGCTGGATTCGCAGACTGTCTACTTGGAAAGTTATGTAAATCACTAACTAATCCAACAACAAAAAGGTTCTACTACGACTGCCAGCACTCAGCAGCACGCGACGTGACAGACACAGTCCGTCTTCATGATTGCAGAACACTGAAAAATGTCCTACTACTAATAACAAGTCATAATATACTCAACCTATCAATCCACCACTATCCCTTCTTCTTAGTGGCAGCAGGAGTACAAAGGAAGGACTAGACTTGAGTCTCTAGTCTCTCTAGCATTACGCAGTTCTGTAAAGTACTACACTCATACATAATCAGGCCAAGTGAGTACAAAGTTGCAAACAAGTAAGCATAGTAGCAATGCCACTGAGCAGGCGAGCACCAGGCTGCATCACAGAAGCTATAAACATTAATTTACCTGCAATGTAATCGAATCGGCAGCATTCTAGCTCTTCGGGAAAAACATATATTAGCAATATAATAACACAGAGCAGAAGAAAACAAAGTAGTTATTAAATAGCTACTCACCAAGCCAAGGCATCTCCACGCGTAGCAGGTCAAGCAGGTCCTGCTCCCGGTCAAGGAGGTCCGCCCACCGGTGCGTCGCCTGATGGTAGGTGCGCCGGACCCCCGACTCCCTAAACATGGCCCGGCACACCTTATCCCAGAGCTGGCGACGCTCCCGGAGGCCATACCCTGCACCGCATGCTGCGACGGTCTTCGGGAGGCGGTGCTGAACAAAAAAGATAAGTGCGGCCACCTCCACTGCGCTGAAAATCTCCCGGGCCAATACATCCTCCCCCCTTAATCGCCCGCAAGGGAGCCGGGTACGGGGTGCGGGACCGTTCCCCTTGTTCTTACCGGCTCCCTTTGCCATGGTCCTGGACAGGAATGGAAATAATAGAAAGAGAATAGGGAAAAAGTAAATAAAAGAAAAGAGTTAAAAAAGTAGTTTTAAAGTAACCAAAAGTAGAAAAAAAACACAAAATATAGATGTAGAAAAAGAGAGGGATAGATAATGAGTAAAAAGATCAGCAAAAAGTTCAAAGAAACAGAGGATTGCAAAGATTAGGGAAGGATTGAAAAAGCATGCCCAGAACCATAGCAATGAATGAAAAACAAGATGGCCACGCCCATTGAGGCCTGGCTGGGTAAGTTTGCGCGATATTTCCCCCACGAGCACGCAAAAATGCACACGACCACGTAATCGCACACAACGCGAGCATGCAACTAGTGCCCGGAAACGGAAATACACAATGCAAACAAGATGGCCGCGCCCATGTACGACCGTATGGGTAACTTCGCGGTCGGCGCGCTGCAAGCGGCCCTCAAACACGCAAAGCGCCCCGCAAACACGCAAAAATAAATCCACAAATTTGCGGATTATGCAGAGTGCGAATTCGCTTTTGCACGAATTCGCATACTGCGAATTCGCAAATTTCACCCATACTTAATACCATTATAGAATCCTTATTAGCACTGCAAATAGAGATATTAACCCTTACTATAGAAAGGAAATGTGCTCCTAAAATGTTTATGATATAGTATGATTAAAACATTTTTGTACTAAACTATCATTCTTGAATGTGCACTTTTGATTTGGCCTCAAAGCCTTTTTCTTTTGACTCTTAATCACACCTTAATAGACATTTATTAGAATATGTTGCCTAGCAGCAGCAACGTGCTTTGAATGTGCTGACTTTAGACTTGTGCTTCATTCAGTTTCCTCACCCAATGTTAGGTCATTAACCCTAATACCTAGATACTTGCTATGATTTTTATAATAAATAATGATTTAGACATTTTATGTATGCTTCATCAGAATATTATTGCTAATTTGCTTCTGCATCTCTGACAAGCTTTGTCTTTAAATTGAAAATCATAGAACATCTTTTAGCTTAGGTGAGAATGTTCTCATGAGAGCTTTGCCACATGTAATAAAGACCTGAAACATTGTTTAACACTATAGGAGCATGAATGGTTGCCGTGGGATTCGAGAGAAGAGACATCAGGAGTTGATGACACCATCGAATGAGCAGTTTCCATTGGCTGGAAGAATTTATGCCTAATAGAGTTTTAATACCATATTGTATGATTGTATAATAATGAGTGTTCCTTGCTAGTTGAAGAAGAGAGACTATATGAGGTTCCCAACCCAGACCTATCTTCCCTGCCTTGCGACTAGCCTCCTGTAGAGTTGATCTTTTGCTTTGTTACTAACAGCTACTGCTAAAGATGACATTTCCTTTTTACCTAATAACTTTTTTCCGATCAATGCTACTGCAGAGATCATTCCATCATTAACGGTTGTTACTGCAGCTGTAGGGAACTCAGTTACGGAAATTTCTTCTTTTACTCTCACTCTAACTCTTTTCCAAAAATAACTCTTCATGGGTTCTATTTAGAATAGGTTAGGTCCCCTAGCTTTTTAGTGAAGTTTTCCTTTCTGGAACACTGTGTATTGATTTATGGAGTTACTAATCAATTTTTCTTACTTATATCTCTGGAAGCCGACTGATCTGAATAAAGATGACAAAACAATACTAATCTTTTAGCATAAATGAAGGCGTTGAAACTTTCACCAACCTCTCATCATTGACTGAACATTTAAAATTCTAACTGTCGATGAGACGTGCATGATTTATGTTTTGTTCTAGCTTCATTCACAAACAATGGCAAAGGTCCATTGAAATTTTTCAAGAGCCATCAGAATTTCCCAAGGATGAATTCTGTAAGTTGAGTGTTTGATCTTAAAACCATACTTGGCCCGCCTAGAAGTCAATGTTGGAACTTTGCGATTGTGGTCTCTGCATTTCGGTCACTGTTTATATGTGTTTTTGTTTTCAATAAAAAGAATAAAAAAAAAAAAAACATACTTGGCTAAGCCTCAGGCTCCCACAGTTTTCCAATAATAGCGGAATGTTTGCCCTCTTAAGATTTTGTTCCCGCACGTAATGGATGGTAACAATTTTTCACTCATGAATTTTAAAAGCAGGCTAACTGTAGGGTCCCAAGATGCTTTAATAGAGTGTTAAATACTGATCTCAGTCCCTATTGTTGATGATAACTGCTAAGTAGGTACATTAATGAACATTTGCACACACACTTTACAAAATGGCAGATTAGCCAATAGCGATAAAGAAAGACAAAGAGAAAAGGGCTGCATGACCTGGAGCCCCTCCCCTAGCACTGAACAAATGCAGGACAAGGATTATACAGAAATACTCTTAGGGGCAGATTTATGTTAACTGGCGCCAGTTAATGTGCGCCACAGTGCGCCACAGCTCCGCCACCCATGGTGCGCCGCATTTACAATGCGGCGCACCATGGGGCAAAAACGGCACAGATGCGTGACGCATCTGTGGCGTAAAGGTGGCGCATTGCTGGAGTTGCGTCGCAAGCGCGACGCAGCTCCAGCAAGACTGGGGGGTGCCCCATCTTAACAATGCTGCGTCAAGACCTACGCCTGCTTCAAGCAGGCGCAGGCTTTTGACGCAGCATTGGCCTGAAAGTGACTGAGTGAAATCTTATAGATTTCACTCAGCCACTTTTGCGAGGCGCACCTGCCCCGGAACGCCCACCCTGCGCCGGAACGCCCACAAGCGGCGCAGGGCTTTACAACGTGACGCATCTGCCTAGATGCGTCACGTTGTAGGGTTCGTAGGGATGCGCCACGTTTACGCCGCCTTGCGTGACGCAACAGCGGCGTAAACGTGGCGCAAGGGCCTCATAAATCTGCCCCTAAATGTAGAAGAACTATAAAGCCACTCCTCAAATCCTAAGAGCAGCAGCATTAAGACTGTGAAAACAATCAGTTAAAATTGAGAAAAAATCTCTTTGGCCTACAGTTCATATGTACAGTATGCCTCACACATTAATTCAAATCCAGAGTAATATAAGTAAAACTGTACAAAAACAAGGAAAATATGAATTTTTATTCCTACAATGAATTCAAGCCTAACTGCTGCAGGCTGGTGAAACTCTGTTTTAGTGGCTTTCCGAAATGTTCACATATCCCTTTCTTTTAACCCGTTGACCGCAACGCAAATTCCGCCGCAGTGTGGACAATTTAATCAGTGGGTGGGGTACGGACGGCCCCCGGCCATCCTTCACACACGCCCACCATCACATGGGATGGCCGGGGGCCGTCCCCAGCATGGAACGGGTTAAAAATGTGAAGACATTCAATAAAAAAGGCAAAGGGAAATGAGGCCAAGGAGAAAGGAAATGTGTTGGACTTGGCACTTTCTACAGGGTCCTCCGGGAAATGATGACAAGGGGAAAGGAAATGTGTTGGAGTTGGCCCTTTTTGCAGGGTCATCCCAAAGATTTTTGGCTTTACCCTCCTGTTTTCTAAACCAGTTTTTGTTGGCTTTAAGGACTTTCCACACTTTACCACTGTTAACCAGTTGTAAAGTGCTCCTTAAAACATGGTAGAATTGAGTTACACCCGATTGGCCTTTTTCATTTACTTGTTCACCTCGAGTAAAGTGGTACTACATGTGCCCAGGGCCTGTAGATTAAATGTGATTAAGTGGGACTGCAGCACTGCTTGTATCACCCATTTAAGTAGCCCTTTAACATGTCTTAGGCATGCCATTGTAGATGTGTGTGCAGTTCTAAACTATAATTTCAACCTGGCAAGATAAACTTCTTGCCAGGCCTAAGCATTCCTTTTTAATACATATATTGGGGGTAAGAATCAATTTCATTTAAACAATTGTCCATAAAACATTCCAAAAAAAAGAACTTAATTAACAATTAAGAACATTTTAAAGGAACCCCCTCCTAACTACCCAACACCCCCTACCCACTACATTTCATCATTAAAATTCTGTTTAACAGATCGTAAAAACCAAGCAATTCCAACTGCCACATCTAGATAGCGCATTTCTGACAATAGCTCCACAGCTTTCTTCCTATGGAGAGCACTATATTTAAAAAACAGAGGTCTTAAAAACTTAATTCAATTTGCATGAACCTTGGTGCCTTGGGGGAGTGATAGGTGTATTTTAAGCACAACCCCTTCTAATCCGTCCTAATCATAGGTAGTATCAAGGGAAAACAACTCTCCTCCATACAGACATAATGGAGGTATCTTCCCTTCATAAACCCTTCATAATGGAATATGGGATAGCACCCCAAATCTACTATTAAATCTTGACAGACAGCTAGTCTGCAATAGGGCCTTCTGCTTGGTGCTATCCCAGTGCTTACCCCAATTTAAATTCCTCCTAATGGTCAAGCCCAATTATTTATTCTGGTCAACTTGCTCCACCTCCCATGCATCTAAATGCCAAGTGACACTCTTATCTTTTTTTCCAAATTTCCAGATATTGGTCTTTCCAAATGAATACAGAGCTGGTTCTGCATGCTGTAATTTGCAAGGGCATTTAGCTTCCTCTGCAGATCAATAGCGGTATCATCCACTAATACCAGATTGTCTGTATAGATCTGAGGGACGATGTGCTGGTTCCCAATTTTTGAGGAAAAATACTTAGTTTGGGAAATAGAGGTGGGAAGATCGGCCAAAATAAACTAAAAAACAGGGTGCTAAAACACATCCATGACACAGGTGTAGGAGAGTAGGGTCTGCTATCCTATGGTCACCCCAAATTTTTGCTTTTTGCTTCACTGGTTTTCGACTACTGAGGCTGTGGGCCTGCTGATCAGACCCCCAGCCTGCTGTTCTCTCACTAAATTAATGACACATGTGCTATAGGCACATACCAATTGGAAATGGACTCCTTGTCAGCCCCTGTATAATGCACTATAGGTGCACAGGGCATAGGAGCCACTAAGGCCTACCAGGGGCTGCAGCATATCTTTTGCCACCCCTGGCTGGTTCTTAAATTGACACAACTGGCTGATCACTCAGCTGGGGTAAGGTGGTGTACACACCCCTTGCTTAGATATAGTATACCTATGTCTAAACCTATATCTGGACACATGTAAACCTGTGAGCCACTCCTATAGAAAGGCCTCATCAATCCTGGAGGCTGAGTGCGTGGTTTTATGTGAGATGGAGCTCCAGCATGAGCTGAGCCTGTCTGCAGCCGTCGGGAACAAATCCCTAAGCTGTTTCAGGATAATGCCATACCATATACCATTAAGTGCCTTATAATCCTCGCGGTTATTTAGCAACTTTGGTTTGGCTTTATCAAAACATGTCGTGTAAGGTGTCATACGCTTTGGAATACCATCCCCTCGCCAGTTCTGGCGACGGGGATGGCATTCCACCCCTCTAGAGGGGTAAGACATGTTACTTTACTTTAATGCGGTTGATTTCTCCAAAGACCTTAAGATCCACAAAATGGATGCCTCTGCCACAGACAAATGTCTGGACCCCTGGAGCTGACCGAAACTCAGTCAAGGGGGTCCTGGACAAAGGGTTTCCTGTCACAGGAGGGTGTCACCGCCCTCCAGACAGGAGATAGTGTATTGTAGCAGGGAGGTTTGAAAGAAACCAGACACTGCTTGGGGCGCACAAGGCTGCCCCTTGCATAATCCGGCCAAACCGGTTCTGGGGCACTCCAGCCCTCGTGCCAGGGCGGCCTGGATCAAAGGAAGGGGGTGTATCCACCCACTTCCTGGGTCCCACCCATAGGAGGGGACCTAGCAGGTAATCACGCCCACCAGATTCGAATAAGAGTGGGAGCAGTGCCAAGGCACATCAGATTTCCTGGAAGAAACATTTGAAACGATATTCTGGACCCTTCGCCCTCCATTTCAACATGGAAGCCCGAAGAATCTCCCTTGTGGTCAAGGAGTGACCACCCTGCAGCAGCAGGCACCATCCAGCCCTCGACGTCTACTTAGTTGCAGTTCCCGCCGGAACTCGAGCGACTGAGATCGACGAGATCAAGCCTGCCCAGCTTCTAACAGCCCGATCCACAGTCCCTGCAAAGCTGAGACCCGTGGAGGCGACCGGAAGCGTGGGGCACGCCATCTTAAATTGACCACGAGACGCTGACCGTGCAGCCCACGAGTGACCCTAGAAGCTGTGCACCGGGGTTTGAGAAGCCCCACCCTGAGCTACTTCTGAGCCGAAGTTCAGCCCTCCACACTCGACGAGTGCTGCGTGGGGCCCTTTGGCACGATTTGGCTCAACGCGTTGGCCCGGTCACTTGCCAGCTGGCTTGTGGTCCCTGTGCCGACGAACTACCTAAGAAGACTCGTGAATCTGGTTGCTCCAGATCCACACCAGCTCCCCTGAAAAGGAGCCCCGACTCTGACCTTCCTGGTCCGAGTGAGAAGCAATCTTCCGATCCCGCGTGGATTGCTCTTACCAAGGCTTGTTTGCTCCAAACTTGAAGCCGACTGCACCGACGGTGAGAGCCTGCGTGGGACAGATCGTGACCTGCTCCTGGACGTCGCAGATGCCCCAGAGCCCACGTGACAGCGGAGAGAAGCTCCTCGACGACCACCTGATTGCGCCCGACATTGCCTGGTTCCGTCCTGGTTCCACCCTGGTCACTGCTGAGTGACCCAGACTCTGTCCCCTCTGCTTTCAGGTACTCTACAACTTGAGTCCACCCTTGGACTCCACCGGACACTTCATCTTTAACCCGCCTGCAGCCCTTTCAGCTCCAAGCACCAAGAGCCTGCGTGTCAAAACCCGACGCCACTTCGACCCTGTGCACCCACTTCCTGTGGGTGAGGTAACTTTGCTCCGCCGGAGTTCCCACACTGGTGCACACCTCTAGGGTCTGTGTGTTAAGTTTTGTTCCTCTAGGTTCAGCGGAAGTGTCCTTAAACTTTAACTCTTTGACTTTTACGCACCATTGGTTAACATTGGTGCATGCGTGCGCTTTCCGCACATCTCCCGAATCCCGAGGGCCATTCCCGACTTCAGCATTGCTTGTCCTGACTGCTCCCAGCGATTCCCTAGGCCCTAGGCCTAACCACTGCTCGAGTGGCATCTCTTATACCACTTGTTTAGTATATGGTTTGAGTGGCCACCCGCCCTCATCCATAATTGTGCAACTTGTATGTTTAAACAGTGCTTTTGATTTAACGCTTGTGCCCCTTTATTCATAAAGAATACTGGGGATTGTTTTTAGTAATAAACACATATATTTTTATAATATATACTTGTGTGGTGTCCTTTCATTTGGTATTACAGGATTGTATGTGGTAAAACAGCTCGCTTAACACGACCTCTTAAGTTAAGCCTTTAGGCTGCTTAGTCCATGCTACCCCTAGGATAGCTTGTCTAATAAGGTTGACTTACAACCAGACACCATAAGGGATTGTTTGGTCAGGTAGTAGGTGGTTCCAGAATTGGAAACATCCCCTACCAGGCCAACTTCTCACATTGGTGAGCAGCGGTGCGGATTTGAGCTTGCTGTTGTTTTACCATTGCAATCTTTATATCAAATTGAAAGATCACATCAAGTACCTCTAGGTACATATAAAATCAAAAGCTTAGCATATTAAGTTCTACTGAACTTAGTAGTTGTAGGTTGAAGGGAGTAGCACACCCCTGACTACAACTCACTAGCAAGGTCCAGTAGGAAAACACTTAGTGTAGGTAAGTGCACCACTTACACCTCACTAGTAACCATGTCTGACACAGGAAAGGCCTCAGGGTCTAGTCCTGTGACAGTTGACCCTACCCAGGCAACTTTTGGATATGACAAACTAACCCGCAGAGACTTGATTGCCTTGTGCAAAGCAAGAGGGTTAAAAAGGGGCAGAAGCCCCACCTGCCTAATCCTGGTAGAAATCCTAGAACAGGATGACTTAGAGAAGGCAAAAGCAGCTTCCCTAGACACAGGAACTGGAGGGAACCCCCCTGCAGTTGATCCCCCTGAAGAGGAGGATGATGATGACTTGGATGAGGACTCAGAGGTTGAGGACTTAGAAGTACAGGATCAGGGTAGCCAGGTTCCAGTTGGTAGGCTTAGCCAGGCCAACTTGGACCTACTGGGGAATGGAGAGGGCCAGCACCTCCCCAGAACCCAACATGTTATTCTCCCAGGCAACAGAAGAGTGAGATCCCCCTCAGGGGACTCTCATATTTCTAGTGCCTCCAGAGAATCACAGAGAGGCATGAATGCTTCTCAAAAGCTAGAGCATAGGGCCAGAATGAGGGCTGTCAAACTCCAGATAGAGAGGGAGGAGGTAGCCTTGGCTCAAGCTAGACTTGCCTTGGGAAGAGAGCAGAAATTAAGTGGCTTAGATGTCACTGGTGGCAGCAATTTTCCAAGAGAAAAAGACAGGGCCTATGACAATAGAAACCTGACCAAAATTGTGCCCCCCTTTAAAGAAGGGGATGACATCCACAAATGGATGACTGCTCTTGAGCGAGCCTGCATGGTACAGCAGGTTCCTGAGAATCAGTGGGCTGCAATTTTGTGGTACTCCTTTTCTGAGAAAGGGAGGGACAGGCTCCTCACAGTTAGACCTGAGGATGCCAAACACTACTCTGTTTTGAAGAGTGCTCTCATTGAAGGGTATGGCCTAACCACTGAGCAATACAGGTTGTTGTTCAGAGACACCCAGAAAGCACAGACTCAAGACTGGACTGATTTCGTTGAGTGTGCCACTAAGGCTTTGGAGGGTTGGTTGCAGGGAAGTAAAGTTTCAGACTATGCAGGATTGTACAATCTTATGATGAGAGAACAGATCCTTAATAACTGTACAAACCAGCTGTTGCATCAATACCTTATTGACTCTGATCTGACCTCTCCCCAAGAATTGGGAAAGAAGGCAGACAAATGGGTCAGAACAAGGATTAAGCAGAAACCCCAGAACCAAGGTGGTGACCAGAAGAAAACAGACCAGAAGGGTGGTAATCAGAATCAGAAAGATAAAGAAAAAGACCAGAAGTCTTCAGGCCCCCAAACTAATAGTAAGGAGGGTGGTTCCCAAAATGGTAACAAGAAGAAGAAGAACAAAGGTCCAAAGACACCTTGGTGTAATACCTGCAAATCAGTTTCACACTGGGGCAGTGAGTGCACCAAGGCAAATCCAGTTCCCACCACTACAGCTCCTAAAGCAACTGCAACCCCAAGTACAGTAAGCAGTGGTGGAACACAGTCCAAGGGTGTAGCTGGGTTGACCCTGGGTATTGAAGTAGGATCTGGCCTAGTCAGAATCCCTACACAGGCAGTTCTCCTGTATGATGTGGACATTGAGTTGCCCACTGCAGTAAGCCCCACTAACCTGGGCAAATACAGGCAGACTCCCTTAATAAATGAGAAACTGGCTCAAGCTTACAGGGACACATGTGCTAGTGTCACCATGGTGACCCCTGGCTTTGTGGACCCTGGACAGATTGTACTAGGAGAGAGCTACCTAGTAACCAATGCAAGCAACTCCACTACCTCCCATAGTGTGGCAGTTGTGAACTTCTCCTGGGGAGGGGTTGATGGCCTAAAGAAAGTTGTGGTGAGTGCAGACCTACCAGTGGACTGTCTGTTAGGCAATGACCTTGAAAGCTCAGCATGGTCAGAAGTGGAGTACAGGACTCATGCCGAAATGCTAGGGATTTCAGAGCATGTCCTTGCCATGACAAGGGCTCAGGCTAAGAAGTGCCTTCCTGAACCAGTGGTGGATCTTGAGACAATAGACCAGCCACAACCCAAGAGAAGGAGCAAGAGAGGAAAGGCCTCGCCTTCCACCTTGCCCCAGGTTGAGGATCAGGTTTCAGAGGAAACTGATTCTGCAGTCCAAGAGGAGACTGTCTCTGAGGAGCTTGAACCTGACCAGGTTGAGTTTCTGGGGACAGGGGGACCCTCAAGGGCAGACCTGAGGCAGGCTCAATTAGATTGCCCTTCCCTTGAACCCCCTCAGACAGCAGGCTGCTGCTGAGGCTGCTGGGGATGCCCAAGGTACCCATACTGTGTATTGGGATGAGGGACTCCTTTACTCAGAGGCTAGAGCCCCCAAGCCTGGCATGACCAGGAGGTTGGTGATACCTCTGCAGTTTAGGGGATTCCTCCTTACCTTGGCCCATGATATTCCCCTTGCGTGGGACAGGCTTGTTCCACACTTTCACTGGCCTCACATGTCAGAGGATGTCAAGGAGTTTTGTCGCTCCTGTGTCACTTGCCAAGCCAGTGGTAAGTCAGGTGGCACAACAAAGGCCCCCCTAATACCACTACCTGTGGTGGGGGTCCCCTTTGAGAGAGTTGGAATTGATATTGTGGGTCCAATGGACCCCCAAACAGCATCTGGGAACAGATTCATACTGGTGGTAGTGGATCATGCCACCAGGTACCCAGAGGCTATTCCCCTAAGGACCACCACAGCACCTGTGGTGGCAAAGGCCCTCATTGCAGTTTTCTCAAGAGTGGGCTTTCCTAAGGAGGTACTATCAGATAGAGGGACGAATTTTATGTCCAGCTATCTGAAAGCAATGTGGAAGGAATGTGGAGTAAACTATAAGTTTACCACCCCATATCATCCACAGTGCAATGGGCTTGTGGAGAGATTTAACAAGACCCTTAAAGGCATGATAAAAGGATTACCAGAGAAGCTCAGGCGGAAATGGGACATTCTTTTACCCTGCCTGCTCTTTGCTTACAGAGAGGTCCCACAGAAGGGGGTTGGCTACAGCCCTTTTGAACTTTTGTTTGGCCACCCTGTGAGGGGTCCATTGTGTTTGGTGAAGGAAGGATGGGAGTTACCTCTCAAAAAGCCCAAACTAGACATAGTGGACTATGTACTTGGTCTCCGCTCCAGGATGGCTGAGTACATGGAAAGAGCATCCAAAAACCTGGAGGCCAGCCAAGAATTGCAGAAAGCTTGGCATGACCAAAAGGCTGTGCTGGTAGTGTTCCAACCAGGACAGAAGGTGTGGGTACTGGAGCCAGTGGCTCCAGCAGCACTCCAAGACAAATGGAGTGGACCCTATCCTATTATTGAGAAGAAAGGGGAAGTCACCTACTTGGTAGACTTTGGAACACCCAGGAGCCCTCACAGGGTAATCCATGTGAATCGCTTGAAAGCATTTGTGGACAGGGAGGACATGAGCTTGCTCATGGCCACAGATGGGGAACAGGAGGAAGAGAGTGACCCTCTCCCAGACCTGCTTTCTCAGAACCCTGATGATGGTTCAGTTGATGGAGTAGCCTTGGCAGGCAGCCTCACTGACCAGCAACAGATGGACTGCAGACAAGTTTTGCAGGCCCACAGGCATTTGTTTTCACTCACACCCAGCCAGACTGACTGGTGTACCCATGTTGTGGACACTGGTGACAGTCTGCCTGTCAAGAATAAGATCTACAGGCAACCTGACCATGTCAGAGACTGCATCAAGGCTGAGGTGCAAAAGATGTTGGAGCTTGGAGTGATTGAGCCATCAGAGAGCCCATGGGCCAGCCCAGTAGTCCTGGTGCCAAAACCTCATACCCAAGATGGTAAGAGAGAAATGAGGTTTTGCGCGGATTACAGGGGTCTCAATGCTGTCACTAGGACAGATGCTCACCCCATTCCAAGAGCAGATGAGCTCATTGACAGATTGGCTTCTGCCAAGTTTCTGAGCACATTCGATCTGACAGCTGGCTACTGGCAAATCAGACTAGCTGAGGGGTCAAAGGCCAAGACAGCATTCTCTACCCCTAGTGGACATTATCAGTTTGTGGTAATGCCCTTTGGTTTGAAGAATGCACCTGCCACTTTCCAAAGGTTGGTGAACCAAGTCCTTACTTGGTTGGATGACTTTTGTGCAGCTTATCTGGATGATATTGCTGTCTTTAGCTCCACCTGGGAGGATCACCTGATCCACCTGAAGAGAGTTTTGGAGGCCCTGCAAAAGGCAGGCCTAACTATCAAGGCCACTAAGTGCCAGATAGGGCAGAGTAAGGTTGTATACCTGGGCCACCTAGTTGGTGGAGGCCAGGTTCAGCCACTGGAGAGCAAAATCCAGGCCATACAGGACTGGGCTCCTCCAGTTACCCAGACACAAGTCAGAGCCTTCTTGGGCCTGACTGGGTATTACAGGAAGTTTGTGAAGAACTATGGGTCTATAGTGACACCATTAAATGACTTGACATCCAAGAAGATGCCAAAAAAGGTTCAGTGGACAGTTAGCTGTCAGAAGGCATTTGAAGACCTGAAGAAGGCCATGTGCTCTGCACCTATCCTAAAGAGTCCTGACTACTCCAAACAGTTCATTGTTCAGACAGATGCTTCTGAGTTGGGGGTGGGAGCTGTACTCTCACAACTTAATCAAGATGGTCAAGACCAGCCAATTGCTTTCATTAGCAGGAGGCTAACCCCAAGAGAAAAACGTTGGTCAGCCATTGAGAGGGAGGCCTTTGCTGTGGTTTGGGCATTAAAGAAGTTGAGGTCCTACTTGTGGCTTAATCAGATGAAGGGTGAAAATCCCAAACTGCTCAGGTGGTCCATTTCCCTACAGGGGATGGACTTTACAGTGGAGCACCGCCCAGGGACTGACCATGGTAATGCAGATGGTCTCTCCAGGTACTTCCACTTAGAACATGACGACTTATCTGGTCAAGGTTAGTTTAATGTCCCTGCGTTTGGGGGGGGGGGTTGTGTAGGAGAGTAGGGTCTGCTATCCTATGGTCACCCCAAATTTTTGCTTTTTGCTTCACTGGTTTTCGACTACTGAGGCTGTGGGCCTGCTGATCAGACCCCCAGCCTGCTGTTCTCCCACTAAATTAATGACACATGTGCTATAGGCACATACCAATTGGAAATGGACTCCTTGTCAGCCCCTGTATAATGCACTATAGGTGCACAGGGCATAGGAGCCACTAAGGCCTACCAGGGGCTGCAGCATATCTTTTGCCACCCCTGGCTGGTTCTTAAATTGACACAACTGGCTGATCACTCAGCTGGGGTAAGGTGGTGTACACACCCCTTGCTTAGATATAGTATACCTATGTCTAAACCTATATCTGGACACATGTAAACCTGTGAGCCACTCCTATAGAAAGGCCTCATCAATCCTGGAGGCTGAGTGCGTGGTTTTATGTGAGATGGAGCTCCAGCATGAGCTGAGCCTGTCTGCAGCCGTCGGGAACAAATCCCTAAGCTGTTTCAGGATAATGCCATACCATATACCATTAAGTGCTTATAATCCTCGCGGTTATTTAGCAACTTTGGTTTGGCTTTATCAAAACATGTCGTGTAAGGTGTCATACGCTTTGGAATACCATCCCCTCGCCAGTTCTGGCGACGGGGATGGCATTCCACCCCTCTAGAGGGGTAAGACATGTTACTTTACTTTAATGCGGTTGATTTCTCCAAAGACCTTAAGATCCACAAAATGGATGCCTCTGCCACAGACAAATGTCTGGACCCCTGGAGCTGACCGAAACTCAGTCAAGGGGGTCCTGGACAAAGGGTTTCCTGTCACAGGAGGGTGTCACCGCCCTCCAGACAGGAGATAGTGTATTGTAGCAGGGAGGTTTGAAAGAAACCAGACACTGCTTGGAGCGCACAAGGCTGCCCCTTGCATAATCCGGCCAAACCGGTTCTGGGGCACTCCAGCCCTCGTGCCAGGGCGGCCTGGATCAAAGGAAGGGGGTGTATCCACCCACTTCCTGGGTCCCACCCATAGGAGGGGACCTAGCAGGTAATCACGCCCACCAGATTCGAATAAGAGTGGGAGCAGTGCCAAGGCACATCAGATTTCCTGGAAGAAACATTTGAAACGATATTCTGGACCCTTCGCCCTCCATTTCAACATGGAAGCCCGAAGAATCTCCCTTGTGGTCAAGGAGTGACCACCCTGCAGCAGCAGGCACCATCCAGCCCTCGACGTCTACTTAGTTGCAGTTCCCGCCGGAACTCGAGCGACTGAGATCGACGAGATCAAGCCTGCCCAGCTTCTAACAGCCCGATCCACAGTCCCTGCAAAGCTGAGACCCGTGGAGGCGACCGGAAGCGTGGGGCACGCCATCTTGAATTGACCACGAGACGCTGACCGTGCAGCCCACGAGTGACCCTTGAAGCTGTGCACCAGGGTTTGAGAAGCCCCCACCCTGAGCTACTCCTGAGCCGCAGTTCAGCCCTCCACACTCGACGAGTGCTGCGTGGGGCCCTTTGGCACGATTTGGCTCAACGCGTTGGCCCGGTCACTTGCCAGCTGGCTTGTGGTCCCTGTGCCGACGAACTACCTAAGAAGACTCGTGAATCTGGTTGCTCCAGATCCACACCAGCTCCCCTGAAAAGGAGCCCCGACTCTGACCTTCCTGGTCCGAGTGAGAAGCAATCTTCCGATCCCGCGTGGATTGCTCTTACCAAGGCTTGTTTGCTCCAAACTTGAAGCCGACTGCACCGACGGTGAGAGCCTGCGTGGGACAGATCGTGACCTGCTCCTGGACGTCGCAGATGCCCCAGAGCCCACGTGACAGCGGAGAGAAGCTCCTCAACGACCACGTGATTGCGCCCGACATTGCCTGGTTCCGTCCTGGTTCCACCCTGGTCACTGCTGAGTGACCCAGACTCTGTCCCCTCTGCTTTCAGGTACTCTACAACTTGAGTCCACCCTTGGACTCCACCGGACACTTCATCTTTAACCCGCCTGCAGCCCTTTCAGCTCCAAGCACCAAGAGCCTGCGTGTCAAAACCCGACGCCACTTCGACCCTGTGCACCCACTTCCTGTGGGTGAGGTAACTTTGCTCCGCCGGTGTTCCCACACTGGTGCACACCTCTAGGGTCTGTGTGTTAAGTTTTGTTCCTCTAGGTTCAGCGGAAGTGTCCTTAAACTTTAACTCTTTGACTTTTACGCACCATTGGTTAACATTGGTGCATGCGTGCGCTTTCCGCACATCTCCCGAATCCCGAGGGCCATTCCCGACTTCAGCATTGCTTGTCCTGACTGCTCCCAGCGATTCCCTAGGCCCTAGGCCTAACCACTGCTCGAGTGGCATCTCTTATACCACTTGTTTAGTATATGGTTTGAGTGGCCACCCGCCCTCATCCATAATTGTGCAACTTGTATGTTTAAACAGTGCTTTTGATTTAACGCTTGTGCCCCTTTATTCATAAAGAATACTGGGGATTGTTTTTAGTAATAAACACATATATTTTTATAATATATACTTGTGTGGTGTCCTTTCATTTGGTATTACAGGATTGTATGTGGTAAAACAGCTCGCTTAACACGACCTCTTAAGTTAAGCCTTTAGGCTGCTTAGTCCATGCTACCCCTAGGATAGCTTGTCTAATAAGGTTGACTTACAACCAGACACCATAAGGGATTGTTTGGTCAGGTAGTAGGTGGTTCCAGAATTGGAAACATCCCCTACCAGGCCAACTTCTCACAGCAGGCCATTGTCAATAGGGATTCTTTGCGATAATCGACCCAACTTATCTAACTCAATCTGAGCACAATTACCTGAATTATCCTTGTCCACAGAATTAAAGGCTGTCCTAAAGTCTACAAAACAACAGCACAGCCTTTGATTTTACTCCAGGGCCTTTTGAATAATGGCCAATTGAGCAAAACAGTGGTCTATAGTGGAGTGGCCTTCATGAAAACCCCCCTGATTTAATTGAATTCTCTTATTTTTAATGGCCCATTCCTCAAGTTTAGCTAAAATAATCTTGGATAAGATATTTAGTGAGATATCCAGGAGGCTAATCAGCCTATGGTGTATAGGGTCTGTGTCACTCCCTTTTTTTAGGATAGGTTTCACTATGGACACTTTCCAGCAAGAAGGGTAAAGGCTGGACGTAGCAATCCAATTAAGCAAGGAGTAGTAGCCCACCAGACACTACTCGTATTAATTAATACTGCTGGGATGTTATCGTGCCTGTGGCTCAGGAGAGTTTTACTCTCTCGATAACAGCCTGTACTTCGTTTACTGAGACCATGTAACTACAAGATTTTGCCGAACTATTTTATGAGGTCCATCAGAGCCAGAGGGTCCCCTATATAGGTCTGTCAAATAAATGGCCCACTGAGCTTCCGGAATGGTACAAACAAGTGTGCCCCTATTATGGTCATTAAACTCAATGGCGTTTGCACAAAATATTTGTGGATCCTTAAAAAGGATAATTTCCTGCATCTCATCTCACTTACTATGGTAGAAGGCGGCTTTTGCTACATCAAAACTCTTAAAAAGGTCAAAATGCCAAAGAGACGTGAATATATAATCAATAGGACCCAAAGACTGGCCCTGCCGGACAGTTACTTCTGCTGGCGAATCATGTATAAATCGTCCATTTAAATAGATCAAACCATGGCTTGCCAGCCTTTGACTCAACACTTTAGCCTCCTTTTTTATGGTACCGGGGAAAAACTGTGCTGGGTGAATATTGTAAGAATACAAAACTTCCTCCAGCAGCTGGTCCACCTGTGCGGGGAAAAGACGTCATTAACATCTCTGGCCATTATTATCACTGCTTCCGGATATTTTTCTACCAGATGCTGGAAGGGAGTTTCAAATAGTTCCAACCAGCATTTCATTTGCCAATGGTCTTCTTTATGGACATAGACATTTATTAGTTGAAGCTGTCTAAGAACGTTTTTGCTTACACCCATTTTGACCACTGAAAACTGCAAACCCCTTGAAACATTTATGACTTCTAATGGTCTCTTAAACACCTTGGTAGATATTGGCATTAGTCACCAGCAGATGGTCTACCCTTGGCCTTTACTATTAAGTGCCATTAAACCTTCTACTAACTGCTCCTCGCTTAGCCAAAACTCCTGAAGGAATATCAGATGGAAGGGTCTCAAACTTTCCTCCAGTTGACGACTGTTCCTCAAGCATTCGGACCCATGGATATTCCAACTCAGGATTCTCAGGTTTTGAGAGGACCCATCATTCTAGGAGGAGCTGGGCCTGGTATTCCAGTCACCATCATCCAAAAGGTACTGCAAGGGGGAGAACCTATTACCCTGAGCCCATACTAATTGCCTAGACTGTGATAATGGGCTATCATTTACTATAATCACTCTTAGATCATTAGGTGGTTGGCTGCTTTGACATGTACCTTCAAACCCTAGAAACAGATTATGTGGTATAGACCACTCCCAGTGGGTAGCAGCTAACCCGCTGTGCATATTTAGAAAGCAGGTGGAAGAGAGCCCAACAGGGAGCTAATAACAGAGGGCTCTTTTTTTAAGGGTATAAGGCCTTTAGTCGTGCTTTAGCTAAGTCTTCTTTGGCCTTAAGCACTAGGTTTGTGATACAGGGTGAAATAAAGGAGACTCTGGAAACTTCTCTACCATGTTTGCCAATTTTAATCCCAACCGAGTTTAGGTCCAATGAGGATATCCCTGAAAGGGAGGGAATTTGATGGAATATATGGAGAATTTTAGAGCGATTCAAAGGTCGAAGTTTCTTAGCTTTTTTCCCTCGAAGGGTAATTTCCAGCAGTAGCTCTGATTGTGACCTGATGGAGAATTCACAAGCAAATGAGGGGTCTTTACGAGATTTATTCAGAAGCTGAGTCTCAACTACCTTGCTGCGGGCTGCTATTCGATCTTTATTATTAGAGGTGGGACCGACTACCGGGGATGAAGGAATGGGGTCTGAACTGATTTTAGAGGAGGATTTTACAGTTTGTTTTGCCTTTTTATATGAGGGTGCATCCACGGATCTGCCAACCTGGGGGCTCAAATGTAAATGTAAATGTCATGGTACTTATAGAGCGCACTGTCACCAGACGGTCACCTTGCGGTGTCGCCTATTCGGCTTCCAGGCGCAGATACTCATACCGCTGTGGAACCCCTCCTGGCTTTCCCTGTGAAGTGTCCACTACTGGGCACCCCCAGGGTGAAGCCAGGCATCCTTAGTGCTGTTGGGGCCGGTGTGGAGGCTAAGCAAGCTATTGCCCAGAGTTGCAGCGTGGGGCCCGTGATTAGAATAGGCACCAAGGCGAGAATTAACAGGTTCCGATGAAATTGAGCCCGAGACCCCGCCGAGGCGGGAATCGAACCCTGGTCCCTGGCCAGAACTCTGCATCAGGGTCTGCCGCTCTAACCATTGAGCCACACTCCGCCTCAAGTATTGACCTTGAGAGGAGACACTGTTACTGGCCTTCCCTTTCATACACAGGCATTTCTTTTCGCCTACACATTGGGCACGGGACCCTAGTAGTCCATTCGGCCCCGGTATCTTAAAAAAAACCTCAACTGGTATGTCCCCAAGAGTTCCTTAAGATCTAGCCACAAGTCCTTACTAACGCAACCCCGCGTGCGAACCTCTAGGTATGGGCAGCGCTCCTTTTCATATCTTGCACCGGCGCTTTGGAATAAGCTGCCTCCTCACCTTCTCTCTATTAATGGTCATCAGCAATTTCTTAAAGCCTTGAAAACATGGCTTTTTCCTTAGCAGGGTTCCCCTGTCCTTTGCTTCGATGCTCGCTCTGTTTTTGTCTTTTCTTAGCCGGTTCTTATGCTGCAAGCGCCTTGAGACCTTGCGGTGACAAGCTGCGCTCTATGAAAACCTATGACATTGACATTGACATTGACATTGAGTACTTGTCCCCAGTGTACGTTAGAATCAAAAAATTATGCTTTTTCCTCACAAGCATATGACATTTAGAAATATAAACAGATCCTTCTGAATTTAACTGGCGTTCAGGTTTCCCTGAATTGACACTATGAACCCCCCAAGGCTCTGTGACTGTTGCTTCAGCTAGTGGTTGAGTGATCGTGTAACCGCCCACATTATTTTCTAAATATTGCAGTTCATGTCGAATGTAATTCAAATAATTTGATTGGTCCACTTGATTTGCCCTTATTGACACCAGAATTTCCAGAACCCCATGTAAAGTGATCTGCATAAGTAACATTATGTCCAGCAGAGATGACGAGGTGGTAGACTGAAAGGAGATAGACCTTCCCTGAGATCCAAGTGTGGAGTTTGGTTCCCCAATGTCAGGCCTTCACAAACCCTGAGTAGACCTGCCCATTCAGTTTGTACCCTCAGAACCTGGAACAATTGGCTAAATAAATGATTTACCCCTCGGAACTACTTCTGGAGCTCCTTGGTTCACGAGTGGAATTCCAAGATGGCCGCCGACTCGTGGGAAGAGTCAGCGGTCTAGTTGTGCGCTCCTTTTCAGGTGCAGGAGATTAGGTGAAGCGCGCCCTCTAATGCTAATGCGCACTTCACCTGAGGTATGAGAGGAAACGGTTGAGAGTTTCGTTCTTGCTCCCCCTTTTTGGCCCATTGCGTCGCGATTTTCCACATTTTTGAGTCCGAGCTTCTTCGGACTATTACTTCTTCCCTCCTCTCATATCTTAGATAATAGTTACCCCAAACCTTGTCCTGAGAGGAAGAAACGAAAACAAGAAGACATCGAATCCGACCTCCTGTCAGCGCTCATAGTCGGAGGTTGAGCAAGATGCCAGACGTCGATTTGACATCTCCAGAAGAAGAATTCAGATAAGTAAAAGTCTGTACTGAAGTAGTATTAGGAGTGAGAGCTTGATAGAGTTGACAGAGCTTTTACTGTGAGTAAATATAACTGAAGTAAAGCAATTATAGGACTTCTTACAGAGCTAAGGAAAAGGTTTAAAAGACAATACTTACCATTGAGGGTTCATCCAAGAACAGCTAGAGATTGAACCTGAAATACAACAAAAGAAAAAGAGATTTGAAGACTTATGACAACCACAGTAATACACAAAAAGAAAACTACAGAGAGGGCCTTTATCAAGAGAAGGTAAGAGTAGAGAGAGTAGAGTTAAGAGAATTATAATCTATTAGAAGGGAAGAATTTAGAAGCTAACATACCTCCATTACAGATAAGATTTCCTGGAGACAAGCACAAAAGAAAAGAGAAGAAAAAGTTAAGAAAAGAAGAGTAGCACTAGTTCTGGAAATTTTAGGTAAGAGTTAGCAGGAGAATAAACTTGGAAAAATAGAAAGGAATTAGGAGGGATGTTTAATCTTTGTTTTATAATGCATTAGGACTTCAAGTTTCGGCCAGCAATACACGAGACAGAAGAAGTTCCTAGAACAGTTCCAGAGAAGTCTCTTCTCGTTTGTTATTTTATCCATTCCTCCTTCCCCCTTGAGGGTTCTTTAGGGTCAAGTTTTAAGTAACGGGCTCTGAGAATCCTTGGGGTGGAGTTGGGAAAAAAGAAACACCCTGCTCCTGTGCAAGTCGTGGTAAGAGTTTGCTTTTAGTCTTTGACAGAGTGAAGTGCCCACGTATTCGATTGCACCCAAGCAGGATGGCAGAAGGAATAAATCTGCAGACCTTGGGAACAGTTCTGGAGGCCATTCAAAAAGAATTGATAGCCATTAGGGAGGAAAATCAGAATCTCCAGCAGGAAGTAATAAAGTCCAGAAAAGAAACTGCCAAACTGGCTCAAAGAATGGAACAACCATTTAGTGCTGGGAGGGTAAGTGTAGGAACTTCAGCTGAAGGTTCAAATAGACTAACCACACAAATTATCCATTCCTTGTCTCTGGTTATCCCACTGGTCACTCCGGAACGATTTAGTGGAGATCCCCAAAAAGCACAAATATTCCTTACTCAATGTTCCCTTCACTTCATGTGTCGCCCTTCTATTTTCCCTGATGTGCAGTCTAGAGTGGCTTTTGCCCTATCCTATTTAAGTGGAGATGCAGCATCATGGTCAATGCCCCTAGTTTCCAGAGACGATCCAATTCTACAGAATTATGAAGAGTTTCAGAAGGAATTCCTCTGCATTTTTGACAGAAGGAAAATATCACAAGCAGAATTACAATGAATTACTAGAATTAGGACAAGGCAATCGGGACTTAGTGCCCTAGCTAGCTCAATTTAATAAGCTGGTGGTAGAGACTAATTGGCCAGAGAGCAAAAGGGTTGCGGTCTTTTATCGTGGATTACGAGATGAACTGAAGGATGTGCTGGCGCAAATCCCTAATCGACCCACAGAAATATCGGAATTAGTGGATTTGGTGTTAGAGATAGATTTTCATCAGGGAGAAAGAAAAGGTGAAAATAGAAAAGAATTTAAATCCACTGTACCAAGATTTGATAGAGCCCGGACGGATTACAATCGAATAGCGGAAGGACAATCAAGCTCGGAACCAATGCAAATAGGAACCATAAGAGGTCCCTTGACTAAGGAAGAAAAGGAGAAGAGGAGGGCTGGGAATCTATGTATGTATTGTGGTTCGAATGGACACTTTGTGAGAAGTTGCCCGAAGAAACCAAAAACCTTGTTCAAGCCGAAGGAAAACTTGCAGGACCACCAGTAGGAGGAGTTGGACCGGTGGATGCTACTCAAGAATCCACTCCAAAGGAACACCAGTTGGCAAATATACTTCAGTCCTCTTGACCTCATTTGGTTCTGTCTATGGTGATTAAGTTCCGACAAACAACTTTAACAGATGTGTCAGTAATGGTTGATTCTGGGGCTACAGGAAACTTCTGTGATCTAAAGTTTGCAACAAAAGTAGGGTTAAGAGCCATTCAAAAGACTAAGAGCGAACCGGTAAGAGCAGTAGATGGAACTAATCTCTCGTCGGGACCAATCGCGAGTCATACAGAACCCCTACAATTGATATCCAATGACGGGCACGAAGAAGTGATACAATTTAACTTGATAGATGCGCCCCAATTTCAGCTTATACTAGGATTACCATGGTTGACAGAACACAACCCCTCCATTGATTGGAGCACCAGGACGATAGTGTTGAATTCAAATTACTGTAAAGAGAATTGTGTTGGTCAAAAAGAAACAGACTATGAAATGAAATGAAATGAAAAATTGCATTTGTATAGCGCATAACTGCCCTAGGGCCTCGCAGCGCTTGAAGATAAAATGGTTTAGCGCAGGCTCGGGGCAGATCAGCAGGATTTAGCAAACAAATGCGTTTTCAAGGCCTTTCTGAATGAGAGGAGGTTGCTATTTCCTCGGATGGCAAAGGGGAGGGCATTCCAAAGTCTGGTCGCCGAATGGGAAAAAGAGCGGCCACCCCAACGGGCTTTGTTAATTTTAGAGGAGGTGGCCAGCTGCAAGGTACCAGACCGAAGGGGGCGTGCTGGGACATAAGGCGTGACCAAAGGGTGCAGAATCGCTGGGCCTACACGGTGAAAGGATTTGTGCATAATGCACAAAGCTTTAAACTGCACTCTGGCAGCCATTGGGAGCCAGTGGAGGTCTTTCAGAGCCTTCCTCGCCGACTGCCGACGGGAGAGATTGAACAGTAGGCGGGCCGCACTGTTTTGTGTGACCTGAAGCCTCTGCAGTACCGAAGCCGGTGCTCCTAGGTAGAGAGCATTCCCATAATCCAGGCGAGAGAGAATCAGGGCCTGGACCATGGTCCTCCTCGCCTGGAAAGGGAGCAAAGGGAGCACCCGCCGGAGCATCCTCATTAGTCCAAAGCAAGTGGCGGCAGTCTTAGTAGCCTGGACCGAGAAATCAAGGGCGGTGTCAAGCCAGATCCCGAGGCTCTTTATCTGGGACTTGGGGGCAGGAGGAGCGCCAAGACATGGTGGCCAGACGGGTGCAAGAGCAGACGGGGAGGGATTTCCGAGTAGAATGATGTCTGTCTTCTCCCCGTTAAGCTTCAAACAGGAGGCTTGCATCCATCTGGCAACAGCCTCTAGACAGGGGCCTAAGGTGTCGGATGATCCATCTGCGTGGTCTAACGAGACCACAAGCTGCGTGTCATCCGCGTAGGTGACTATACGCACACCAAAGGGATGGACTATCCTGTCCAGAGGTTCCATGTAGGCGTTAAAGAGGGTCGGGCTCAGGGAGGAGCCCTGAGGGACCCCACACCTGAGAGGGTGTTTGGGAGAGACTATCTCACCCTCGAAGACCTGGAAAAAGCGCTCACTCAGAAAGGAGGTAAGCCAGTCTAGAGCCGCGCCCGACACGCCCATGCCCGCCAGTCGGTGTAATAGCGTGGCATGGTTCACCGTGTCGAACGCGGCGCTAAGGTCTAACAGGATAATGGCCACCTTTCCTCCCCGATCCAAAGTCGTTCTTGCTTCCTCTGTAACCGCTAACATAGCGGTTTCTGTGCCATGTTGAGGGCGAAAACCTGTCTGGGAGGCACGCAACAGACAGTTGGACTCCAAATAGTCTGTTAAGATATTGTTGGCGTGCCTCTCCAGCAGTTTACTCAGCCAGGGGAGCAACGAAATGGGGCGATAGTTGGACAAGTTGCTCTGGTCCAGGGAGGGCTTCTTGAGAAGCGCCCTCACCATGGCGCACTTCCAGGGGAGTGGGACCGACCTGGCCACGATGGAGGTGTTTAAGGCTTCCAGGATGACAGGACGAATAACGTCCAGTGCCTTGACAAGGATCCGGGGGGGTGCCGGGTCATTGGGAGACCCGGAAGAAACTTTAGAAATTAATCTATCCAGGCTGCCGGCATCAAGAAGCGGAATTATATCCAGTTTGCAGAGAGCCGGAGAATCAGCTGGCTTAGATGGGACGGAGGGGGCGTTGACCGTAGGATTACTAAAAGAAGAGTATATGGTCGAAATTTTCTTGGAGAAGAAGGCAGCTAGCTCATTACAGCGGTCTTGTGCCCCTTCAGCAGTAGGACGCTCAGCCGGGGGTGAAATAAGGGACTTGGCTATCCTAAAGATTTCCCTAGGCGCGTTGGCTGCAGCACTAATTTTCCCTTCGTAGAAGGAGGTTTGCGCCAATTTAATCTCTGATTTATAGAGCCTTATTGCGGACCTATAATCATCTTTCCTAGACAGAGAATGGTCCTTCCTCCACGCTCTCTCTAGTTTGCGGCAGTCAAGCTTTAATAACCTCAGAGCAGGAGTGTACCAGGGTGCAACTTTAGGTCTTCTGATGAGTTTACAGGGGCGTTTGGGAAGAACTCGGTCTAGGGTGCTGGAGATCCAGTGATCAAAGTTGCTAGAAGCAGAGGCAGGGGTCAAGGCCCTTCTCGGGGGGTCTTGAGTGAGAGCCAATGTCCAGTCGGTGAGGGGAAGTGAGGACCATTTCCTGCCCATGTACTTGGTAGAGGCCTCACGGGGGGAACAGGAGTTAGAAAGCCAGGTGAACGGTATCAAAAAATGATCAGTCCAAGGCAGTGGAACAGGGGACTCTACATTAAGGTTGGTATTACTGTATATGTGATCAAGGAGATGTCCCTTCTTGTGGGTCGCCTGATGGCCTCTCTGGCAGAGGTCTAACGCTTGCATGTTGGCACGCAAGTTATTAGCTGCCATATCCTGGGGGTCATCTGAATGGATGTTAAAATCCCCAAGCAGGGTGAGGTTAGATGAGGTCAAGACTGCGTTGGCAGTGAGATCAGTAATTTGAGTGATAAAATTATTCAGGGAACCCGGTGGGCGGTAGAGTAAAATACCAGAAAAAGTGGTGGTAGGGGAGAGATCAAGTGCAAAGTGTAAGCTCTCGCAAGTCAGCAGGGAATTAGGAGTGACCCGACACTTAAAGCTGTCCCTGTATATAATTGCTAGGCCTCCGCCTCTCCCCGATTGGCGGTCGAGGCGCTTAAGTGTGTAGCCTGGAGGTGTGGCCCATATTAAGGACGGGTCGTTGTCAATCTGAAGCCAAGTTTCCGTTAAAAATAGGGCGTCAGGATTAAGCTCATCGATCAACAGATGCAGCTCTGTGAAATGTTTGGGTAGCGACCGGCAATTAAGGAGATACATTCTCCAAGTCTCTCCCAAAGGGAGGGAGTCGCTATATGGGTGGGAGGTGCTCCATGTACAATGTTTACAGTGATGGTCGATATTAGCTGGGGAGACAGAATGGCAACAGGAAAGACTGACGGGGGGACGTAAGGAGTGTAACCTCGTGGAGTTATAGGCAATTCGAGTACCCACCATGGTGCCGGTCACCACCCCAGACCCGGGCCAGCGAGAAGCGTCTGGACGCGGACTGGCGCAGACTGGCTTCTCTTTGGCGCCTCTTCGGCGCGTATACGGCGCTACCGCTGCGCGTCACCGCTGCGCGGGGTGGGAAGAGGTCATATAGATTAGGCGAGGGTGGAGACTAGCCCGTCAACCTCCCCAAGATGGCTGCCCAGGATGGGACAAGCAGGAAGTGGTGTCGCTTAAGCCTCCCTCCACACAATCAGCACAGGCTGTGGTGGACCGGGGAGTAGCGACCAGAAAACAAGTAAGAGCACAGAAATGTAATTTTAAAAACACATATTCTCACAGCAATAGGTTTTTAAAATTGTTAAAACGAAATAGCAGCTTGCAGAAGTGTAATTTTAAAAACACATATTCTCACATCAATAGGTTTTTTAAATTGTTAAAAACGAAATAGCAGCTTGCAGAAATCCTGGTCACATTCAAGCGCTAGCGCTATGATCTTCGTTTGGTAGGTGATCGTGCGCGCAATATTCCCGCCCTAAAATAGTGAGGGCGAGGGGGGAGACTAGCCCGTCAACCTCCCCAAGATGGCTGCCCAGGATGGGACAACCAGGAAGTGGTGTCGCTTAAGCCTCCCTCCACACAATCAGCACAGGCTGTGGTGGACCGGGGAGTAGCGACCAGAAAACAAGTAAGAGCACAGAAATGTAATTTTAAAAACACATATTCTCACAGCAATAGGTTTTTAAAATTGTTAAAACGAAATAGCAGCTTGCAGAAGTGTAATTTTAAAAACACATATTCTCACATCAATAGGTTTTTAAAATTGTTAAAAACGAAATAGCAGCTTGCAGAAATCCTGGTCACATTCAAGCGCTAGCGCTATGATCTTCGTTTGGTAGGTGATCGTGCGCGCAATATTCCCGCCCTAAAATAGTGAGGGCGAGGGGGGAGACTAGCCCGTCAACCTCCCCAAGATGGCTGCCCAGGATGGGACAACCAGGAAGTGGTGTCGCTTAAGCCTCCCTCCACACAATCAGCACAGGCTGTGGTGGACCGGGGAGTAGCGACCAGAAAACAAGTAAGAGCACAGAAATGTAATTTTAAAAACACATATTCTCACAGCAATAGGTTTTTAAAATTGTTAAAACGAAATAGCAGCTTGCAGAAGTGTAATTTTAAAAACACATATTCTCACATCAATAGGTTTTTAAAATTGTTAAAAACGAAATAGCAGCTTGCAGAAATCCTGGTCACATTCAAGCGCTAGCGCTATGATCTTCGTTTGGTAGGTGATCGTGCGCGCAATATTCCCGCCCTAAAATAGTGAGGGCGAGGGGGGAGACTAGCCCGTCAACCTCCCCAAGATGGCTGCCCAGGATGGGACAACCAGGAAGTGGTGTCGCTTAAGCCTCCCTCCACACAATCAGCACAGGCTGTGGTGGACCGGGGAGTAGCGACCAGAAAACAAGTAAGAGCACAGAAATGTAATTTTAAAAACACATATTCTCACAGCAATAGGTTTTTAAAATTGTTAAAACGAAATAGCAGCTTGCAGAAGTGTAATTTTAAAAACACATATTCATATGAAAATAATCCCGCTCATTCGCTGTGTATGATGGGTGCGTCTGTGTGCATTATCAACTCCCAAGAAATACCTCAGGAATACCAAGACTTCGAGGATGTTTTTGACGAAAAAGAGGTAGAGCTGTTACCTCCTCATCGGGTATATGACTGCACTATAGAGCTGGAGCCTGGTGCTAATCTGCCTTGCAGTAGAGTCTATGCCTTAACGGAAAAAGAACATCAACACCTGAAGGAATATTCGGATAAATATTTGGCTAACGGTTTCATAAGACCGTCCAAGTCCCCGGTATCTTCACCTTTATTCTTCATGCCAAAGAAGGAGGGTGATCTGAGAACTTGTATAGACTATTGTGCCATAAACAAGATTACAAAGAAAAATCGCTATCCACTTCCCCTCATTTCCGTTTTGTTGGATCAGGTCAAAGGTGCTCATATTTACACTAAGCTAGACCTGCGAGGGGCCTATCACCTGATCAGGATGAAGGAGGGTGACGAATGGAAAACTGCCTTGAGGACAAGATTTCGGTTGTTCGAGTATTAGGTTATGCCAAAAGGTCTGTGTAATGACCCGGCAGCCTTTCAACACTTTATTAACAACATCCTGAGAGAATATATTGATCAGTGTGCAATTGTCTACATTGACGATATTTTGATATACTCTGATGACACACGCAAGCCCCAAGTGAGAGGGGTTCTACAAAAACTCAGAGAGAATCGACTGTTCGTAAAGCTGGAGAAATGTGCCTTTAACCTTACACAGGTGGAATTTCTGGGATTTGTCCTTTCCCCATCCGGGATGAATATGGATAAAAACAAGATGCAAGCAGTGGTGAATTGGAAATCTCCAGCCAGCGTTAAAGTAGTGCTGAGCTTCATTGGATTTGCAAATTTTTACAGGAGGTTCATTGAAGAATTCTCCAAAAAGATTCTGCCTCTCACCAAGTTGATGAGAAAAGGTGTTCAATTTAAATGGACAGAGGAAGCGGAAAAGGCTTTTAATCTGCTAAAAAGAAGTTTTACGTCAGCACCGGTACTTTTACATGCAGACCCTTCAGTACCGTTTTACGTGGAAACAGATGCCTCTGTAAAGTCTGGCCTTGATTGCCAGTCCGGGTGTAAATTCAGGTTAAAATCACCACATATGATAAAGGGTGGTGACCAGTGGGCTAGTTCATTTAAAATGAACATCCATAATTCGGGGTCATCTATTAATGTCCCATATATGGAGCAAATCGTGACTTTCTCCCCTTGACCATATAGGCATTCTGTAATTGCCCAGCGCCCTAGTTTGTCAGCTATAGACCTAGTAAACTGCATTCCCCCACCAATTGCGAGAATGGCTACCCCCCTTGTCTTTGCTGCCTGCGATGTTGAGATGATCAATCTGTAACCCATGTTTTTCAATAGATGTTGCTGAGACCCTTCAACATGTGTCTCCTGCATGCAAATAATATTAGGGCCTATTGTCTTGAGACCGATTGCCACCCTTTGTCTTTTCTTTACATTGTTAAGGCCGCAAATATTAATAGTTAAAATCCTTAACTTGGCCATATTTTCTGTAGTTTCCGGGTCAACCCAATACTAGTCTTTGTCTTATTATCTTTGTTCCTGTTTATGATTTTATATCTAGGCTGTGTCATTTTTCTTTTTCTTTTCCCTATTTTGCATCCTGATTTGCCTGTGAATACCCGTGTTTTCTTTGCATGTGGGCTCTTCCCACCCACCCTCCCCCTCCCTTCCCATTCCCCCCTCACCACCCCTTGAGGCTTCCTGAATCCGAAGGGACCCAGGTGTGGGCGTCGGTCTGGTCAGAGAGCCCCAGCCCGCCCCGCCTCCCGAACCCTAATGTGCTGGACATAAAAAATACAATATACGTGTGCCAGAATAAAGTTCCTTGGTATAATAGTGAATATCCTTATATTTCATCATTTCCTTTCTGAGTTTTGTCTTGCCGCTGATTTTTGTTGACTTTCTGCTTTGGAGTTGCTTGAGAGAGACATTTCTTTGAGGTACTCCTGAGCCTGAATTTCGCTCGTGAAGCTTCAATGTGACCCATTCATAATGATTTTCAGTCTAGCTGGTTCCTGTAAAAAAAGGTGGCTCCTATCTGCTCAAATGGTGTAATTAATTGCCGCAGCCTCCACCTCCGTTCCACTGTGACATGAGCATAGTCCGGTCGTGCGAAGAACTTGAACCCTTTGTATTCCCTTTTTCTGTTTGGCCGTGCTAGATCATATATGGCTTCCCGAAGCAGAAAATTCCCGAAGTATATCAGTACTGCTCTTGGGTTGTGTGAATGGTTGTTTACTCGTTTGGAAGGAGTTAATGGAAAGCGGTGCACACGCTGTACCTCCCTCTCCATTTCCCATGACTGTAGTTCCGGGAATGCTGTGTTAAGGAGGGGGATCATGAATGCCCTTATATCCTTTCCTTCTATGCCTTCAGGGATTCCTAAAAAGCGGAGGTTGTTGCGTCTCGCTCGGTTTTCATGATCTTCAGCCTTTTGCATTAGATCTTTTATGATACCATCTTGATCTTTGCCTTGCGTTTGGAGGTTAGCAACGTCTATTTCCAAATTTTTGGTACGCGTTTCAACAGAAACCATTCTGTCTGATATTTCCGAGCATGTTAGCCCTACTTTTTTGATCGCTCCTTGCAATTTTTGTATGGCGGTATGGTTCTTTTTGTTGTCTGTTTTTATTTCCTCATGCAGGCTTTTGATTGAGCTAAGTATTTCGCTCAAACATGGTTCTGTCTGTTTGCCAGCATGGCTTGTGAGTCCCTGTTGGTTATGTCCACTTCCTGTAGTCTTGTGCACAGTAATTTGGTGGAGGTCTGATTCTGATGTAATTTTAGCGGTTGAATTTTTTTCCGTATATTTTGATTGCTCTGTATTACTTCCTGGGTCTGTGGTTTCTTCGTACCTCACTTTGTAGTGTATTTTTTGTCTATCTCTCATTTTCCCCAGTTTTTTTCTTAGAGTATTATCCGGACCTATTTTGTTCGCTTTCTTAGTTTTTGCGCTAGCGAAATCTGATAGTTCTGAGACTTCTGAGTTTGAGGGATCAGGGTTATGCTCATTGCTGGAGTAGCTTATTCCACTAGACGTCGAGGCCCCGCTTTCATAGATATCTGAATCAGAGTCATCAGTAGCCGCTTGGGTACCATCATATAGTCTTGTTATTTTTGTTGGAGGAGAAGGGTGATTGGGAGATGGCTTAGAATTTGGCGTCTTGTGTGTATTATCCAACCCTTCAAGTTGAATCTTGGCATTGTTTCCCATTTTGTTTCCCAAAGCGTTGTCAGGTGCTTGAGAGCTAGAAACGGACATTAGACCTACAACATGGGTATTTATTTTACCTACTTCAGCTTCTACTCCAGAGGTTGTAAGATTCTCACCCTTATGCCCAATGGTCTCACTGATTTGATCCTCCAGATCCCTGGATTGGTCTCTTGGACTTGCTGGTTTGGGTGAGTCACTTATCCTATCTTTAGATAGCGGGGCAACAATATTTGAGATCTTTGGTTAAAGCTCAGTTGGCATACCAGGCATACCAGTCTTTTTAGCGGAGGCCTTCAGGTTCTTAATTGCTTGTAGTCGTTTTGCCTTTTTTGCCATCAATTCCAGATTTTCGTGATCGCTAGCTTCTGTGTCCTCTACTTTGTCCTTTCCTGCCATCGACCCTCTCCCCTTCTGTTTTGTAGGCTCCTTTTCAGTGTTTTTCTCATTGCGTATATCTTTTTTGTCTTTCTTATCTCTATTCTTTTCTTTGTCCTTGTCCTTGTCCTTCTCTTTGTAGTTGTCTTTAGCTTTATCTTTTTCCTTGTCTTTGTCTTGATTTTTATTCTCTTTTGCTTTGGCCCCCCTGGAAGGAAGCCAAGAGTATTCAGCACACTACAAGAAATATGCATCACACACGGGTTAGGGGATTGCTGGCAAGCGAAGCACCCCACAGATCCGGGCCATACATTTTTTTCTTACCCACATAATAAATTTGCAAGGCTAGATTACATATTGATCTCTAATACACTATCGTCTAAGTGCTCAATAGAGAAACTCCCCCGAGTACTATCCGATCACAATCCCCTAATTCTCAGCTTGAGGAATTTTGCAAATGTCTAAACAAATGGATCCCAGAATTCCTTGAGCATAATATGGGGAGCGCTCCAATCGAGATCGTCTGGGATACCCTAAAAGCAGGAATAAGGGGAGAGACGCTAAGATTTTCCCTTAACCTTAACAGGGAAGCAAAAAACGAAATAAGAAAACTGCAGGATAGGCTAATCAATACAGAGGAAGATCTGATGAGAGCAGTACAAGCGGGGCACGAGATAGAAGAAACGTTGGCAAAAGTAGCTATCGCAAAAAATAAAGTGGCAGATATTTTTACAAAAAAAGCTATAGAAAAAGCTATGGTGAATAAAGAACGCATATACGAACTTAGCGAAGAAGTAGGACACCAACTGGCGGTGCGAATAAGACAAGAAACTATGGCAAATACAATCAAAGAAATTAATAATCCTAAAAATGGTCTTACACAAAACCAACTAGAAATAAGAAATGCATTTCATGATTTCTATCAGGACTTATACACAGAAACTGGTAAGAATCAAGGTAAAAGTGAACTCTATCTAGAACAGTCTAATAGCCTACAACTATCTATGGAAGACCAAGAAAGTTTGGCGAAAAGCCCAGAATGGGTCGAAATCTTACTATCAATTAACAGTCTACCCCCTGGGAAAGCAACTAGCCTGGATGGGATCCCCGTCGAATTCTATGCTAAATTTTATAAACCATTGAAGGAAATCTTAACAACTTTAATGACGCATATTTTTAACGAGGGCAATCACCAGGCTCATGGGCCAGGGCTAAAATTGTAGTTTTCCCAAAAAAGAATAAAGATCCCGCACAACTGGGATCCTATCGCCCAATTACATTGATTAACTGCGACTCTAAAATATACTCAAAATTACTGGCAACAAGACTGGCTCAATATATACACAAAATCACATCCCCACGACAACACGGCTTCATTCCGGGCTTATCAACCACTGACCATATTCAGAGGGTCATCACACTCTTCGACATTACAGAAGTTGCAGGAGACCCTATGGCCCTAATCCTTTTAGATGCCGAGAAGGAGTTCGATAGGGTCTCCTGGCAATACCTGTGGACAGCAATGTCGAAGTGTGGTATTGGTAACCGATTCATTAATGCTACCCGTATGTTATACACAAACCCTGAAGCAGTTATCACAATCAACGGAGAGATGACCGAGAGCATTAAAGTTACCAGAGGGACCAGACAGGGTTGCCCGTGCTCTCCCTTATTGTTTGCCATCTTCATTAATCCTTTCATCTTGAAACTAGAATCCAATCCGGCCATATCACCAATCAAAAGCATCAACGGCAATACTAAGACACTAGCCTATGCGGATGACATAGCAATAGTCACCGGAGACCCTAACACAGCAATTAAATCAATAGAAGAAGATGCCAAACAATTCGGTGAGGTCTCAGGATACAAACTTAATCAGGGAAAAACCCAGATAGTCGTTCATAATAAAATCCTATTTCTTGATGATCGGGTAGTCACCAACGCCATTTATCTAGGAGTAAATATAACATCTGACCTAGACAATCTGGTCAATATTAATCTGGAACCCCTAATAAACAAAACAAGCAAAAACCTGCGTAGAATTCACAATCTTCATCTGACCATAGTGGGAAGATGCAATGCCATCAAAATGCTATATCTCCCAAAATTCCTGTATTTCTTACGGACCATCTGTCTAGACTTCACTACACAAATATTCCAGGACATAGATAATTTATTCTCAAAGTTCATATGGAATTATAAAAAACCACGTAGGGCACTCAAATATATTACACTCCCGAAAGACAGGGGTGGTCTCTCACTACCAAACTTCAAAATATATTGGTGGGCCACTGTCATACAATATAGCAAAAGACTTCTGACCTCGTATAACTACGTAGAATGTGAAGAAACGATCCCGACACCACAGGGTTTAATATTAGGTAAAGAAACAAGAGCACATCTCTGGCGACTAACCTACAATTGCCACTATAAAAAAGTACGATTTAAAACCCTAAGGGGTTTATACTCAGCCTAGAACAATGTTCGAAAGATATGGGGGATTGGGAGATTCTCATACTATACAGCGCTAGTGGGAAATACCAATCTACCAGATATATTTAATGATGTGTGCATGAAAAGGTGGCAAAGGGTTGGGATTATCCAGTGTGGTGACTTTTATTCCAATACTGGATTCAAATCATTTGATGAATTAAAATCAGAATTTGGACTAAGCCAATCAGATTTTTTTAAATTTCTACAAATTAGAGATTTCTTAATGAAGAAAGGGGGAGGCCTGGCCAAATTCGGAAAAATTCATATAATAGATACAATAATTGGTAGCAACACAACACGAATAGGGGGTATGTATAATAACCTTATATCCGTTTTACCAGACGATGTTTCAAAATATACATTAAAATGGCAAGAAAAACTAGACGTGATGCAAGAAACCTGTGAGAAATCATATAAGGCATCTCAATTATGGCTAATGTCAGCAAACCTTCAAGCCCAATATTACAAAACTTTTTTCCAGTTATATTATACCCCGAACAAGATCGCCAAATGGGGATCAGGCAAAGGTACAGAATGTCCTCGATGTAAACAGCACGAGGCAGATATCGTACATATATTTGCGACATGTGTCGCACTGGGTACAATGCGCAGGGAAATATCCTCCTTTCTATCTAAAATCTTTAAATTACAATTTGAAATAACGACGGCAGAATTAATACTAGGTCTAGATGGAGATACCAGGCCAAAGGAAATTCAAGGGTTTATCTTTATTTCCGCGGCT
The DNA here is from genome assembly GCF_964261635.1 of Lissotriton helveticus. NCBI lineage: Eukaryota > Metazoa > Chordata > Amphibia > Caudata > Salamandridae > Lissotriton > Lissotriton helveticus. Next base: position 1,178,888,632 of record NC_136063.1, on the reverse strand, counting down.
GTACTTAGATTATGTTTGGCTTCGGCATGGCTAGACTATAACCCTCCGGCTTTTGAACAATGGCGGGCTAGACTCCTGGCCACATATAATTTAGAAACGGCTATATACCGAAAGAAAGGTAGAAAGAAACAAAAGACGGGTTTGAAAATCTGGGACCCACTAACATGTTGGATACAGAATCTTGGTTGATAAACTTTTTTTTTTTAATATAATTTAGTTTGTTTTAAACTATATATCCAGAAAATGCATATTATGGTTACTATAATTTGGACACCAAAACAGTCAGGTTTTCAGTACCGTGTTCCTATTTTTGTTTTGTTTATGTATAAATTCAAGCTGGGGGGGGGGGGAGTAGCGGGTATTAACAATAATTCTTTTTTGTTGTAAAATTATGGAGGGGATAAAATTATGAAAATGCTTCAATAAAGATTTTATTTAAAAAATAAAAAAAAAGGAAACAGATGCCTCTGACCAAGCAATTGGTGGTGTGCTATTCCAAAGACACAAATAAACTGGCCAACTACACCCAATAGCTTATAGGTCCAGAAAATTAACCTCTGCAGAACAAAACTACACAATCACGGAAAAAGAATTACTAGCAATCAAGGACGCTTTCAAGGAGTGGCGTCACTATCTCATGGGAGCCAGGCATCAAGTAACCGTCTTCACTGACCATCGAAACCTAAAGGTCCTGAAATCCGCTAAGACCTTGTCACCAAGGCAGCTTAGATGGTCATTGTATTTTGCTGAGTATGATTTTGTAATCACTTACAGACCTGGAACTCAAAATGGAAAAGCTGAGGCCTTGTCCAGGATTGGTATTGATGATAAGAAGCTATTTGAAGAAAGTCAAAACATCATCCCAACTTCAAAGATAGTTTGTACCACCACTCCCGCTACCTTCAGTGAACAGATTGCTCAAGCCAAGAGTCCAGAAGACGTACAAGAATGGGTCAAGGAAGATGAAGGTAGAGAGATCAAAAATCAACTCCCCTATCACAAAGGGGCCTTGTATATACCAACAAAAGAACTACAGGATCAAGTGCTATATGAGTGTCATGATAGTCCCTTAGCTGGTCATAAGGGAGAAGCGAAGACTGAGGAACTTGTGAAGAGACACTATTGGTGGCCACATATGACCAATGATATAGAAAATTACGTGAAAACCTGTGAAATCTGCACTCAGGGAAAACCAGAACGGCAGGCTCCGAAAGGGTTGCTACAACCGATTCCTACCCCTCCTAGTTCATGGCATACAATCACTATGGATCTAATTGTTGATTTACCTTCGAGTCATGGGTACAATACAATATGGGTGGTTGTAGATGCATTCATCAAGATGGCTCATTTTTTTTACATTAAAAGGAGTACCAACATCAAAGCAGCTAGCTAGTTACTTTAGCACCCTTATAGTTAAGCTTCATGGAATTCCCAAGGTTATTATTTCAGACTGAGGTTCTTAGTTCTTGTCCCATTTCTGGAAGGCTTTTTTAAGTTGGTTGGGAATTGAGGCTAGATACTCCACTAGTTTTCATTCAGAAACTGACGGGCAAACAGAGAGAGTCAACCAAGAACTGGAACAGTATTTGAGGTTATTCTTGTTGAAACAGGGTGAAGACTGGCCAGATTATTTGTGGGCTGCTGAATTTGCATACAATAATGCTAAGAGTGTTTCAACTGGTTATTTCCCATTTTACTTAAACAATGGTAGACACCCAAATTCCACAGTAAAAGATACAGAACTTTCTGTCCCAGCAGTTAAGGACTTAGTCACTCATATAAAAAAGGTTCAACAAGACGCATCTCAAAACCTAGAGCAGGCTAAAAATAAGTATAAAACATATGCAGACAAAAGAAGGAGAGTAGGTCCCAGTTTAAAAGAGGGAGATGAGGTTTGGTTGAGTACAAAGAATCTGAGAATGAAAGGAAATCAGAAGTTTCTCCCTAAATTCATTGGTCCCTACCTAATTGAGAAACAAATAAATCCAGTAACCTATCGCCTGAAACTACCTGTCAAGATGAAGATCCACCGGGTTTTTCATGTTTCTTTGTTAAAAAAGACTTCTCCTGGGTTGCGAAGAAACTCGCCACCAAAACCTGTCCAATTAGAGTCAGGAGTGGAATTTGAAGTAAAAGAAATTCTAGACTCAAAACGGAAAGAATGGAGAACTGTATTATTTAGTGGACTGGAAAGGCTATGGCCCAGAGGAACAATCATGGGAGATGTCCTCAGATGTTCATGCACCCCGGCTTGTGAAATCTTTTCATAAAAGATTCCCAACGAAGCCCTGTGTGGAAGGACCTCCCTTGTTGGGGGGTACTGTCAAACCTTCACAAACCCTGAGTAGACTTGCCCATTCAGTTTGTACCCTCAGAACCTGGAAAAGTTGGCTAAATAAAAGATTTACCACTCAGAACCACTTCTGGAGCTCCTTGGTTCATGAGCGGAATTCCAAGATGGCCGCCTACTCGTGGGAAGAGTCAGCGGTCTAGTTGTGCACTCCTTTTCAGGTGCAGGAGATTAGGTGATGCGCGCGCTCTAACGCTAATGCGCACTTCACCTGAGGTATCAGAGGAAACGGTTGAGAGTTTCGTTCTTGCTCCCCCTTTTTGGCCCATTGCGTCGCGTTTTTCCACATTTTTGAGTCCGAGCTTGTTCGGACTATTACCCCTTCCCTCCTCTCATATCTTAGATAATAGTTACCCCAAACCTTGTCCTGAGAGGGAGAAACGAAAACAAGAAGACATCGAATCCGAACTCATGTCAGCGCTCGTAGTCAGAGGTTGAGCAAGATGCCAGATGTCGATTTGACATCTCCAGAATAAGAATTCAGATAAGTAAAAGTCTGCACTGAAGTAGTATTAGGAGTGAGAGCTTGATAGAGTTAACGGAGCTTTTACTGAGAGTTAAGATAACTGAAGTAAAGCAATTGTAGGAATTCTTACAGAGCTAAGGAAAAGGTTTAAAAGACAATACTTACCATTGAGAGTTCGTCCAAGAACAGCTAGAGAGTGAACCTGAAATACAACAAAAGAAAAAGAGATTTGAAGACTTATGACAACCACAACAATACACAAAAAGAAAACTACAGAGAGTGCCTGTATCTAGAGAAGGTAAGAGAGAGTAGAGTTAAGAGAATTATAATCTATTAGAAGGGAAGAATTTAGAAGCTAACATATCTCCATTACAGATAAGATTTCCTGGAGACAAGCCCAAAAGAAAAGAGAAGAAAAAGATAAGAAAAGAAGAATAGCGCTAGTTCTGGAAATTTTAGGTAAGAGTTAGCCGGAGAATAAAATTGTAAAAATAGAAAGGAATTAGGAGGGATGTTTAATCTTTTTCTTGCAATGCATTAGGACTTCAAGTTTCGGCCAGCAATACACGAGACAGAAGTTGTTCCTAGAACAGTTCTAGAGCAGTCTCTTCTCGTTTGTTATTTTATCCATTCCTTCTTCCCCCTTGAGGGTTCTTCAGGGTCAAGTTTTAAGTAACGGACTCTGAGAATCTTTGGGGTGGAGTTGGGAAAAAGCAACACCCTGCTCCTGTGCAAGTTGTGGTAAGAGTTTGCTTTTAGTCTTTGACACCCAACCAGGGGAGCGTTGAATGATGATGTGGGGCTAGCTCGATCCTGTTGGTCTTCTGTACAGATCCACTGGAAGGGACCAAAATCATCAGAACAGGAGGATGATAAAGAAATATTCAGGCGAGGGGAATAAGAGTCTTTGGCCCCTACTTGCAGTCACACTTATTGCTTGGGATGGAGACCCTGAAAAGTTAGCTATTTGCGCTTCATCCAATGCTGCACACAATATGTCAGTTGCCAAGTCCGACGTACTGGACTGCGTGTGGGATATCTTAACCCCCTCCTCCGGTGGCGGTTGGACGCCATTATTGAAATATGTTTGAGGACAAAGTTCTTTATTAAGGTTACAAGGAGTGAGCGCAGGGCTTCCCCATTTGATATAGCACTTCCATCAAGTTGATCAGACATCTTCTTCCCTTCAATTTTTCTCCTTTTACAAACTCTCCCCTGTGATCTACCTTTTGGGGCACTAAAGAGAGCTCTCTTACAGTGAAGCACTGGAGGTGATGGACGGGAGGAGGTATTTATTTCTAAACCAGCAGAAATGGGATGAGGTTCTTGACAAAAAACAAAGAATAAACTTACCTCCTTCTTGGTCACACCCAACTACCACCGCCACCACCTCACAGCGAATTCCAAGAATTTAAAAGTACTTTGCACGCCTTCAAAGACCGTTTAAGGGACCGGTTTCCATTCTCCCATTCACAATGGTAAGGGGTCCTCACCTTCACCCAAGTATAGAGGGTAGACACCTTGGCATAGACGGACAGGTCTAAAAGGGTCTCTCTTAAGGGAGGATTTCCAGGCTTCGAAAGGCAGATGAATCATCAACCATTGACGTAAGGGCCACCTCACAACCCCCACCTCACTGCCTCAACCTTGAGGGGGGCCAATGAGGTCTCCTCAGGGAAGGAACTTCCCCCTGCACAGCCACACACGACCACCAAACACCACCAGGCCAGGCAAAGGCTCCACCGACTAGTATGCCATCCCATCACTGAGCAGACATGTGGCCGAGAAGCTGCCGTCCCAGGTCTCCGGACTCGAAGAGCATCCAGCTAGGCAACAAGCTAAGCGTCCACCAAACAGCTTGCGGACACCGGGTGTCGAGTGAAACCCCCCGCAGCAAGAAGGAGTGTACATTTAAGTCACCCCTACGGTTGGCCCATGTAAGAAATTGGGTTGTTGTTGGTTGACTGAGAAGTAAGCCCTGGTCAAGTAACAGCCATAATCCGTTGCAGGGTGAACCACAAAAAGTTATTAAATTAACGTGTACTTAACCATAGGAAGCTTGGCACAAAAAAGCACTGACGCTTAACTTAGAGGCAACGTGTAAAGTATTTATGCAGCACACAAACAGTAATAAAGTGAAAGCACAAACCAAGAAAATACTAAACCAATTTAGAAAAATAGAATACATTTTAATAAACTATTTGACACTAAAATTACAAAAATCCGGGAGGAGCTACGCACCTGATGAAGATGGCCACGTAGACCCTCGGCTCCGCCGAGACAGTCTGCTGGCCCCATCATCCTCTTATCTATCCTGCCCCCAAGCCTCGCAGCTAACACCGGAGGTCGAGCGGAGCACATACAGCCCGCTCCGGAGTCCCTGGGACATCGTGGGCCGGAGTGGCGCCCGCCGCGAGTTTGGGCCTGTGTGGGAGTCGGAGCCAGGGACTGGGGTTTGCGACTCGGCCGCTCCTGAATGCAATAACAACGGCGGCTCGAACCGGAAGTCACCAGCCGGGTCCGCCAGAGGGGGAATCGAGGAGTAGGCAGGCGGCCGTATAAAGAGCGCGGCGGTGGCTGGATATTTCCCTTCCCCCCTTTCCCACCCCCTCCCGCCACAAAGCAAGAGGAGAAGCTGAGGGCCCTGGGTCTTGCGGAGCCCTCGGTATCTACTGGGCCCTCGGTATCGCCGGAGGTGGGTGGAAAGCATCCTGGTCTAAAAGCAGGGGTGAGTGAAGATCGGGGGTGTGCGGTGGGCCCCCCTGAACTTCTTATCGCAGCCACGGTTTAGCAAGCAACTGGGAGAGACCCGGTATATTGGGAACCACCCTGTGTGAATCGGAGGTCCCGGTTCCCTTGTCCATGTGCTGAACCAGACGCTGCGGCAAGCGGGCAGACCAGATGATAGAGTCGCCTGGCTGGGAGCAGAAGGAAACACGGTGGAAAATCCAGCATTGTGTGCACAATTGGCCCCTGCAAGCGCTGGTAAGTGGAGGTGCACTGGAGCTGGTGGCCATTGATTGCGACTAGGCAGCGAAGTGTGCGGATGACCTCCCTGGTGGGGGACTTGTTTGAAATATCCTGCTGAGGGGTGTATCGTACCTGAGACCCTGGAGCAGCGTGCTCGCTGGCACGGGATGACTGGACTAAAAACCAAGCTGTCCTGTGCACAATACATGCAATGACGTCCAAGCAAAATGGGGAGAGGCATTCCTCCAGGGGGGCAAGGTCACTAAAGTCGGTACAGTCAAACAAGCTTGACCGTTATACTCTACCGAAGGGTTCGCCGGCTGGCCTGGGGTCCTCGACTGTCACGGCTGAGGGGTCCCCAGATCAGTGGGGGATATCACGCTGCACGACATTATGGCTGCCATAGATGGTGTTAAATCCTCCCTGGGACAGCAAATGGTAACAGTGGACACCAAGCTGGAAACAGTCTCCATGGAAGTTAACCTCATAGGAGCAGACCTCACTAAACTTAATGAGAAGGTTAAATCACTTGATATTAAAACTTCCAGCCTGGTCGATGATGTGGCCCAACTGCAACAAGACGTACGTGTGCTTAAATCCTCCCATGAACTGGCAGAACGCAAGCTGGACGAATACGAAAGTAGGGCCCAACAAAACAACGTTCGTATTTTAGGGGTGCCTGAAAGATCGGAGGGCCGCGCCCCGGATCTATTTGTGGAAGACCTTGTCCTCAAACATCTTCAACCTAAAGGCCTCAGCAAACTTTTTACCATCGAGCGTGCCCACAGGGTTCCAGGAGGAGGCCGAGGCCTGGGGCCCCGCCGCGTCCCATGATCGCCAGGGTCCTAAACTTCAGAGATAGAGACGCTATACTGCAAGCTGCAAGGTCCGGGGACCCTATACGGTATGAAAATGCTGCCCTCTCCTTTTTCCTGGATTTTATACAGGTGGTCCAGAAGCAGCGATGCAACTTTTTGGTTGTTGAGAAGAAACTGAGAGAGAAGGTGTTGAAATACGTCATGATGTTCCAGGCACGTCTAAGGGTGGAGGTCAATGGGAGGGTCTATTTTTTTGACAACCCGGATACTGTGACAGATTGGATAGACACTCTCCCACGGTACGGATCAGGAACGCCGGACCGATTGGAAGAGCATGAGACAGTGGAACGTGAATAATACTGTTTACAATTTTGACGTGTGGCTTGAACCTGTCAGGTATCAGTGACCATAGGGCCATGGACCTGCCGTGAGACTCTCTGGGAGTTTGGTGTGTTATTGGGAGTAGGGGCTTGGGGGGGATTCACTAATATTAGAAGGGAGTCTGGGGTGGGGGCGATGAAGCCGAACCCTCCCTCCTTTTTTCTTTCTTTGAATCGTTATGGGCGACAGGCACTGTGCATCTTCTATGGGCAGTTTGAAGCCCAATGGGCAGGGCAGCGGGGTGGGGGGATTTTGGGGGGAATGTTTGGTTTATATGTTGATTGGTTTGTTTGTTGCATCAACACAAAATCCTGTTTCAATAGACGGAATGCGGGGGCGCATTGGAAGTACCGGGTAGACGATAGTGGGTAGTGAAATAAAAGTTTTACGTTGGAAGGTTAACGGGTTAGGGGATAAGATCAAACAAAGTGTAGTTCTTCAATTCCTTAAACGGCAGGCACCGTGCTTCAAGAGGCGCATCTTATTAGGAACTCATGTAATGCTCTGCACAGAATGGGGTACCAGATATTTGCACACTCGGGGTTTACGTCAAGCTCAAGGGGAGTGGGTATTTTAATTTGTAAAGCATTTCCACTGGCAGTGCCCTCCACATAGGAAGATGGGAGGGGCTGGTATATTGGAGTCACGGGCATGTGGGAGGGACAACATATAACCTTTTTGTCTGTTTATGTTCCGCCGGGGTTACAAGGCACAACACTGGCAGATCTGGGGACGGTCCTACTTTCGCTCCCTGAGGGGCTATTACTCTTGGGAGGCGACTTCAACGCAGTAGTCTCTGATAGGATGGACAGGTATCCCCCACGGGAAATGGGTAGGGCGATACGGTGGCTGCCTGACTTTATAGAAGCAATGGGACTTGTCGATAGTTGGAGGTTACTCCACCCAGATCAAAAACAGTACACTTTTCACTCTGGGGCACATGATAGTCTCGCGCCTGGACTACTGTTTGGTCCCCGCTGCACAAGCCTCAAACAAGGCGGAGGTTACACATTTAGCCAGAGGCATATCAGATCATTCTCCACTTTGGATTCACATTGTCATAACCCGGGGCAAGGCGGGAAGGGTGGCTCCAATAAATCTGTGGTATTTGCGTAACCCGAAGACCCGCAAAGACCTCCTCACTAAGCTAGATGACTACTTTGTCAATAATGTGGTTTCTGTGTCTTCGCCTGGATCCCTATGGGAGGCCTTTAAGGCAGTGATCCGGGGCCACGCCCTGTCTGTGATAGCGGGAACTTAGAAGGCAATTGGTGGAGTTGGAAACTGATATCAGCAAACTGGAGGGTGAACTGGAACTGGAAGTGACGCGGGCTAAGCTTCACCAGCTTAGCCTAAAGCAGCACGACTACAGGGCATTGGTCACCGATAGGGCTAAGGCTCTTGGTAGGGAGCAAGAAGGTAGATTGTATGAGCTGGGGGACAAGGCAGGGAAGCTTATTGCATGGCTGGATAAGAGAGATTGGGCTTGCCTGTTGGTCCCTGAGCTCCTGACGAAGGAGGGGACGTGACTCACTGAACCGCTGGAAATAGTAAACACATTCGCTGCGCACTTCCAGGCTGTATATACATCCGTTTCTTCCTGCCCGGAAGCTGATTCCCACTTATTGCTCCGAGATCTACAACTCCCATGTCTTTCTCTTGAAGATCGGCAGTTTATGGACAGTGCGATGACAGCGGATGAGATTGCCCTGGCCATCCGTTCGTCGAACTCCGGTAAGGCACTGGGCCCCAACCGGCTGCCCATTCGCGCCTTACTTGAAGGAAATTTTCATGGATCCCAGGGACGCAGGGATTCTCCCTAGAGATCAGAGAATTATGTCGATAGTTGTGATCCATAAGGAGGGCAAGATTAAAGCAAGCTGTGCCTCCTACATGCTTATTTCACTCCTTAACACCGAGCCGAAGATTTTGACCAAGCTCCTGCCAAATAGACTGGTAAAAGTAATCAGCGATCTGGTACACCCCGACCAGTCGGGCTTTATGCCCCATAGAAACACTGCCCTAAATCTGCGCAGACTGCACGGGGTGTTGGCCAGGGCTCACACTCTACAGGAGCCAGCTATAATTGCGTCACTTGACCCAACAATGGCATTTGACACGATAGAATGGCCTTACTCGTGGGCAGTTTTGGCGAAGTTTGGGTTTGGCCCCGGGTTTATCGGAGGGGTGCGTCTGCTGTACTCGGAGCCGCTAGCTCAAGTAGTAGTGAATAATAGAGCTTCGGCTCCCTTCTTGCTGGGACGGGACACCAGTCAAGGTTGCCTGCTGTCTCTCCTTCTTTTCTCTCTGGCTCTTGAGCCTTTGGCCACCTGGATACACTGGGAACCTTCGATCAAAGGTCTGCAGTGGACCCCTGAATGGGAGGACCGGATATCACTGTATGCAGATGATATACTGCTTTATCTGACCTTTCCGCGTACATCTCTTATTGTGGTCTTTGATGTCCTGGCTTCCTTCAGGAGAAACTCAGGGCTTTCCATCAACTGGGAGAAATCCCTGCTGTTTGTATTGAGGGGAGACTCCCTGTCCCTCAAAGAAACTGTCCTATACAGGTTAACACAGAGGGGTTCAAATATTTGGGTATGAGGGAGGCATATCTTTCCCAGATATCAAGATATATTACTGGGCGTCCCAGCTGGCCGCAATCAACCATGGCACATATGGCCGGATTTATGACCCTGGATATGCCATGGATAAATGGCTTCTCCCTGGGGCTAGGTATAACAGAGCCCGTCATTCTCGACCTAATAGACTGACATTGACGGGGCCAACTAAACACTCAGTCAAGGTTTGGCATGTGGCCACGGGTGCACTGGGCTGGAAGAACAAGCTAACTATGGCCACCCCGCTGTGGGATTCGGAACAATTAGGCACGCTCTGGAAGACGAAAGGCTTCGACAAGTGGGATCTCATAGGATCTCATAGGAATTTCCACGATTAAAGATATCTGGGGATGGGGGGGAATTAAATCATTCAAGGTTATTCAGGTAGAATATAAACTTGCAGAGTCCGAATACTTCAGTTATGGATAGATTTGTTACTCCCTTCTCTCTGTGCTTCCCGGGGAGTCGTAGCCGCCAGAGGCGTCCCCCCGAAGGACAGGATACTAGACGGGCACCTACCTGACAAAACTATCTGCTTGATTTATAAGAAATTGATCAATCACAAGCCTGACCCTCTGGAGGTGCTGAGAGACAAATGGACACTGGACGGAATAGAGCTGTATGAGGAAGATTGGCAAACAGCTGTGTCCTCCCCTAAGGAGGTCGCAATTCCTGCCTGCTTGCGATTAGTTCAGCTTAAAATTCTCCATAGGATCTACATCACGGGACCGAGGCTGGTGCATATGGGACTCTCAGACAGGGGGCTATGCAAACGACAATGTGGTCAAGTGGGTACCTTTATACATATCATCTGGGAATGTGAGCTTATCAATACATTTTGGCACACAATACACGATACCGTATGTTATGTTATGTTATGTTATTCGGCGCTTGTAAAGCGCAAGCTGTCGCTCCGGAAGGAGCATCCTGGCGCTATAGGAAATAGGGTGAGTGTTATGAAAGAGCGCTATGTGCATTCAGCACATAAGAGTCTGTTATGTTAGATATCCAGGTTTTATGTCTCTTCCTAAAGAGGGACTCCGTAGGCAATATTCTCAGGGCATTGGGCATGGCATTCCATGCTTTGGAGGCCAAAACATTAAGTGTTTTTCCACCTTTTAAGTAGGAATTTTGGGGTGTTCACGAGGTTCTGCCCTGCTGACCTCAGAACTCTGGAGGCGTTATAGCGGGTGAATCTGTTTGCTAGATACTTAGGGACGATATTATTTAGGGCTCTAAAAGTAGTCAGTAACATTTTAAAAAGAATTCTTCTATGGATCGGGAGCCAATGCAAAGTTGTAAGTGCTGCTGTTGTAAGTGCTGCAGATGCTGAAGATTGCCTAGGAAGTTTAAGTACCAGCCGCGCGGCTGCATGTTGAATACTCTGTAATTTCTGCAGAGTTTGTTTTTTTGCTCCTGCCATCAGCCCATTGCAGTAATCGACATGGGAAAGTATCAAAGAGACTGCAACAGATTTTCTAGCCTCCATAGGCAAGAAGTCAAAAAATGTCTTCAGGGATTTTATCATACTAAAACAGCAGCCAGCTAAACTTCTTACATGTGGATCAAAGGATAGTGAGGAGTCATAAAGGATACCCAGGTTCCTTGCCGACTCGACCGCAGTAGGTGGGGGAGTGGTGACCTCCGGCCACCATTTATTAGGGCAAAACTCCGCATTTTTCCCCATGGGCAGGATTTCCGTTTTGCTTGAATTGCATTTAAGATGGTTACTGTCCATCCACCTAAAGATCTCAGTCAAGCAAATTTGGAAGTTTAGTTCGGCTTTGGTAGAATTTTTTTCCAGGGAGACAATCAATTGCGTATCATCTGCATAAGAAGTAACGCATTTGCCGTATGACTCAATCAGGTAAATGAGGGGCATCATATATAAATTAAAGAGGAGGGGACTCAGGATTGAGCCCTGAGGTACTCCCGCATCAATTTTTTTTTCCTTAGAAACGAAAGTGCCCAAAGATATGAATTGTGTTCTTTCCGAAAGGAACAAACTGATCCAGTTAAGGGCCCTATCAGTGATGCCGTTGTTTCTCAATCTATCAATTAATATTTTGTGGGAGATGGTGTCGAACGCCGCATCGAAACATACATAAAGTCCCTGGGGTGTCTCTTTCACTAGAGGCAAGGAGGTGCTTACTTAATATCTGGGGACCTACTGATTTGAATACCTCACAGATGCAATGGGCTACTTTGCGATTCATGATTGCCAAATGAAATTTTGCTCAATTGTGGGGAGCTGGCCAACCACCCCCCCTTGAAGTGTGGGAAAACAATTTGGACTGGTGCATGTTTAGAGAGAAAATGGCATATCTTGCGAGGGGATGCCCTCGAAAATGGTCATTGATTTGGGGGCCTTAGAATAGCTACAGAGGGGGAATTTGTACACCACCCCTTGCTGCCACTTTGGACGACCCTCCTTCTCAGTGAAGTTCCCATATAATCATGAACGTTGTTTAATCTGTTGCCCCCTGATGTATGCCCGGCTGCTTTAATTGACCCTCTGTAATGTGAGTTAACTGATGCTTTTTCAATAAAAAGAGTTATAAAAAAAAAATACAAAAATCCAATCAATAGAAAGTCTTTAGTAAATTATGTGCCAAAAAAGCATCATGCAGCACCTTTGAATATCTGGTGATGTTGAACCGCGTTAAAGTCACACTTTCAGGCTCACCGCGATTGAGTGCAGGTTGGCGACAGTCACCAGATTAGTCCAGCTGAAAGTTTACCTTGTTAAATCAGAGTCCAGTTCCCAGTGCGGGGAGCAAGAGGCAGGAAGAGCATTGCGAGAGGCTGCTGGAGTAGCACGAACAGCAGGCTTGGTGTCGGGAACAGGCGTTTCCTGGGCATAGCGTTGGTGGTCGCCGCGAGCGGAGCTTGGCATTCAATCGTGCCGCAATATTTTAAAACGCACTGTGACGTTTACGGTCGGAAAGAGCCCAAAACTTCAATACAGCTCTCTGAGGCCACACCAAGGGTCTAGGCCCTAAGGTGCACCGCATGGGCATCAGGAATTCGCTTCCGCTAAGTCCAGAAGCTGGTGCAGGATAATGGGGAGCCTTTTGGTACCTGAGGCTGAAATCAGGAGGCCAGCAGACTACCATTGGAGTCACTCTTGTAGCCCTAGCTTCAAGATAAAGTGTCAGGTTCAATTCTCCTCTCCCAGGCAAGAGGACTGCAGGGCAGCAGTTCAGCAAAGCAGCAATCCAGCAGGTAGGCAGTCCAGCAATGTAGCAGTCCTTTCAGCAGCACAGCCGCCCATCTTCCTGTCAGAGTCCACAGGTCCAGACGTGTACAGAAGAGTTGGTGCCTGAAGTCCTCTTTTTATACCCTGGTGCCCATCTTCTGAAAGGAAGGAGAAGCATCTAGATAGTGTGTAGGAAGCTGGCTCTATACATACTATAACAAAGTGAGGTATAGTGTGTACAGAGTCCAGTGGAACCCCAAATGTAGGCAGAGGTAAAGTTAGATAGCACCTCACTCTCTATTTGTGGTAGTGTGGTCGAGCAGTAAGGCAGTATCAGAGGACAATTTTAAGCATTTGTTGTACACACTCAGTCAGCAAATGAATTAACACACTCAAAGACTGAACTTCAGACCAATTTGTTTTTGTATAAAAATATTCATTTAGTTATTTTATTTTCTAGAACCAAGCAAGCCTAGCACAGGTAAGTTCTAAATACTTTACAGTAGTAGTGCAGTTTGTAAACAGTTTGAATTGTAATTTTATATGCACTTTGTTTCGACTTACAGTGTGGTTGCAAAATAATGCAATATTGCATAAAATAGACTTGAATGGGCCTTTCAGTAAAATACCAGGTAAGATACTTTTTAGATTACTTTTCTTACTCAGAGTAGTATACCTGGAGACTGGGACATTTCCTGTAAACAGGTAAGTAAAATCATTTTGGTTAAATAGTACAATTTTAAAGAATTTCTTTAGGTTTTCAAACTCCAAACTTTTACAAGAAAATCAGTCAAAGTTATCCTATGAAGGGAAATAGTGTTATCAGTTTTCAGGTAAGGTTTGGTAGTGGGAGTTGAGGTTCTGGGGGTGGACTCAGGGGTCCCCCAGGGTCAAGAATGCACTCTAGTTACACCCTCAGCAGCACTACTGCGGCTGGGTGCAGAGTGCACGGGACCCAATGTTATCCAATGGCAATAGGGGTCCTCCGGTTGGTGGCTGCTGATGAGCAGGCCACTTGGTTGTGGAAGCAAAGCTTCTAGACTTTAGCTAAGGGCAAATTGGGAAACAAATTAGCACCAAAGGTGCACCCTCATCGGCACTAGGGCGGCCTGGTGCAGTGTGCGGTTTCAAAGTTGTGCCCCCTGTTGTTTGCAATGGGGAACCTGTGGTTTGCAAAAGCACTGCAGGCTTGGGGACAAAGGTCTTCTGGGTGCGACCACCACTTCGAGAGATAAGTTGGGAAGCTGGGGGTTGGTGCAGATTTGCGGTGTCCAGCCGGAGCCAGAGGTTGCAGATGAATAAATCCGGTGTTCATGGGAGAAACAAGCTTTGTGGTTAAAGGCAGGCAGGTCCTCCAGTGTTTCATGGATGCTCACTGCAGGAGACCCCAGGATTTCACAGGAGCAGGATCGAGGTGGGGACAGGCCAGTAGGGCTGGGGCCAAGTCAGTGGGTGTCTTCCTCTCGTTAACTTCTGCACAGCTGTTCGGTCCTTCTTCTTTTCTTGTAATTTCTTCTGGTCTGGGGAAGCAAGGTTTAGGGGGGGCCCTAAATACTAGTTTTAGAGGCATTACAGGTAGGTAAAAAGGTTGGGACAATGGGTCTTTTCCCTGGGGTGGGTACACCCACTACTATGCCACCCTCCAGTGGGAGGGGGCATAAGCCATTCCCTGGTTGGCTGAGTCCCCCATCTGCAAGATGGCAAGGTGGCGGGGACTGAGAGTTGTGCTTCACCTCGCCTGCCCCACCTGAGGGGTGTAGGTAACAGAGATGGGCACACCTCTCTTCCTCACTTGTTTTTCCCACCGGTTCTCCCGCCCAATGTGGGGGTCAGAACCAGTGGGGTCCAGTTGCTGAGAGCAGCAAGTTGCCTGGAGAAGCTCACAAAGGTGGCAAGCCTTTACAACTTCCCCTTCATGAAGCCTGCCCATCCTGGGGGAGGAGGCTTGGCACTTCGTCCCAGGATATGTATTGTTTCAGGCCCCAGAGAGCAGCAGGCTCTAGATCCAGGGGTCCAGAAACATGTCTGGTGGTGGCAGCTGAAAGCAGCCACTAAGCCTGGACACTTGTGGTAGGTTAGTTTTCACGGGGCATCCCTAAGATGCCCTATGTGTGCATTTTGCATTAAATCCCACACTGGCATCAGTGTGGGTTTAATGTGCTGAGAGGTTTGATACCAAACTTCTTAGTTTTCAGTGTAGCCATTATGGTGCTGTGGAGTTCGTAATGACAAACTCCCAGCCCCATATATTCTTAATGGGAGCACTGCATTTACAATGTCTAAGAATATCCTTAGACATTGTAGGGGTACAGGGCTCATGCACCTGTACCCTTACCACTGGAATAGCGCACCCAGCTAGAGGGGTGACAGATCTATGCCAGGGCAGTGGGTTGTAGGCTTGGCACACAGGGGTGTGTGCCATGTTGACCCTTCACTTTTTTCTGCACCAAAACACGTAGCCCGTAAAGGCAGTGTGTGAGTGTAATGGTACAGGACCTCTAAGGGTGGCACAATAAGTGCTGCAGCCTTTAGAGGCCTTCTCTGGTCACAGTGCCCTGGGTACCTGTGGTACCATTTACTAGGGGCTGACCTGTGGCCAGATATGGGTTTAGGCTTCAATGCAGTTTTAGGGAAAGGATGTAGGCCCTGGGTACCTGATTAGCAGGAGCACAGGGCACACTCAGTCAAAGCACATCAGCAATTCAGCCAAAAGTGGGGGCAACCATGCAGAAACAGGGCACTTTCTCACACAGTGAATTGCAATGAATTTCTTGATTCCCTTGCCCTTGCTGCAAGCTGGCTGCAGTAACAATATGGAGGAGATAGGTCATTTGTGTAAGGGCAGAGCACTCCCTATTCAGTTGCAAGTGGGGCTGTGCTCTGCTCCTACCCCTTATCCTGCAAGCAGATGGAAAATCCAGGCCTACCTAATTCCTCTATTGTGTGACTCTCTGGCTGGGAGGAATTCAGAAAGTCCAAGTGTCAGTTGCACCCAGTCATGTGACCTAAGACAGGCTACAGGAACAAAAGGTCTAAGGGTAGGAAAGCGCCTGAATGTATGATTAAATAGGGTTTTTTATCAAAATTCCAAAGATGTGAAGCCAAAGATGTGAGACATGGCCTTCCAACCTGCTCCCAATTGAAATTACAGCTTTTTAAATGTAATAAGGGCTCTCCAATGTTATCATGTGGGAGGGATAGGTCTCACAGTAGTGAAAAGCAAATGTGGGTGTTTTACTACCAGGACATGTAATTCTTAAATATGTGTGTGCTACCTTTAAATCACACAGCAGCCTTTTAATTACACAGCACTCTGACTGCTGGGCCATTGCAGATATGGGGAGAGGTACTGTAATAGAGGTAGAGGCATTAGGGTATATATTGAAGTAGAGGTACTAGAGTATGACCACAGGTTGAGGTATTAAGATATATGTAAGTCTAACGATGCTTTTGTATAGCTTGAAGTACAGAGAAAATCCAGTTTAGGTACAGATACAGGGGCAGTATACATGTGGTGGCAGTGGTGCAAAGACATGAGAAGGAGTAAAGTTGCTAGGGTAAACGTTACGTTACAAAAGCTTTATTCGATGATTAGACTCATCAAAGCACAAACATACATTTAAAATACATCATTAAAAATATTTCCTCATTAAATACAGTATTTTTTTTTTAAAGAAAATCATGCAGACATAGACAATTAATCGGAGCAAAGAAGCAATATAAGACTTTGGTACATAATTGCAAAGATGCCAGATAGGATACCCCAATCGGTGTACTCTAGAGAAGGGCCCTCCGTCTGATAGACCATGCCCACCCCAGGTACTTAGCTGTTGCTAGGACTACAGGCATATGGGTGGAAGTGCAAATGATTCGTAAGGCCTCAACACCCCTGGATGTCCCTAGGGTAAACATAAAGGTAAGAGTAACACAGTCTGTGTAATGGTATCAATTATAGGGTACAGATATGGATTGTACGTGGCTCAGTGGTTAGAGGCGGCAGACCCAGAAGCTGTGATCGACCGTGGACCAGGGTTCGATTCCCCGCCTCGGCAGGTCTAGGGCTCAAAATTCCATGGACTCGATAATTCTCGCTCTGGTGCCTACTCAACTCACTGGGTCACACTCTGCGACTCTGGGCAATAGCTTGCTTAATCTCCACTACGGCCCCTCGCGGCGGGATGCCTGGCTTTCACCTTGTGGACACCCTGCCGGGGTTTCTCACAGGGGAATACCAGGACGGGTTCCCTAAGCAAGCGCCGGGACGCTTACGGGCAGCTGTGCGCTTTACAAGTCCAGCACATTTACATTTACATTGTGGAATTATGTTTTTTAAATAGGCACAGAGTTACTATATTCCAAGTAGTAGCAGAAGTAGTATATTTTAAGCAGGAACAGAAGTAGCAGGATATGTAGGTAGAGACAGATTTGTGAGCTCAGGGTGTAAGCTTGGGTAGAGGGTTTAGGATATAGGTAAGGGTGGAAAACAAGGGAAATTGTCAGTGGCCAAACATGGCAGATGAATCTCTTGCGTGCTCTCATGGGAGGTTTTACAATTGTACACTTTAACCCTCAAATAAGGCCCCCTCTACTTGTAATCCACCTGACAGGAGAGGAAAAAAGCAAGTAATCGCCTCCTTGTACCTGATAGTAGAGAAGCAAGGGATGCTTTCCTAAGTGGATAAAAAACATAAAGCGTGAAGATCAGTCGCTAAGTCCAGGTGCCGAGAGAATGATCTGGAATAGCATGCCCTAAGTAAGAGAGTGGGTCTGTGGCTCCTGGACCTTCCAAGGGCACCCAGAGAACGCTAACTTGCAGCTGAGCTGTTTGGGAACTATGGTTTACATGAAGAACTGCTTTCAGTTTGAGAAGGTCGGTCAATAATGCCCCAGTTACCAGTACGGCAAGACTGCTTGCAAAGACAGTTGTGTGTTTTTTATGACCCTGAAGTCTGCATTTTGTGGTGGAAGAAACCGACATTTTGATACTTGTTAGTATGAAAGAAGGGAGTATCACCTGATTGTCTACAAAATATATCTCTTGTAGGGAGTTTGAACGAAAAACTGGATCGCCATAATCCACTACTTTATGGCCTTTCTTCTTAAACAAAATGCTCCTATCTTGCAAATAATTCCAAAAAACATAAAGAACAACAAAATGGTACACTGAGGAGTAGAGGCGAAGGCAGATAGATGGACTAGGGTATAGGGTATGGGATCTGCTATAGAAGAAGTGGAAGCTATGTGAGGGTGTGTTTTGGGATGAAACTCTGAGCATATAGGCAGCTGATAGAGCACAAGGGTAAAAATATTTAGTTCAAGAGCATCTGGAGTATTGGAAGAGTGATGAAGATGCGGAGTAAGAGAGGAGAAAGTAAGCCAAACTTCAATTGATAGATTAATAATGGACCATTGCCAAATAAGGCAATACATGACCAACATTGAAATATCACGGTTGTAGACATGGAGAGAGAAGGAAAGTAGACAGGGAAAACAGGGGGCTAAAGAAGAAATACCAAGGGCACTACTACCCACCCCCAAGACCCCTTCACATAAAGGAGAAATCATTGATCCATGTGATAATGGAACAAGGGAAAACGAGGATTTGTTTGAACAGAAACAGCCTTTACAACGGAAGCATTACAACGCATGCCATTACAACACGTCATTACAACGTGAAAGGTCCCTACTGTTGCACACACTGGAGTTGGAATAGTAAATTATACTATTCTAACTTCCAGTGCACCCCTGACAGCAAGTCGGGGTAAAGGTATGCATTGTAACGCAATGCGTTGTATTGACATGCGTTGTAACATCACAGAACCGTTAATCATGAAGGTTTTTCACCTGGATAGATTCCACATCCTGAGAGTGCACTTACTTGAAAAAACACATTTCTCCAGAACACCCCCTTCGAATATTTTCTGTGTTTTCTTAATGCAGAACCACATACAGCTGCGAGAGATGGCCCCTGCATATTGCTATTTTGAAAGTGAACTTATGACTGCAGCACACAAACTATTCGAATACGCAAATATAACGTTTGACATTTTACCCGCTATCTATTTCTTAGACTATGAATAAGACATGCACAAAAAACACTCGCCCAAGTCACCATCAGTCATCACAAAAGAACTAGTTTTCTTTTCGTGCTAACTAATTAATAAGAACAAGGAATATAGAGGTCCCATTTTTCAGAAGCTGCAGTATTAACTCATTTGCAATTTTGTGCACGACACGTCTCTTAAATCCCCAGAGAAGTTGACAGCTGGAACAACAACATCAGCACTGAAATAAACAGACGAGAAACATTTAGTATTGCCTGAGCTGCAGCTGGCAGCTGGTAAAGAGGAAGGCATTAAATAAAGACAAAATAATTAAAAGTAAACATACGCCAAGATAGGCTTCATTAGAGTTGTGCTTTTGTTTATTGTGAAGGTAAACAGGCACCGGCCTCGACAATCCAATCAGGCATCCCACACACTGCACGAAAAACTAGCTATTATGTTTTTTAGCAGGTGAATTTAATGAACTTAATACTTTTTTCGTTAAATAAATGTAAAGAAGCCTTCTGGGATGAAGAACAAAAGTATTGTTATGAGAAAACAATGCCCTACGCTCTCGTCCTTAATTTAGCTGTAAAATGCATCTTGAAGTAAATTGAAAGATCGGTAGAGGAACTGGTGGGTTTAGGGCGTTCTGGAATGGGATTCATTACATTGTGGAGGCATTTGTCGTCTGAAGACTAGGATGGTTGTTAATAACGTTTATGTGGGTGCTCACGTCACAGCAAGCGACGCAAAGCATTGCATCAATTTTCATGGACGGTGCCTACATTAGGGTGTGAGGGCGTTGCCCCACTTATATTTTGACCCTCTTTGCCCCCCAATTCAATTAAATGTAAATGCTGCTAAAACAGTTTTTAATTATATTGAAGACCTGCCGTGGCCGGCTGCCGTAGCGGGTTACAGCATCGGGGGCGGAGGCGGGGCCTGGAGAAGCTGGTGCAAGTCCGAGGAGGGCGTGGGGCTTAACAATATTGACAGACTGACTGACAGAGTCCAAGTGCCATGCCGGGTTGCACTGCTGCAGCTCTCTGGTCAGCCTGACGTGCATTAGAGGCCTCTCAGCGTCTCTTCACTTGTGCATGCTGGGGGTGACTCAAAGAGCCGCACACACCATGCTCAGTATGAGCGGTGAGGTTGCCTGCCCCAAGCAATCCAGGCGCTCCTGTAACAGCAGGAGCAGTGTCTGGATTGGTTGAGAGATGCAGTATGAGTGTGTGCATGTTGTTGTATCTGGAGAGGTGCCCCGGCCCTCGCTTGCCGCACCATTAGGCCGCTGTGCGCGCAGCAGAGAAACACACCACTTGCATGCACACTTGGTGTGGACTGACCCGGTGCAGTCAAGTGCACCCATTTATTTGCGCGCTCCGCTCTTCCAGGGTGAGCACGTTGGTGTTACATATCTAGCCGCCCGAGTTCAGCTAGACCGCTGACTCATTACATCCCATCCAAACTCAGTCCTTAACTTTTCCTCGACTACTCTGCCGGTTACTCACTTGACAAGCAAATTCTCTCAGGCGGGTGCTCAGCCGAGGATTTTCTTTCAGTTCATATCTGGGGTTTCCACTTCTGGTGCTGGGGGAGGATCCAGGTCCCTTGGACGTCGGCAGTACTCCTGGGTCCTCGCTGGCCGCCTCCTCACTGGGCATGGCCAGTGGTGGTTGGGCCAGTTGACTCTCCCTATGCTCATTGTGCTCAGCTTGGGGGATCTCCCACTCACCCGGGGCCTTATCAGTCTCTGCACCAGTGGGAGGTTCAGGCACCTTTTTGAACCAGGAGATGTTTTATGCTACCGTTTCTCCTCCTTTCTCCACCAACACCATGGTTCCTTTGACACTGACTACTGTCCAGTACACAGGTTCATAGCGGGTCTGGGACTTCCCTCCTTGTCGCCTGTCCTTTATTACCACAGTGTTCCCCCTTTGTATCTCATGGGACACTGCTCTCCTTGTCTGAATGCCAGCAAGGTTTTATTTTTCTCTCCTCTTGATGGTGCCTTCTTCATCATAGGGGCTCGGTGCCCACCCCAGGAAAGTGAGAAGGGTATCACGCGAACTCCGTTGAACATGAGTGCCCACAGCGCTTGAGGCGTGGGTCTGTGGGGGGTACTCCGGTAATCTCAGAGGAACACCTGCAGATGTCATTCGGGGTCCACGTTCTCGGCCACAGCAATGCGAGAGTATTGTTAAGAGTCCTCATGAACCTTTCAATCTCCCCGTTGGCCTGAGGCCATTGTAGGGTGATGCGGCGGTGTTGTTTCCTGTGATGTCGTAGGAATTCTCTGAACTCATTTCTCTGAAATCGGGGTCCATTCTCACTTTTGATTTCATACGGCCATCCAAACATTGCGAATATCTTTTCAAGCACCAGGGCGATTTGGGAGAAAGTGGTAGAACTGACAACCTCCACGAGGGGATACTTCAAGGAGCTGTCAATCAGGGCCAGGGTTATCCGACTGTCTGGAAAAAACACCCAAAATCGATGCTCACTTTCTCCCATAGTCCTTTCCCGTGTTCTTCTGTCTGAAGGGGCACTGGTCTCTCTGACGCGCTTGTCACTTGACAGGCTGGGCATCTCCTGACGGCCTCTTCGATACGGGCTTCTAGTCCAGGAAACCAGACCTTCTCCCTCATGCGGGCTTTCATCTTTTCTACTCCGTGGTGCCCCCATGGGCCAACTGAGTTGCCTGGTGTTGGAGGGATGCCGGAATGATGATTTGAGACCCTCTCAGTAAGATTCCTCCCTGAGTGCCGCTCAGTTCGTTTCTGATCCTCCACATTTGCATGAGGCTTTCCTTCTCGGGTCCTGACCAGGAGTTGGCGAATTGCAGGAATTGATGCCATTGCCCTCCTTGGACGGCTGCACAGACTTTGGAAATTAACGGGTCTCTCTCTGCTGCTGCACCCACATCTTCCAGCGTGAACGCTTTGGGACACGTGATGGTGGATATAGGAAGGTGGAATCTGACTGCATGGTTGCCACCACTTTTTTTCTGGTGTTTTAATGGTTTTTGACTTAGTTTAGCTGGGATCCTGCTATTCAGGACCCCAGTCTATCTGCTTTCTCTCTACAATGATTCAATGTACTTTAGGTACACTCCTGTTCGGTTACTGAGGTACCCTTATGAGTCCCTAGTATGTGGTACACTAGGTACCAATGGCATAGATACCCCAGAGGCCTACCAGGGACTGAACCATGTATTATGCCACCCCTGGGCAGCCATCCAAAATGACACAACAGGTCTGCTAAAGCAGCCTGTGTAAGGTGTTGTATGCATCCCTTACTTAGATATAGGTTCCCTATATCTACCTGATATCACTACACATATAAACCTATCAGTCACCCCCATGGCAGGCCTTATCAATCCTGAAAGCAGGGTGCTGGTTTTTGTGTGAGAGGATGCGGTAAATGCTAACTTTGGAATGGCTGCAAGGAAACATGTCGTGTTTGGTGTCAAACACCTTGGAATCATACCTCCCCACCAGTCCTGGCGGCGGGGGTATGATTCCACCCTTCTAGAGGGAGAAAGATGGCCACACCATTACACCCGGTCCCAGCTTAACAGAACCCTGGCAACACACAATGGATGCTGCAGCCACAGACACGAGTCTGGCCTCCTGCTGCTGGACGAAACTCTGGCATGGGAGGCCTGGACAATAGGTTTCCTGTCACAGGGAGGTGTCACCACCTCCCAGACAGGCTTTAGTGTATTGGGCCTGGGTGGGTGCACTTCAAGAGTGCTTTGAAGTAAGCACTGGGGGCACATTTGGTTCCCTGTGCAAAGCCCACTTCAAACCGATTGCAGGGGCTAGCAGCCCCTGCTCTGGCATGAAACTGGAAAAAGGTAGGTCCCCAGAGTTTGTCCCACCCCTACATTGGGTATAAGATAGGGGTCCCTGGCAACATGACTTTAGATTTACCTGGACGAAACTCTGGTACTGAATCCTGGAACTTCAACAATCTACAAGGCGCTAGATGTCTGAAGGATCTCCCTTGGAGTAAAGGAGTTACTCCCCTGCATGGCAGGCACCAAAGACGCATCTGACCGGTTTGCATCGCCGCAGCTCCCGATGGGCTCTTAGCCACTAGGCTGCTCTACCGAGCTACCACTAGGATATCTTTCAATAAAGGTTGTCTTTAAACCTATCATCAATAAGGGTTGTTTGAACTGCTGCAAGGTGCCCACTAGAACTAGTGGACAGCATATGCCAGGCCAACTTCTCACATTGGTGTGCAGCGGTTGGATTCAAGCTTGCTATTGCTTTACCAGATAATCTCATTGAGTGAATAACTGAAAACAACAATACGTACATATAAATCAAGTTTAGAATAAAGTAAGTTCTACTGAACCTAGAGTTGTGTGTCAAGGGTCTAGCAAACCCTTTCTACAACTCAAGAGAGAGTTTAGTAGTCCCACTAAAGTAGGTAGGTGCAAACACCACACCACACTAGTATGTCTTCAAAGACTGAAGTCAGTGGCCCCAGATTAACTAAGTATGACCATGTCCCATTTCCAGAATTGAGGACCATGTGTACAACTAGGAAATTGAAAACATGGATACACCCAGACACTCAACGCCTCATAGAGGCCTTGCTTTTAGATTACCTCAGAAAGGCCCCAGGGTCTGATGATGCAGGCAGAGTGGGTGGGACAGCAGAAGAGGAAAGGCAAGGAAGTGAAAACATCCAAGACCTGGTCCTTGATGCTGACCAGGGGGATCAGAATGATTCTAACCTGGATAACCAAGTTCTTCCTGTGGATGAAGAAGAGAACCCCAGCGGCCCTCTCTTCACCCCTCCAGGAAGAGTTAGCAGTGTACCTAGTAGGTCTAGAGCTCCTTCCCAGGAATCTCCCCATTCTGGTTCATCTGTAGGGACCGCTGTCTCTCATAGGACCTCAACCACCTACAGGAGAAAGTCTTCCCATGAGAGAAAGTGCAGACTGGTTGAGTTTGAAAAAGAAAAACTCAGAATCAGGCAAGATCGGTTGGCTTTAGACAGGGAATCCCTGGAGCTCCAAAAAGTTAGGGCTAGAGCCCCATGGTGGCAGCATCAGTGTCCCTAGAGGTAGAGAACATACTCATGACCATAGTAACCTGAACAAGATTGTCCTTCCCTACCAGAGTGGGGATGAAATCCGCAAATGGATAACTGCACTTGAGAGGGCCTGTAAAGTACACAGGGTTCCTCAGGAGCAGTGGGCAGCAAACTTGTGGCTCTCCTTTGCAGACAAAGGTAGATAAAAGCTCCTCACTGTAGAGAAGAAGCTCTTATTGATGGGTTTGACTTAACCACTGAGCAATACAGGATTAAGTTCAGAGACACCCAAAAGGCACAGACTCAAGACTGGGTTGACTTTGTAAATTGGGCTACTAAGGCTCTGGAAGGTTGGATACATGGCAGTAAGGTGCATGATTTAGGATTGTACAATTTGATTATGTGGGAGCAGATCCTTAATAATTGTCAAAAACAGCTTTTACACCAGTACCTGTTGGACTCTGATCTGACCTCTCCCCAAGAATTGGGAAAGAAGGCAGACAAATGAGTCAAAGTAAAGCCAAAGAATCAGGGTGGTGACCAGACAAAAGATTATTCCAAGACCCAAGAGAAAGGTAGGAATAAATCAAAAGATAAATCCACTACAGGGTCCCAAAAATCCACATCTGGGGGAGGGTCCCAAACTCCTTCCTCCCCTGAAAAGAAACATTTTTGCCATGTTTGTAAAAATCCTGGCCACTGGAAGACTGATCCCAGTTGCCCTAAGGTTAGCAATAAAGAAAATGTTCTTTCAAGCAATACTACCTCTCCTCCTGGTACTACAAGTAGTAATCCCCCAGGTGGTAGTAATGCACCCAAAAAGTTAGGTGCATTCTCATGGGGAACAAAGGTGGACCCTGGTTTAGAAAGGTCCCCCTCACAGGCCCCCTCATTCTGTGATGGTAGCATGGGATTTGCCACTTTTACTATGAGTCCCAATACTTTGGGCAAGTACAGACGGGAGCCCTTAATCAATGGTCATAACGCTGTGGCCTTCAGGGACACAGGGTCTAATGTCACCATGGTGACAGGGAAACTAATCCCCCCCCCAGCTTTTACCTGAGTTTAAATACCAGGTGGCCAACATTGATGGTATCAGAACAGATCACCTCATGGCCATAGTCAATCTCAGCTGGGGAGGGGTCACTGCCCCAAAGAGAGAAGCAGTGTCCCCAAACTTGCCTGTAGATTGCCTGATGGACAATGATCTGGAGATTTCAGCTGGGCAGAGGTTGAATACCAGGCCCTTTTAAGAATGTTGGGCCTCCCTGAGAGAGTTAGTGGGGCTGTGAAGGCCACATCACAACCCCAGGGAAAGTTTGGAGAAGTGGAGCCTGAAAGAATGACCCACTCCACTCCCCCAGAGAGCAAAGGGGTTGAAGAAGAGTCTTCCTCCCCCCAGACTATAGGTATGGGTCAGCTTCCTCAGGGAACTGATCCTACCCCTAGTGAATAAACTGTCCCAAAGGTAGTCAGGCCTGGCATGGCAGCATCCCTGATGGCAGGGGCCCCTTCCAAGGTGGTACCCAGTCTGGAGCAGGTAAACTCCCCCTCTCTACCCTCCCTCAGTCAGCCCAGGGCTGCAGAGGTCAAGGAGGCAAGTGGACCCTACAGGGCCCACTGTCCAGAGGAACCCCCCATCAGCAGATTAAGGGCACCCAGTCTAGTATCCCTAGCCATGTGAAAATCCCTCAACACACTGAGGGCTCCCCCTTGCCCTTGGGAAGGGACCTCGCCCAGATGGACTATGTTGGGCAAAGGCAAATCTGGGACCAAAAGTTGCCAAGTCTGCCATGCCCCTACAGTGTTCCACCCAAAGGGACCCAACCCCCAGCTGTAGGCAGCCAAAGGTTGACCCTTAGAGCGCAGTGCAACTCGGTCATGGAAAGTAAGGCATCCATGGTGACCAGTGATATGAGGAAGCTGAGACCAACTTTTTTAGGGCCTCACTTATCTACTCAGACACCTCACCAGCCCTGAACTTTACCAAAACACACCACAGGTAGTAATTCCCCATGGTGGAGAACCTCTCATACCCTTAGGATGAGGGATTGCTTAGTCGACCAATAGACGGGGGTAACCATGCTAGTGCAGGTTCTTCCTTATATTGCCACTTAGTCAATAAAGGCTCACCTGGACATGGTTAGCCTCATCTTCTCCTTTTGTTTGGGGAGGTTATGCAGGAAGGTGGAATCTGACTGCATGATTGCCCTCACTTTTCATCTGGTGTTTTGATGGTTTTAGACTTAGTTTGGCTGGGATCCTGCTATTCAGGGCCCCAGTCTATCTGCTTTCTCTCTAAAATGATTGCATGTACTTTAGGTAGACCCTAGTTTGGTTACTGGGGTACCCTTATGAGTCCCTAGTATATGATACACTAGGTACCAAGGGCATTGGTACCCCAGAGGCCTACCAGGGGCTGAAGCATGTATTATGCCACCCCTGGGCAGCCTTCCAAAATGACTCAACAGGTCTGCTAAAACAGCCTGTATAAGGTGGTATATGCACCCCTTACTTAGATATACATATAAACCTATAATTCACCGCATGGCAGGCCTTATCAATCAGACAGGGTGCTGGGTTTTGTGTGAAAGGGTGCCCATGCATGAGCAAGGCCTCTCTGCAGCCTTCGGTATCTATTCTACGGGGTTGTTCTGTGATGCAGCCAGACCATATACTCTTAAGTGCATTATAACGTCGCGGTAAATGCTAACTTTGGAAAGGCTGCAAGGAAACATGTCGTGTTTGGTGTCAAATACCTTGGAATCATACGCCCCCTACCGGTCCTGGCAGCAGGGGTATAATTACACCCTTCTAGAGGGAGAAACATGGCCACACCGGTACACCCAGTACCAGCTTAACAGAACCCTGGCATCACTAAATAGATGCTGCAGCCACAGACATGAGTCTGGCCTCCTGCTGCTGGACGAAACTCCAGCAGGGGAGGCCTCGACAATAGGTTTACTCTTGCAGGGAGGTGTCACCACCTCCCAGACAGGCTTTAGTGTATTGGGGCTGGGTGGGTGCACTCCAAGAGTGCTTTGAAGTCAGCACTGGGGGCACATTTGGTGTCCCTGTGCATAGCCCAGTTCAAACCGGTTGCAGGGGCTACCAGCCCCTGCTCTGGTGCAAAACTGGACAAAGGAAATGGGTATAGCCACTCCTCTTTCCAACCCCTCCCGTAGGTGGGTCCCCAGAGTTTGTCCCACCCCTTCCTTGGGTATAAGATAGGAACCCCTGGCAACAGGACTTTAGATTTACCTGGACGAAACTCTGCTACTGAATCCTGTAAATTCGATGATCTACAAGGTGCTAGATGACTGAAGGATCTCCCTTGGATTAAAAGAGTTACTCCCCTGCGTGACAGGCACAGAAGACGCATCTGACCGGTTTGCATATCCGCTGCTCCCAACAGACTCCGAAGAAATTGCAACACAGGAGATAGGTTCCCAGACTTCCCAGAGGCCAACCCGAGTCCCCAGCAAAGCTGAGATCCATAGTCCTTGTCGGTACTGTGGAACCAGAACCTCTGGACACCATGCACATTTGCAAGTGCACATGCTTCTTGACGATCCTTGAGGCTGTGCATTGGGTTACTTGTAGCCAAGACCTTGAGCAGCATATCCACTGAAGATTGCCAGCCTACACTCCACGAGTGTTCCGTGAGCCAGCCCTTTGTAGTTTCTCTCAAGGTACACTTTTCTTCTTCACGGCAGCAGCATTTTGCAGCAGGTCTCCATTGAAACGACGACAATTCCTGACACCATTTGACATCTATGCACCCGGCTTCCCTGGGTGAGGTAATTTGAGTACTCTGATGCTCCCATGGGTGTTGGCTCTAGAACCTCTTAAGTCTAAAGGGGTTTGCTCAATTCCTCTACTAAGTGTGCTTTATCTTCAAATTCCAACTGCGACTTTGTCCATAGAAGCTAACGGAGCTCGCGGTTGTGTTCTCACACTGCTCACGTCCCCCGTGGGTCCCCTGTGTCACTGCCTTGGGTGGTTCCTTGCGTCCCTGTGATTCTACAGGCTCTAGGCCTTGTGTCTAGTCAAGTTGTGGTTCTTATACCACTTTCTTAATATATGGATTGGTCCCCCCCCCGGGCCCAGTCTATATTGTGCTATTTACTGAAGTACTATTGTGTTTTAATTGTGTACCTTGCTTTGTAATCTCATAAAGAGATAACTAGATAGTGTTTAGTAATAAATACATATATTTTATATATACCTTGTGTGGTTCTCCTTTCATTTATAAGAGTTCATAATCTGGTAAACCAAGCTGCTTTATACTCCTTCAAGAATTAGCCTGAAGGCTGCTCTCCAAAACTACCACTAGGATAGTTATCAATAAGGGTTGTTTGGACTGGTGCAAGGTGCCCACTAGAACTAGTGTACAGCATATGCCAGGCCAACTTCTCACAGTGGAGATCATGTTCAAATGTGCCTCTATTGCCTCGGCATCTGATTCTTCTCCCCCACCATCCTGCGGGGCCGGGTGCCTCGAGAGGAAGTCGGCAGGGTTTTTGGTGCCGGGCCAATAGGCCACTTCCATCTCATTCTGCTGGAGCTCAATGGCCCACCGTTCAATCCTTGGGGGCAGATGGGTTGCTGAGCTGTTGAACAGTGGCACCAGCGGTTGATGGTCCGTGATGACCCTAAATGGTTGGCCACAAATGTACAAGTGAAAATGGTGGCATGCCCAGCGCATGGCTAGGGCCTCCCTCTCGATTCGTGCATAGCGCCTTTAAGTGGGTGAGAGCGCCTTGCTGGCATAGGCCAGGATGCCCATCTTCCAGGTTCCTGTTCTTGAGTGAGGAGGGCCCGAGGCCCACGGGGCTGGCATTCACCGGTATCCGGTTTTCTTGGCGGGGTCAAAGTACACTAGCGTGGTGTTGTCAAGGAGGGCATTTTTGATGACTTGGAATGCTGCTTCTTCTGCTGTTCCCCATTGCCACATGGCATCAGTGCGTGTAAGATTCTGGAGTGGCTCCGCGATGGTAGCCAGGTCAGGGATGAATCGGCCACAGTACGTGGCCAACCCGAGGAAGCTTCGTACTTCTGCTACCGTCAGTGGACCTGAGGCTTCTTTAATTGCCTGGGACTTCCCTGGATCCCTTCTTGGTTGAATGTGTACCCAAAAATGTTTATTGGCTGCTGGAAGAACAGGCCACATGGCGTCACTTCTCTCTCTGGAGAGTGACACTATGGTCCTGGAGCCTCTTCAGTGTGGCTCTTAGATATTTGTAATGCTCCTCGGCGGTCCATGAGTGGATGAGAGTGTCATCACTTACGTACAGTACACCTGGTAGCCCGATTAGGATCTCCTTCACTGCGTCCTGGAACACCTTGTGAAAGTGAAAAAATCAAAAATTTGATAAAGTGAATAAAAAGGGGGAAGAGCAGGTTGCTCATTCCAAAAATACTCCTGGATTAGGAGTGTTTCTGCACTTTAGATTATGGCGCTAACTGCACCATGGGTCTCGGGAGGAGGGTTGGAGCGTACCTGGCACATCGCCCTCAACGCTCTCAGCCCGCTTTTGCACCTAGCATAACCTCAGGACCGGACCCCGACGTAGCGGGCTGAGAGCATTGAGAGCATGTGCCAGGTACTCTCCAACCCCCCTCCCGAGACCCATGGTGCAGTTAGCGCCATAATCTAAAGTATCACATTTTTGATTTTTTCACTTTCACGCCCCCAGGTTAGGGTGGACGATTAGAGAGTCCATGCCGCCGGGGTATAAACTAGTCCTGATGAATGCCTAGGTAAATTTAAACCACTGTAAAGGCAGAAACATGTTGACTGACTAACTCTAATTCTGAATTAACCAATCCATTACCTTTGGCAAAAAATTCAGACACATAACCCCTTTTAACCGTGTCCTAGGGATCTATCATTAAAATATTTTTTGCAGATACCCTTTAGGCACTTTTACTTTTATCCCTCACTGCACGCCCTTTTCACACAACCAGCTCCGCAGACTTCTGGCGTCGTAGCACACCAAAGAGGCATTCGGCCTCTTTTGCTGGGGCCCGATGATGAAGCATGACACTGACTAGGTCGGCGTGTGAGGGCTTTCTTATCCACCCAAAGTGGGTGTGTGATTCCCCAGTTGCATCGCTCCGTCTCTGTGGCTTTTTGAGACCTATTTAACCTCTATTTTTTTGTTTATACGTACTAACCGGGGACTAAGAGAGTGTTCCTTAATCTCCCTACCTCTCCTATTGTTGTTTTGTGCTTAGCAGGGTATCCACCTCCTGGTTTATGACGTGAATGTCTGTGGTGATCTCATTGTCTTCGGACAGTATGTGCATGGTCATCTTGCCTCGGAGTGGCAAGGGCGAGTTACTCCTGTATGCGAAGATGTTCATCTTGGAAGGTCTGAGTTTGGGTTTAGATTTCAACTGGGTGTACTGCTGAATCCCCAAGATGTTACCTGAAGCACGGGTGTCAATTACAGCGTTTATTTCTGATCCAGCAATGTGTACCGTGCACGTGGGCTGGGGCCTCCTTCGTCTTTTGAGCACTTGCGTGAAAGAGACTAGGTACATCTCTCTTTCATCATCTTCGGAGAAGGTGTTGTCGGCTTGGTAGACGTTCTGCTCATCCTTTCTCCCACTGTGGGAGGATGCAAGGGAAACGCTTGACAGCTGTTGCACTAGCTTGCATACCGGCTTTGTTCGTCTCCCACCCTTCCTCTCTGCCTTCCTCCTGCATACTGACGTGAAATGATTCAGGAGGCCGAAGTGGGTGCATGTCTTACCTTGGGCTGGGCATGATTGGGGCAGGTGTTCCTCATGCCCACAGTATCTGCACTGACCTTTAGGAGTTTGAGGTGAGCGGTCCCTTGGTTTTTTGCCTCTATTGCGTGTCCTGACGGCGTCAGCTCTTTCAACTTTTACTGAGTCGCTCTTCTTGGTCGTGCATGTCAGTTCGAGATTCATCTCATCAGCTCGAGTGGCTGACAGGTCGTGCGACCTTGCCATGACCAGTATGTCGTTCATCGGTATATTCGGCTGTTGCAGTATGAGTCCCCACAGCAATTTGCTGTGTATTCCTTGGATGAGATGCGCTCTGATTTCTTCCGCCGCTCTTTCATCCATCAGGTGTGTGCTGGATAGCTCCCTCAGCCTTGCAAGTAACATATCAATGGACTCCCCTTCTCTTTGCCTGTCTTGTCGCAGCTTGAACCGCTAAAAGTCTGGGTTCAATTGGGGGTCGAAATGCGCATTCAGCGAATTCACAGCTGCGTCATAGTCATTTGGGGCTTCGACATTAGGGAGGTGGTTGAAGAGCAAGTAGACTTCTTCCCCAGCACAGTGGAGCATTTGACAGCCCCATCCATCTCCCTGGTGGCGATGAAATAATTTTCATGGCGGCCCAGCCATGTTTTCTACCTGGGGGTGCTGTGGTGGGGTCAGCTGCCTCACTGAACCGGGGTAGGGCGCCAGTGGGAGGGTGTTGTGCCATCACTCGGACTGGGGCCTGGTTCTCCTCTGCATTATCCCCCATACTTCTTAGTGGGGGTGTCTGTGCCTGGACAAGTTCCGGGTACACAGGCCTTGGACTGTGTGGTAGTGCCTATGCCTGAGATGGTCCTTAGTGAGCAGGTCTTGGGGATGGGGAACATCGTTTACAACGCGGTGAAAACACCATGATGCCTTTACAACGATGCCATTACAACGCAAGTCGTTACTACGACTTGCGCTGGATGGCGCTGTTGTATAAGGAATATTGCAATTTTATATTCCAACACCTTCCCTACTGTTACGTGGACTGGTGTTGGAATATAAAATTATAATATTCCACAATCCACGCCCCACAACGCAAGTCGTTGTAACGACTTCCGTTGTAATGGCAGCGTTGTCATGTACCGCGATCTAAAAGATCGCGTTTTACTGACATAAATCCCTTGGGGATGTGTGCCTTCCTTGGCTGTCGGGCTAATCTGCTGAGTTGTGCAGGCACGCTGTGTCTGGAAGCACGTGCTTGCACTGGGGGTGGCTCTTCTCTTTAGCCCACACATGCTTCTCCTCAAATGGCCACATAGGCGGTCCAGCGCGTGTCTTGTACTGGATGGGCCTGGCCTGCTAGTCGTGCCCTGCCGACACACCGGTCAGTGTCAGGGGCATGGCAGTATGCCGATCACGGCTGCCGTGATGTCCTGGGTGCGGGCCGCTGGGAGAAGTGTTTACGCTGGTGACGTGTGCTGAATTATGCGTGACTCGCCACTGCAGCTACCAGTTGCGCCCTGTCTGGGTGGTATAGCAGTCCCTATTTGTTGTGGGGGAAAACCGGAGCATGGATTTGGCTCCACTGCTCGTCGCCAGTGTTGTGTCCGGAGGGGTTGCCCCTGGGCCTCGTTCGCCATGCCACTTGGCCGCTGTGTGCGCAGCAGAGAAACACACAACACATATTCACACTTGGTGTGGACTGAACCAGTGCGGTCACGCCCATCCATTTATTTGCGCGCTCCGCTGTTCCAGCTGAGCGCAAGGATGTTACATATCTGGCGTGGGCCAGCAGAGTTAACCTAGACCGCTGACTCATTACACATGACATGTGACATCACACAGCAGTGGGAGGAGGTAGTGTTTTTGTCTCGTCAGTGCGGCACGAAGATAGACTGTCTACAAGCATTCGTTGCTTGCTTTGAAAAAGAGCTGCATACTTTGATGGTCATCATGCTTCCTTCCAACCCACACACGGTTAAGTCACTTGTTCACATTTATGATATGCATAACTATTTGGCTTTTAAATATGTAGTGTGGGCCCGGTCCTGGCTCAGCAGACTGAATAAACCACTAGCGCGGTGGTGCTTGGACATTCCGGAGTCCATCTGCTTCGGCCGAGTCAAATTATTGTGCAGACTTGTTAGTGCCAGTTATCACTTTAACAGCTTGGCTGGTAAATGTGGGATGTGTTTCGGGGCGGCTCAGCAGACTGAATAACACCCTAGTGCCTAGCTGGGCATTCGGATGTGAGGGCTGGAAAAATAACAAAGAAAGCAAAAGGGGCTGAGCCATGCTGAGGCCACAGGCCATAAATTCTCACATCTCAATTTCCCTGTGGTTTCCTTTCTTTCCTTCGCAATGTAAACTAAACAGAGCCAACCCAATTCTTTGGGAATGAGTGGAGGGCTGAAGTGAAGCCACGAGCAGACACCCTGGTCCTGCCTTTGCTGGAGTTTTTGGAGGACTGCCTGGGCACATTGCAAGCATACACATACTCATGAATACAAAATCACAATTTTGCAGCATAGATCAAGGGTAGTAAACATGTGGATGTTATTGATGTGCCTACTACATATTACCATACACATATTTGTGTTGTGTTGCACTCTACATGAAGGTGAAGTCTTAATAGCGACAGATAGTATTTATGGGCCATATGTATTAAGGCCAAATGGGTTAGCAAACGCCGAAATTCGCAGAATTTCAGCGTTTGCGAACCCATTTTCGCAAAATGGTATGTATGAAAGTATTTGGGTGCAAAATAAGGAATCGCAAAATTTGCCCTTCCTTATTTTGCGATTGCAGTTAAGGATTCGCAAATTTTGCGATTCCTTGATTGCAATGTATGATGCAAAAATAAATTCCAAAATGCCCTTAAGGAATCGCAAATTACCACCAACTTGTAGTTGGAGGTAATTTGTGATTTCTTTTACAAATGCACTTTATGCAATTTGTAAAGGTGGCATGTGACGCTCATACATGCCCTTAGGGCATGTATGTTCGCCATATGCGCACACAGGTTATTTTCAGGGGTGCTAGTATATAAAACAAGGGGACCCGTAAAGGTAGCGAGGGACCTCGGGTAATTTATATGTTTAGAGCTAACAAAGGTCCTAAGCTTTAGGAAGATATAACATGTGAAAATAAGCATAGACTTGAAATGAAGACTATGTATCTTTTACTCCAATGTCCAGCCGGACAAGGAGGTATTTATTTTAAAGATTTGGTGCATATATACAGGATTTGGGAAGTGGAGCAAGCCACAATTTACTGGGCACAAGCCTGTACTGAGTCCGGGAAAAGGAAAAGACAATACATGGGGGAAGAATAGAATAACAGGCAAACAAGTTGGAGAAAAACGGTGGCTTAAAGTACAATGAAGTATTACATAAGCTCAGAACCGACAGTAACTGCAACACATATAACAAGTTTGAAAAGGGAAGCAGTACTGCACAAACTGTTGACGTTACGTTTCGATCCCTGTCTCCAAAAATTAAAATGGGATCATCTTCAGGACTACAATAAACATTTTGCCCGAGTGTATTTTTAAACAAGCCTGTAAGGTTAAACAGGAGAAAAGGAGGGGAGAGAGACAAGTTATCTCAGAGGAGAATCATATACAGATTTAAAACATTTATATATACCATGTCAATTACATTTCTCTACAGTGCAACCTTTTCAAAAATTATTTAAAAGGTGCTGCGGACGCAGTGCATTCTGTCACAAAAGGGCACGGGTGACGATGTGCTCATTTTTTGTGTGGCATGTCAAG
This sequence comes from Lissotriton helveticus, assembly GCF_964261635.1. NCBI lineage: Eukaryota > Metazoa > Chordata > Amphibia > Caudata > Salamandridae > Lissotriton > Lissotriton helveticus. The sequence goes on along the minus strand of NC_136063.1, from coordinate 1,178,854,221 downwards.
AACCGTGCAACTGAAGGACTCAGATTTAAGCAAGATGTAAGACAATTGCTAGAAAATTGCTAGAAAAATACTAATAGCACGCTTGTGGTAGTGCTTGCGACAAAGTGACCAGACTAGAGGAACTGGTGATGCGTGAATTCGGTGCAACGTGATCGGGAATACACAAGAAGGCAATCCGCAAGAGTGCGCGGTGACCGGAGTGGTTGTGATAAGGTGATATGAATTAACCGTGTCTACATGTGGCCGGTTAAGGAGGCAAACTGACCGGTGCACTTGGTAGGGGTGCGATCGCGGCGTGGGGGAACCAGGTTGAGGGAGGCATCAGTCGATCTGGGGGTATACAATGTCACAATCAGCGTGGGTGTCAACAATTGCTGCTGAGTTGGAAGGGGTATGTAGGATAGTTTACCTGGGGCGCCTGACAATTATGTATGGGCGGCATCCCGGTGCATCTTGGGTATTGGAGTTCCAATCCAGGCACTAAGGGGTGATTTATATGAAAAATTAAAATTAGAATTAGCTCTGGGGCTGTGGAGCCGTGCCAGCCGCGGTGGGCTTAGGTTTACCTTGGTGTATGAGGGGTAACTCCTGGCATGCGGTTGCACCTAGCGTTGGAGGAGTTCGAAGTGGACGCGCACAATGGTGCGAGCCGGTTCTTAGAGTTCCTGCAATGGGAAAACAAGGGTTTTTGCAGGTTCAGGTTAGCAGGGCTGGCCGAATGACAAGGGGAGTGCGAGGGGTGGGGCGGGTTGTGGTATATAAATAAATAATACCGGATCTAGGTTTTACTGGACATAGCAATAACAGATAGCTCAATAAATAAGAGTCAAGATTCGAGGTAGTAGGAGTTTGCAGGTTTTAATACAGCATAAAGGACAGGAACAGGACAACCTGCACGGGAACAGGATGGCAGCGCTGCCGGGGGCAGGATCAGAATCGGCGTAACATTTAATAACAGTGCACAAATATATATACTAAAACAGTTACATTACAATGAATTACAGTAGGCGGAGCAGTGGGTGTGGTCAATAGCAGTCGCGAAAGATAACGGTGAAAATGGGTGTAACAGGGCGTATACATAGACATGTGATGTAAACGTAACAGAATATGTCATAAATGGGGCGGAAACATGGAGGGGGCTTACCTAAGGAGCCGGGACCTCTAACCTAATGGTGCGCGCAAACTGACAATGACGTGTTACTAGGAGAAGCTGGGGGCTATGAACTCTGTGCTAGGAGCAGAGACTGAAGTCTGGAGAGTCAGGGCGACATGTACCTAAACAGTATCTAGTATCTGATGTTTGGAGAACATGTTGATAGAATCCAAAAGTTATCGGGGTAAAGGCTAACGGACTCTAAGACTGGAGCATGCATTATTCTACATGTAGTGCGTGTTGAAGAATATTAAATGACCATTAAATGCAGTATTTCTCTTACATGGAGACGTAAAGGCTAGACAATGACGGAAACTATTGATGCGATTCAGTAGCTTAGGAATGCAGAGAAGGAGGGCTGGACTGATAACTAGAATCATAACATACTCTTGGCAGACTCAGAGGCAGAGCCAGGCTGAGCCGGGCACTGTGAGGCAGGAAGTAAGTGAAGGGTCGAGGATACAGGTGGGGGCTGTATCGCTCCTCAGCGAGGATTCAGAAGACAGGAGCTGAATCTGGTGTCCGGGCCCTTTTGAGGCCTAGAAACGGGGACTTTACAATAAAATAACGTGCACACTGAGAAACGTGGCAACGTAACTTTACATAGGCCTGATACTCGTAGCTTTCACGAGAACTGGAGACTGGCATACTAGAGATGGACACAACTGTAATTGCGTCTTTAATCAAACATGGGGATACATATGCATATTTAATCATGCACACATAACATAAGATGGAGGACACGTAGGGACACAGAACATGGCAAAATTTACTTTTCCACATTCCCTCCTTGTCACTACGTTTCCATCAGGAAACATCAATATTCATGATACCATCTATCATTTCATACAGTATCATTTGCTCGTCTCGAATTTTCTTGGAACGGGATTTAGGACGAGACTTGGGACTAGGAATACAAGATGTAGCACAAATGCCGCAAATCGCAGGGCCACATTGTAAACAGAGGCAGCAACTGAATATGATCGCTACTGCAATACCCAGAAATGACAATACTTTCCATCCCCAGGCGGAAATTATATTCCAGAACCAACCGGACCATGTCCAGGTGCCTGGATCTTGGTGTAACATATGGGCAATTTTATGGAGTCTGGTAATAGCTGAATAAACAGACGGTGCGTTATTAGGAATGAAAATGCAGCAACTAGATCCGATGACTCTACATGCCCCGCCCCTATCGGCCAGTATGACGTCAAGGACGAGACGATTCTGGAGCACGACAATTCTCATAAAGGATTGTTCTTCGGTTAAGTTACCTAGAGCAGAAGTAGTCTCGATCACTACTGCTTCAAGTGTTCTGGTTAATCTACGTATCAGTTTACTATTCACGACAGTACCTAAGTAGGGGAAGACACCTTTATTGATATCTATGTATTGTTCTAGAGCAGTTTCAGTATAATCGACAATCGGGAGATTTCTCTTGTGTCTAGTATGTACTAGGTGGGAATTCCTATGATAGTCAGGTGGGGCTAGGAAAACTGGTGGCAGTAGGAAGGCAATGTAACATGTACCATCCCAATCAAGGGGCAGACGAACATATGCGGTCTGACCACAAACAAAATAAGAATGACGTGAAGCTTTGAAAATAGATTTCCTACTGTCACTATACTTGACAATAGTAGTACAATCACTATGGCCTACATGTACGGAACCATTATTTCGGACACATAATTCACCTTTGACTGGTAATACTGACATAGCAGGTAAGTCTGGAGTAGAATCAGACTGAACATTCAGGACCATAAAATTCGAAGAATAATTACCCAAATTATAAACTTCATTTTCTAGATCTAACCCTGTTCGGTGGGGAAGACCTTGCTTGTCTGGGAAACATGTACTGTTCAGAAAAGACATATCTGTTGAGGATGACGTTAACGTGGACCATGCTCCACACGAACCATTATGTGAAAATGGATAAGGAAAGAGTGGCAGAACTCCCTTCGGTGTCTGGAAAGGGGGGAGTCGACCACACACCCAACAATTAGTGGCATTGCTGGTCTGGTGTGAATAATGTAACATGCGGATAAAGGAGTTATTACGCATAGCAAAATGATAAGAAAGTTCATGAGGAGGCAGATCACTAAACGTGTGCTCTACTGTAACATTAGCAGACTTATTTACATGAGAAACTGAAAAACACAAATAAAATGCATAACTGGTGCAGGAAATCATAATGCTAAAATATAGCAGAAAACATAAAATAATAGTGCAACTTCTAGAGTTCTCACTAACTCTCTCTCTGTGGGGGTCTATTATATACATGTCAGAAACCGGTCTAACCGTTTCACCTAGGGGAGGACTTAGACAATCAAACTGGCTGACTTATTTTACTAGACCTTAGTTTAAGCTTATACTCCTGTTGCGGAGTTTTCTCCAACAGGGAAGGGTTCGTAGCAATGTCTTTTGCGGGACAGTCCTTAAGAATAGTACTTTGGCAGTTTTTAGAATCCTCGGAAACGTTCTTTGAAACAGGCTGTAGTCCAAATTCACATGTGACAGGTGGACCCAGCCCTTCCTGCCTTCCAACTTGACAGCAGTACGGGTGGTGACGAGGAGGACCTGTCGGGGTTCCTTCCAGCGAGGCTCCAGCGGACTTGAACGATCAAAATTCCGGACAAAAACCATGGATCCGGGAACGATTTCATGCGGTGCCACCTCGGTATTGTCTGGAAATGCGGCAGCAACCTGTGAACGACAAGAGTTGAGGGCAGACATCAAGGAAGCTAGGTAATCTGTCAGCATATTACTTGAAACATCGGTAATACATCGAGGTCTAGGTGTACCCCACATGTTAGGGGGGCGGCCGAATACGACCTCATAAGGGGACAGACCTGATCTGGAATGTGCGACCATGCGCATATAAAATAAAGCAACTGGCAGAGCTACTAGCCAGTCTACACCTTTCTCTTTACATACTTTTGCAATTCGGATTTTCAGGGTCTGATTATGTCTCTCTACGAGACCGGCTGCTTCTGGATGGCGTACACAATGGAACTTCCACTGGTACCCTAACAACAGGGAAATATGTTTCATAAGCTCGGATGAGAATGGTTGGCCATTATCAGAATATACGACTCTTGGGAGTCCGTAGCGGGGGAAGAATTCACGAACCAGCTGCTTGGCAGTGGTCGCGGCTGTGTAATCTGGGACTGGATATGCTTCTGTCCACCTGGACAAAGCGCATACAACTACGAGGACATACTTGAAACCTCGACATCGCTCCATCTGAATATAATCCATCTGGAGGACTTCAAAAGGGTGGTCAGGGGGCTGGAATCCACCTTGTTCCACCGGAACACTTTTACCTGGATTAAACTGACAACATATCATACAGGTACGGACTTTCTGCTTGGCTGCAGCTCGTAAATGCTTGTTGAACCAAATGTTCTGGATACTATCTAACATAGCTTTTTCTCCTAAATGTGCTGGACTATGTGCGGTATTGATAATGACTTGAACCATAGAGTCGGGGAGAAACCATGTGGCTTTACCCTTCGTTACCCATCCCTGATCTGTCTGGACCCCTCCTTGTTCGGACCATTTCTTGATTTCCTCGGGAGTAGCATGTAACTGGATATCTATGACATCTTGAGTGGGGTCCTTAACTGTCATACAGGTAGTCGGATCTGGAGTGTATGTCGGTGTCTTATTAACTGGAATGTCTGGCGTCTGTGCTGTAAGCTTGGCTGTGCGATCTGCTAGATCATTACCTTGAGAAATAGTGTCAGTAACTTTCGTATGTGCTTTGCATTTCATGATAGCAATAGATGTCGGTAAGTGTATGGCATCTAACAGAGCTTGAATAAGGAGACCATGCTGAATCTTGGTTCCATGAGAAGTCATGAAACCTCTCTCCTGCCAGAGCACTCCAAAGTCGTGTACGACTCCAAATGCATAACGTGAATCTGTGTAAACATTAGCTTTCAGGTTCTTAGCGTGTATGCAGGCTTGTGTCAGAGCAACTAGCTCTGCTGCTTGAGCAGACAGGGTGTCAATACGGTGTGTTTCAATAACTTCAGTGTCAGTAGTCACTGCATACGCGGCTACTAGTTCTCCTGTACTTGTTCTCATACATGAACCATCCACATAAAGTGTCAGGTCGGGATCTGGTAATGGAATATCTGTCAGATCTTGTCTTGGCTTAGTCATAAAGTTAACTACTTCCACACAATCATGTGTGGCAGGATTTGAAATAACTGATGGTAACAGTGTTGCAGGATTTAGGACGTTGCAGCGTCTGATTTCTATGTGTGGCTGGAACAGTGTCAGTGCATAACCTGTTAAACGTGCAATTGTCAAGTGCTGAGTCTGTGTTCGGTTTAAAAGAACTTCCACGGAGTGTGGGACTTGTACTGTCAAGGAATGTCCTAATACTATGGAATCACTTTGTCTGATAGCTAGTGCTGTGGCTGCAACTGACTTGAGGCACGCAGGCAGGGCCTGGGCCACCGGATCTAATGTGCTAGAAAAATAAGCTCACAACACAAGGAGGGAGGTACCCTTAGGACCGTTTACGGGACCGGGTAGAGAGTATAAAGAAAACAAGCAAAAGTCCCTACTTGGTGGGGATATACCCTAGGGCGTAGAATAACCTGGCCAGAAGGCTTAGGAGGTTATCTATGCTCACACAACTAGAAATATATCAATATTCCATCATTTTATCATACTAATGGCGGCTAATAGTCAGTGTAGGGACCCTATCTATATGTGCACACAACAATTAAAATTAAAAAGGCTATAATCATTACCAGTAGAAAATCAGCAATTTATTAAAAAGTCATACATAAACATTTGTATCACAAAAACATTACACAATAAAATACACAATTACAAAAAACCAAAGGTCGACGCGGCGTTTCGGTGTCTTTAGTTGATGGTGACACCTTCTTCAGGACAGGGTTTTTTTTGTTAAAAATATCTAAAAGGTAAAATTGCAGAAAACAAAATAATCAATTGGGGCCTATTATACACTGACTATTAAGCTTAAGCTAAATGCCACATCTGCTATGTCCGCCGTTTCATTATTAAACATTGTAAATAACTGCTAACAAAATCACACATTTTTGACCTTATGCTTTAAGTATCGCTAATACATGTCTACCATCATTATTACCTTGAGGCAACTGTTTTACACAAACATGTAGAAATCTTTCTAATTCATCGGTTTCTTATTTACATAACAGTATACAAAACAGTGGCTGCAACGTTAAGAAACATTCATTGTCGCTATTTTCAAATCTGCAATTTAACATTTGCAATGCGAATAGGCCTATGTTGAATTACAGTTCTTGTCCATGGATTTTTCGGGTTTAACATGTTTTTACATTGCCTAGAAGACCTAGTTCCTTTTCTCTTCATAGCAAGCATATAGTCATTCTCACAGAACCCAAAAAGCATTATGGGGTAGTCGTTTTGTGGATATATGACCTACCTCTACATATAAGGGAGATATGAGACATATGATCTCTCCTAGAGGTGCAGAATTTTTTCTATCTTTAGTCTGCCATCTGGAAACTTTTCCTCATTGGCGGAGTTGTGTCAAATATTTTAATCCACCTAATGAGTAAATAGCAAGATTCAAATGTACCCCGCTTTATTTTAAAGCTGATCATACATTATATATTCATTATAGATTAGTCTTCCCATCAAACACACTCATTACCTGAATTTAAAATTTCAATTATATGGTCTTTGCTGTATCTGGGGCGACCACCGTCTATCTTTTAGGCTTTAACCACACGTAACTGAAGAAAGACAGAAATACATGACACTCTTGGTGAACAATGCACAACTCTGAGGTAACCTTAGCCTTTTAATGTCAAGATCAATCAATTTATTGAGAAACTGACTCTACCTTTTGTGGTGGCATCTATGCAGCACTCCAATTTTACATGTGTGGGTAGGGTGTACGTTTTTTACTTTCTGTTTTCCTCTACCCGCTTGCTTTATCCTTCATTTGGAGGCGTCTTTAAGTTGCACTTTATTTTTTCTCCACCTAAAAAAACAACAGATCATTGGTATTCCCTTGTCTTCCCTCATGTCTCTATTGTCCCAAGCAGCTGTCATCCCTGTGGAGCGTGTTGTTTACATGAACTCTCCGCACTGTTCTTATCCGTGCCCTTCTTTTGTCTTTACTTTATTTTAATTGAGAGATTGTCATTACTTCTGCATCTGAAAACGAATGCTACTATGAGCCCTCATTGAGTATTACCCATTTGTTCGCAATCGTTGGGTATCTGACATTAATTGTCCAGGTGACTATTCTGTACTTAGATTAGAGTTATGACCCCCCTCCCCATCCAGTCGGAGTTAATTTCTGGGGACAACGCACTGACCGGGTAGCCCAATGCTTAACTCCCTTGATTTTCTATCACGCAAGCATGGTTACTTGTGACCGGGCTTGTCTTACCTATTTGGTGAATGTCGGCCTCCCCGTCGCCTCGTTCCGGATGCAGCTTCCTCGTGGACTGTAGCCCGTAACCGACTGGCCTCTTATATAGGACTATTCAGGCGCGGTCAATGTCTAAATTACAGACAGGTGATCCCACTTAATGAGCAATCCTCTACTTCGTCCTATGGGGAAACGTGGCCGCCATCTATAAATGTGCAAATAACTCAACCAACATCGCGGTTGACCTTATGTTTTGTTTATAAAGCGGCACTCCTCATCTTTTTAAGGTAATGATGCAAACATGAATCTCGTATGTTTCAATCTCGAATAATCTCAATGTTAGAATAATTATGCGCATATGTAGAGATGTACGGAGAACTACGTCCGCCATCTTGGGATGGTCATACATTCCCAACCAATGATTGTACCTTTTGCAACATCTTATGTACAAACGTGAACGCCATATTTGAGTGTATAATTATTGCTTCACGTGTAGCGCCTGCCCTAACAGAGACCCCTATCAGATAATTCTGATCTTGTAGTCATTCATGCTCATCTTATCTTATTTTTGCACCGTGCATTTAAGTTTCAAAACGCTATGCGTATTCGCTCGACGGTGCGCAAAAAGGTAAAGTACACGGGGATATGCACATATAGATAGGGTCCCTACACTGACTATTAGCCGCCATTAGTATGATAAAATGATGGAATATTGATATATTTCTAGTTGTGTGAGCATAGATAACCTCCTAAGCCTTCTGGCCAGGTTATTCTACGCCCTAGGGTATATCCCCACCAAGTAGGGACTTTTGCTTGTTTTCTAGAAAAATAAGCACAGGGCTTGTATTGTCCTGCTTGATCTTGTGTGAGAACAGATAATGCTGTACCTTCGCGTTCAGTGACGAAAAGAGTAAAAGGCTTACTGTAGTTCGGTGTTGCTAGAACTGGAGCTTGGCATAGAGCTTTCTTTAACTCATTAAAACTAAGTGTATGTTCAGATGTCCAAGGGAGGACAGTCGATACGGCTGCCTCCTGTGTCGTTAACTGTATCAGTGGCTTAGCTAGAAATGCATACTGAGGAATCCATTGTCTGCAGTAAGAAGTGAGGCCGATAAAAGCACGTACCTCCTTCTGGGTCTTGGGCTGAGGAAGACTCGCTATTAACTGGATACGGTCAGGTGTCAACTGCCTACCCCTCTTGGACAGCAAGTGGCCTAAGTAGATCACTTGCTGGACACAGAATTGAAGCTTAGAAGGGGACACCTTGTGCCCCATCTCGGCAAGGAAATACAAGACTGTAAGAGATGCTCGCTCGCAAGCACGTTCAGAACGGGCTGTGATCAGTAGATCATCGACATACTGGAGCAGGGCAGTGTCAGTTGGCATGTGAATATTGTCTAGTTGTCTCTTAAGTGCTTGACTGTAAATACTAGGACTTTCTGTGAAACCTTGAGGAGCTCGTGTGAACATATAGCTCCTTCCATTTAAACAAAAACCGAAAAGGAACTGGCTGTCTGGATGAATGGGGACACTAAAAAATGCGTTCTTGAGGTCTATGACTGAGAAAAATGTGGCTTCAGAATCAATGGCTGTCAATAGGGAAGAGATATCTGGGACAACTGGGTACTGGGGAATAATACATTTGTTAAGCTCTCGGAGGTCAATCACTAATCGATATACAGGGGGTGCATTTGGATCAGTACGTTTCATGACTGGAATGATCGGAGAATTACATACATTGGAGTCAGTTTCTACAACTACTCCTTGAGCGATGAGCTCGTCAATAATTTTGGATAAGGCTGCTACAGCCTCAGGTGGCAATCTGTACTGTCTGATTCGTGGTAACACTACACCTGGCTTGAGAGTCACACGATGGGGTGTGATTTGCATATAACCAACATCAGTTGGACCTTGTGCCCATAGATGCTGCGGAACATTAGACAATCTCGGATCAAAATCTCGTAATACATAGTGACCCTTGAAGTCACGTAGGAACAATCGTATTCCCTCGGGGGAGCAGCAAATAACTGCACCTAATTCTTTCAGTGTTTTAATGCCTAATAAATTTTCTGGGCATGACTTCGTAAGTAACAGATCAGTAGTGCGGGACAATGGACCTACTTCTAGAGTAACTGGCTTAGATATCTCATTTACAATAGGCTTTCCTGAAAATCCAAGGGAAACATTTCTAGAGCCTGAGAGCGGAGCCCCTGGAACTTCGGCGTGACTGATGGTGGTCCTACTTGCCCCTGTATCAATCAAAAACTTTCTGTCTTTCCCTAATACTTGACTATGAACATAGGGACCCTCTTGATCTACAGGTATCTCGATGAGAGGCAAGCCTACCTCCCTCTCTAGGCTGTTTCATGAATATGGCTGATACTCTGGATACTCGGACTGTGCATACTGGTACATCTGCTGTGTAACATGCTGTGTTGCAGCAATAGGCTGCAGTGCTGGAACTGTCTGTTGTGCATTCTGTGGCTGAGAAGTCTGTGAAACGTGTTCTTGTCTAGGTGGACGTGGTCTTTCTTTAGTCTTACCAGTAGCTATGTTGTGTTTCAGAACTGCACACTCGTTTATAAAATGACCTGGCTGTTTACAATAATTGCAGGTCCCTTTAATGGGAGCTGCAGGATGACTGGCTTGATTCGGACCCCTCTTCTGACTGTCTTGAGGAACAGATTGTGCAACTAGTACTTTCATTTTCGTGTCTTTCATACGTTTCCTTTCATGATCTTGTTCTTCTCTGATTCTATTCTGGTGATATTGAAGCATCTGTAACATCTGGGACGGGGTATTAGCTTGCCAGGTACTTTCGACTTTCAAAACTCGATTCTTAACTTGTGGACTTGAATTCTCGACTAATTTAGTAACAAAAAGATGAGGGTATGACTCGCTACTTGTCTTGAGGCCACTGTTGATACTAAAAAACAACTAAGGGTTGGCTCTAATCAGCAAGGCTGAGCCATGAAAGTGGATAACAAAAGAGAGTTGCCAATGCTGATCACAAAATTCATATACTTGTTAGGTACAGTACTTGAAACCAACATTCAAGACCAATGGCTAGTTAATAGCTTTTATTATTCTTAGAAATTTTATCAACTCAGAGATTCATATTTTTAGCGAATGCATATTCCAAAGAAACAAACATACAAAAAATATATGCAGCAGGGGGTCAATTTTGGGAATCATTCAACATATCACACATATCACAAGCATACACAATGCAACCGTTCGAGAAGGAAAGGGGGTACACAAGTTAGAATGATAAAAAAGATACAAAAATTAGTTTCAATATTTACAAGATACAAGGAGAAAAAATGAGGGAAGAAGCCAAGGTCTGCGGGGCAATTTTTGCAATATGGTTACTTGATAATTAGTCTAGCACCAAGTACAATCCTATAAAGATATTTAAATATTTTTCAAAATAAGGTAATGTACACAAAATAAGGGCAAGCAGCAAAGCAATTCTCAACATCAGTGCTTGTCACTCTAGCAGACAACTGTGTGGCTAGGGCCTACGCGTTTCGAATCCCGTTGGCTTGGGGGGATTCTCTTCAGGGCCTTGGGTTTTCTCTGGGTAGAAAAAATGAAAAGAGAGGAAAAAAAGTGTAAATTTCAACATAACCCAGTTAATTTTACCAAGTGATCAACATTAGGCGCAACCCACAGTGGCCACCCTTTTCTAAACAGACTTACCAAAATGCAACTAAATGCGTGGAGTATGGAAGCCTCAACTTTATATCAAGATGGAATATAGCAGAATCTAGAGGGATTAAGACATATGGGCAGTCAGGACGTGGAAACCATACTAGGAAGGCTCTCTATATGGTGGAAGGGGCTATGGATTTACTTACATTTCTTTCTTGGGAGAGTATATCAACTGCAGAGGAGCCAGGCTTGCAATAAGGTACTGTGGAGACCTATGTAAATGTAATTGAATAATACGTCAGAATAATCTACTCGAGATGCGTCACAACTGGAATGTAATAACAGTTGTAAAATCGTGCTCACCTACAACTAATCTTATTCCATGTTCCGCCTATGCCGGGTAATGAAGACTCACCGGAAAAGTCTAAACGGAAAAGTGTATATTACTTAAATATACAAACACGAAAAACTATCAGTGACTACGGCTTTAGATTAGAAAAAACATACCGAGCTGCTAATGAGACTCTCCTGCGGTGAAATGCAAAGACGTTTTGTTCCTTTCAATCCGTTACGTATTGTTAATCGTCTACAAACAACCACACAAATGGAAATAATTTAGAAACAGGCAAGCGATTTTCTAGCACAGGAAAGATGTTAATCAGCGGCGGCGTCTTACCGCGTCGAAGAACACCACTGTTCAAACTGCGCCGGGAAGGTCGCTAGAGTACAGCCCTCACGGGCGCCTGAAATAAAATTAACGAGGTATGCGTGAGTTTATTTAAAAAGGGCAGTCTGTAACAACAGAGAACTGCAAGACTTCAAATAGCGCTTACCGGCATGTCAATCGGCCATAAACTGTCCGGATTGGTTTAAAAAAGGGTTAACTGCAAGAGGGAACAGAATGGCTAAATGAGTTAAACCATTCACAGATAATGGGTCGAATATCGACGGGGGTTTGCACAGAGAAATACTTACAATGCAGTTCTCGAACAGATCAATGCGGCGGCGTCTAAGGTCAGCACTAGTCACTGGCTCTTGCGAGGTAGCAAGCCATGGCTATACTGATCTCCCTTTTTATATTTTCCTGGTGGGGCACTCCGCCCACAACTTTAACCAGGATGGGAAGTAAAATCTGGACCGGAGTGAAAGACTACAGCGTGACAGCCTAGTTAAAGGAACAGAGGCCAATTGGTCACGACTTATAGTTTAAAAATTTCACTCAATTCATTGAGCCCCGATACTGCAGTATCGAACTTAACTATAAGGTGTGCTTCCCGTTTAGATAGTGCTAGATTCAGATCTCCTCCTCGGGGATTTTTTTCTATTTTGGAGATCACAGTCCACTTTAGGTCACTGACTCCATGTTGCAGTCGTGTCCAATGTAGCACCAGAGGGGCATTCTCGACTTTATTCTTGATCCTTGATTTGTGCTGTGAGATCCGTTGACGGACCTCTTGGTTAGTCTTGCCTATATATAGTAATTGGCAGGGGCATATAATCCCATAAACAACAAACTTACTTTTACAGTTGCTTACGGTATCATGTTTCCAAGAAATTCCATTATGCTGGAACAAAAAACCTTCCACAGTTGAGTTACAGCATAAACAGGTACCACATTTGTGGTGTCCGAGGATGGGTGGCATCCCCATCATCTGGCGTAAAGTTAAGTGTTTGGAAACAGGCATGGCAGCTCGGACTATGTGGTTGGCGATATTGCTTTCTTTTTTGAAAGCAAATAAAGGCTCGTTTACGAGGCTTCCATCCAAATCCTTTATCAAATGCCAACTTTGCTTTATGACTTTTTTCAGGCGATTAGCATTGGGGCAAAAGGTAGTAACACACACCTGCCTCTTTAGATCCGATTTGGGTTTACGTTCCAGAAGTGTCTCTCGAGGCGTCCACTGGGCTCTCCTCATACAATTCTTTACAAGTTTTTTAGGGTAACCCCTCTCACACAGCTTAGATGTTAGATTTTCTGAGTGTAATTTGAAATCTTCTATGAAGGTGCAATTTCTGCGGACTCGCAGAAACTGCCCATAGGGAAGATTTTCTTTTAAGTTACGTGGGTGGTTACTATTAAACATCAGTGACTTGTTACGGTCTGTTGGTTTAATGAATAGGGAGGTGGCCAATTTCCCTTCAGAAGGGAAGACTTCTACGTCAAGGAACGCGATCCTACTTGTGGATTCTGAGATGCTGAATTTTATATCAGCAGTCCTGGCATTAAGCCATTGATGGAAGTTGGTGAGGGTTTCAATGTCACCTGTCCATGTCATAAAAACATCGTCAATAAAACGGAGCCACGCTCCGATGTATTGACTGAAAGGATTGTTGTTATAGATGTAGGCATTCTCGTACATATCCATGAACAATACTGCCAATTCTGGAGCAAAGGGGCAGCCCATGGCTACTCCCTTGACTTGATAGTAGAATTCGCCATTAAAACAGAAATAATTCCTTTTTAAAGCGAATGTTGCCAAATCCACAATAAATTTGGTAGGCACACGCATGGGCCTGGGTCTGGAATCAAGGAAATAGGAGAGAACTGCTATGGCCTCATCTTGAGGAATCTGGGTGTATAAAGCAGTTACATCTAAGGTGACTAATCTGTCTCTGCCTTCACTGAAATCAATATTTTCTGATTTCTTAATGAAATCAGTGGTATCCTGGAGGTAAGATTTAACCTGGATCATAAAGTCTTTGAGAAAACAATCTACATATTTGGATGCCGGCTCTAGCACAGAACCACATCCTGCCACGATGGGTCTGCCCGGAGGATGGTCAGGATCTTTATGTATTTTGGGCAAAATATAGAACATCGGGACTTTTGGATGTTTAGTTTTCAGATATTCCAATTCTTTGGGACCAACAAACCCCAGATCAAAACCTTCCTGCACAAGTGCATGAAGTTCGTTCTGAAGGTCTGTGGTGGGATCTTTGTTTATCTTTCTGTAGCAGGTGGTGTCTTCTAGTTGTTTCATTATTTCAGTAGTGTAGTCTTGGCTATCCCACACTACAATGGCACCGCCCTTGTCGGCCTGCTTGATGACGACAGTGTTATCATTTTTCAAATTATTTAGAGCCGTCATTTGGTTTTTGGTGGTATTGAATTTTATATATTTCTTTTCTTTTTCCATTGCGGAAATGGCAGACAACACACTTTTCTCAAAAATCAGAAGGTTTTTGGGAACTTTACTAGCTGGTGGGCAAAAGATGGACTTGTTCCTAAGGCCTGTCACCTCAGAGGGCTGGGTAGTAGGATTTTCACTGAAGAACAAAGTCAAACGTAATTTTCTACAAAATTCGATGAATTCTGACTTCATTTTCACGAAGTCAGTCCTTTTGGAGGGTACGAATGACAATCCTCTAGCTAGGATACTTTCCTCGTCCGGTGTAAGGACCTTTTTAGAAAGATTGAAAATAGGCGACGCGTTTAGTTTTTGTAGTGCTGTCGTCTTGTTTTCATTTCCCATGGGATATTGTTTCTCACACGGCCTCTGGGGAGTGTCTGGCCTCTCCCTAAAAAATTCGGTGGTTGATTTTGTTGTTGCTGCTGGTTAGTGTTCCAATTGCGGTTTCTATTTGGGCGATTATAATTACCAGTGGGTTCGCTATCAGTACCTGACGAGGAGGTATCAGAAAAAGAGATAAATTGTCTGCGAGACCTGCCCTGGTTTCCTTGGAGGAAACGTCTAGATTCTGCTTTGGAATAGAAATCAGCTTGTAGGTAGGGGTATATATTCTCTAATGAAAAACCTTTTTTATCTTTTTCAAATTGATTAGATTTTTGAGTTATAGTGTGGTCTTTAAACTCTAGTATTTCCTTGGCAACCTTTTCCAGGAGTGCCTTGGCGTCTGCTATAGTGGAATTGCCACTAATTTCGGACTCTAACTTAGCGATTTCAACTAGTTCTTCTTTTGATATTCTGACCGCTGTCTCAACTGTCAGCATCATAAGATCCCTGCTACATTTGGTCTCTATCATAGAGAAACCTTTTTTGAATATCGGATCTTCTGTAAAGATTACCGGTATGTTCTTGATTTGTAGTCCAGCCGGAATGGTGCCTTCTCGGAGGTGCTGCAACAAAAAATGACCATGAAGGTCTGTCCTAATCTGCTTCTTTTTCAAACGAATAAGTTTGTCCGATTCGTTGGATGTGGTAGCTGTCTCACTTAAGGTAACTGAAGAGAAAACAGGGGGGTCACTAAGGAAGTTTCTAATGTGATCTTCTGAGTAGGCGAAGGTGTCTTTCTCTGCCATTACTCTGTGAAAAACAAAATAAATAGAGAAGAGAAAGAAAAGAGAAGAAAAAAGGGGGTATTATACAACATATGCTGACACCACTGCAATCAAACACAATGCCCAGAGAAGTTTCAAAGGGAATGGTAGGGAAAGGAGGCACCTAGTCAATCAAACACAATGCCCAGAGAAGTTTCAAAGGGAATGGTAGGGAAAGGAGGCACCTAGTCAACCTTAACTCCAAAATTTAATGGACCAACACAAAAACCTCGCGAGCCAGCGCCCGCTATAATAACCAAAAAACAACTAAGGGTTGGCTCTAATCAGCAAGGCTGAGCCATGAAAGTGGATAACAAAAGAGAGTTGCCAATGCTGATCACAAAATTCATATACTTGTTAGGTACAGTACTTGAAACCAACATTCAAGACCAATGGCTAGTTAATAGCTTTTATTATTCTTAGAAATTTTATCAACTCAGAGATTCATATTTTTAGCGAATGCATATTCCAAAGAAACAAACATACAAAAAATATATGCAGCAGGGGGTCAATTTTGGGAATCATTCAACATATCACACATATCACAAGCATACACAATGCAACCGTTCGAGAAGGAAAGGGGGTACACAAGTTAGAATGATAAAAAAGATACAAAAATTAGTTTCAATATTTACAAGATACAAGGAGAAAAAATGAGGGAAGAAGCCAAGGTCTGCGGGGCAATTTTCTTCGACGCGGTAAGACGCCGCCGCTGATTAACATCTTTCCTGTGCTAGAAAATCGCTTGCCTGTTTCTAAATTATTTCCATTTGTGTGGTTGTTTGTAGACGATTAACAATACGTAACGGATTGAAAGGAACAAAACGTCTTTGCATTTCACCGCAGGAGAGTCTCATTAGCAGCTCGGTATGTTTTTTCTAATCTAAAGCCGTAGTCACTGATAGTTTTTCGTGTTTGTATATTTAAGTAATATACACTTTTCCGTTTAGACTTTTCCGGTGAGTCTTCATTACCCGGCATAGGCGGAACATGGAATAAGATTAGTTGTAGGTGAGCACGATTTTACAACTGTTATTACATTCCAGTTGTGACGCATCTCGAGTAGATTATTCTGACGTATTATTCAATTACATTTACATAGGTCTCCACAGTACCTTATTGCAAGCCTGGCTCCTCTGCAGTTGATATACTCTCCCAAGAAAGAAATGTAAGTAAATCCATAGCCCCTTCCACCATATAGAGAGCCTTCCTAGTATGGTTTCCACGTCCTGACTGCCCATATGTCTTAATCCCTCTAGATTCTGCTATATTCCATCTTGATATAAAGTTGAGGCTTCCATACTCCACGCATTTAGTTGCATTTTGGTAAGTCTGTTTAGAAAAGGGTGGCCACTGTGGGTTGCGCCTAATGTTGATCACTTGGTAAAATTAACTGGGTTATGTTGAAATTTACACTTTTTTTCCTCTCTTTTCATTTTTTCTACCCAGAGAAAACCCAAGGCCCTGAAGAGAATCCCCCCAAGCCAACGGGATTCGAAACGCGTAGGCCCTAGCCACACAGTTGTCTGCTAGAGTGACAAGCACTGATGTTGAGAATTGCTTTGCTGCTTGCCCTTATTTTGTGTACATTACCTTATTTTGAAAAATATTTAAATATCTTTATAGGATTGTACTTGGTGCTAGACTAATTATCAAGTAACCATATTGCAAAAATTGCCCCGCAGACCTTGGCTTCTTCCCTCATTTTTTCTCCTTGTATCTTGTAAATATTGAAACTAATTTTTGTATCTTTTTTATCATTCTAACTTGTGTACCCCCTTTCCTTCTCGAACGGTTGCATTGTGTATGCTTGTGATATGTGTGATATGTTGAATGATTCCCAAAATTGACCCCCTGCTGCATATATTTTTTGTATGTTTGTTTCTTTGGAATATGCATTCGCTAAAAATATGAATCTCTGAGTTGATAAAATTTCTAAGAATAATAAAAGCTATTAACTAGCCATTGGTCTTGAATGTTGGTTTCAAGTACTGTACCTAACAAGTATATGAATTTTGTGATCAGCATTGGCAACTCTCTTTTGTTATCCACTTTCATGGCTCAGCCTTGCTGATTAGAGCCAACCCTTAGTTGTTTTTTGGTTATTATAGCGGGCGCTGGCTCGCGAGGTTTTTGTGTTGGTCCATTAAATTTTGGAGTTAAGGTTGACTAGGTGCCTCCTTTCCCTACCATTCCCTTTGAAACTTCTCTGGGCATTGTGTTTGATTGACTAGGTGCCTCCTTTCCCTACCATTCCCTTTGAAACTTCTCTGGGCATTGTGTTTGATTGCAGTGGTGTCAGCATATGTTGTATAATACCCCCTTTTTTCTTCTCTTTTCTTTCTCTTCTCTATTTATTTTGTTTTTCACAGAGTAATGGCAGAGAAAGACACCTTCGCCTACTCAGAAGATCACATTAGAAACTTCCTTAGTGACCCCCCTGTTTTCTCTTCAGTTACCTTAAGTGAGACAGCTACCACATCCAACGAATCGGACAAACTTATTCGTTTGAAAAAGAAGCAGATTAGGACAGACCTTCATGGTCATTTTTTGTTGCAGCACCTCCGAGAAGGCACCATTCCGGCTGGACTACAAATCAAGAACATACCGGTAATCTTTACAGAAGATCCGATATTCAAAAAAGGTTTCTCTATGATAGAGACCAAATGTAGCAGGGATCTTATGATGCTGACAGTTGAGACAGCGGTCAGAATATCAAAAGAAGAACTAGTTGAAATCGCTAAGTTAGAGTCCGAAATTAGTGGCAATTCCACTATAGCAGACGCCAAGGCACTCCTGGAAAAGGTTGCCAAGGAAATACTAGAGTTTAAAGACCACACTATAACTCAAAAATCTAATCAATTTGAAAAAGATAAAAAAGGTTTTTCATTAGAGAATATATACCCCTACCTACAAGCTGATTTCTATTCCAAAGCAGAATCTAGACGTTTCCTCCAAGGAAACCAGGGCAGGTCTCGCAGACAATTTATCTCTTTTTCTGATACCTCCTCGTCAGGTACTGATAGCGAACCCACTGGTAATTATAATCGCCCAAATAGAAACCGCAATTGGAACACTAACCAGCAGCAACAACAAAATCAACCACCGAATTTTTTAGGGAGAGGCCAGACACTCCCCAGAGGCCGTGTGAGAAACAATATCCCATGGGAAATGAAAACAAGACGACAGCACTACAAAAACTAAACGCGTCGCCTATTTTCAATCTTTCTAAAAAGGTCCTTACACCGGACGAGGAAAGTATCCTAGCTAGAGGATTGTCATTCGTACCCTCCAAAAGGACTGACTTCGTGAAAATGAAGTCAGAATTCATCGAATTTTGTAGAAAATTACGTTTGACTTTGTTCTTCAGTGAAAATCCTACTACCCAGCCCTCTGAGGTGACAGGCCTTAGGAACAAGTCCATCTTTTGCCCACCAGCTAGTAAAGTTCCCAAAAACCTTCTGATTTTTGAGAAAAGTGTGTTGTCTGCCATTTCCGCAATGGAAAAAGAAAAGAAATATATAAAATTCAATACCACCAAAAACCAAATGACGGCTCTAAATAATTTGAAAAATGATAACACTGTCGTCATCAAGCAGGCCGACAAGGGCGGTGCCATTGTAGTGTGGGATAGCCAAGACTACACTACTGAAATAATGAAACAACTAGAAGACACCACCTGCTACAGAAAGATAAACAAAGATCCCACCACAGACCTTCAGAACGAACTTCATGCACTTGTGCAGGAAGGTTTTGATCTGGGGTTTGTTGGTCCCAAAGAATTGGAATATCTGAAAACTAAACATCCAAAAGTCCCGATGTTCTATATTTTGCCCAAAATACATAAAGATCCTGACCATCCTCCGGGCAGACCCATCGTGGCAGGATGTGGTTCTGTGCTAGAGCCGGCATCCAAATATGTAGATTGTTTTCTCAAAGACTTTATGATCCAGGTTAAATCTTACCTCCAGGATACCACTGATTTCATTAAGAAATCAGAAAATATTGATTTCAGTGAAGGCAGAGACAGATTAGTCACCTTAGATGTAACTGCTTTATACACCCAGATTCCTCAAGATGAGGCCATAGCAGTTCTCTCCTATTTCCTTGATTCCAGACCCAGGCCCATGCGTGTGCCTACCAAATTTATTGTGGATTTGGCAACATTCGCTTTAAAAAGGAATTATTTCTGTTTTAATGGCGAATTCTACTATCAAGTCAAGGGAGTAGCCATGGGCTGCCCCTTTGCTCCAGAATTGGCAGTATTGTTCATGGATATGTACGAGAATGCCTACATCTATAACAACAATCCTTTCAGTCAATACATCGGAGCGTGGCTCCGTTTTATTGACGATGTTTTTATGACATGGACAGGTGACATTGAAACCCTCACCAACTTCCATCAATGGCTTAATGCCAGGACTGCTGATATAAAATTCAGCATCTCAGAATCCACAAGTAGGATCGCGTTCCTTGACGTAGAAGTCTTCCCTTCTGAAGGGAAATTGGCCACCTCCCTATTCATTAAACCAACAGACCGTAACAAGTCACTGATGTTTAATAGTAACCACCCACGTAACTTAAAAGAAAATCTTCCCTATGGGCAGTTTCTGCGAGTCCGCAGAAATTGCACCTTCATAGAAGATTTCAAATTACACTCAGAAAATCTAACATCTAAGCTGTGTGAGAGGGGTTACCCTAAAAAACTTGTAAAGAATTGTATGAGGAGAGCCCAGTGGACGCCTCGAGAGACACTTCTGGAACGTAAACCCAAATCGGATCTAAAGAGGCAGGTGTGTGTTACTACCTTTTGCCCCAATGCTAATCGCCTGAAAAAAGTCATAAAGCAAAGTTGGCATTTGATAAAGGATTTGGATGGAAGCCTCGTAAACGAGCCTTTATTTGCTTTCAAAAAAGAAAGCAATATCGCCAACCACATAGTCCGAGCTGCCATGCCTGTTTCCAAACACTTAACTTTACGCCAGATGATGGGGATGCCACCCATCCTCGGACACCACAAATGTGGTACCTGTTTATGCTGTAACTCAACTGTGGAAGGTTTTTTGTTCCAGCATAATGGAATTTCTTGGAAACATGATACCGTAAGCAACTGTAAAAGTAAGTTTGTTGTTTATGGGATTATATGCCCCTGCCAATTACTATATATAGGCAAGACTAACCAAGAGGTCCGTCAACGGATCTCACAGCACAAATCAAGGATCAAGAATAAAGTCGAGAATGCCCCTCTGGTGCTACATTGGACACGACTGCAACATGGAGTCAGTGACCTAAAGTGGACTGTGATCTCCAAAATAGAAAAAAATCCCCGAGGAGGAGATCTGAATCTAGCACTATCTAAACGGGAAGCACACCTTATAGTTAAGTTCGATACTGCAGTATCGGGGCTCAATGAATTGAGTGAAATTTTTAAACTATAAGTCGTGACCAATTGGCCTCTGTTCCTTTAACTAGGCTGTCACGCTGTAGTCTTTCACTCCGGTCCAGATTTTACTTCCCATCCTGGTTAAAGTTGTGGGCGGAGTGCCCCACCAGGAAAATATAAAAAGGGAGATCAGTATAGCCATGGCTTGCTACCTCGCAAGAGCCAGTGACTAGTGCTGACCTTAGACGCCGCCGCATTGATCTGTTCGAGAACTGCATTGTAAGTATTTCTCTGTGCAAACCCCCGTCGATATTCGACCCATTATCTGTGAATGGTTTAACTCATTTAGCCATTCTGTTCCCTCTTGCAGTTAACCCTTTTTTAAACCAATCCGGACAGTTTATGGCCGATTGACATGCCGGTAAGCGCTATTTGAAGTCTTGCAGTTCTCTGTTGTTACAGACTGCCCTTTTTAAATAAACTCACGCATACCTCGTTAATTTTATTTCAGGCGCCCGTGAGGGCTGTACTCTAGCGACCTTCCCGGCGCAGTTTGAACAGTGGTGTTCTTCGACGCGGTAAGACGCCGCCGCTGATTAACATCTTTCCTGTGCTAGAAAATCGCTTGCCTGTTTCTAAATTATTTCCATTTGTGTGGTTGTTTGTAGACGATTAACAATACGTAACGGATTGAAAGGAACAAAACGTCTTTGCATTTCACCGCAGGAGAGTCTCATTAGCAGCTCGGTATGTTTTTTCTAATCTAAAGCCGTAGTCACTGATAGTTTTTCGTGTTTGTATATTTAAGTAATATACACTTTTCCGTTTAGACTTTTCCGGTGAGTCTTCATTACCCGGCATAGGCGGAACATGGAATAAGATTAGTTGTAGGTGAGCACGATTTTACAACTGTTATTACATTCCAGTTGTGACGCATCTCGAGTAGATTATTCTGACGTATTATTCAATTACATTTACATAGGTCTCCACAGTACCTTATTGCAAGCCTGGCTCCTCTGCAGTTGATATACTCTCCCAAGAAAGAAATGTAAGTAAATCCATAGCCCCTTCCACCATATAGAGAGCCTTCCTAGTATGGTTTCCACGTCCTGACTGCCCATATGTCTTAATCCCTCTAGATTCTGCTATATTCCATCTTGATATAAAGTTGAGGCTTCCATACTCCACGCATTTAGTTGCATTTTGGTAAGTCTGTTTAGAAAAGGGTGGCCACTGTGGGTTGCGCCTAATGTTGATCACTTGGTAAAATTAACTGGGTTATGTTGAAATTTACACTTTTTTTCCTCTCTTTTCATTTTTTCTACCCAGAGAAAACCCAAGGCCCTGAAGAGAATCCCCCCAAGCCAACGGGATTCGAAACGCGTAGGCCCTAGCCACACAGTTGTCTGCTAGAGTGACAAGCACTGATGTTGAGAATTGCTTTGCTGCTTGCCCTTATTTTGTGTACATTACCTTATTTTGAAAAATATTTAAATATCTTTATAGGATTGTACTTGGTGCTAGACTAATTATCAAGTAACCATATTGCAAAAATTGCCCCGCAGACCTTGGCTTCTTCCCTCATTTTTTCTCCTTGTATCTTGTAAATATTGAAACTAATTTTTGTATCTTTTTTATCATTCTAACTTGTGTACCCCCTTTCCTTCTCGAACGGTTGCATTGTGTATGCTTGTGATATGTGTGATATGTTGAATGATTCCCAAAATTGACCCCCTGCTGCATATATTTTTTGTATGTTTGTTTCTTTGGAATATGCATTCGCTAAAAATATGAATCTCTGAGTTGATAAAATTTCTAAGAATAATAAAAGCTATTAACTAGCCATTGGTCTTGAATGTTGGTTTCAAGTACTGTACCTAACAAGTATATGAATTTTGTGATCAGCATTGGCAACTCTCTTTTGTTATCCACTTTCATGGCTCAGCCTTGCTGATTAGAGCCAACCCTTAGTTGTTTTTTGGTTATTATAGCGGGCGCTGGCTCGCGAGGTTTTTGTGTTGGTCCATTAAATTTTGGAGTTAAGGTTGACTAGGTGCCTCCTTTCCCTACCATTCCCTTTGAAACTTCTCTGGGCATTGTGTTTGATTGACTAGGTGCCTCCTTTCCCTACCATTCCCTTTGAAACTTCTCTGGGCATTGTGTTTGATTGCAGTGGTGTCAGCATATGTTGTATAATACCCCCTTTTTTCTTCTCTTTTCTTTCTCTTCTCTATTTATTTTGTTTTTCACAGAGTAATGGCAGAGAAAGACACCTTCGCCTACTCAGAAGATCACATTAGAAACTTCCTTAGTGACCCCCCTGTTTTCTCTTCAGTTACCTTAAGTGAGACAGCTACCACATCCAACGAATCGGACAAACTTATTCGTTTGAAAAAGAAGCAGATTAGGACAGACCTTCATGGTCATTTTTTGTTGCAGCACCTCCGAGAAGGCACCATTCCGGCTGGACTACAAATCAAGAACATACCGGTAATCTTTACAGAAGATCCGATATTCAAAAAAGGTTTCTCTATGATAGAGACCAAATGTAGCAGGGATCTTATGATGCTGACAGTTGAGACAGCGGTCAGAATATCAAAAGAAGAACTAGTTGAAATCGCTAAGTTAGAGTCCGAAATTAGTGGCAATTCCACTATAGCAGACGCCAAGGCACTCCTGGAAAAGGTTGCCAAGGAAATACTAGAGTTTAAAGACCACACTATAACTCAAAAATCTAATCAATTTGAAAAAGATAAAAAAGGTTTTTCATTAGAGAATATATACCCCTACCTACAAGCTGATTTCTATTCCAAAGCAGAATCTAGACGTTTCCTCCAAGGAAACCAGGGCAGGTCTCGCAGACAATTTATCTCTTTTTCTGATACCTCCTCGTCAGGTACTGATAGCGAACCCACTGGTAATTATAATCGCCCAAATAGAAACCGCAATTGGAACACTAACCAGCAGCAACAACAAAATCAACCACCGAATTTTTTAGGGAGAGGCCAGACACTCCCCAGAGGCCGTGTGAGAAACAATATCCCATGGGAAATGAAAACAAGACGACAGCACTACAAAAACTAAACGCGTCGCCTATTTTCAATCTTTCTAAAAAGGTCCTTACACCGGACGAGGAAAGTATCCTAGCTAGAGGATTGTCATTCGTACCCTCCAAAAGGACTGACTTCGTGAAAATGAAGTCAGAATTCATCGAATTTTGTAGAAAATTACGTTTGACTTTGTTCTTCAGTGAAAATCCTACTACCCAGCCCTCTGAGGTGACAGGCCTTAGGAACAAGTCCATCTTTTGCCCACCAGCTAGTAAAGTTCCCAAAAACCTTCTGATTTTTGAGAAAAGTGTGTTGTCTGCCATTTCCGCAATGGAAAAAGAAAAGAAATATATAAAATTCAATACCACCAAAAACCAAATGACGGCTCTAAATAATTTGAAAAATGATAACACTGTCGTCATCAAGCAGGCCGACAAGGGCGGTGCCATTGTAGTGTGGGATAGCCAAGACTACACTACTGAAATAATGAAACAACTAGAAGACACCACCTGCTACAGAAAGATAAACAAAGATCCCACCACAGACCTTCAGAACGAACTTCATGCACTTGTGCAGGAAGGTTTTGATCTGGGGTTTGTTGGTCCCAAAGAATTGGAATATCTGAAAACTAAACATCCAAAAGTCCCGATGTTCTATATTTTGCCCAAAATACATAAAGATCCTGACCATCCTCCGGGCAGACCCATCGTGGCAGGATGTGGTTCTGTGCTAGAGCCGGCATCCAAATATGTAGATTGTTTTCTCAAAGACTTTATGATCCAGGTTAAATCTTACCTCCAGGATACCACTGATTTCATTAAGAAATCAGAAAATATTGATTTCAGTGAAGGCAGAGACAGATTAGTCACCTTAGATGTAACTGCTTTATACACCCAGATTCCTCAAGATGAGGCCATAGCAGTTCTCTCCTATTTCCTTGATTCCAGACCCAGGCCCATGCGTGTGCCTACCAAATTTATTGTGGATTTGGCAACATTCGCTTTAAAAAGGAATTATTTCTGTTTTAATGGCGAATTCTACTATCAAGTCAAGGGAGTAGCCATGGGCTGCCCCTTTGCTCCAGAATTGGCAGTATTGTTCATGGATATGTACGAGAATGCCTACATCTATAACAACAATCCTTTCAGTCAATACATCGGAGCGTGGCTCCGTTTTATTGACGATGTTTTTATGACATGGACAGGTGACATTGAAACCCTCACCAACTTCCATCAATGGCTTAATGCCAGGACTGCTGATATAAAATTCAGCATCTCAGAATCCACAAGTAGGATCGCGTTCCTTGACGTAGAAGTCTTCCCTTCTGAAGGGAAATTGGCCACCTCCCTATTCATTAAACCAACAGACCGTAACAAGTCACTGATGTTTAATAGTAACCACCCACGTAACTTAAAAGAAAATCTTCCCTATGGGCAGTTTCTGCGAGTCCGCAGAAATTGCACCTTCATAGAAGATTTCAAATTACACTCAGAAAATCTAACATCTAAGCTGTGTGAGAGGGGTTACCCTAAAAAACTTGTAAAGAATTGTATGAGGAGAGCCCAGTGGACGCCTCGAGAGACACTTCTGGAACGTAAACCCAAATCGGATCTAAAGAGGCAGGTGTGTGTTACTACCTTTTGCCCCAATGCTAATCGCCTGAAAAAAGTCATAAAGCAAAGTTGGCATTTGATAAAGGATTTGGATGGAAGCCTCGTAAACGAGCCTTTATTTGCTTTCAAAAAAGAAAGCAATATCGCCAACCACATAGTCCGAGCTGCCATGCCTGTTTCCAAACACTTAACTTTACGCCAGATGATGGGGATGCCACCCATCCTCGGACACCACAAATGTGGTACCTGTTTATGCTGTAACTCAACTGTGGAAGGTTTTTTGTTCCAGCATAATGGAATTTCTTGGAAACATGATACCGTAAGCAACTGTAAAAGTAAGTTTGTTGTTTATGGGATTATATGCCCCTGCCAATTACTATATATAGGCAAGACTAACCAAGAGGTCCGTCAACGGATCTCACAGCACAAATCAAGGATCAAGAATAAAGTCGAGAATGCCCCTCTGGTGCTACATTGGACACGACTGCAACATGGAGTCAGTGACCTAAAGTGGACTGTGATCTCCAAAATAGAAAAAAATCCCCGAGGAGGAGATCTGAATCTAGCACTATCTAAACGGGAAGCACACCTTATAGTTAAGTTCGATACTGCAGTATCGGGGCTCAATGAATTGAGTGAAATTTTTAAACTATAAGTCGTGACCAATTGGCCTCTGTTCCTTTAACTAGGCTGTCACGCTGTAGTCTTTCACTCCGGTCCAGATTTTACTTCCCATCCTGGTTAAAGTTGTGGGCGGAGTGCCCCACCAGGAAAATATAAAAAGGGAGATCAGTATAGCCATGGCTTGCTACCTCGCAAGAGCCAGTGACTAGTGCTGACCTTAGACGCCGCCGCATTGATCTGTTCGAGAACTGCATTGTAAGTATTTCTCTGTGCAAACCCCCGTCGATATTCGACCCATTATCTGTGAATGGTTTAACTCATTTAGCCATTCTGTTCCCTCTTGCAGTTAACCCTTTTTTAAACCAATCCGGACAGTTTATGGCCGATTGACATGCCGGTAAGCGCTATTTGAAGTCTTGCAGTTCTCTGTTGTTACAGACTGCCCTTTTTAAATAAACTCACGCATACCTCGTTAATTTTATTTCAGGCGCCCGTGAGGGCTGTACTCTAGCGACCTTCCCGGCGCAGTTTGAACAGTGGTGTTCTTCGACGCGGTAAGACGCCGCCGCTGATTAACATCTTTCCTGTGCTAGAAAATCGCTTGCCTGTTTCTAAATTATTTCCATTTGTGTGGTTGTTTGTAGACGATTAACAATACGTAACGGATTGAAAGGAACAAAACGTCTTTGCATTTCACCGCAGGAGAGTCTCATTAGCAGCTCGGTATGTTTTTTCTAATCTAAAGCCGTAGTCACTGATAGTTTTTCGTGTTTGTATATTTAAGTAATATACACTTTTCCGTTTAGACTTTTCCGGTGAGTCTTCATTACCCGGCATAGGCGGAACATGGAATAAGATTAGTTGTAGGTGAGCACGATTTTACAACTGTTATTACATTCCAGTTGTGACGCATCTCGAGTAGATTATTCTGACGTATTATTCAATTACATTTACATAGGTCTCCACAGTACCTTATTGCAAGCCTGGCTCCTCTGCAGTTGATATACTCTCCCAAGAAAGAAATGTAAGTAAATCCATAGCCCCTTCCACCATATAGAGAGCCTTCCTAGTATGGTTTCCACGTCCTGACTGCCCATATGTCTTAATCCCTCTAGATTCTGCTATATTCCATCTTGATATAAAGTTGAGGCTTCCATACTCCACGCATTTAGTTGCATTTTGGTAAGTCTGTTTAGAAAAGGGTGGCCACTGTGGGTTGCGCCTAATGTTGATCACTTGGTAAAATTAACTGGGTTATGTTGAAATTTACACTTTTTTTCCTCTCTTTTCATTTTTTCTACCCAGAGAAAACCCAAGGCCCTGAAGAGAATCCCCCCAAGCCAACGGGATTCGAAACGCGTAGGCCCTAGCCACACAGTTGTCTGCTAGAGTGACAAGCACTGATGTTGAGAATTGCTTTGCTGCTTGCCCTTATTTTGTGTACATTACCTTATTTTGAAAAATATTTAAATATCTTTATAGGATTGTACTTGGTGCTAGACTAATTATCAAGTAACCATATTGCAAAAATTGCCCCGCAGACCTTGGCTTCTTCCCTCATTTTTTCTCCTTGTATCTTGTAAATATTGAAACTAATTTTTGTATCTTTTTTATCATTCTAACTTGTGTACCCCCTTTCCTTCTCGAACGGTTGCATTGTGTATGCTTGTGATATGTGTGATATGTTGAATGATTCCCAAAATTGACCCCCTGCTGCATATATTTTTTGTATGTTTGTTTCTTTGGAATATGCATTCGCTAAAAATATGAATCTCTGAGTTGATAAAATTTCTAAGAATAATAAAAGCTATTAACTAGCCATTGGTCTTGAATGTTGGTTTCAAGTACTGTACCTAACAAGTATATGAATTTTGTGATCAGCATTGGCAACTCTCTTTTGTTATCCACTGTTGATACTAAAGCATTTCTCGAATCTAGAATAAAAATCACTAGTGTCTTCGTCTTGTTTCTGTTTACAGGCTGAGATTGCATCCCAGTCTTCCTTTTTAGTGGCTAATAATCTGGGCAAAACTTGTATTAACAGTTCTGGTAATTCTTTACATTTCTCTCCTAGACCGGTACCTGGTACTCGTATCTTGTCTTCGGCTTCTAGAACTGCCCAATCGATCTTTTTCTCTCCCGCCTCCCAATCTTTTTCCTTGAGTTTCTCGTATACCCCTGCGGGCAACAGGACTTTTAACATTTTAATTATATCTGGATACGTGTATTCTCCCATACGGAGCATGTCTTTTAATTCTCGGTGGAACCCTGCTGGATCTTTGTCATGACAGGGAATTAATTTCTTCATCTCTAAGAGTTCCATCTTTGTAATCGGAGTGTAAACAAACACTCGTTGCATTTCACCATCTGTTGTCCTAACTGGGTGTACTTCTCGTAACGGATTCTGTCTGTCTATGTAAAACGGTTTACTTTCTGGAGGTGAGACATGAACGAAATGCGGGTTTAAAAACATACTATATTTGTGGCGCAGTTCTAGAATGACACTAATTAAATCGGTACCTAAACCTTTCCATCTATACTGGAGTAACTCGTTCAGGACATCGTGTAACGGACCTGGATCAGAATGTTGACCCTCATACAGAGTAATGAGGTGCTGGATCATATACATACCCACCAGTCGTTGCTCGGCTGGAGGCAGTTTCAGAAACATTTGTGCCACTATTTCGTCTGGAAAAGTGGTAGAATCAGTAATCCATCGGACTGCTGATCGGGCTAGTTCTTGTTCATGCATAGTACTTAACTCACTGTAACCGATTCGTGATTTCAGAATGTGATCGGTAGCTTGAAATACCTGTTCCAGAGAACCTTGTTCTGGTGCTGGATGATGTAAAACTGACTTGTGTTCTAGGCGCAAATGGCGATCTGGAAATCTAGATTTTCCTACATACGCTATTCTAGTGGGATTCTCGTCGTCTACCTCTTCAGTAGAGTCATTTTCTTTCTCGCTTACTTGTGCTGCTTTACGTTGTTCGTGTAACTTTAGTATTTCCTTACGAATTTTCTTGTACATACTCTCTATACTACTGATAGTCTTGTGTTTACCCTCGGCTATATTATCACTCCACCTTGTCAGGATTTTCATTTCGGCCGGATCTTTAGTTGGGTAATCTTGTTCTCTTATTAGACAATTAATCAGAAACTTTAATAACATTAGCTGGATCTCAGCTTTCCTTTGAGACATGGCTTCGCCAATACTTTCTGGATCATCCCCTGTACGGATGAAACGATATATTCTGTCTAGATCTCCTTTCATATCTGGTAGGGTGTCCAAATACCCGGTCACCCGTCTTACACGGATGGAATATATTACTGTACTATCATCACCTGCCACTGGATCATAGCGGCATTCAGTGAGAGCTCGTCGGATGTCTGCAACGGACTTAAATTTGGGCGTACGCTGTAACGCACATTCATGTAACTCGGCCAACGTTCTACGTTGGTGTGGTGGCGGGGTACCAGGAGGACCTCCTCCTGCGGCCCCTAAACTGGAATCGTCGACTGATACTCTTCGTACTAGCGCGGCGGGAAATTGTAATGTAGGCCGGACCGGGGGTACCGTAGCAGGTACTGCAAGAGGTGCCCCGGTGTCTGGGGGAGCAGGAATTGCCTGATTTACAGGGACTGGCGGAACAGGATTTGCATATTCCGGGACTGTGTCGTCCAAATAGGACGAGATGAAAATATCAGCTGCGGTCGGTTTGTGACGTAGCTTAGTCGGACTAGTGGTGGCGGAAAATTACTGGATGCCTCCGGGGTCGCTTTTGGCAAACCCTCGGCAAGAAGAGGATACATACCCTTGATGAGGGCATTCCTCTGTCTGTCTGACTGTTCTGTTTTAACTCGTTCACCTATCTCGATTAGTTCCCTTTCTTGGGCTCGTTCTAAGGATTCTCTACTTAGTTTTGACTTTCTGATTTCTTTTTCGGTTCTTTTATGAGATTCTTTGCGCCATAACTCGATGGCATCCTTCTGTGACTGTCTGGCTTTCTTTTTCCATAATGCTTCTTCTACTCTCATGATGCACTCGGCATCCCACGTACCTGATACGGGCCATCTATACTTTTCCTCTAACTCTTTGGTATACTCTACCCATAAATCTAGATATAATATGGCACTTATGCCATGCTTCTGATACATAAAATGACCTGGACTGTCCCTAGGCGGGACAGGAACTGCTGCTTCTAGCAGACCTTTTCTGGTTTTTAACTGACGTAGTTTAGAAAATAAGGGCATGACTGAACTGTAATCTAGACACAATACAATACACAACGAACACGATAACTACACCACTTTCATACCACTACATTAAAAATACATGAAGAACATTTAAAATAACAGTTCGAACAGAATACTACCTGGAATACTGAAAACAGAATACATGAATTTTCTCGAGAACAGAACTGACTAGAACAGAAACTAGATGCACTGCTGAAACAGTACGAAACTTACCGGTCTCATAAAGAGACATGTCAGGACCCGCATCCACCGAAGTGGACACTTCGTTTTGGGTCTGTGTACCACCAACCCACGGACCAGAGTCAATTAAATTGACCCTGTCTAGATACTACCCCAGCAATGGTACTCACCGGGCAGCAAGAACGGAAGGCCTCGGACTGGACTGGACTGCTTCGACGCCGGACGGACGAACTTCGGACTTCTGTTACGGGTGGGCCTCCGGATACCTCGGACCTTGGACTCTCGGCTTGGGCTCTGGTCGGGACTCGCCGCGTTCCTCCACCGCCTCGTCTGGATGCTGGACCGCCACCTCCGTCTCCTCCGTGGGCCTGAGGGATACTTGAAGCAGAAATATCTGCCGGTGCGCAGAAGAGTTCCGTCACGGCTGCAGAGGGTCAGGGGGCTGGCGTGGCTTCACCGGCGCGTGGGGAAAGGGCAAGTTCCTGTTCGGGCGCCATTATGTGGTATATAAATAAATAATACCGGATCTAGGTTTTACTGGACATAGCAATAACAGATAGCTCAATAAATAAGAGTCAAGATTCGAGGTAGTAGGAGTTTGCAGGTTTTAATACAGCATAAAGGACAGGAACAGGACAACCTGCACGGGAACAGGATGGCAGCGCTGCCGGGGGCAGGATCAGAATCGGCGTAACATTTAATAACAGTGCACAAATATATATACTAAAACAGTTACATTACAATGAATTACAGTAGGCGGAGCAGTGGGTGTGGTCAATAGCAGTCGCGAAAGATAAGGGTGAAAATGGGTGTAACAGGGCGTATACATAGACATGTGATGTAAACGTAACAGAATATGTCATAAATGGGGCGGAAACATGGAGGGGGCTTACCTAAGGAGCCGGGACCTCTAACCTAATGGTGCGCGCAAACTGACAATGACGTGTTACTAGGAGAAGCTGGGGGCTATGAACTCTGTGCTAGGAGCAGAGACTGAAGTCTGGAGAGTCAGGGCGACATGTACCTAAACAGTATCTAGTGTCTGATGTTTGGAGAACATGTTGATAGAATCCAAAAGTTATCGGGGTAAAGGCTAACGGACTCTAAGACTGGAGCATGCATTATTCTACATGTAGTGCGTGTTGAAGAATATTAAATGACCATTAAATGCAGTATTTCTCTTACATGGAGACGTAAAGGCTAGACAATGACGGAAACTATTGATGCGATTCAGTAGCTTAGGAATGCAGAGAAGGAGGGCTGGACTGATAACTAGAATCATAACATACTCTTGGCAGACTCAGAGGCAGAGCCAGGCTGAGCCGGGCACTGTGAGGCAGGAAGTAAGTGAAGGGTCGAGGATACAGGTGGGGGCTGTATCGCTCCTCAGCGAGGATTCAGAAGACAGGAGCTGAATCTGGTGTCCGGGCCCTTTTGAGGCCTAGAAACGGGGACTTTACAATAAAATAACGTGCACACTGAGAAACGTGGCAACGTAACTTTACATAGGCCTGATACTCGTAGCTTTCTCGAGAACTGGAGACTGGCATACTAGAGATGGACACAACTGTAATTGCGTCTTTAATCAAACATGGGGATACATATGCATATTTAATCATGCACACATAACATAAGATGGAGGACACGTAGGGACACAGAACATGGCAAAATTTACTTTTCCACAGGGTACCCAAGGTTGGCTTACCGTAATGAAAACGGCGTCGGGCGGCGGATGGGACCCGTCAAAGGGTAACTGCTGGCTTGCTTTTGCCTGGCGTTGGAGGAGCGGCCGCGCACAGTGGGGCGAGCCGGTTCTTGCGTTCCTGCAATGGAAAGATCGCAGGCTCAGTTATCCAGAGTGACAAGGGAAGTGCGGGGGGTGATAGGTGGGGCGGGGACCCAAGGATGGCTTACCGTGATAGAAACACCGTAGGGCGGCGAATGGGACCCGTCTGGTATGCCGGATGGCGGATGTGTGCACCTAAGGGAGCCCGGTCTGTTAATCAGCAGCTCTCCAGTGGTAAAGAGGCCTCTCCTCCAACGCCAGGCAAAAGCAAGCCAGCAGTTACCCTTCGACGGGTCCCATCCGCCGCCCAATGCCGTTTTCATTACGGTAAGCTAACCTTGGGTACCCGCCCCACCCCTCACACTCCCCTTGTCATTCGGCCAGCCCTGCTAACCTGAACCTGCAAAAACCCTTGTTTTCCCATTGCAGGAACTCTAAGAACCGGCTCGCACCATTGTGCGTGGCCACTTCGAACTCCTCCAACGCTAGGTGCAACAGCACGCCAGGAGTTACCCCTCATACACCAAGGTAAACCTAAGCCCACCGCGGCTGGCACGGCTCCACAGCCCCAGAGCTAATTCTAATTCTAATTTTTCGTATAAATCACCCCTTAGTGCCTGGATTGGAACTCCAATACCCAAGATGCACCGGGATGCCGCCCATACATAATTGTCAGGCGCCCCAGGTAAACTATCCTACATACCCCTTCCAACTCAGCAGCAATTGTTGACACCCACGCTGATTGTGACATTGTATCCCCCAGATTGACTGATGCTCCCTCAACCTGGTTCCCCCTCGCCGCGATCGCACCCCTTCAAGTGCACCGGTCAGTTTGCCTCCTTAACCGGCCACATGTAGACACGGTTAATTCATATCACCTTATCACAACCACTCCGGTCACCGCGCACTCTTGCGGATTGCCTTCTTGTGTATTCCCGATCACGTTGCACCGAATTCACGCATCACCAGTTCCTCTAGTCTGGTCACTTCGTCGCAAGCACTACCACAAGCGTGCTATTAGTATTTTTCTAGCAATTTTCTAGCAATTGTCTTATATCTTGCTTAAATCTGACTTTTATCACAAGTCCTTCAGTTGCACGGTTCTTGACATGCCACACATAAAATGAGCACATCGTCACCCGTGCCCTTTTGTGACAGAATGCACTGCGTCCGCAGCACCTTTTAATTAATTTTTGAAAAGGTTGCACTGTAGAGAAATGTAATTGACATGGTATATATAAATGTTGTAAATCTGTATATGATTCTCCTCTGAGATAACTTGTCTCTCTCCCCTCCTTTTCTCCTGTTTAACCTTACAGGCTTGCTTAAAAATACACTCGGGCAAAATGTTTATTGTAGTCCTGAAGATGATCCAATTTTAATTTTTGGAGACAGGGATCGAAACGTAACGTCGACAGTTTGTGCAGTACTGCTTCCCTTTTCAATCTTGTTATATGTGTTGCAGTTACTGTCGGTTCTGAGCTTATGTAATACTTCATTGTACTTTAAGCCACTGTTTTTCCATAACTTGTTTGCCTGTTATTCTATTCTTCCCACATGTATTGTCTTTTCCTTTTCCCTGACTCGGTACAGGCTTGTGCCCAGTAAATTGTGGCTTGCTCCACTTCCCAAATCCTGTATATATGCACCAAATCTTTAAAATAAATACCTCCTTGTCCGGCTGGACATTGGAGTAAAGGATACATAGTCTTCATTTCAAGTCTATGCTTATTTTCACATGTTATATCTTCCTAAAGCTTAGGACCTTTGTTAGCTCTAAACATTTTCAGGGGTGCAGCAGGTTGTTCTTGAGACACCCCTGCACCCTTGAAATTATTCTCAATTTGCGATTAGCAAATTGCGAATCGCAAATTGAGAATAATTTCACATTCATTCCTATGGGCCTCTGGCTGATAGAAATGAATGGGGAATTATTCCTTCATTACGATTAGCAATTTGCTAATCGCAATTAAGGAATTTTAAGGAATCGCTAAAGAAAAGCGACTTTCTACATACATACCATTTTGCAATTTCTAAATAGCGATTCCTTAATATTCGCTATTAAGAAATCGCAAAAGGGTATGTTGATACATATGGCCCTATATTACCAGGGTGGATGGGGCATGTTTGAAGGGCAGCGGGAAAAAAGTCCCTAATTTAATTTACTCAAATCATCCATTGCACAGTGGAATAGCTAAACTTGCTGTGGGCCGCACTACAAGCAAGGAAAATAGACCGCATGCTACTAGTCTATTAGTAAAATGCAGCCTTATTTGGGGTCCACCAGAGGGCCCCTTCCATCCCGAGCCGGAGTGCCCCAGCACCTACTGCTCTTTTGACAACCAGGCTCCACACGTTGCAAGTGAGATCTTGTGGGTTGTATGGGGGGTGCACAATTGTCTGGCTCTATTTTATAGGACGCGATACAAAAGGGGATGATGGACGGAGCGTTTGAACAAATCAAACACTCACCCCCAGTCAACTGATCTGGGTTTAATCCATCACCATTCTTTAGTTCACTCAGCCACCCCAGTTCAGACATGGCTATATGCAAATCAGTCTGACCCTGTGCCTCATGGGAACAGTCCAGCCCGAACTGCCAAGCCATGTCTTCCCTGGACCAGAAACAAGCATCCTGGGCCCGGTTTCGGATTCATAATCCTCATCCGCCAGGCTATCTTGAATCCAGTGGCCAAGTGAACAAGGGACTCACGTCTGAGCATACCCTGCCACACTTAGGGCGAACACCCCCTTTTGTCTATCTTATAGGAAGCATAATTTTGCCACGTCATGTGGGAGAATTAGGCACGACAGATGTCTGCTTAGGAGACAACTGTCTCCCACCCTCAAAGAAATGTGAGCAACTGTGTTATTCCACTGCCTAAAATTGCATTGATCCTTAGCGATGGTTAGGCAGTGGAATAGCAAAGTTGCTCACATTCCTTTGGTGAGTAATTACATCCAACTCGCCCGAAGTACAGGGCTCATTTAGTGCCCGTCTTCACATTTACGCTTTAGCTCTGGCTTGAAAATCTGGGATGTGCCCCCGGGTGGCTCAGTGAAACCCTAGTGCCTGCCTGGGCATTCCAGAGTGCAGGCATCCACTTCGGCCGAGTCAGATGTAATTATTAACTTGACAATTAACATTCATCCGAAAATGTAATTCAGGGGGGCAGCAGAGTTATCTGAAAGATACCGGGTTTGATCCTGATGCTTAGCATTAAACTATGCAATCTCTCAATTGTGAAAATGAGCAGCGCGGATAAAAGAATGACATAAGGGAAAACTGCAGGGTGGAGGCAGGGCCAACTTGAGAGCAAATAAAGTTGGCAACCATATTCAATAAACACTCATCAAATGTTTTCAGGGGGAGCAGTGCAAACTCCCTTGCTTCCTCCAAAGATGCATTTTTTTCTTCATCTTCTCCCCTACCTGGATGCCCCCTCCCAAACAGCTTTTATTTGTGAACTACTTGCTCTGCATGCATTAAACGGTTGATTTTCTACCAGCGTGATTAAATACTTTCTTTCATTTTGACACATAGCTATATGTAAAAAGTTAAAAAATCATAGGAGACACGAATAACACAGCCTTATTTTTATTTGTAAGTGTTTCTTACACCTGGTAAGTCAGGAGTGAACATATACTTTCACCATATACATTTGTCATGAACCAGACCACATATTTTCATGGTCACTCATGCCTTGAGCGGGATGTATGACGTTACCACGCATCCTTTTACAACGCCAACCTTTACCACGCAATTTTTACAACGCAGGATCCATTACAACGAAGTACTATTACAACGCATTTTTTTACATCGCATATACCTTTACAACGCATCCCATTACAACGTAAGTATTGTTAAGTATATAATATATTTTTTTAAATGTCATTAATTAAAATTAATAAAATTTATTTTATTTTAATTTTTATTTTAATTTATTTTTACCCTGTACCCCTTAATTAAAATTAACAAAATGTATTTAAATTTATTTTTAATTGTAATTTATTTTTACCCTGTACCCCTGTACCCCAAAACCCAAACCTAGCCCTGAAACCTTAAAAATACCCTTTTACCCAAAAACTCAAAAACCCAAACCTAGCCCTAAACCCTAAAAATACCCCTTTACCCAAAAACCCAAACCTAGCCCTGAACCCTAAAAATACCCCTTTACCCAAAAACCCAAACCTAGCCCTGAACCCTAAAAATACCCCTTTACTCAAAAACCCATACCTAGTCCTGAACCCTAAAAATACCCTTTTACCCAAAAACCCAAACCTAGCCCTTAACCCTTAAAATACCCCTGTACCCAAAAAATGCGTTGTAAAGTACATGCGTTGTAAAAGTACTTGCGTTGTAATAGTATCCGTTGTAAAAGTATGCGTTGTAAAAGTTTTTGCGTTGTAAAAAATGTGTGGTAATGGTATTGCGTTGTAAAAAATGCGTGGTAAAGGTTACATACCCCTTGAGCGTATCCATTTCAATTGCACTAGGACATGGAACTGACTCAGACTTTTTCAGGAGTGTGGGCAGGGTGAAGACACCTTGACTGTCTGCCACAAAAGGTCTTGGCAAGGTGCTTTGTTTTTTGATGTTGCTGACACGTTTATTTGTTATATTTTTGAAGTATTCTTTCCTGTTGCCTCCAAGTGACCTGATTTGCATGCAATAATGACTCGCTATTAGTATTCACTTCCCATT
This sequence comes from Lissotriton helveticus, assembly GCF_964261635.1. NCBI lineage: Eukaryota > Metazoa > Chordata > Amphibia > Caudata > Salamandridae > Lissotriton > Lissotriton helveticus. The sequence continues at coordinate 1,178,817,128 of NC_136063.1, read as the reverse complement.
ACAGCCTCTCCCAGTTAGTTGTGCCTGCCATTCAGGAGCAGTGCCTGTCCTTATTACTTTCCAACTGTTCTCTATAGTTCTTTTCTTACTTATCCTAGGTCTGAAATTCTCCAATCTGTATGTTCCTTCGTCCCATCTTTGTCACCTTTTCATCAGGGTAACAAAAGGCATCAGCCAAGACAGTTTTCCGTTGCCAATGGCCTGAGCTGATCCTAACATTTCTTCATCCCCTGAACGAGACTTACAGTGCCTTGTTGGTTGCCCCACTGCCTTTTTATATTTGTTCCTTGCTGTCTTTTGTGCCCGGTCAGACAAATCACAATAGCTTGTATTTCCTCAGTAAATGTCATTGGTAAAGGTGCATCAATAAACAAAGAAATCTGTGAGATATTCAGCATAGTTATCTCAAAGCCTATTTTGAAGTTCTGTGGTTATACTGAATAAGCAGCGACCTACGTCATTATCATATGAATTCTCTTTATTAATGTCGTTACTACACTTTTACAACTGCATTATTTACCTTCATGCTTTCTCAGCTTTGCTTGAAAATGCACAATTTGCTCACTCTTTTTTTAAAAAAATTCTTGGGTGGAGAACTCCTCACATAACAGTCGGGCTCGCTCGGTCGCTCACTATAGGACCCCCATCATGAAAGTTTATTCCACACATCTTTTCACATGTCACCAGCCGCCACGGCAGGCAACCATTCGCCACTGCCTGAAGTGACAAAATTTGCGTGTCTCCTGATCTTCAACTATTTAAGACATATTTCTTCCCAAAACTGTGAATGACACTATGGGGGTGATTAGTATAGCGGGCAGATCATCACCGCCCTTATGGCGGTGGTGATCCACCTGCCAAAAGTCATGACTTTTCCTTCCTGCCACATTAAGATGGCGGGGGGACCCCGGCGGACGGAAAGACCGTCTGACGGTTTTCCTCCGGAAGGCAGTCCGCCCGATTGCCTACCGGGCAGAAAAGGACAGCAATATGGTGGCTGTGCCTTGCAGGCACCGCCCATCTATTTACTATGATGGTGGAGAAGCTCCTTTCCATGGAGGTGACTCCGCCATGGAAAAGCATGCGTTTTTGTCTTTGGGGGCCCGTTGCGGGCCCCCAGGGTGGTGGTGGGTGCACATGGAGGGTACTTACGGTACCCCCCTGCATTTGCATGCACAAGGTGGCAGGCACCTCACGGTGCCTGCCACGTTATGCATGCAAATGCGAGACATTCATATCTTGCATTGTGGCAGGTGCGGCTTCCAGCACCGCCCGTCACTATGCAATGTATGCGGGATGCCACCGCCACCGCGTTAGTGGCATCCTAATTGCCGGTGCAGAACCGCTGCACCACTGGTGGCCGGTCCCAGCACCGCTAGGGTGGCGGGTCCACCCGCCATCCTAATAGGCCCCTATGTCTTAAATTAGCACTCCAATTGCTTACTTTATGTGATAGGGCCCACAGTTTTTGGCTCACTGGTCCCCAAAGTAGTTGAAGAGCATTGCCAAAACATAGCATATTTTTGTTGACTGTGACACATTAAAAGTTTTGTATAAGGTTGTCATTCATAACTAAAAATTATTGATGGGCTGAAAGTTCAGCACAGCAGGTCCTTTGGTGACATTGCAACATTTTGATTTCGCTTCCACGTCGTCACCAAACTCCTATTGTACCTAAGGGATTATAGAACGAACACATTAATATGCATTCGCGGTCCCAGTTACCTTCCTAAAAGGAAGCAGTAATTGTTATTCCGGCAAACGTAAGGTGTATTTAAAAAATCCCCAGTTTCCAAACATTGAAATAGATCCCTGGTTCGGAGTGCTGCTCATCCCAGAAGTCATCAAATGTCATCACACTTTGTCACGGAAAAACCCGGAGTACTTAGCGGCCCCTCTGGTGGGATCTGCATAGCAGAAATCGCAAATATTGCTGGCTGTATTGTGATGCAGAGCACAAATGTCAGCGGCTGATTCTCCTGGGAAATAAAAATGGTTCTTGAGTTTAATTGGATAAAGGTTGGGAGTATTGCTGGGGGGCATATACAACATCCAAATTAATCACATTGGTAGAGCGAGTGCGTATTTCCATAGAAAAGTCCTTTATTCTTTCAGCTTAGATTTAGATAGAGAAGTGGAATAAAGGCCAAGGCTTGGGGGCCATGTTCCGAGTCCCCACGTCGGTTCAACAGCCTGCGTTTTTCAGCATTTTCACAACATCCCCGTGACTTAAAAAAACACAGAAGATAATCTGACCATATGTAATGTAAGATGGTGCTTTTGTAAAGTGCTCGAATGCCCTTGGGCTGCGTTCCTGCTATATAAAAACTCCAAATAAATTATAGTTATCAAATAAAAATTTTTTGTAAAACGGTGATTATGTTTAAGGTGTACAGGGATATAATGAACCGGCTGGAAAGCACTAGGGGGCACATGCATCATTGAAAATTGCATTCGCAAATGGTGCAAATTGCAAAAATCGGCCGTTTGCAAATGCAATTTGAACTTTTGGGATGCATCATAAATTTTGTACTTTTCTCAATTTATGAAATCTCAAAATTGCGATTTCTTAAATTGCGATTTCTTAAATTGCGATTTCTTAAATTGCGATTGCATTTAAGGAATCTCATATTGAGATTCCTTAAATGCAATGCATCAAACTTAAAAAATTAGCGATTTCGCTAATAAGGGGAGCAAATTACCATGAAGTTGACCTTCATGGTAATTTGCGAAAACTTAGAAAAATGCAGTAAAGTGCATTTTTCAAAGTTCCATTTTACGGGCATATGTGTGTGCAAGATGTACTTATAGGCAGATTTCAGGGGTGCAACAGGGTGTCCTTTTGACACCCTCGCACCCTTGAAATTGCATTCTCAATTTGCGATTCTCTAATTGAGAATCGCAAATTGAGAATGTCTTCCCATTCATTCCTAAGGGCCTCTGGGCCCATAGGAATGAATGGGGAGGTAATCCTTAATTGCGATTCTCAATTAGAGAATCGCAATTAAGGAATTTTAAGAAATCGCTATTTTTTTAGTGTTTTCTTCACGCATAGCCTTTTGCAATTCCTTATTAGCGAATCCTTATTTTTCGCTAATAAGGAATCGCAAATGGCATTGTTGATGCATGTGGGCCTTTGAGCCTTAATCACACTTCGGCAGATGCAAGACTACTGCTAAAAAGCTGACTATGTCCCAGTCACCCTAGTTGGAGTGCAGAGACCCTCTTCATGCTAAATAGGGCTGAAAGGATGGCTGCTGCTTTTTGGACAGAACTTTGGGGCATATTATTTACTAGGAAATGGCGGAGCGCGGCCGTGGCCACCTTGGCTTAACGCTGCGCTCCGCCACTTCCAAAATGCAGGGCTGCACTGTAGTTACAAGGATACAGTGCAGGCCTGCGTTTCCCTCCTGAGCTGGTGCTAATTTTAGCAGCCTAGAGCCAACGCAGACACCCATGCACCTTAGTGCAAGGGTGCCTGCTTTGTAGAAGATTATTATGTGCAGGAAGGTGTTCCTTCCTGCACATAAACAATCTGAAATGGCATTTTGAAACTTCTATGTGTTCTGATTATGTGTGCTGCTTAATGCAGTACACACAGAAGTTGCAAAACATAATGTTTTTATTGACTGTTTACGTGCAGGAAGGGTTACCTTCCTGCACATAAACAATCAATGGCCATTTGCTGTTTCGATGTGTGCTGCACAACGCAGCACACATATAAATAGCAAAACTGAGGAGGAATGAAACATTTCTCCCACTTGCGCTGCCCTTGTAAATATAGGTCAGCGTCAATCAAGGGGTGTTGTCGTGGAACGTCCACCACAACCTCTATTGCCCACAACTTTCACGCTAAGTATAGCATGAAGGGGTCCTAATTTCTATGGCAGTGTTAAACCATGTTAAGTGGCTTAACGCTGCCTTGTAAAGAAGGTGAAGCTCATGTTGCCACAGGAACGTCACGAAAAGTGACATTCCTGTCATGATAGAGGCTTATAAATATGTCCCTTATATTGGAAAAAATAAGAGCTGATCCCCAACATTTTTTTCAGGAGGCTGATTGCGCAGAATGTGCGTGCTTGTGAATGGGCCTAATTTTCCTGTCCTTTTAAGCACCTCATCCCCCAATGCCCCAACAACTGTCCTCCAGATGCAGCATTTAACCTGACCAGAGAGTAGTCTGCACACCATCCAAATGGAAACTCCACAGCCCCTTTTTTAATTTACTTTATGGTTTATGAACATAGAAAAAGAGCTGTCAATGCAACAAATGGTGAGGAATAACTCTGTTGGCTGTTCTTCACTTTCAATGAGCCATTCTGAAAATTGAAAAGGACTGTTACGCAGTATCTCACTGCTCTCTAAATTAAAGCCACAACAGATAGAGACTGAGACAGTGTGGGATAACTCATGAAATAAGTTAAGTGGTCCTCATGAGCAATCAAGGCCCCAAACGAAGTATGTTTTTTTGCCGGATGGTCTGGATCAGTCAAACTCTAAATGAGGCCCTTTGTCTATTAAACCCTGAAAAAAGTGTCGAAAAGAAGCGCACTTTAAGGATGCGGTATAAAATATAAATACACGTAGACATGTGTATTTTATTCAGTGTGAGGAGCAGGCTTTTTGAAGGTTCCCCTACACTTTGTGCCCCCATTTGTGCTACTATCTGCTAGTTCTTCGACTCTGAGAGTGCACTGAGGCCTGCTCACCACACCTCAGTGCCCCTGTTCTAACCCATGACAAAATGCAAGTTGAATTGGCTACCCCAATTGGCATAAGCTGACTAATTTATAGGTCCCTAGTATATGGTATTAAGGGCACCCAGGGCATGTAATACAGAGTTTTCCTCCAGGGCTGTACTGATTATGCCACCCTGTGAGTGACAATGTTCAAAATGCCTCCCAACCTGTCACTACAGACCAAAAGAGCAGTTTTAAACTGATAGCTCGACTTTAAACCAATGGCGAAGGCCCCACTTCCCTTAGCAATATATATGTCTCCCCTAAGGGAGGCCTACCAAGCCCTAAGCTGGGGAGCTGTAAATTCTTAAGTGGGGCATATTCTTTTAATATGTCCTAACATCAAAACTTCCAAATTGTTGTTTTTCTGTGGCAACGTTAGTAGCCCAATTGGCTAACATAGAGTTACCTGCTGTCCTATTATTAAGGCTAACTTCTGAATAGGATTAATAAAGTGGGTACTTCAAGTGATGAAACTAATCATGGCACTACACCTAACGTGTTGCCTAATTGAAATTTAATGTAACTTTTGAGGAAAGACAACTTTTAGGAAGTTTCCACTCTGTTGTCCAATTTGCCCAGTGGCCTTGCACAATTGCTGCCCATTAGACAGATTTCTGCCCTCCTTGAGAGTCATGTGAATGACTACCAGGTCCGGGACCAATAAAAGCCTGCTACAGGGGGAGGTGCCTCCTCCCCTTGCAGAAAGCCACTCAGGGTGTTGGCCCAGAAGGCAAGCTTCAACGACGAAGCCACATTTGGTGGGCAAATAGCAATCACACTCCTGAAGGGTTGCCCCTTTGTTTAGGTAGACAGGCTGGTGGTGGAAACAAAGCAGGGAAACCAGTGGCCACATAATATTTCCCGTGGGCATGTAGCCCACAGGTAGCTACATCTTTAGGGTGAGGTACCAAGCTCCTAAGATCCACGGAAGGGTTCAGACCTTTTGAGAGTGGGCATATTAGTGCACTCTGGGATTGCTGGATTCCTAACAAAGCCGGGAGTCATCACAGGGTGAGAGGGATCCAGGTAGCCCATTGAATAGTGACCGCACCATCCCCCCAGGGCACCTTCTAGGCATAAATATGGCATCCTTGGCACTCTAAACCTCAGTTCACAATGGAACTTGAGGATGGACTGAAGAAGGACTGTCCTGCTGACCTCTGGACTTGACAAGAGAGGCTGCACGACTGCTGTCTACACTTTCTGCACCTTGGGCTATTTTGTTGTTTCGTGCTTCTAAATGATTTACAATAGTTGCTTTATTTAAGCCTTGCTGCTCAAAACCACAGCTACCCAGGGTTGAGCTAAATGTATTACAAACAAGCCTGACAAAACCCAAGACAGTTTTGTGAGTGTATTAAAATGTAAGGTCAAACAACCACACTATATAGTTCACCATCATTCTCAAAAGCGTACAGTAACTTTTATTGCAAGATTTACTACCAAAACTTAAGGTATGCATAGCAATTTACATTATCGGTGTTACTATTACATACATATAAGGATTCCTTTTATTAGAGTCTTAGTTATGCTGAGTCCAGACCTATGTAATGGTAAATACCAGGTGGGTTTTATATTCAAATAATCATCAGTGGAGTTTATTAAGGTGAATGAAGTATCCCCAAAACCTGACAGGTTTTAATAATTGTGTGTCCTGACCAGTCCAGCCCTAAATCTTAGAAAGGTGAATCCATCACATGAAGCTCACATAGGTGATTGCTCAATTTACATACTGAGGCGTACTGAAGGTTAGCCTTGGTTCCAGCAATTTGGTTGAAACTAAAGTATAAGTTTCAGGCCAAGAAATCTTGGAAAACTAACACCATTGCTTGTTGAGCCACAACCATGGTAGGTCACACTTCTGTGTGCTTAATTCCACAGTGTCGATTCAAAAAGGGGGGTGGTGATGGACAGAGTATCTGAATTAAGCAGAACACTCCTACCCAGTCAAAAGATCAGGGCTTAATCCATCACCGTTTTTTAGCTCACTGCACCATCCCAGTTCAGAACCTGGCTATATGCAAATTAGTCTGACCCTGGCCCAGTGCATCATGGGAACAGGGCAGACCAAACTACCAAGCCAATTCTTTACTGGAAAGGAAACAAGCTTCCGGGGACCGGTTTCTGGCATTACAGCCGTCTTCGGCCCGGCTTGCTTGAATCCTGATGGTGCAGTGAGCAAGGGACTCACATCTGAGCATACCCTTCCACACTTATGGTGGCTAAAACGATTCAAAAAGGGGGGTGGTGATGGACAGAGTATCTGAATTAAGCAGAACACTCCTACCCAGTCAAAAGATCAGGGCTTGATCCATCACCGTTTTTTAGCTCACTGCACCATCCCAGTTCAGAACCTGGCTATATGCAAATTAGTCTGACCCTGGCCCAGTGCATCATGGGAACAGGGCAGACCAAACTACCAAGCCAATTCTTTACAGGAAAGGAAACAAGCTTCCGGGGGCCGGTTTCTGGCATTACAGCCGTCTTCGGCCCCGCTTGCTTGAATCCTGATGGTGCAGTGAGCAAGGGACTCACATCTGAGCATACCCTTCCACACTTATGGTGGCTAAAACGATTCAAAAAGGGGGTGGTGATGGACAGAGTATCTGAATTAAGCAGAACACTCCTACCCAGTCAAAAGATCAGGGCTTGATCCATCACCGTTTTTTAGCTCACTGCACCATCCCAGTTCAGAACCTGGCTATATGCAAATTAGTCTGACCCTGGCCCAGTGCATCATGGGAACAGGGCAGACCAAACTACCAAGCCAATTCTTTACAGGAAAGGAACAAGCTTCCGGGGGCCGGTTTCTGGCATTACAGCCGTCTTCGGCCCCGCTTGCTTGAATCCTGATGGTGCAGTGAGCAAGGGACTCACATCTGAGCATACCCTTCCACACTTATGGTGGCTAAAACGATTCAAAAAGGGGGTGGTGATGGACAGAGTATCTGAATTAAGCAGAACACTCCTACCCAGTCAAAAGATCAGGGCTTGATCCATCACCGTTTTTTAGCTCACTGCACCATCCCAGTTCAGAACCTGGCTATATGCAAATTAGTCTGACCCTGGCCCAATGCATCATGGGAACAGGGCAGACCAAACTACCAAGCCAATTCTTTACTGGAAAGGAAACAAGCTTCCGGGGACCGGTTTCTGGCATTACAGCCGTCTTCGGCCTGGCTTGCTTGAATCCTGATGGTGCAGTGAGCAAGGGACTCACATCTGAGCATACCCTTCCACACTTATGGTGGCTAAAACGATTCAAAAAGGGGGCGGTGATGGACAGAGTATCTGAATTAAGCAGAACACTCCTACCCAGTCAAAAGATCAGGGCTTGATCCATCACCGTTTTTTAGCTCACTGCACCATCCCAGTTCAGAACCTGGCTATATGCAAATTAGTCTGACCCTGGCCCAGTGCATCATGGGAACAGGGCAGACCAAACTACCAAGCCAATTCTTTACTGGAAAGGAAACAAGCTTCCGGGGACCGGTTTCTGGCATTACAGCCGTCTTTGGCCCGGCTTGCTTGAATCCTGATGGTGCAGTGAGCAAGGGACTCACATCTGAGCATACCCTTCCACACTTATGGTGGCTAAAACGATTCAAAAAGGGGGGTGGTGATGGACAGAGTATCTGAATTAAGCAGAACACTCCTACCCAGTCAAAAGATCAGGGCTTGATCCATCACCGTTTTTTAGCTCACTGCACCATCCCAGTTCAGAACCTGGCTATATGCAAATTAGTCTGACCCTGGCCCAGTGCATCATGGGAACAGGGCAGACCAAACTACCAAGCCAATTCTTTACTGGAAAGGAAACAAGCTTCCGGGGACCGGTTTCTGGCATTACAGCCGTCTTCGGCCCGGCTTGCTTGAATCCTGATGGTGCAGTGACATCTGAGCATACCCTTCCACACTTATGGTGGCTAAAACGATTCAAAAAATGGGGGGTGATGGACAGAGTATCTGAATTAAGCAGAACACTCCTACCCAGTCAAAAGATCAGGGCTTGATCCATCACCGTTTTTTAGCTCACTGCACCATCCCAGTTCAGAACCTGGCTATATGCAAATTAGTCTGACCCTGGGCTATTTTGTTGTTTCGTGCTTCTAAATGATTTACAATAGTTGCTTTATTTAAGCCTTGCTGCTCAAAACCACAGCTACCCAGGGTTGAGCTAAATGTATTACAAACAGGCGCCGCGGCCAGGGCGACTGACGCTGGAATCTGGGGACCACGGTTCGATCCCCGGCTCCGGCGGCAGGTTAGCCCAGCACCATGTGACTCTGGGCAATAGCTCGCTTAATCTTCCCGACGGCCCCCCAGCGCCTAGAGACCCTTACGGGTGATTGTGCGCTTTACAAATGTGGACTTTTACTTTACAAGCCTGACAAAACCCAAGACAGTTTTGTGAGTGTATTAAAATGTAAGGTCAAACAACCACACTATATAGTTCACCATCATTCTCAAAAGCGTACAGTAACTTTTATTGCAATATTTACTACCAAAACTTAAGGTATGCATAGCAATTTACATTATCGGTGTTACTATTACATACATATAAGGATTCCTTTTATTAGAGTCTTAGTTATGCTGAGTCCAGACCTATGTAATGGTAAATACCAGGTGAGTTTTATATTCAAATAATCATCAGTGGAGTTTATTAAGGTGAATGAAGTATCCCCAAAACCTGACAGGTTTTAATAATTGTGTGTCCTGACCAGTCCAGCCCTAAATCTTAGAAAGGTGAATCCATCACTGAATTGCTATTATCCTCTACATGCTACTTGCGGCTGTGGCCTACCTCAACTTTTCTTAACCCTAGAGTCACCTGTAGTATCTGCGTGCTGCCACCCAGCATGCTAATTTCCGAGAGTACATGAGTCCTGTAGGTGCAACAGACATACTCATAACTGACTGGCATTGGCAGCATTACTGGGGACAGTGCTTGTGCAGTAGCAGGCAGGGGCACAACAAGCTGAGCAGTGGATGCCAATGCCATCATAACTGGACCAAATTAATTACAGGCAGCACTAGCAGTGACATCTGCTATGGCAAGGGTTCCTCTCTAGCAGCCGCTTGTTCCACAATAAACCCAGTTGGACAGCACTGATCAATATGTGCAAAAAAGCATTTTTCTTTTGTGTACATTTTGTTTTTGCACTCGTCTGTTGGTGTAGGTAAAGATGTAAAACTCATGTTATCTTCCCCTTCTTTAGGAATGACAAGATAGCAGGGACATGTACAGGCTAGAGACTGGGGTGAGAGCAGTGGTAAAAATGAGACAGAGCAAGAGTAAAGATGAGAAAGAAACAATGAGAGGGGAGGGATAAAATGCAGCAGAGTAGAAGAAAAGGAGGAGGGCAAATCAGATACAGATAGAAAGAGAAGGCAGACATGGTGCAAAGAAGAGAGCGATAAGAAGAGAGAAGAAAGAATGAAAGGATGTAGAGGAGAGGGCAAAGAAAAAAGCACACACAAAGGATGAAACAGAGACACAGCTAATCACTGCTAGAATAGTGATAGTAAAGAGCCAAGATCGAGGGAAAAAGGGAATAAAAAGGAAGAGGAAAAAGGGGAGTGGTAGAATGAATAGGGAATGGAGGTCAAATCAGAAATACAGGAAATGAGGTAGCACACCAGATGTGATAACAGCAATAGAAAGTTATTGGAGGTGAGAGGATAGACTCTCAGAGGAAAGACTTAGGGGATAGACAGCGGAGCATAGTTAGAGGATAGGGACTAAGGCAGTGCAAGTGTTGAAAGTGGCGCACCGGAAGTAGAAGTGGGCTGTGGCCTCCTTGGCAACATTTTCAGTACCAGCACTTCTTTTTTTACAAATTAAGTACAGTCTGAGAGTAAGTACAACATAGATCAGAATAACACAAAGCATTGTTATTGCCATCACAGATAACACTCCCTTAGTTGTAGCAGGCATGTAATATATACAATATCGACTCTAAACCATACACTTCATGGATAGCTTAATTCACATTAGCGATCAACCACAGATATATGGAAAACCTTCATTGCACACAGTGTTCAACATGTCAACAACTGTTCAGATAAAGCTAAGTTCCTCAAGATACTCAATGTCTGTTCCAAAATGAATACCCTGTTATGGACAGCTTTTATCTATATCAAATTCCCACCAGTCATTGAGAAATGAAGTTGATATGAGTAGAAAAGTAGGTACTGTAAACAGTGTTTACTCTATGGATGGGGTTTACTCTGTACTGCATTGTTTGCAGATAGTGAAACTCTCAAGAAATACTCCACAGAGCACTAGACAGTATCTACAAAGAGCAGTGTGCATTCTGTTTAACACTCATCAAGAAAGACCCTTTTTGGATAAAATAACTATGCTCTGAAGGTGCTAAAGATCATACTACCTGCAGCCTTCATTCTGTGGTGAAAACTTTATGAATTGCCCATCTTCTGAATCAAAAGAAGCACATGTACGTACATCCATTAGTATGGTATGTAGAAATTGGCATGCTGAGACGATTCTGTCTAATAAATCAATGCTGCTTAAAATACATGGGGGCAATGTTATAATGGTTTTCCATCACCCTTGTGCCACGCAAGAGGGTGCAAGAGAGACACAAAACAATGCAAGATTTCTCAAGCTACACATGGTCACCCTGTGTGACCCTGCTTTGCTTGGTAAATCTAGAGTAATGCAAGGCAGGTCAAATCGCAGCCTTGCATTAAACTGCCCCAGGCAAGCGTTCCATGGGAAAAGCCTAGGTTTGCCCACACATCCACCCATGGATAATGTGGCATTCCCAGATTTATGACCTGAGAATGCGTCAAAATCTACCAAAAACAGCAATCTGAGTATCCATATCTGGTTAGGGGTAGATTTCTATCTCTGGTCAATTTTGGTAAAAAATTAACCTTAACTTGATTTAAATTTAAATGCTATATCAATACTCTGCCCTATTCCCTAGCTATGAAAAATCCCTTGGAGAAGCCCACATCTGTGGCGTGAAGTGGAGAAGTGAAGATTGCATGAGCAATTTGCGAGCACCAGTAGGTACTCGCAAATTGCTCATGCAAGTTCAAGGGTGCAAGGGTGTCAACATGACACCCCGTTGCACCCCTGAAATTGAGCCCATTTATTGTACTGTTAGAAATGGGATTTCCGGTTGGCTAAGGCTTGCGCCAAAACCAGGCAGAAACCACCACTCTAGTCAGGGCAAGGGAGTTACACGCCAAAGATAACCCCTGCTCACCCTCTAGGCAACGTGGCGCGAGCAGTAAGGCTTCTCCCGGAAGCTATGTAAGTTAAGTGTATGCGGGCGCACCCAGCAACAACACCCAAGTCCCACCACAAAGAAAACTCCACACAAGAATATGTATAAAAATAGCCTTTGTATTGAACCAAACACATTAGATAAAAACACACACTTTACAATCTGCCAACAGGCACGGGCAGAATTTACAGGGGATATATGGACAGGACAGGGCCACATGGACCACTGTCAGGAATATGCACTTGTAGATTTAGAATATTTGTTAGAAATAGCACTTTGTAGAACATAAAATAATAATCACTGTAGCACAAAAATAGAAAATAGAGCACACAACCAGTAATCTCTGGTAATAGGTAAGTACCACCTACGCAACCCTAACCACCTTAGGAGAATATTACGCAGGGAACCAGGACCTCACTAGCAACACCTGTACCAGGAAGAACAACCACATAAGTATCACTATACGTTTAGGGGTATAGGCATAAGAACATTACACATGATGCATCACAACATTCAAAGGTGTAGGGAAAAACAAATGATGCATAAACATAAATTCAGAGGTGCAGCAAAGAACAATTGCGCAGAAATCACATAAGCCACAACCTGTGACTGTCCCCCAGGGGAAACATCCTTTACATCGCAACTTTTACCACGCAGTGCTGTTACAACGCAGGTTTTACTAGCATACCATTACAACGCATTACACTGGGGGGCGCTCTAGGATAAGGAATACGTTTAATTTACTGTCCAACACCTTCCCTAGTGTCCACGGGGACTGGAGTTGGAATAGTAAATTAAACTATTCACTATCCTGCACCCCAAAGTGTAATGCGTTGTAATGGTATGTGTAGTAAAACCTGCGTTGTAACAGCATGCGTGGTAAAAGCATGCGTTGTAACATCATACATCTGTCCCCCAGGCCAACTGACCTCTCTGGGGCTAGAACGCCCTATGTCCCAAATGTCATGGGGCCTAAACGGAGAAGCTGCCCACTTAGTGCCGGGCAGCTGTAGCAGGAAGCCTGGCAGGCTCTGTAGACAAAATAACGGTGCCCCCGTGAGCCTCGTGGGCTCGAGAACAACTGTGGGGCCAATTGGGAGCGGCCCGCTGCCTTCCGGGGCCGCTCTACTATGAAAGGAAAATGCCCCCAGACATCAGAGTCCCTCTCAGGGGACTCAAGAACAATGCGGCACTCAAGAGCCTCGGGGGCTCTAGAACAAATATGCCGCCTTGAGCCTCTCTGGGCTCTGAGCAATAATTGTGCCCGGTGTGGGGGGAGCGGCCCACTGCCTGCCGGGGCCGCTCTACCTCCCCAAAATGCACCCCAGAGCCTCGCAGGCTGTAAAGAGAAAATGTGGCCAGATGTTGGAGTCCCTCACGGGGGACTCGAAGCAATGTATGACCCTAAGAGCCTCTCAGGGCTCGTGGACGCAAATGTCGCTCGAACGTAGGAGCCCCCGTCGGGGGGGGGGCTCGACTTTACTGTAAGGCCCCACGGGCCTCGCGGGTGCCAAACCAAGGCCCTCGCACTGGAGGGGAGGGGCGGGCACCGGCAATGTGCTCCGACGCCCCCTCTCCTACGAAGGCACTCACCGGGTTTTCTGGCGGCGGAGGCAGGAGAGCTCCCGCTCCTCGTGGCTCTCTCCCTGCAGATCCTCTCTTGCTCTCCAGGGCTCTCCCTTGCTCTTGGGAGCCCTGGGGGGGGGGGGGGGGGGAACGACTCCGGCCTCTCTCTTCGGACGCAGGAGCACGGGGTAGGCTTCCTCTCAGCCCCGGTGCTGCGGCGGTGATCTCAGGGGAAAAGGGCAAGGGATGGGCTCCCTCGATCAATTATTAAGGGGAGACAGACATGACAACGCAGGCTTTACCCCGCGCTGCCATTACGACGCTGCCATCACAACGCAAGTCGTTACAACGACTTGCGCTGGAGGGCGCTCTTGGTAAAGGAATAGTTTTATTTTCTATTCCAACACCTTCCCTACTGTTACGTGGGCTGGAGTTGGAATAGAAAATTAAACTATTCCACAATCCAGCGCCTACAGCGCAAGTCGTTGTAACGACTTGCGTTGTAATGGATGCCTCGTAATGGCAGCGCGGGGTAAAGCCTGCGTTGTCATGACATACATCCATTATTAAGATATGCTGGCAGTGTCCCTAGCAGGGTGGGCACCGGTCAGGGGTCAAATCAAAGCAGGAACCCGGCAATACGCGGCGTGGGCAGCTGCCAAAGTGGAAATAAAGCGCTCTGAGCGCTAGGGGCAAATCCAGCGCTCCCAGGCGCTGTAGGGCGTAGAAAGTTAAAAGTAAAGCGCTTTTCATGCGCTAGTGCCCCCAAAGTCCAGCACAAAGTCCTTCAGGCGGTGGGGGGGCAAGGCTGGACCCAGGGGACAGCTCACAGGGTCCTTCTAGGCAGGGAGGCAATCCCCAGTGGCGGTCCTCCTGGCGCCCAGCAGCAGCAGCCCCCCTCAAGAAAGGATTAAAGAAGAGAACAACATTTCTGGTGACACAGCCCCTTTTTATCCAGGTGTTGGACTTGGCCCTTTTCCCCCAAAATGTTTTGCTTTTTGCCCCCCTATTTTGAACTGTACCCCAATGGTAATAAACTTGTATAGGCCATGTGTGGTGTGAGACACCTTGTTAATATGTAATGTCATGCAATGGTGTGAGCACTTGTCAATTTCCCCCATTGTAAAATGTACCCTGGTGAAATGTTGTGTTTTTAAAATGGCTGCCATGGCTGTGCATTGTGCAACCTGACTGCAGGAGGTTAGCAGTCTAGTTGTTAGGTATCCAGCACCCCTGCATTTGGAGGGAAAGCCTGGCACCCAGGGTGCTCTACTCCTCCCCCTGAGCCAGTTGGAACTAGTTTGCCTGTCTGAGGTGGGTTAGCGGTCTAGTTGTCAGGTACCCAGCAATCCCAGCATTTGGAGGGACCTTCTAGAAGCTTCCAGCCTTTCTGGTATAGGGAGAGCAGTAGAGATGTGATGTGTAGAGACAGAGCTGGGACATGAATGTGAGGGGACCTGCTGCCAGGGGATACCGCCACTTGGGCCTATGTGCTGGACACTGCACCCATCTAGGACCCCCCTACTGTCCCCAGGGCTTGTGAATCCCCACTTCAGGAGTTCAGGCTGCTGTGTAGGAGGAGGGCCACGCTGCAGTGGGGATGGTGAAAGCCTACCACCCTGCTTTGATGACGCCCCAACTACCTGCTGACCTGGCCCAGTAGTGCTACAGCTCTGTCCCCAGGGCCCCTGAAGAAGGAGGGCCCTCCTAGGTCCCTGAAGCTGCCAGGGACCTTGCCCCACACAAGCGCTGCACCCAGAAGCACCTGGAAGGGAAGGAGCACCTTGGACCCCCCAGGAGGTGAGAAGAGTTACCCTGGGGCTTGCTGCTGGGACTGTCTGCCCCCCTTTCACTATGCGCCTGGAAGTGTTGTGCCTAGGGGAAGCGCTGTGTGCTAAAGCACTGTGCCTAGAAGAAGCGCTGTGTGCCTGCAAAGCGCTAACCTTGCCCAGGACTGTTGCAGCCTGATGTGCCCTTGAAAGCGCTGGCCTGCAGGAGACTGCTTGTGTCCCCAGAGTTCTGTGACCAAGACTGCCCTGCTGATTGCCTGCTAGCGCTATAATCTGGGAGCGCTGTACCTGCTAAGCCCTGTGTTGCATGATCCTACAGCGCTGTGTGAGGAAGATTGTGCCCTCAAGGAGCTGCGGGCCGTGAGAGTTTCTGCCTGTTGTGCCCCTGTCAAGCACCATACTACCTGGGACAGCAAGAAGCATTGAGCCTCCAAGCGCTCGGGCTTGAGAAGCTGTCTGGCCCCTAAGCGCCACCATCTTGAAGCTGTGTGTTAAGCGCTGTATTGCCCTGGGAACTGCTGCTGGCCCAAGCGCTGTGAGCGCTGCTGTGTACTCTAAGCGCTGTATCCGGAGGACTGAGCCCCCAAAGCGCTGTGCCGCCTGGAGGCGCTGTGGGGCCCCGGAGAACTGTTTATTGTGGAAGCGATGTGCCCCTTTGAAGCGCTACTGGCTCACCTGTGGCCCTGGTACCCAATCCTGAATAGCGCTGCTGCTTTTGACGGCCGCCCCTCCCCGGGAGGACTGTAGCTGGGCCCTGTTAACTCTGGTTGATTTTGTGAGGTCCCCCCCTCCCAGCTAAAGGAAGGGGGAGAGGGGATTATAGGCCATGCAGGTCCCGGGCCTAGTGTTTTTATGTTACCTGTTCAGGCATGATGCGCTCTTGCGCCTAATGTTTATTGTATGCTGAATATCCTGCTAAAGGTTTCATGCCCCCTGGTAGATGTGTTTCCTGCCCCATAATTTAGGCCTGCTCCGCCCTATGCCAGGTGTTGATGCTAGGTGCGTGAGGTTATTTTTGCAGGGGATGCTGATGCAAGGTATGCTGGGTCGTCATACCTAATGTGTTATGTTAAGCTTAATGCTTGCTGCCAAGGATTAATGCCTGTGTTTGCCCTGCAATATTGACCCTATGTTTATGCATTTGCTAACATCCTTTTCATTTCAGCCATGGACTCAAGGACTTAATCTTTTATTCTTGTCTCATTTCCCATGTATATAATCCCCCTTGCATTCATTGCCCTGGCGCCAGTTAGCGTCCGTTTGTGATTACTGCTAATATTGTGTTTACCTTTGCAGGTTGGAGACAATACACAACTTATTCTTTTTCCAACCAGAAGCAGTGTTGTGTCTCTTTTGTGGTGTGCCTGGTGTGGCGTCTGTTGGTACTGCGTGAATGCTTTACAAATGTCCTCTAAAGTTTGGCCTGCCCGTTCTGCTCCATGCTACCCCCTATAGAATTGGCAACCCCATTTCTAACACCAGGTAAATCCTTTGTCTGTGTGCAGGGTGGGGGAAAAACCAGTCGCAGCTGGTTTTGGGGCACTCTGATGTGCTCAGCCACCCTTTCTATTCACTAGTTAGTCTAGGGTCATCAGTCGCACTACAGGGGACGGAGCCAGCATTGTGTGGGGAAAGCCCAGCCCTATTCAGGTCCCAGGTGCACCCCTCCCTCACATCACACATGCAGATCTCCCATTCACCACCGGGGCAGACCCATCCTGACTCCTGGAGCCTGGCACACCAGCCAGCTCCAGCCAATCAGAAGCCAGACAGCCAATTCACATAATTTATACAAACATGCCCACTTCTAGAAGTGGCACTTCCACACTAGACACAATCATGCCGCACACATCATAGGGCAGCATTTACTCACCCGAGTCCGCACATACCAAACTCGCACCTGCACTCCCCACGCATCAGGAACTACCAGGGACACATACATTCCCCATGCATTCCTATGGGAGGGCAGGCCAACCTCACCACAGGCACGCACTTTACCCTGGGACACAGTGGTAAAGTGCGCAGAAACCAAAAATCACTATCACCAGGTCACAATCAAAAAGCAAAAAGTTCAGGGGTGAACCTGCCAGAAGGGCCAAGTCCAACAGGTACCATCTCACATATGATAGTAGTCTAAATCTAGTTATCTGTACAATCACTTTATTTGTTGAAACCATTGCTAAATGCATCAGCACATCTGTTTGTAGCACAAATATAACACATTTATACTTCGCACCTTCATTCCTTCACTAGATCCATCCAGTTTGAAGCTCTTTGTATTTGAAATAGGGAACTAGCTTCAGTTGTCCCGCTATTGTCTTCAGCAGGTTGTAGAGAGCAAGATATTTTATAGTGTCTCAGATCTCAATAGCTAGATTTTTGGCTGAAGATCTTATAAAATAATTGGAGTGAAAACCCCCATGCCATTAGTGCAAGATAACACAATTCACTTGATATTTGATATTTATTAATTTTTATAGTGCCCAAATCACCCCGTCAGGGGTATCTCCACGCTGGGGCAGCGTGCTTCAGCCCGACAAACATACCTCAGAAGAGATAGGTTTTTAACAGTTTCCTGAAATATAGGAGGTTCTGGCATTCGCGTAGTTGGCAGGGAAGTTCGTTCCATAGAGTAGGGGCATGGTGAGTAAACGCGCTGCCTCCCATGTGAGCTTTTTTATTTCTCGGGGAGCAGAGAAGTGACTAAGATCCTGACCGGAGGGGCCTAGATGATATATACCTTGACAGTTTGTCGGACAAGTAAGGGGGTCCCGGCCCATTGAGAGCTTTAAAAATGGTACAACAGATTTTGAATTTCACTCGTTTTCTCACCGGGAGCCAGTGTAGTTTGTTTAGAAGCGTTATCAAGGCTGTTCTGGGAGGGGCATTCATTACTAATCGGGCCGCGGTGTTCGTGACTACTTGCAATTTGTCCAGGGAGGCCTCGTTGGCCGAAGCCAACAATGCTTGGCAGTAGTCCAGTCGGCTTAGCAGTAGAGCTTGCATCAGTGTTTTTCGTGTGGGAGGTGGCAATAGAGGGAACACTCTTCTAAGGAGACTGAGTATGTGAAAGCACGTTCCTACAGTTGTGGCGGCATGTGCTTAGAGCGTAGGTTTCTAGTCAATGCGGATTCCCAGAGTCTTAACGACTGTTTTCTGGGTGGGGCCCGGGCCCAGTTTCTCCGGCTACCAACTGGGTGACCAGCTTATTGCCGCGCCTCCAGACAACATAATTTCCGATTTCTCGGCATTCAGTTGAAGGACGTTGGCCATCATCCATGCAGCAATGTTCGTTAGGCCTTCCGAAAAGGTGAGTTGGTTGTTATGGCTGGATTTATCAAAAGATAGTAAGAGCTGGGTGTCGTCCACATAGGAAATGGGGCTGAACCCTAGGGTCTTCATTAGTTTGGCCAAGGAAGTGACATATATGTTAAAAAGGGTAGGGCTCAGACATGTGCCCTGCGGTACTCCCTTGGTCACTTTTGTGGTCTTGGATCTGAAAGTACCCATAGTGAATGTCTGAGTTCTATCTGTTAGGAAGTCTGCCAGCCATTTCAATGCAGCCCCTTGAACCCCGATGCCCTGAAGTCTCTCCAGTAGGATTTGGTGCGAGATGGTGTCAAATGCTGCCGATAGGTCAAGCAGCACTAAGAATGCTGCCTGACCCTTGTCCAGTGCCATTCTGATGTTATCAGTTACCTCTATCAAGGCGGACTCTGTACTGTGCTTGGGACAGAAGCCTGACTGGGAGACATCCAGGCAATGTGCAGATTCTACAAACTCAGATAAGTACCTGTTAATGTGTTTTTCTAGTACCTTACTCTGCAGGGGGAGCAGAGCAATGGTGCAGTAGTTGGACAGTTCGTCTATGGGACCTTTGAGATTTTTCCAGATTGGAACAACTTGTGCAGCTTTCCATTTGGGAGGGAGTCTGCCATCCCTCAAAGAATTATTGAGGATGGTGCAGATTGGAGGAGGGAGCTGGTTAGCAAGCCGGAAGGTGATCTTTGCCAGGATTACATCCAAGGGGGATCCTGATTTACCCTTGGTTAACAGAGACTCTACCTCTTCAGGGATAAGTAATGGAAAGTTATGCAGTTGCGCGGTAATGGCAGTAGTTCCTAAGCGTGCAATAGAGGAATTATTATAAACACCACTATCTGTGGTTACTTTGTGGTAAATAGTGTCAATCTTATGGATGAAATAGGCTGCTATGTTGTCACGTAGAAATTGAGAAGCGGCCTCTACAGTGTTGCATGCCTTGGGTGTGTAAAGGACTTCAGGATTTGGTATAGAGTCCTTGAGTTATTGACAGAATGCTCTAGTTGATTGCTGATACGCAGCTTGCATGCAGACTTAAAAATGTTATGGTGCAGGACGGTGCAGCTTTGAATCTTTCTTTATCCTGTGCCGCCATTTGTGTACTATTTTCTTACATTGGCTCTTTTCTGTCCGCAGGAGTGGGGAATACTAACTGGTTTGAGAGTGTTTGGGAGGGTGGGTCTGCTGTTTCAGAGGCACTACCTGATCAATAGTGGATTGTAGGATGGAGTTAACGTGGGCTTACTGTTCTTCTACACTGCCTGAGTCCGAGTCACTGTTCCAGGAGCGAAAAGAAGTTTGAATTTGGTCAGGGTTAGGTTTTTGCCATTGCCTATACCAGCGCATAGTGCAAGTTTTTGGGGTTGAAAGATTTCTAGGACTCATGATTTAAAAATCTATCAAGGAGTGGTCTGACCAATTTAGAGGACGAGTTTCCCCACAGATGATGTTGGAGAAATTAGTTAATATTAGGTCAAATGTATGTCCTGCTAAGTGCGTGGGGGCGTAGTTAATCTTCAAGAGGTCAAGGTTGGACAAATCTGCCAGACAAGCTGAGGCATCCATAGTGGCGGCGTTTTCACTGTGGATGTTAAAATCACACAAGAGTACAAAGTTTTGGGTTGAGATAACATGTGGGGAGATAAATTCCAAACAATAGATTAGTAAAATCTAACAGGTTGCTGTTTTACAGGCTCACTCCCCATATTGTGACAGGCAAGATGTTGTTTTAGTTATTGAGAAAGAGGAAACAGGCTACTAATTGGTGTGATGGTGGCTGAAGAGGAAGAATAGGAAATATTTAGAGTGGAACTAGGCCCAGATTTGAGAAAATGCATGGAAAGCTTACAGGAACGTACCAAACTTGAACAGTATGTTCATACTAGATTACTAGTGGTGGAAGTAGGGAAATATATTTCCCAGCATCCTAATCACCTTTAAATGTTCAGACAAACATGTTGCCCCTTTTTTAACAAACCTTGGTTTTCTTATATTCACATATTGCCCTACTTCCACCAATAGCAATCTAGTATGAACATTCTGCTCAAGTTTGGTACATTCCTGTAAGCTTTCCATGCATTTTCTCAAATCTGAGCCTAGTTCCACACTAATTATTTCTTATTCTTTCTCTTCAGCCACCATTGCACCAACTTAGTAGACTGTTTTCTCTTCCTCAATAACTCAAACAACATCTTGCCTGTCACAAAATGGGGAGTGAGCCTGTAAGACAGCAACCTTTCTTGTGGTGATTTCTTCCATGGTAAACCTGATTTTAGAGCTAACTGGATGGCTTTCTTTACCGCTCAAGTAAATCGTTCCACCTGACCATTTCCTTCTGGGTGGTACAGTGATCTTCTCACATGTTAAATACCAGTCTCCCGAAAATAGTAGCATTTTTACAGAAGTTAGTTGCACCCTGTTGTCTGAAACCAACACTTTAGGAATGCATTTCCATGAAAACCAAATCTTCAAGGAATTCTATCACAACAGCTGTAGTTACCGTACTTACCATCTTTACTTCTACCAATTTAGAATAATTGTCAATAAGTACTATGTCATACATTTCGTTGGATGACAAAGGAGAAAAAGGTCCCATGAAGTCAATGACCAATTTCTATCAAGGATCATCCGGTAGCTCCACCATTGCCAAAGTTATATTCAGAGGGTTTACCACTTTATTGCTTACTCTACATGCCTTGCAATTATTTACCCAGTAGTTCACCGTGGCATCCAACCCTGGTTACCAAATGTTTTCCTTGATTTTCCTCTTTGTACTAGACATATCCCATGCCTCTCATATGCGTTAATATGCATGAAGCATACGCTACAATCCATGTTGCCCAAATATTTTTCTGAGAAAGAACAGCGCCAATATCACAAATACTTTCATCCACAAATAGTACTGTTTAGACCTTGCATTCTTGGCATGGTTTACCCTGGCTTTTTGCCTTCTGACATCTTATTTTTCTGACTTCATTTTTGCTGGCTTTAGGGTTCTGGGTACTTTACAACTGCTAACCAGTCTAAAAGTTCATATGCTGTGTACTCTAGACATGGTAACATTAGGTTATTAATAATTGGAATATTACATTGACTTATAAGTCCCTAGTAAAGTGCACTGCATGTGCCCAGGGCCTGTAAATTAAATACTACTAGTGGGCATGCAGCACTGATTCTGCCACTCACTCTGTAGCCCTTTAAACACGGCTCAGGCATGCCAATGCAGAACTTGTGTGCGCAGTTTAAACTGCTATTTCGACCTGGCAAGTTAATCTACTTTCCAGCCCCAAACCTTGATGTAGTGATCATTCAACACCAAGATTCTTCTCATAGATTTCAATATAATGCAGGAGCCACGCCATGATATTTCAAAGCAAACGTATTCATAATTCTTTACAAAATCCAACAGCATCAATGCGGTTCAGCCATACCAGGGACTTCATCAGGGATTAGAACAATTATTGATCTTTGCAATTTTAGTGACGCTTTTCTGGATAGAGAGTTCCCACAAACATGCAGGCACATACTGAATGTATCCCCAATGGGACATGCTAAATTAGGCAGAATGACGCCAAAACCCATCCACATGAATACATATTGTCACAGTAAGGGTTTGTGTAGATGGGATTTTGTATAGAATAAAGAATAAGTTTGCTTTGAAATATTATGTCTTGGATTGTGCATTATATTGAAATTTCTTAGAAGAATCTCAGTGTTTGAATGATCATTATATCAAGCCAAATTTGGAATAATACTTACTTGGCTTCCCAAGCATTCTTGTGCATTGGCTGGACCGGAAAGAAGAAGCTGCTTGATTGGAATAGGAATTTGTGCTGACATTGTATTGAGTTAATTTAAATTTAGATTATTGGACTTACAAAGCGGTCCCTTTTAAAGTATATTTTTTCATTTGAATTCATTGTTTCTAAGCAGTAGAACCATTAGAAGGTTGAGTGTGATTGTACTAAATCTACAGAAATAAGGCCTGTGCGGTTGGGTATAGCCAATACTACTCTTGTTGGATCTATTAGTCATTTAGTAGTTTATAGCAATCATTTAGTTAGTAATATTAGTCATTTAATTGTGTCCATATCCATGGAGATTGCAGCCAAAACTTGCAGACAATGAAAGTATGTCATTGGCACTTTGCCATAGGACCATCACCTCAGACTGCATCATATTCACATTTAATTTCTATTCATATGGGTGTTGGTAGTAGGGCTCCTGGAATCCAACTAAAATGCTACGGAATCCAAAACTCTACCTGGCATACATTTATGGTGTCTCACTCTAGTTACTCCTCCTGTCATTGGCTGGAGAAACGCTCTCAAATATTTGTTAATGTAGCTTTTCCTATGTAAGGCACGGGACACTAGGGCGAGTTAAAGCAGGTTTTATTTTACGGAGCACTCGTACCCTACGTGTAGCCCATATGTAGGTACAGACAGAAACACAGCCGGTACGCCTTCTCCCGGTTTTCCCATCTCCTGGTGACTTCTCCGTCGATTACCAGATGCTCTCCCTTCGAAATATCCAAGGAGCCGATGGTAGCGTGGTTTTACTCTGGAGCCCCCCAAAAAATGAAGATGAAAACAGTGGCTATGTGTTTCTGCGTCGTATCGTGTTTGGAGGAAAAGGGAGTGAAGGAGCAACCCAAACAAACCAGTGATACACGTCTAGCGGAGAGGAGAGGTGGTGTTGGGTTGGGGTTGTCTATATACAACATCCGGTAAGGGGCTGGCGCCTTTACCCTTCAGGCCTCTCCCGCCTCCCTACCCAGCCCACAAACCGCTCTCGTAGCTGTGTTAGCCGCGCTCCTCCTGGAGCGTGGCTGGCAAAGCGTGTTCCCTGTAGCCTCCTGGCTCTCCCGCCGTCTTGTTGTGTGGCCTAAGTCCTGCTTTGCATGCATGTTATGTTAGCATGGCTTTTTAGAAGTTTAAACGCCATTTTACCTTTTGCCGCTTTTGCACACGACACTGCATATAGCAGTTTTTGTAAGTTAGGCTTCGTGAAGGTCTACACAAGAGAAAAGGTTTGTTTTTGACATCTGTAGACTTACATCGTGCCCCTCGTCTGCACAGTGAGTGCTGAAGCCGTCAAGGTTATCATAACATGATAGCTGTTGTTCAACATGATCGAGTAACGCTTTTTAGAAACAACAATTTGGCAGCTGTGAGGCAACTGAGATTCTGGCGCCCCTATTATTGCACAGTTGCCATGATTTCACACATTTGGAAGTTTCTCTGTTTGCAGGGTTGCAGAGAGCTTTTGCTGATCCTGATGTGATTTACTATTACTGAGCGGAGAGGTAATGGGGTCCCCCAAACAAGCCTAAGAGACCTTCTTTAGTAAATAAATATAGTTCCTATATAGGGAGGGTGTTAAAACCAAGCGCTATAAGACCTGTTTTCACCATCATTGTAATATGATTTCTCCTTTTGTATTTCATGGAATTGTAACAATGCTGACCATATTATTTTAAATCATATGTCTGCTTATGTTGGCTAAGATACTGCACCTGAGATCACGTGGTTAAAATAAATATTTTAACTTTATCCATGTCTCTAATTTACTCCTGTTGTGGACTGGTATGAGAGTATAACGAAAGAGTCTTCTCACTTCCCACCATTCCTGAGTTTGTACTAAGTCGCATGTTCTAGGTTGTCTAATCATTGGTTACTTTGCTATAGGGCGAAGAGCTAATGTGACACTGATGCTAGCTGGTTGGGGTTTTTCTAGGTACTGAGGTAAGTTTCTGGTACACTACAATTCACTGATGTCCTAGGTCTCTGTGCACAGTTCTGTGTATGAGCAGGATCCTTTCAACAGTGTCTTGACTCTCCTCCACTCCTCCTCGGCTTGATGTTCTCTCCGTACACCTTCGCTCTCCGTTTCGTTCTCTACTCTTTATTTCTCCTCTCACTCCTCGCTCCTCTCGACCTCTGTTGATGACACATACAGTCTTCCGGATCTCGTCTCCTCTTGTAGGTCCCAAGGCTGTGACACCATCCCTGGGGGCGGAGTCCTGGACAACCGAGTCCCAGTTAAAGGGACCGGGGCTAATGGCTCTCTTTAAAATTCGGAACGCTTCTATCATTGGTATCGTAGGGTATAACTGGACCTGTGGTTTCACATCTTTCTGTAGGGTGTCTGTCAAGAGGGATGCTACCTCAGAGAATTGGAGGATAAAACGCCTGTAATAGCCTATCAGGCCAAGGAATGCTCTCATGTCTCTTTTAGTGGTTGGAAAAGGGGTTTCTGCGATGGCTTTGACGTTTTCAGTTTTTGGTGTAATCATCCCATGTCCTAGAACATACCCCAGGTATTTCACTTTTTGATACCCAACCCGGAATTTCTTAGAATTTATGTGCAGCCCTGCTTCTTGTAGGGCCTGTAAGATGATGTGGATGTGTTTCAGGTGGGTTTTCCTATCTGGGCTGAAATCCACAATGTCATCAAGGTATGCCGATGAAAAAAATGGTGATTTTGCAACATGGTGTTCATTAGTCTCTGAAATGTTGCTGGGGCTCCGTGTAACCTGAACGGGAGCACTGTACATTCATAGAGCCCGTCCGGGGTCGAAAAGGCTTATTTCTGTCTTATCCCTTTAAAAGCACTTGCCAATAGCCTTTGGTAAGGTCCAACGTAGTGATGTAACTGGCCTCTCCTAGCTTTTCTATTAGCTCGTCTATTTGAGGAATGGGGTAAGCGTCGAAGGAGGAGATCATATTGAGGGCCCTAAAATCCATACAGAATCGAATACTGCTGTCGAGTTTAGGGACCATTACGATTGGGGATGACCACTCACTTCTCGAGGGTCATTTCACTCCCAATTCCAACATGTCTTGTACTTTTTTTTGTATGGCTTTCCTTCTGGCGGCAGGGATCCTGTATGGTCTTTGTTTTATTACTTTTCCGGAAGGGGTCTCAATCTGGTGTTCAGCTAGGGTTGATCTACCAGGATTGTCAGAGAACATGGGGGAAAGTGGCTAAGTATTTCTCTCAACTCAGCTATTTTTGTGAGTAAGTCTTTGTTGAATACCAGCTGCTCTATGGTGTTATGGTTGGTGGTGACTGTAGGCACGGAGAGGTTGGTGGTCTTGGGTATGGGTGCCAACCATTTCTTCAGCAGGTTTACGTGAAACGTCTGGGTGCGACTGGGAGTTATTTGCAGTCTATACTTGGTTTTCCCAATTGTGGCAATGACTTTATAGGGGCCTTGCCATTCCGTTTTGAACTTCTTTGTGGTCGTGGGTAGTAGTACCAGCACCCAATCATCAACACGTAGGGTGATCCACTTCTTTCCTCTGTTGTAGAAGTGAGTCTCCTGTTTCTTTATGAGGTGGGATAAGGCTAGGACCCGGAGTTTTCCTATCTTAGCTTTGAGGCTCTGTGTATATTCCAACATTTCTCTGGTTTCTATGATCTCTTCTCTCTATCAGGCCTCTTTCGTCATCTCTAGTAGACTTCTTGGTTGTCTTCCATTGGTTTTCTCTGAGGACACAAGCGAGCTATGTGTCCCCAATCCCCACTCTCACAACATTGGGGTCCTTTAATACTGGCTTTGTGTATCAGGGTTTTCCTAGATTCTTTGGGGGTCTGTCCTTTTTCTCCGGCTTCAGGTTTTGTTGGCGCGTTCTCTTGGTGTCCCATATCATTACTTTGGGTTGTGCACGAGAATACGTTGAAGCCATCTCCATGGCCCTCGCGGCTGTCAGAGGGGTATGTTGGCATAGCCGTTTCTGTGTGTTATAAGGGAGAGCATCTAAATACTGCTGTAAGTAGATTTAAAATACTCTCCTCTTTAGTACTGGTAACTGGGGTCAACCACTTGTCCACCGCCATCTTTAATCTGAAAAACAAAGTTTTGGGGTTTTCCCCGGGTGTTCCTCTCTCTTTACGGAACCTCACCCTATAGGCTATAGCATCAAGGCGTAGATGATCGAGAATTGTATTCTTTATTTCTGCATAGGAAGGGTCCCCAGTGGCGTTTGCCACTTGGTATGCGGCATGTGCCTCTGCTGTTAGCAGCGGAGCTAAAAAAAAAGGCCATTTGTCCAACGGCCAACTGCATGCTCTTGCTGCTCTCTCAAAGTTTGTCAGGAACGCGTCTGGGTCCTCACTGGATAGGTATTTTTGTAATGAGACTCCTGATGGTGTGTGGCTGGTACTTCAAACCTCACGTAGAGAGGTTACTGGTTGCTCTGTAACCATTTTCTGGAGTCCTTCCATCTGGGATGTGATGGATTCCTTAAAAATGTCATGGTCAGCTTGGTCCAATGCCATCTGTCGCTAGACGGCCCATTCAAGCTTTTCCTGGCCCTTGATTGGATGCTGTATTAGCGCTTCCATCTTTTGTACACAAATGGACTCTTCTATGCCCGCATTCTCCACCAGTTGTAGTGTTTCCGAAGTAAGGCGCAGGACACTACGGCGAGTTAAAGCAGGTTTTATTTTATGGAGCACTTGTCTCCTAGGTATAGCCAGTATGTATGTACAGACAGAAACACAGCCGGTACGCCTTCTCCAGGTTTTCCCGTTTCCTGGTGACTTCTCCATCGATTACCAGATGCTCTCCCGTTGAAATTTCCAAGGAGCCGGATGGTAGCCTGATTTTATTTTTTTAATTTTTTTATTGAATAAAACATTGGTAGTGTTGACGATGATACATTTTTAAGTTACTTTCGGTTATCAAAATTAGTCAATAAGATATCTCACAAGACAATATTTACCCTCAAGTTGTAAGAGTTAGGCATCTCATCATTAGGGAAAATGGCAGTCACATTATATCCTTCCCCTCTATCTGAACATGTCCACATAAATACTGTATCCTTAGGTCTCCTCATCTTTGTCCTCTGAACTATCAATGTCTTCTTCAGGCAACAAATCACATACATCCCCTCTGTACGTATTTCAGGGTGCCCAGATTTTATTCCATTTGCGCGGACTACCCCTAGTGGCGTACACTGTCCACTCTGTTACCATAATCAGGTCCATATTCCAGCACCACAGCATTAATGTGGGGGGAAAGTCTGATTTTACTCAAGAACCCCCCAAAAAAAGAAGGTGAAAACAGTAGGTAAGTGATTCTTCCTCATATCATGTTTGGAGGGAAAGGGAGTGAAGGAGCAACCCAAACAAACCAGTGATACACGTCTAGCAGGGAGGAGTGGTGGTGTTGGGTTGGGGATGTCTATATACAACGTCCGGTAAGGGACTGGCGCCTTTACCCTTCAGGCCTCTCCTGCCTCCCTACCCAGCCCGCGAACCTCTCTCGTACCTGTGTTAGACACGCTCCTTCCGGAGCATCGCTGGGTGAAGCGTGTTTCCGGTAGCCTCCTGGCTCTCCCGCCATCTCTTGACTCTCCTCCGCTCCTTCGCTCCTCTTCGGCTTGATGTTCTCTCCGTACACCTCTGCTCTCCGTCTCGTTCTCTACTCTTCATTTCTCCTCTCACTCCTCCCGACCTCTGGTGCTAACACACACAGTCTTCTGGATCTCGTCTCCTCTCTTTGGTCCGAAGGCTGGGACGTCATCCCTGGGGGCGGAGTCTTGTCTACCCAGTCCCAGTTAAAGGGACCGGGGCTAATTTCCGTACTGTTTGCTTGAGACTGACCGATCCAGTCATTCCGTCATGGGATGGGAAAAGACGTCTTTTACCTCCCACCAGTCTCTTATCTGATTCATTCTTTACCTGGGTACACCCACCCCGTGACAGTTAACTATGCGTCTTGACAGAGAGTTCCTGTCACTTCACTGGGTGATGCGCCTGCCTTTCCATTTCAGTGAGCTGGCACCTGGTCAGAGTCAGCTAAGGACCAAAACAATCCATATGAACAGAATTTGTGTAGGAGAGCGCTTTAGCCTTCAAGCTTAGATCATGCCTAAGCAGAATCTCCTGTTTTGCAATCACCACTGAGCAACACTCTACTGACATATGAAAGTATTACATCCCGTGGTTCCACGGACCTCCTAGCTGAAGTTCCTGGACACTGCAGAACCTAACGAAGACCTAGCCTTCTCCAAAGTTGCAGTGCATATCCTGTGAGCTGGACTCACATTGTCCTCTACTGCTCCCACTGGCCAGTCATTCTGTTGCTCTTTTTGCCCATTCCAGTCCTATGGTTTGGATATATGACTCTTCCACTGCTGCTGCTTGTGCTGTTCATATTCTGTAGTTCAAATTCAGATGTTCAGCAGAGAGGGTGGTCATTTGTAAGCTCTCTCCCATCTAGTTTTGGAATTTAACTCCAGGGCTTTAATCCCTTTGCTTCTAGGCCTCCCCCCCGTGCTAAGCCTTTTTTTTGCTATGTGGGGTAGTTTGAGCTTAGGCCCCTGTAACGTGTTACCCACAAAAGTTATCCACACCAAATATGCATCCTTTTCTTCCAACATCATGTGGATTCTAAAGGTACCCCGGATTTGTGGCTTCCCCTGGAGGGAATGTGGAAATTAACCAAAATACAGCTACATTTCTTTGGTTGAAAAATGTGAAAAAAGTGCTGCAAATTAAATCATCGGTTTTTTCCCTGCAAATAGTATCAACAAAGGGTTTGTGGGGCTAAAATCACAATTTTCTCAGCTTTCAGGGACTGACAGACTTTTGACAGGAAACCAACATTTTTTATACAGTTTTGACATTTTACTGGGACATAGCCTTTTTTTGCTATTTGTTTGTGCTTTCAACCGTCTTCCAGTTAATGATAGAAAAGGGTATGAAAGCAATAATGTATCCTGGACAGCTATACATTTTAGAAAAGAAGACAACATTCTTCATTTATCAAGTGGTCATTTGTGTAGATCCTTCAAGGTTTATTTATAGAAACTAACAGTTGAATATAGGATAATTTAAAGATAAGTAAAAAAAACAGCCATTTGTGGCAACATTTGCACCTGCAACTTCTTCTAACTATGACAGATATTTGAAAGCAATATACCGTTATATCCTCTGGACCTTTCTGGTTGTAGGGATATATAGGACTTGTAGGTTGACCAAGAACCCGATGAACTCAGAGCCAATAACTGAGCAGCATCTTGCCATTGTTTTTTTTATTATGTACCGGGTATATAGCAATTAATTTGTGAAAATATATACAGTGAAAAACGGGATGAAAGACACCTATGTATTTCTGAAATTGGAACAAAATATAGACTTTAGAAACAGTAGCTATTTGCACATTTCCAAAATTGTGAGTAACCATACTAGCATGAGAATTATAGGACGTTTTTCAAAGTGACTACTTTTCTACACATTGTCTTTCATTTGGAAGGCAGAAATGCATTGAAAGTCAATAAATAGGTAATAACAGTACCTCTACAATTCTGTCTTACCCTAAGTCTTCCAATAAAAATGGTATCTCACTTATGTGGGTAGGCCTAGTGCCTGCAACAGGAAACGACTCAAAATGCCACGTAGACACACTTCATTGTTACAGTGAAAACTGACCCTTTTTTAGCAAACTGCCTAGCTGTAGATTTTGAACACTAGCCCTGCCAGCACTTAGGGAAACATAGCAAACTTGAAAACTAGACACCCAGGGGAATCCAGGATGGGGTGACTTGTCTGGCTCTCACCAGGTGCTGTTACCCAGAATCTCTTGCAAGCCTCAAACTTTATAAAAGAAAACATCTTTTCCTCATATTTCTGTGGTGGAAAATTCTGGAATCTGCGTGGATCCTCAAAATGTCACCCACCCCGCATTACCCAAAGTCTTCCAAGAAAAATGGTACCTCATTTGTGTGGGTAGGCCTAGTGGCCGGGACAGGTAATGGCCCAAAACGCAATGTGGACACACCACACTTTCACAGTGAAAACTGACCATGTTTTTGCAAAGTGCCTAGCTGTAGGTTTTGAACCCTAACTCTGCTGGCACTTTGGGAAACTTACCAAACCTATACATTTTCCAAAACTAGACATCCAGGGAAATACAGGATGAGGTGACTTGTCTGGCTCTCACCAGGTTCTGTTACCCAGAATCCCTTGCAAACCTCAAACGTTGTAAAACAAACACATTTTCCTCACGTTTTTGTGGTGGAAAGTTCTGAAATCTGAGTAGATCCACAAAATTCCACCCACCCCGCATTCCGGAAAGTCTTCAGAGAAAACTGGTACATCACTTATGTGGGTAGGCCTAGTGCCCATGACAGGATATGACCCAAAACTCAATGTGGACACACTAAGGGGCCGATTAGGATGGCGGACGGACTTGCGTCCGTCCGCCATCTCAGAGGTGGAGGGACCGTCCGCATGGGCTGCGGCGGTCCCTCCGTGCAAATTAGGATGTGACCGCCACCCTGGCGGTCACATCCTGGATATTTAACATTGCGGCGGGTGCTGCTTCAAGCAGCACCCGCCGCAATGTTAAAAGTGCATGTTTAACATTTACATGCACAAAGCGGCAGGCACCGCGCGGTGCCTGCCGCTTTGTGCATGTAAATGCTGGGGGGTACCATAGGTACCCCCCATGTGCACCCCCCACCCGCCTACACCCTGGGGGCCCGCAACGGGCCCCCAAAATCAAAAGTACACATGCTTTTCCACGGCGGAAAAACCGCCGCGGAAAAGCATGTTTACAAATGTTTCCTAATTTGGCTGGCGGTGTCTGATAGACACTGCCAGCCAAATGAGAGCTTTTACGCCGCGGTTGTAATCCGACCGCGGCGGAAAAGCAGCGGACAGAAACCAAGACCCACCAGCCATCGTAATGCGGCGGTGGGTCTTTGGTGACTCCGCAGAGGATTTTCCGCCTCCTCCGGGCCGGAGGTGGCTTCCGCCGGCCCGGAGGAGGCGGAAAATCCTCCATCCTAATCGGCCCCTTAATTTCTACAGTGAAAACTGACCCTTTTTTAGCAAACTGCCTAGCTGTAGATTTTGAACCCGAGCTTTGCCGGCACTTAGGGAAACATAGCAAACCTATACATTCTTGAAAACTAGACACCCAGGGGAATCCAGGATGGGGTGACTTGTCTGGCTCTCACTAGGTGCTGTTACCCAGAATCTCTTGCAAGCCTCAAACTTTATAAAAGAAAACATATTTTCCTCATATTTCTGTGGTGGAAAATTCTGGAATCTGCGTGGATCCATAACATTTCACCCACCTCGCATTCCCCAACATCTCCTCAGAATAATAGTACCTTACTTGTGCGGGTAGGTCTAGTGGCCGGGACAGGAAATGGCCCAAAACGCAACTTGGACACACCACATTTTCACAGTGAAAACTGACCATTTTTTTGCAAAGTGCCTAGCTGTAGATTTTGAACTCTAGCTCTGCGGGCACCTTGGGAAACCTAGCAAACCTATACATTTTTTTAAACTAGACACCCAGGGGAATCCAGGATGGGGTGACTTGTCTGGCTCTCACCAGGTTCTGTAACCCAGACGACTCCCTTGCAAACCTCAAACTTTGTAAATAAAATCACATTTACCTCACATTTCTGTGGTGGAAAGTTCTGGAATCTGCATTGATCAACAAAATTTAACCCACCCCACATTTCCGAAAGTCTTCTGAGAAAAATGGTACCTCACTTGTGTGGGTAAGCCTAGTGCCCGCGACAAGAAGCGTTTCAAAACGTATTGAGGAGTCATCGAAATTACCTATCACAAAACAACCTGGTTTTACAAGGGGGGGTCACCTGGGTTTTTGGCGCCAGGCTCGGCGGCCGACTTGGGAAACCTACCAAACCCACACATTTCTGAAAACTACACACCCGGGGGAGTCTAGTGAGGTATGGCTTGTGTGGATCCCCCAACATTTTCCTACCCAGAATCCCATACATACCACAAATTTACCTGAAAAAAATCCTATTTTTCTCAGATTTCAGTGTGGGAAAGTTCTGGAATCTCCATGGATCCACAAATTTCCTACCAACTAATGTTCCCCCAGGTCATCAGATAAAAATGGTACTTCATTCACGTGGGTGGGTCAAGTACCCGTGATAGGCATGGCCCTAAAACGAATTGAGAAGACATCAAAATTACCTATCACAACCTGTTTTAGCAAGGGGGGTTCACCTGGGTTTTTGGCCCCGGCTCGGCAGCCACATGGGGAAACTATCACACCCAAACATTTCTGAATACTAGACACCCGGGGGAGTCCAGCGAGGTATGGCTTGCATGGATCCCCCAATGTTTTCCTTCCCAGAATCCCCTGAAAACATCAAATTTGACAAAAAAAACGAATTTTCCACATATTTTTGTGTGAAATTACCATGCCGGCACAAATTTCCTACCCCACAGCATTCCCCTCAGTCTCCCGAGTGAAATTATACCTCACCTTTGTGGGTGGTCAATGCAGAATTGGCTAAAAACTTATTTTAAAAAAATGTAGCCCTTAGAATTCTCGGTGCTATCCCCCTATTCCCTATGATTTTGGCTCTCCCCAGTAACAGGCCCTTGCCCCACACACACAAGTGAGGTATCATTTAACTTGGGAGACTGAGGGGAACACTGTGTGGTAGGACATTTGTGCTGGAATGGTGATTCCACACATAAATATGTGGAAAATGTGATTTTATCAGCTACATTTGAGGTTTGCAGGCGATTCTGGGTAGGAAAACGTTGGGAGATCCACGCAGGCCATACCTCACTTGACATCCCTGGTTGTCTAGTTTTCAGAAATGTATGGGTTTGGTAGTTTCCCAGGATGTCCTCTGAGCCCAGAGCCAAAAACTCAGGTGACCCCCCCATGCAAAACCAGGTTGTTTTGTGATAGGTAATTTTGATGTCTCCTCAATAAGATTTGGGCCCTTGCCTGTCACGGGTACTTGACCCGCCCAAGCGAGTAAGGTACCATTTTTATTGGGAGACCTGGGGGAATGCTGGGTGGTAGGACATTTGTGGGTCCATGTCGATTCTAGAACTGTCCCACACAGAAATGTGGGAAATATTTGATTTTTTCAGCTAAATTTGAGGTTCGCAGGGGATTATGGCTAGGAAAACAAAGTGGGGTCAACGCAAGCCATACATCACTGGACTCCCCTGGCAGTCTAATTGTCAGAAATGTGTTGGTTTGATAGGTTTTCCAGGCTGGCCGCCGAGCCTGGGACCAAAAACCCAGGTGGCCCCTCTTGCAAAACCAGACTGTGGTTATTATTTTGGGGGGTGGGGCATTGGTATGTCCATTCTGGGCAGCCCCCTTGCATAAAAAAGCCAGCGTAATCACTGGTGCCTAGTGTGCTCTCTGACGGCCCCCGGGAGACAGATCAGGGACTACTGACCCAATCTGTCTCCTGGGGGACAGAAAGACTGTGGCATTTTTGGGGGCGTGGTGGGGGCTGTTGTGGGGATTCTGCACATATACAGAACTGTGTGCAGGAAACCAGGACCCTGGTAGATAGTGAAGTACAAACCTATCACCTCAGTCCCCAAAATCTCCAAAACCGACTAGCAATAGTGCCTCATTCGTTCTCTGACTAACTTCGAAGCTACCAATGATTAGACAACCCAGAAAACGACACTCCTGACTCTCTAAGGAATCGCGGGATCAAGACAACTCTTTTGCTCACTCACTCATACTTATCCACAATAAGAGTATTCAGAGTCACGGTATAGTTTAAAATGTTTATTTTAACTAGCACGCCCTATGGTACAGTATGCATGCCATTACTAGCAGCAGAATGCATAAACACAATATAGTCAGCATTGTCACAATTCCATAGAATACAAATGGCGATATCATTCTACAACGACAGTGGGAACGGGCTACAATGCCTAACCTTCCTCCCCATGATAAGAAGTAATTTATTATAAAAAAGAAGACATCAGGGCTTTGTCAGCAGACCCCATACCTCAAGGCCTAGATGAAAGGATTACATCTCAGGACAAGCGCAGCTCTTCTAAGTGGAAAGGTCTCTCCAAGTGCCTGAACAACATGCTTAGCTTGCAATATTAAAGCATACAATTTTCAGTAGTGCAGCTGTGTGTCATGTTATGTCAGAATAACAAGGGGCATTGTTTATCGACCTTGTACATTGTGTGCAGACTAAACCTCAAAGCACAGCAGAGAATGAGAAAAGCAGACAGTTGTCATGTGAAAAAGGCACAAATAAAGTCTTGCAAAATAAACACATGTAGTGTAATGCGCAAAAGCAGCCTCATGACAGCAAAGCTCATGCAAACTTAGCAATGTCGATGATGAACCCTCATCCATACCACAGGGCATTGGCATGCCCATTCTGGGCAACCCACACCCCTGAATTAAAAACAAAAAATATTCCCTGATGCCTTTTGGTCTTTCTGCCCCTCTCCCGAGGCAGATAAGGACCTTTTGCCCCATCTGCCTGGGGGGGTGGGGGAACAGAAAGACTGTGACAATTTATTGGGGGTAGGGGCATTGGCATTCCCATTCTGGGCAGCCCCCAACCGTATATATATTTTAAAAAATCCCTGGTGCCTTGTGGGCTTCCTGCCCCCCTCAGTGGCAGATCTGGGGCTATTGCCCCCATCAGCCTCCTGGGGGGGAGTAAGACTGTGGCATTTTTTGGGGGGGCATTGGCTTGTCCATTCTGGACAGCTCCCATCCCAAACTTTGGAAGAAAAAAAAACCTGGTGCCTAGTCAACTTTCTGCACCCCCGGGGGAGGAGGAAGATAAGGGGCCCCATATGCCTCCCGGGGGGATCAGAATGACTGTACCATTTCTTTTTGGGTGGGGGCATTGGCATACCCATTCTGGGAAGGCCCCATCCCTATGTATAGAAATCAAAAAAATGTTTGCCTAGTGAACTTTCTGCCCCCCCCGGAGGCAGAACAGGAGCTATTGCCCCCATCTGCTTCCTGGGAGGGGCAGAAAGTCTTTTGCCTTCTTTGGGGGGGGGTAGGGTGGGGGCATTGGGAGGCCTATTCTGAGCAGCCCCCACTGCTGGTCTATAGAAAAATAATCCCTGGTCAAGGGTGCTTTCAGCCCCCCTCACTGAGGCAGATTGGGGGCTACTGCCCCCATCTGCTGCCTGGAGGGCAGAAAGACTGTCTGTGCCCAAAGTGTAAGGGGGAGCAAAGGCCCTTGCCCAAGGGGCCACTCCCCCTCCCTGGTGCTAGTGGGTGGATCCCTGCTTGGGGATCGCTCTCCTGTCCAACAATACCTCTCCCATCTGTTTTGGTGCTCAGGGGGCTGAGATAGCCCCACAAGCACTGAAACTGAGAAACTGAAATTAAGTTTCAGTGCTGTTTTAGTTGCAATGACGATCGCGCGCCATGCGCGCGATCGTCATTGCAAGGACATCTAAAAATAGGCCTGGGGAGGTTGGGAACCTCTTCCTCACCTCCCCAGGCTGAAAAAAGGGAAATCCCTCTGCTGTCTGCAGCAGGGGGATTTTCTGAGCCTGTGCTCATGACAGAATGGTTCCGTCATGAGCACAGGAGCACTGGTGTTCATGACAGAACCATTCCATCATGAGCACCCAAAAGGTTAAGGGGCCAGATCCCTCCGGGTCTTAGACATGGTATAATTTTAAAACAGACATTAAAACTGGTCCGTTTCAGGCACTATATTCATGTCCCTAACTTTTCGCGCAAATACTGATTGATTTCTGAATAATAATGGTGAAAAAGGTATGCTAAATTCATATCATCCTTGCTCATATTTCACATGCTTTGCTTAATCTTACATTTCATAGGAGTGGTTGCTTTTTCAAGGATGTTGTATTCCATTTTTTTTAAGCCAGCAGATTATTCTTGTCTAGTGCATAATTTGAATTAGGTCACATCCAAAGGTCGTATTATATAAAGTGCCCTGGGAGTTCAAAATGGGTTTGTGCCTGCCTTTTGCGCCCTCTGGGCACTTTGCTTTTACAGAAAGGGCCACAATCGATTGTGCATTCCCTTCTGTAATACTGATAGCACTGGTGCACATAAAGCACCAGCGCTATCATTTAGGGGGCGTTGCCTCATTAGCAGGGTCTCATGCAAATGAGGGAATCCTTTTGCCTCTGCGCCTGTGCTGCATTACAGATGCAGACACAGCGTCAAAGAAGCTCCGAGAAGGTGCACTGACAATACGCCACCGTCTCACTGTCATTACGCCCCCTGAGAGCAGCCCTCTGGAGGGATTGCACTCACTTGCAAGGAGATCTCTAATTCCTTTTAAAAGTGCAGGTGGTTTTCCGCTTGCTCTGTGAAAACACGGAGCGGCTTTAAAGCAGCTGTAAGGGTGGGGAAGGATTGATGTCCAGATCGAACCAGGTTAGAGATGGTTTTATTCTACAATAACTTCTTAACAGAGGCCAGTATTAACAGTCAATCATAATGCTTCTTATCACAGAGTTGCTAGATGCATCGCTCCTCCCTCCTTGGATTGCTGAAACCCTTCTCTTGAATGCGTCTCTCAAGCACATGGAAAAACAGGAGAATGGTGTCACTGCCTCAGTACTTTAGTGTAATGGGGAGTGGGAGAACAGCAGCGCAGTGCCTTACAGAACTGGAAGGTGTGCTCGTGCAGGGGAAAGGGGAAACTGGGGGAACACAGATGGGGAGAAGAAACCTAATATTTGGTCTTTTTACTCCCTCCAACCCACCCCTCAACCTGGCTCTGTCCTTTCGTAAGCCACATTCCTCCAGGAACGCGGCTAGGCGAAGTGAGGAAACATTGGCCTCCTGACTTATCCGTTATCCTCGGTTCTTGTCCTACAAGCGGCTGCTTCTCTGCTACAGCATTCGAGATTTCTTCTTCGGCATTCTCCTCATCTCCACTCCTGCTCCTTTCCTGGTGATCACACACCTGGATATGGAATTCGCCAGATTATCTTGGTCCTTGCCTGATGATGTCTAGGCTGTGGGTGGCATCTGGAGCCCTGACCCAGGATAAGGGTGTCCGCTACCTGTGTGGTTTCGGACGTGGGAGTCCAGTTGTTCTGTTCCTCGGGACAGCAGTCCTGCTGTGGTGAAAGAAGAGGACTGTTGAGCGGAGGTACGGTCCACCAGGAGTCAGTTGATTCATGGCCCTCTCGCTCTAGAGGGGAATCGTGACAGCAACCGATCCATTTTTCAGATGAATGGGCTGCCTCCAGGGCAGAGCAAGTTCGCGGCTACCCTATGGGCAGCATATTTATCATAATACGGTGCATTTTCCTTCATTGCAATGGGCGCTCCTTTTTAAAGGTGCGCCCAGCACAATGAAGAGAAATGCAGCACATGTATAATGTGGCCCCAGGTGTTTATAAGGGGGCACAACTGAGTTGTGGCTGTAGGCAGGGTGAGTTTCTTTCAGTGACTGTCAGTGGGGCAAAAAGATGTTCAGAATACTGGTAATCTCATCCTTGGACCCTCTGCAACTCCTTAGAGCAATTGTCACCTATGCCAGTTGCAGTTGTGATTCTATGCAAATGTGCGTGTAGGGTGGCAATCTAGTGTATATGTGAAAGCCACACCCTTACTTATTTAGGCATTGCCCTTTACGGGGACCCCCCACTTTTTTCAAGCAATTTAAATCCCTATTTAACCCTCTCTCCAAACCTTTTGAGATTGTTTAAGTACTCCTCTCCACAGGTTATAACTGAAATGATGCAATTGATTAACTCACTGCATTAGGGAGGCATGCCATGGGCATTGCAGTGGGTGTTTCCATGCAACGCTCATGGATTTTGATGCATCCCCAGATTTACAAAACCTTGTAAGCCTGGGGATGCTCTAAAACCTTACTCCTCCCCAAGGGAGGCGCAATGAGTAGGACTATCACTATTTTCTCCTTGTTTTGTCCTCTTTCTGTGTGTGCTGCATTCTGCAGCACATACATAAAGAGGAAAAAGCCTCCCAGGATTGTTTTTGTACAGGAAGGTGCCCCTTCCTGCACAAAAACAATCCTGCATGCAACGGAGGCTCCCTTGCACATTGGTGCAAGGGAGCCTGCATTGGTGCTATGCTGTCGAAATATCACCAGCACAGGGGGAAAGGACAGGAATGGGCTGTATGCCATAGATATGGCACATTTATACCCTTTCCCTTTGACACAGGGCAGTGCAGCAAGGTGACTTGCTGTGCTGCCCTGCGCTGTGCTCTCTGTTCCCTGAATCTTACTAAAAAATGAAATAATGTTTTCAGTGTAAACATACAAAACACACTGGCTTTGTCAGTGCTTGATTTTTTCTGTCACAAGCATGACTTGAAGAGAGGCAGGACAAGGATAACAATAAAAACCCCTGGACTATAAAAGGAATGTAATAAATGCAGTAGAGCGTTTTATTCATTAGATATTCATGAATCATTGCCTGTAAGCAAGTTTCTAATGACTTTGTTTATTGCATTCAGGGTTAAACTGGGACAGCAAATAGCACCTGGTGACAAAAGTGCCCCTTCCTGTTAGGGAATCAGCTAGAAATAAAGAGCCCCACATCTGCAAATCCGGGTTGTTTTGAATTGTTTAGGTGATTTGCAGGCCATGGTACGGGAGACTGAGCAAATGTGCTTGCAGCAGGCAATCGCAAGAAATATAACAGTAAAAACTGCCCACCACACCATAAAGTAGGTCCACAAACCGGACACACACACACACACACAGTCTGGTGGCACAGCCCACTCACTGAGCTGTCTAACCAGCCTGGGGCTGCCAGCTTGCCGTACAGCTGCAGGCCAGTTCGAACCTTAGTCGCCTGCTGAGTTCAATCAATCAATCAGATTTATAAAGCGCGCTACTCACCCGCTAGGGTCTCAAGGCGCTGTGGGGGAGGGGTCCGTTACTGCTCGAAAAGCCAGGTCTTGAGTTGCTTCCTGAAGGAGAGATGGTCTTGGGTCAGCCGTAGGTGGGAGGGGAGGGAGTTCCAAGTCTTGGCCGCCAGGTAGGAGAAGGATCGTCCTCCTGTGGTGGTTCTGCGAATGCGAGGGATGGTGGCGAGGGCGAGGCTGGTCGAGCGGAGCTGGCGGGTGGGCGTATAGAAAGAGAGGCGGTTGTTGAGGTACTTGGGGCCCAGGTCATGGAGAGCCGTGTGTGTGTGGGTGAGGGGTCTGAACGTGATCCTCTTGCTGACGGGGAGCCAGTGCAGGTCTCTCAGGTGGGCGGAGATGTGGTTATGGCGGGGGATGTCCAGGATGAGTCGTGCGGAGGCGTTCTGTATGCGCTGGAGTCTTTTCTGTAGTTTGGCTGTGGTTCCCGCGTAGAGGGTGTTCCCGTAGTCCAGTTGGCTGGTGACGAGTGCCTGGGTGACCGTCTTCCTGGTTTCGGTGGGGATTCATCGGAAGATCTTTCGGAGCATGCGCAGGGTGTTGAAACAGGATGATGAGACAGCGTTGACTTGTTTGGTAATCGAGAGGGAGGAGTCCAGGATGAAACCCAGGTTTCGTGCGTGGTCCGTTGGCTTGGGTGTGGTGCCCAGGGCCGGGGGCCACCAGGAGTCGTCCAAGGCGGAGGGGGATGATCCCAGGATGAGGACTTCCGTCTTGTCTGAGTTCAATGAGACACTAAAGCACAACTAGCGTTCTCCCTGGAGTGTATCTTCCACTGGTGTAGCAAGTGCAGTTCTGTTGTGGTCCAGTGGCTTCAGGGGTTCTCTGAACCCTAATTCCTGATGTAGTTTGCTATTCAAACAGCAGCCAGTGGGCCAATTTCCGTCCTTGCACTAGGGCCCATGGCACACTGATTACGCTACCGCCTGCATCTAGATTTGCACAGGACAGCAGGTTAAGTGGTACCCAGCCGCGGACGGTAGAAGGTGTAACTGCAGGGCGGTGACGTGGGGAGGGGGAGGGGCAGTGTGGGGGGTAGTAATGTATGGATTACGGACTTAAACAGGTATGTAAACATATACATAAAGAAAACGAATTTCGTTGTGTGCACTGCATCACCAAATGCGATGCAGTGCGTGCAACGAAATTCGTTTTATTTATATGTTTACTTACCTGTTAAAGTCCGTAATCCATACATTACTACCCCCCACCCTGCCCTTCCCCCTCCCCACGTCACCACCCTGCAGTTACACCTACTACCGGCCGTGGCTGGTGATACCAATGTACTCAAGGGCTCAGATGCACTCTAAACAGGTTGGTTTTCGTCACTTTTACGCCACCGGTGCGTCACTTTTTGTGACGCACCAGTGGTGTAAAAATGCACCATGTTGCGCCATATTAACGAAGTGATGCATCTCGGTAGATGCATCACTTCATAAACCCCTGCGCTACATTATACCTGCGTCAGGTATAATGTATGCAGGGTGGGCGTACCCCCACAAGAAGTGGTCGTAGGAATGACGCAGCGAAATCTATGAGATTTGACTGCGGAACTTTTAAGACGCCAATGTGTCAAAACCTTATGCCTGTATCATGGCAGGTGTAGGGTGATGCAGGCCCTTTCACATGAGGGTGCACTGAGAAGTGGTGCATCACTGCTTTCACGCAGCGATACGCCACTTCTCATAAATGAGGCCCGTTATCTTTTTACCGATGTTTATAATCCTGCTTTTCAACTGAAGCTTCAGAGATTAAAACATTTTAATGGACGTTTTGTGCTGCAACAATTCTGTGAATTATAATTGCATTTTTAATAAGATGGTACATTTCCTTAAAAACAAATATAAAATAATTAGACTATGCCCTGTTTTTGGTGTGTGTTTTCTATGCTTTAAAGCAGTAAAAGCTTTAAAAGCAAAAGACAACCAAGCGTCCCTACGGTCTTAGAAAAAAAAAATTAAACGCAAATTAAACTACCTTAGTTTCTATGGGTTGAATCAATTACATTCTTTGGCAATTAATTATCCAAGGATATTTGCGGTAACTGAAGTATACCCAACAGCTGATGAGGTGGGTGCATTTTATCGGCTCGCGCTTGCTCTATTAGAAAAGACTCCCTCCCCCATTAACGCAAGAATGTCCGCCATGCTGTTCTGTGACAATCACATGGAAATTGTGGTATTCCGAAAGCAGATACTTTTGACTGTTACTATCGGTGAAAGTATCCACTTGTTTATAGCTCACTGTGAGTAGGTAAATAGATGTATGAGTGGCGTAGGATGGGTTAGAACAGAGAATGAATCAGTGGATGGGTGGCGGACATGTGCACAGTAAAGCATACTAAGCAAGTAAAACCCCCTGCAGGTGGCGAGTTGCCCCCCCCCTTTTCTGTCTGCTTCCAACCAATTTGCATACCTATTAAACCTTAAATTACCACTGACAACGTGCCTTGGTACCTTAAAAGGTCGCAGTTTATTCAACATCACATGTTTATACAGTTTGCAACGTTCACGGTCACATCAATTATTCCTTTAATGTCCATGCTACACATTTACATTTACTGTACTGCACTTGTTTCTGCTCTCAGTATAGGCCCAGCCTCCTCAATTTCCTGGGAGGGGAGGGACTCCCTGTCTGGGCCTCTGATTTGTGGGTCTAGGCTTCAACTTGCTACCGACTTGAAGGGTGTCCGTCTGGACCTGCCGGGCCTGCAAATGCCGTCCAGCTTGCCCTTGACCCTGTTATGTGCCCTTCCTGCTCCCAGGGCTCCCTGCCATGTGGCACCCCGAGGACCATACTTGAGCATCTACTCTATCTTTTCTGAGGCTGAGTCCTTGCATTTTTCTCCCTCAGTACCCCTGCCATGAGGCATTCCAAGGGTCCGGCGGGAGCATCACATCTACTCTTTCTATGGCGGCACGCCACCCCTTGGCTCCCTCAGTGCCTCTGCTGTGAGGCATCCCAAAGACACTGTGAGAGCCTTCAATCTACCTTTCAGTTAGTTCTCTCTTTTTACTACCTTTCTTGTGTTTGTTCCGCCACGCTACCTATGGTTTCCCTATCTGAGAGAGCTCCCCCTTACACGGCCTCCCCTGTGCTCTCAGTTGAACCCTATCTGTTCCAGCACCCCTACAATGTTTAGTAGGAACAGGTCCACCTCTACTCCAATAAGGTGTACCTCGTCCTCCAGGTGATAACCTGGAGACCTCAAGTTTATGAAACAGTGTCCAATGAAACCCCATCCGTTTGCCCTACACACATTTGCCATGGTGATATTGAATGTCTGTCTGGATTTCTATACTGCCCCCAAGTCCACTCCCCCCGCCAGGCCTTCCGCACTATTATTTCGGAAAAAATTATTTCTGCTGGGCTTTTCAGACGTGCCACGGCTGTGAGGCTTTTCTGCATATTTTCTAGGAGGGCCCGCCTACCCAACTCTGGCAAGTAATTTCCTCCCAGGTGGACCACCACCATATCCGGTTTGCAACCTTGCCTCAATGCTTCCCGCGCCACGGGTAGCAGTTGGTCCCATTTCATTCCAGAGCACCCCCACAAGTCTACTTCAGTGTCCCACAGCAATATCCCACTGAATTCACGTCTGGCCGCTGCCCACTGTTGGGCCCGCATCACGTAGCAGTGCCCCATGATCCACATCTTCTTCCGTGAATTGTTCGGACCTAGACGGGGTGGGGGAGGAGAAACCAGACTCAGTACATTGTGGGGCATACGTAATGCTTAAATAAACTGGATACCCAGGGCCCTATCCGCTTGATTTGCTCACTATCCTAGTCTAACCCTGCGGCTGTTGTGGCTGCCCCTATTCTGAAAGAGTGGGAACCAAACTCTTTTTCAGGGAGCCCCATTGTCTCCAGGGTCTTCCTCATTACTGCTATGAACAAAAGCGGCTGAGGAATGACCCGTCCCTGTGCTTGAAGAGGGGCCCATTGCTGCCTTCCCCAGGTCCCAAGTACTCCTGCAGCAAGCACACCGGGTAGCATGCTGCGTCCCTAATGCAGTTTATTCTGGTCCATTTTTACCTGCCTGCCTGGGCTGTTTTAGACTGGAGCAGAAGTATGTCCATGCACCCTTTGCCTATTTCCACGTCCCTTCTGTGGATGCATGCTGACCCTAGATCACAGACTGAAGGGGCTACCAACTTGCTGACCATGTACGCCACAAAGAATGCCAGTGCAAATGCTGCTCCAAAGAGCTTTGTCTCCTGCCTCGAGGAGCATACTCCTGCCAGGGCCCCCATCATCCTTTGCAGCGTGCTAAAGTGAATTGGACGCCTTGCATCTTTCTTCACTTGCTGTGACCTGCCCCAGCCTCTCATTGCCATCCTGCATTCGAAAGCCCTAGTTGGTTCCTCTCTTGCTGCCAACTTTGTGTAATATGCCACCACGTGCAAGTGTGCCTGGGCCCAGGTTTTTGTCTTGCCTGACTCAAAAACCCACTCAATGAAATCTAAGACTTCCTCCTGTCTAGCCCACCGGCCCCCTTCTAAACCTGTCCTGGCCATGAAGGTCTTCCAACTCTTATGGTAATGGGTTTCTGTCGTAGGGGCAAGTGCATTGTTCAGCAATGTCTTTTATCCAGGTCCAAACATGACCACGCTTCATCTGGTACTGGGGTTATCCCTTTGTTTGCTTCTGGGGCAAGCTCTCTGAATTTCTCCCACTGAAAATGAGAAATGGCATCAGCAACTGAGTTGTCTATCCCAGGGATGTGTCTCGCCCTAAGCATGATGTTACCCCTCAGCTGGCAGCCGCCCAGCTTCCCCAGCAGGTTTGACACCACTGGGCATTTTGCTGACCCTGTGTTGATTGCCTGCACCACTGCGTGGTTGTCAGACCATAGTGTTATCTGCCTATTGGCTAGCCGTTGGGCCCAAATGTGGAAAGCCAGCACTATTGGGAACAACTCCAATAAGGATATGTTTGTGGTAAGCCCTGGGCTCTGCCAGGCTA
The DNA here is from genome assembly GCF_964261635.1 of Lissotriton helveticus. Classification (NCBI taxonomy): domain Eukaryota; kingdom Metazoa; phylum Chordata; class Amphibia; order Caudata; family Salamandridae; genus Lissotriton; species Lissotriton helveticus. Next base: position 1,178,772,836 of record NC_136063.1, on the reverse strand, counting down.
CTGGCCAGGCCCCTGCTGACCATGCGGTCCCTAGGATTGCCCCAAAACCGAACACCCGGCTGAGTCCATGTAGCGCTCCAGTTTGTCTGCTTGCATCCAGGGTTCTCGCCATATTAGGCTGCCATTAAATTCTGACAGGAAATTCTCCCATTGCCCTAGGTCCTCCCTCACCCCTTGCGTGATGCCGACCCTGTGGTGCTTCTGTGTCATACCCCTGGTCAACCACCCCAGGCGTTTTGTGAAGGTGCGCCCTGCGGGAAACACCCACGTGGCAAAATTCAACTCCCCTAGCAGCTGCTGCACTTCGCCCAGCATCGCCTTTTTTTGTTGCCTCCGTATGGTGTCCCTTAGCTCAGCTACCTTTTCTGGTGGCAATCTGCACTTCCTGGCCACTGAGTCCAGCTCAATCTCAAGGAAGGACAGTTTTGTGGTTGGGCCCTCTGTTTTGTCCTGCGCTAGTGGGATGCCTAACTCTTGGACCAGAGTTATAAAACTTTGCAGGAGGTTGGCACAATCCCTAGAGCCTGCTCTGCCAATAAAAAGGAAATCATCTAGGTAGTGGACCCACCCACCCTTTGGTGCGCGCAATCCCAGCTCCCACTCCAGAAAACTACGGAATGCCTCGAAGTGCGAGCATGATCATCAAGCACCCCATTGGTAAGCATTTGTCATAGTAGTACTGCTCATCTAGTTTGAAACCCAACAGGTGGTAGTTGCCTGGGTGCACCGGCAATAATCGAAAGGCTGATTCTATGTATGATTTTGCTATCAGAGTGCTCCTCCCTTCCTGCCTAATAAGGTCCACTGCATTGTCTGCCAATGAGTAGGCCACCGTGCATGCTCCCTGTTCTAACCAATCATTAATGGACTCCCCCTTGGGGTGAGACAGGTGATGGATCAACCGGAATTTTCCAGGCTCTTTTTTGGGCACCACTCTGAGCGGTGATACTACCATATCCTTCATTGGGGGGGGAGAGTGAAAAGGCCAGCCACCAGCCCCAGTTGTACTTCTTTCTTTACCTTCTGTTTTGCCATTCCTGGGATTGTCTCTAACTGATTTTAGGTTCAGGCTCTTCCGGGTGCCCCTGGGTCCTTTTAAGGATTGCGAAACCTTGCGTGAACCCTTCTGCTAACAGCTGTCTGTCCGTTGCTTTGTGATAATCTTTTAACAAATGTCACAGCCTGCTTGTTTTTATGGGTGTCGGTAGCATCTATCCCATGCCCCTGTCTCCGCTGCCCCTGTTTGGAGGGGCCTGTACCTCAATTCTTTATGCCTGTCTTGTCCTTGGTGGCCCCTGACCCTGTGGCCCGTCTACAGCGTATGGTGGGATGGTTTTCCCCGCATGCCCCACAAGTGTGTTTAAACCTGCATGCCGCCCCCCACTTACACTTGCCTTTGTCAAACTTCCAACATAGCTTATTTGATTTGCTACCGGCTTGGGTCTTCCCTTTGAATTCTCTTCCTTGCCCATCATATTTGCCCTTACTCCAGTAGGGACGAAAATTGCTCCCTTTCGCACGGACGCCCTCCCTGGCCGCCACCATGTGTTTTGTGAAATCTTCCATGTCTTTACAGTCCCACCCCATTATCTGCCATACTTGCATCTTCTCCCTAAAACCCTCATCGTATTTTAGCCGTGCATCACCCTGATACTGCTGCTGCACCTCGTGCACCTTCTGCTTGTACAAGGTCATTGCTGCTGCGCTCTGAGGGAATTTCTCAATAAAGGCGCATGCCAATGTTCTGAATGCTTTCAGACAATTTTCTATTCATCTTTCTACTCTGGGTTTATGGGTGGCCCTCCTGTCATCGTCCTTCTTGTCTTGGGCTTCTGGGTCTAAACATGCCTGTCGAACTTCCAGTAGTGAAAAAATATCTATGAACTCCTTTCTCCAGATCCTCTCCTTAACTGTTAGTGTGATGCGGTTGGCCAGCCCTAAAAGGTTTGTGGTCATGGGGGAGTTGCTCGGGGAGGGGCACAGGTACTCGCTGGCTGGCTTTCCGTCAGTGTCTTGCCCCTCTCCTGTCTTGCTTGTACTTGAACTATCCCCCCAGAGGTCCCTGTACCCCCTTGTGTGGTTGCCTCAGTTCTTGTCATTTCCACCTTGCTTGGCCTGGTCTGCTACCCCTTTTTCCTTGTTTGTAGCCCACTTTGTGTGGCTTCTCCTGTCCACCCTCTGGTCTGGCATTGGGCTGCCCCCTTGCCCCCCGTGCCCCACGGGGTGTGTTACCAGGTATTGGAGCCCCTCCCCCAGCCATAGCCACTAGGGCATCCATGCTGCTGGATGAGCTGACCCTGCAGGCCAAGCCCCCCCTGGAAGTCCTGGCGCCCTTGTCCTAACCCTGTCTGCCAAGGGGGGGGTGCATGGGCCATGGTCCTTGCATTGCTACATTGCTCATTGCCAGGTGCGAGGAGGGGTGGTTGCGTTTCTTTGTTGCCCGTTGGACCTCTTTATCCCCCCCTCACCCTGACTGTCTCCCCCCTGATTGGGGGGGCCCACGCTCACCCGAGGGCAACCAATCCTGGTCGCCCCCTTTCAAAGGGCCATGCAAATGGGGGTGGGGCGGGCCTTCCCACCTCCAAACGGCTTATGACCCGGGCCCCATCTGGTCCGGCTTCGCCTTCCCAGTTGGGCTAATATTAGTCAGTAGGTAACAGGATCACAAAGACCCTAATTTAATGCACAATGGATCCAATTTATTAAACACCAGTACCTTCCAGTGGAGGTGCCAAAAATATAAATAACCTTATTTTCTGTTCCTAATGATCTCATTTCTGATTTTGAAATATAGGTGGTTTTGTATGGATAACAGTGAAGAAGAAGTAAAGAGGACAAGGAAACACTGTGGGTAGTATATGGTTACAGTTCTAAAGATAAGTTGTTCATATGTTGCAGGATCTTGTCACAATGTTTTCAATAACTTACAACAATAGGTATTTTATTTTATATATATCAATAGAGATAGCGTTAGCTCTTCCCTAGATCTCATGCAATCACAAATAAAGTATTAGGAAACATTAGCAAAGTCAAAATATCTAGGTGTGATGTAAAAAAAAATTTGAAAATATTAGCAAGTAAAGATGGCGACGTTAAAGCCACTAGGTATAGAAGTGGTAATGGTTCTGTGGTATTTGTGGTGACCATATTGGTAATGGCAATATCGGTGGTGGAGCTGGTCATGGCGGTATTGGTTTTATGGTGGTATTGGTATTAGCTGTGGTGATCTTTGTACGGTAGTATTAGAAGTGTCTTACTGGTGGTGTTGGTGGGTGTGGTGGGTGCCATTGGTGGTGGTGGCATTGATGGAATTGGTGGTGGGAATCGCACTATCGGTGGTGGTATTGATATTGGTGGTGCTAGTCATGGTAGCATTCAAGTGGGTGAAATTAGTTGTGGTAGAGGAAGTGGTGTTTCTGTTAATATCATAATGGTACTAATATGTTGGAGAACCTGACCTTATGGGCCAGGCGGCGCAGGGCACGCCTAGGACATCCGGGTTCACCTGCCTTGACAGACAGAGACACGGGACACTCTGTTAGGCGTAGAAAAGTAGATTTATTAGCTGCAGCTAAGTACAGTTCTCTAAGAAGAACCACACAGGTAGGTTCTCAAGAGACTGCCACTTCAATCCGTGGCGCACCGTCTGTTATACAGAACAAGTTTACAATGACAACTCCCAATACACACAAAACTGACAAATAGGAATAGTTCGAAAACAAGCTATCGGATGTCTAAAACACACCCTCCTTTCAGACCCCGTGTGCTCTCCTCCCCTCAGGTTAATCAACACTAGTGCCCTTTAATTCAATTTGCAGGTGGCAAAACATGTGTAGAATGCTTCAAAAGAAGGGCTATGTCACAAGAGAACACACGAAGAGAATGGTGAAGGCCAGTTAAACAAGATAAAGTAGAGAAGAATGGTGGGACCCAAACAGTGGAGTAAGACATGGATTAAGCAGTCTAGACATGGCTTTGCGAACTCGGCCAGATCTTGACATCAGTGTCGTACACAAGGACAAGGGTTGTTCTTTAACAGGAAAGACACGGAGCAGCTGAAAAGGCAGAAAGACCATTTTTACCACGTTAGCCGTGCTGCCTGAGTGAGGCAACACAAAATGGCGGCTAAACAGAAAATGGCGGCTGTATGCGAAGCGGAGCCGAAAACTACCTAACCTCAGACCCTCCTTTTGCCATACTCAGGCAATGTACAAAGGGACCCATGTTAGTCTGAGTCGATATCAATGGTCATAAGGTCATTGAGGTGTTGTTGCACCATCATCTTAATATTCTCTGTCTGCTGTGCTACTGGTTTGGAGACACAGATCGTGGCACAAAGTCCACAAATGGCTGGGCCACACTGTAGACAGAGACAACAGGAAAAGATGATCACTAAAATCATTCCAAGGAAAGTTAGCACTTTCCATCCCCAAGTGGACTGTAGTCCCCAAAACCATCCCATCACAGACCAATCTCCAGGATCTTGGTGAATAGACTCAGAGATGACATGTAGCTTAGAGATGGCTTGGTATACTGTAGGGGCATTGTCAGGAATATAAATGCGGCAACTAGATCCAATAAGTTTACAGACTCCTCCTTTATCTGCAAGAACTATGTCTAAAACCATTCTATTCTGTAAAGTCATAAGACGATCCGCCTGAAGTTCGGCGGTCAAATTCTTCAATGCTCCGGAAGTTACATTTATTGTGGCATCAACCACACAAACTAACTGTCTTATATTTCTGCTATTGACCATCGGACCCCAAAAGGGAAGAAACCCCTTCAGAAAATCCCCTCCTTCTTGTCCTGTTGTGTCTTCCGAATCTACAACTCCTCTACCAAATCTCTTTCTGTGATAATCAGCAGGAGCAGTATATGTAGGGGGAAGGAGAAAAGCTATAGAACACGTTCCCGAGAAATATGTGGGAAGCCATGTATAAGCTCTGTCATGACAGATAAAATATGTACCTTGAGATGCCACTAATGGTGCGGGAGTAGAAGGAGTATAAACATACGTATGGGAGCAATTACTCTTCTCTTGCTTAGTTTTGGTATTCTGGCCATTTATTTGTAAGCACAAATGACCTTTTTGGGGTAGGACCCAAATCGGTGTAAAACTCTGCTGCTTAACCTTGTCAGTGAGGCTGAGAGTATAGCGAGTTATATTCCACCCATCGTATGCTCTCTTCTCATCTTTGGGAATCTTGCTAATGTCAGCAATCTTTGCCATGGTCACAATACCCTTTATCAAGGGACTGTGACTGAAATCCACTCCACCATTATAGGACCCACCAGGAGGATATTGAAGTTGATTCTGGTATGCATTGGAAAACATAGCCAGATAGGCCCAAGCAGAACCTTCATACGAAAATGGAAGGACTAAATACGGCATTCCTCTCTCTGTATTATGCGGTATGAGACCACAAACCCAACAATCAGTAACATTTACTATCAATTGATGCTGGTGTAACAATTGAATTAACAAATTGTTAAGATATTCCATTCTTCTCATTTGCTCGTGGTCTGGGAGTGAGTAAAATGTATGCGGAGAAACAGTAGTAGAGGGAGTTAGAGGGACAGAAGTGGGAACAAGTACTAACTGTAGGGCATGAATAAGCCATCCTATGCATGCTAATAAACTACATAAACATACTAAAACACACAATGCTACGCCACAACGACTGAATAATAATTTCTTACAATGAGCTCTTTTCATCATTTTAATATCACTCCCTTTTCCTGTACTATCCATTACTCTAAAGGCGTTGCTCACGATAATCTTCCTTAATCACTTGGCTGTGATTGTTAGCCGTCCTATGACACTGCAAGTCCTGTTGACCTAGTCACTATTCAGGTTACAGCTCAAGACTCCTACCGTGACCCTGCAACTTGATGGATAAAGGAAAAAGGACGTTATCTTTTTAAACAAAATTAGAAAACCCAAAATTAATTGTCTTTAGGCAACCTCCTTCTCAGATTGTATCGTCTCTTTCCAGGTATCGTTTGGTCCTTAAATACATTTTCAGGATCTGTTGTGTTGAGTCTTAAATGTACAGGTACAGCTTCCTGTAAGGCGTCATCGTCTTCCTTCTCTGAGCTAGTCCAATCCAGGCGTGCGCTGCTGAACGGTACGAATCTGGGTACCTTCTCACCTTCGCTATCACCAACACCTTCTCGGACCCACTGGTCAAAAGGTAAAGGCAGTGGTACCCGTTTGCAATGCACGCCGTTGATCCAGTTTTTCTTCCCCAGGACCTTGACAGCTGTACGAGTTGTGAGTAACACTTGTCTCGGTGGCCCCAAACGAGGTTCCAAGTTCTTTTTCCTCTGAAAGTTCTTCAGACACACCCAATCCCCAGGCTGGATAGAGTGTCCGGGATCTGAGGAGGCCTCCGGCAAAGCGTTTTGGACCTGTTGACGAATAACATGCAATTTAGTGGTGAGATCATGCAAGTAGTCAACCAACAATGGATACGGAATGTCTGAGTACTTTTTGGGTGTTGGGACTCCGCAGACATTGGCTGGGCGTCCAAAAACAATCTCGTATGGGCTAAGTCCCAAACGAGAATGAACAGTTGTTCTAGTTGAAAGGCCTGTGCTGGCCTGAATCTTGGCTAAATTAAGTTTGAGAGTGCCATTATAGCACTCTACCAGACCCGCTGACTGAGGATGGTTTGCCGCATGGAATTTCTGTCTAATGCCTAGGCCCACACACACCTTCTGCATGATTTGACCTACAAATTCACTTCCATTGTCACTCCAGACAATGCGCGGCAAACCAAACCTCGGGAAAAATTCCTTCAAAAGTATTTTTGCAGTGGACAAGGCAGTGTTGTCCTTTAGGGGGTAGGCCTCTATCCATCTGGAAAAGGCACAAACCACCACCAGGACATACTTGAGATTGTTAAAGCGTTCCATATGGATATAGTCTATTTGCAGTACCTCGAATGGGTACGTAGGGGGGGCAAAGTGACCTGCTGGAGTTGGAGTTCCCTTTCCTGGATTGTGCATCAAACAAACAATGCAATGTTTCACCACATTTTCTGCACATTTAGGAATACCTTCATTTTGCCATACTGGAGCTAAAAGCTTGCATATACCCCTTGCATTAATATGGGCTGGTCCATGAGCCATAGTAACTACAGGCAGTACATACGCATCTGGTAACAACCATCGTTGATGCTCTGACAATTCCGTCCAACATCCCATAGTATCCAACATTCCCGTACTTTCTCTCCACGTACTCAATTCTTTCTCGGTGGCCTCCTTCTGAATCGCTTTCACGCTTTCCACTGTGTCTTCACACATACCACCTTCTGCGACCCATCTTGCAGGGCCCGCAACATACATGCAACTTTCAACATTCCTCGCTGTTTCCCTCGCTATTTCATCCGCAAATTCATTTCCTTGACCCACGTCGTCGGTAATCTTTTTATGTGCACTACACTTCACGATCGCTATTTGAGTAGGCAAAGCAAGTGATTCAAGAAGGTCAGTTACCAACTGACCATGCTGTATTTTAGTGCCGTGGGAGGTAAAGAATCCTCTTTCCCTCCACAAACGACCAAAACTATGGGCAACGCCAAACGCATACTGACTGTCAGTATAAACAGTCACTCTTTTCCCTTTCGCCAACACACATGCTCTTGTCAACGCAATCAACTCTGCAGCTTGCTCTGAATTTTGCGAAATGTGTGCAGCTTCTACCACTGTGTACAAGGTTGTTACTGCATAAGCAGCTGTCGTTTCGCCATTAGGAAGCTTGAAACAAGACCCATCTACCCATAGGATCCCATCCGGACCCACAAGTGGTGTATCCTTCAGGTCTATTCGACCCTTTGTTTATTCTTCAGTGCGAAGAAAACAATCATGCTGATCTTGTACATGTTTCTCATCCAAAATAGGCAACAATGTTGCTGGATTCAGAACATTACATCTTTTTCTATGTATATGGCTAGCTAAAAGTGTTAACTCATATCCAGACAAACGGGAGCTCGTTAAGTGCTGAGTTTTTGTCCTGTTAAGAAGAGTATCTACTGCATGTGGCACCATAACATTAAGAGTATGATCTAACACTAGTCCAGCAGATTGACAAATAGAGATTGCCGCTGCTGCTGTTGCTCTGAGGCAACTAGGTAGTGCCTTAGCTACTGGATCTAATGTAGCCGAAAAATAGGCACACGGCCTTTGTTTGTCACCAAATTGTTGTGTCAGAACTGATAATGCGCAACCTTCCCTTTCATGGACATAGAGCGTAAAAGGTTTACTGTAATTTGGAGTACCCAACACAGGAGCAGAACACAAAGCAGTACGTAAATCAGAAAAACTCTTTTGACATTCATCGGTCCAAGGAAGAGGCTGGGGCGTATCTTTAAGTGTGAGTGCCAACAGAGGTTTAGCAAGTAGGGAAAAATTCGGAATCCACTGTCTACAGTAAGAGGTAATGCCTAAGAAAGCGCGCACTTCTCTTTGTGTGGACGGTACAGGCATCCGTGCAATTGCATGAATACGTTCTGGGATCAATCGCCTTCCCCCCTTCGACAAGAGATGACCTAAATAGGTAACCTCTTGTCGGCAATATTGCAACTTAGAAGATGATACTTTATGATGTAAATCAGACAAATGTTGTAGGAGCGACACAGTTGCAGTTTTACAGACATTTTCCGAATCAGCAGCCACTAACAAATCATCCACGTATTGGATAAGAGTAGCACCCGAGGGGAAAGAAAAGGTGTCAAGCTGAGACTTCAAAGCTTGGCTGTATATTGAAGGACTTTCACAATAGCCTTGAGGTGCACGCTTAAACCGGAAGCTTTGGCCTCCGAGAGAGAAGCCAAAGAGATCCCTACTTTCTTCAGCAATAGGAATGCTAAAGAAAGCATTCTTAAGATCAATAACCGAAAACCAGACCGCTGAAGCAGGAATCATAGTAAGCAAAGCAGGGATATATGGCACAACAGGAAACTGAGGGACAACAATTTTGTTGACCTCTCGAAGATGAATAACAAAACGGTACACAGGTGGCTGAGAGGGATCAGTACGTTTAAGAATAGGTAAAACAGGGCTATTGCAAACATTCCCTCTAGTCTCTTCGACCACACCTTTCTAAACCAAATCATGAACAATGGCCAACAAAGCTCTCTCACCATCATTAGATATTTTATATTGTGGAACACGTGGCATCCTAACATTGGGTTTAACGGTAATCACATATGGTGGAATTTGCAATAAACCAACATCATTCGGACCCGTAGCCCAAAGTGTAGCAGGAAGTGAACGCAGTTCAGGTGGTAGCTGTTCTTTAGATACATACATTGGAGAAGTCAATTTATCACCCAAAGTGAGGTGCACACCAGAGGGTGAACAATACAGCGTAGCATGTAAACGTTTCAATAAGTCCAAACCCAATAAATTCTCTCCACAACCCGTTGTTAAAAGAATCGGAGCTTCCAAATCGTATGGACCAATAGAGATGGGCAAGGGACAAGAAACCGGATTTGAAACTGGGGCGCCAGAGAATCCTACAGAAACATTTGTTAAGCCAGACAAAGGTGCCCCAGGGAGTTTGGAATGCATTATTGAACTTCTCATTGCACCAGTATCCAAGAGAAATGGTTATGTAACACCTAATGCCATAACATTAACATAAGGTCCTTCCTGATCTACAGGAACGGATACGACTCCCTTACTTTGCTTATGGCTGTCCTAGCTAGTATGAAAATCAACGTCCTCATTATTGAGACAATAGTCATCATTGTAATATTGTGAGGACTGAGAAGGCTGCTGATCAAAGTAATTCGTAGAATCCTGAGGGGGAGAGGGACGTCGTTCCTGAGTCGACGCACCACGTCCCCTACCTTTGGATACGGACCGAGAATCACCACCACCCCGTGTTGCCAATGGTCCACCATAACGCTGCAATAAAATCGGACAAGCATTCTTAAAATGACCTTCTTCCTTACAATAGGCACACTGATTAGGACCCAATGGAACTCGCGGAGCTGAGGGTACTGGTTTCTGCAACAACCTCTGAAACTGCGGGGGCTGTTGGAATTGGGGCTGAGCAGAACGAGGGGGATAAACCTGTTGCAGAAGAACCTTCGTTATTACTTCTTTAGTCTTTTTCTCCACGTTTTCCTTATCTTCCTTATCCCTATTCTCATAATATTGAGCAGTAGCCAATATCTGGGCAGTGGAAGAAACAGCCCACGAACTCTCTGATTGTTTTAATTTATGTGATAACTCTGGAAGTAAATTAAAGACAAATTTATCTTCGAACAATCGCTGTCCACCTTCAGTACTCATGTCTTGACCACTATGGTCGATGAAAGTTTTTTCAAAACGAGTAAAGAAGTCGGAGACACTTTCATCCGTCTTTTGCTTACACGCCGCTAATTTATCCCAGTTAACGCGCACCTCAGGCATCATAGTTTTCATCAAATCTATTATTTTTCCAGGTGATTCCGTAATTAAGTCATCAGGCTTGGCACCACCTATTTGTCCTGCATCTGCAGCTGTCATAGCAGCCCAATTACCGCCTAAACCTGCATCATGATCCTGTTTACGAATCTTGGTCCATATCGCTTGTGGGACTACATTTCCCATAAGTAAATCAATATCTGCCAAATTCATAATACAAGCGTCAACAGTCTGGGAAAACTCTTTATAATACCCAGCAGGATTCTTACGAGGGTCCGGTAAAGACTGCTTAAGTGCCAATACCTCTGACCTTTTCCAAGGATCATGTACCCATATACGCTGAAAATGAGCAGGGACATCAGGAATATTACCTGCCTGTGCAACCGCATCCCTCCATATCGGAGGAACTTCTCGCATCGGATATTGTGCCATTTTATGACGAACCAAGGGATCAGGCTCAAGAGAATTTTGAGAGAAAAAGGCGGATCGAAAAGTAACAATCTTTTGAATAGCATGCTCCACAGCAGGATCCACAATAAGTCCTTTATCGAATTGATCCTGTATTTCGAATAAATCCTGAGGAGGTGAATCCAGATCCACATCTCCCCATCCTTTAATCAGAGTATTGCACATAGCATTGAATACGTATCTCTGTGTAGGCGCGTTCCATTGAAGGAAAGTATCTAAAATATCACGTACACTGTACTGCACACTACTCATAATCCAATTACGAGCAAGAGAATCTACTTTAGTCCGTTCTTCCAAGTCTGGAAACTGACTACGGGATTGTCTCCTAGACGACGCAGGAGAAAAGTAAAGAGGCCCAAGAAAAGGCGACAAAAGACCTGAAACAGTGTCGACTAAACGTTGTTGAGCTGTAAGGGAATCTGACACTAAAACAGGAGACAACGTATTCTGTAAAACTGAAGAAGAATCCGTAGCAAAAGAAATGACAGATGGAGGAGGCTGAGGCACAGAAGATTGGGGTACAGAAGTCGCTGGCAAAGGGGGCGGAGCTGGAATCACAGGAATAGGCAATTGTGCAGGAACCAAAACAGCTGGATTAACAGCAGGCTGTAATGGCGGTGCATTAGCACCTAACACATAAGGTGGAGGTAATGTCAGCAAATGGGACATAAAACAATCGCCATCGGGAGTTTTACTCTTCGATACAGTAGGTAACACAGGATAACATCTATCTATTGCCATACGATGTTGTCTTTCCGACACCTCAATCACCTGATCAGCTTTGTCATTTTTAAACTGTTGGGCAGCCTGTAAAATCGTCATACTCTGCTCTTTCTTATCTTTCTTCATTTGCTTAATTTCTTTCTGTTTGGCTTCCTTACGCCAAAAGCGGAAAGAGTCAAACATTGCCGGCCGGGCTTTTCTCTTGAATAGAATTGCTTCCAAATTATCTAGTATATCAGGCTCAAAAGAACCATTTTGTGGCCACTGTAGAACACCATCTTTTTTTGTATATCCGATCCATGTTTCATTAAAAACAATAGGACCCAGACCATGTTTTGAGTAAAGCTCGTAATTAGGAGTTCCAACTGGAGGAATCGGACAAGAATCCTCTAGCCGGGAATCCCTAGAACAACCAAAACAGCAAAATTTGCTAAACTTACTAAATCCAGGCATTTCGTAACGAACTGGACTTTCTTACAAACGTCAAGGGGTTTTTAGACAATAGAGTCACAGCACTAACGTACTTACCCCTTGGCTTCGGTTAGCGCGCTAATCGAATAACAAAAACGAAAACAAAGAGTGGGCGCTACCCACAAATACTTAACTAAATGTTTTTCTCACGCCAACAGAAGTCCGTCTGACGTCTCGCGATACCAATCATCACCAAAGGGCCAAGGCAGGGCGACAGTCAGGGCAGCAGTCGTCAGCAGCCGTCGGGAAGGAGTAGCCATGCTTCAAAAGACCTTCGGTCCACTTTGACATGCAGGGGTCGCTCACGTGGTTCGCGAAATCCTCTGGAATTTTCTTGCGAAGCTCCTCACGACTCTCGGGCAAAAACTACTACCGCTGAAGTCGCCCACACGTTGGGCCGCCAATTGGAGAACCTGACCTTATGGGCCAGGTGGCGCAGGGCATGCCTAGGATCTCCGGGTTCACCTGCCTCGACAGACAGAGACACGGGACACTCTGTTAGGCGTAGAAAAGTAGATTTATTAGCTGCAGCTAAGTACAGTTATCTAAGAAGTACCACACAGGTAGGTTCTCAAGAGACTGCCACTTCAATCCGTGGCGCACAGTCTATTATACAGAACAAGTTTACAATGACAACTCCCAATACACACAAAACTGACAAATAGGAATAGTTCGAAAACAAGCTATTGGATGTCTAAAACACACCCTCCTTTCAGACCCCGTGTGCTCTCCTCCCCTCAGGTTAATCAACACTAGTGCCCGTAATTCAATTTGCAGGTGGCAAAACATGTGTAGAATGCTTCAAAAGAAGGGCTATGTATCAAGAGAACACACGAAGAGAATGGTGAAGGCCAGTTAAACAAGATAAAGTAGAGAAGAATGGTGGGACCCAAACAGTGGAGTAAGACATGGATTAATCAGTCTAGACATGGCTTTGCGAACTCGGCCAGACCCTGACATCAGTGTCGTACACAAGGACAAGGGTTGTTCTTTAACAGGAAAGACACGGAGCAGCTGAAAAGGCAGAAAGACCATTTTTACCGCGTTAGCCGTGCTGCCTGAGTGAGGCAACACAAAATGGCGGCTAAACACAAAATGGCGGCTGTATGCGAAGCGGAGCCGAAAACTACGTAACCTCAATGTTGGTGGTAATGTTGATGATTGTGGTGATATTATTGGTGGTATTGGTTGTGTCTCGTGGTGGTGGCACTGGTGGTACCATTTAGAGTTGTGGGGTGATATTGGTGGCATTAGTATTGGTACTGGGGATAGTGTTGGTGGGTCTTGAGGTACTGATGGTGGCATTTGTGGTAATTGTGATGGAGTTATTGATATTGGTAGTGGCGATATTATTTGTGGTATTGTTGGTACAATATTTGTGCTTTGTGATATTGATGAGGATGGTGGGATTGGTTTTTGCGATTAGTGATTGTATTATTAGTAGGGCTCCAGTTTTTATTTTTTGAATATTTCTATCGGTATTTATCCATATTTATTTTTATTATTATTATTATTATTATTATTAGTAGTGAGCTTGTAAAGCACAGTGCTTACTCCAACCGGAGTGTCCCCGTGCTACGACAAATAGAGCCCCAACAGCCACCCCAGCAATCCCACACACGGGCATCCAACAAGGTGGAACCCAACCACTACATTCCTCCGTGGGAGGAGCAGAAAAGCCATGTCTTCAATGTTTTGCGAAACAAGGACTCCGACTCAGTTGTCCTAAGATCCACGGAAGCTCATTCCAGGCCTTGGCTGCCAGAAAGCCAAATGATCTTCCGAACAAGTCGCGCTTTGCGCACCCTGGGCAAACTCACTCTTGCACTCCCCAATGATCTTAGATAACGAGCAGGCTGGTGAGCTTTCAGGAGAGGCCATAAAAAACGAGGTCCCCTCTCCCCAAGAATCCTGTGACTTAGGCAAAGAGCCTTAAAGGTAACTCTAGCCCGAATAGGAAGCCAATGCAGTACCTTTAGGGCTTCTCCCACTAATGTCCTCCTAGGTATATTCAGGATGAGCCGGTCCGCGGCATTTTGGACTTTCTGCAAGATGTTCAAATTTGTAGCCGTTACCTCCATATACAGGACATTGCAATAGTCAAGGCGAGATGTAACCAACGCCTGTACAATCGACCTTTTAGCATTGAGGGGGAGAAAGTCCAAGATCTTACGTATCACCCTCAGAATGCCAAAACAGGCCCCGGCCATAGCTGACATTTGCGAGGAGAAAGAGACCATCATCAAACCATACTCCCAAATTTTTCACCTTGGCTTTCGGCACTTGACAAGAACCCAGTACTATGGGCCACCAGAGCTGTGTCCAGGGCAATTTATCCTTATTTATCCATATTTATTTTGTGAATAAATGAAGCAGAAACTCGTATACATCCATATTTATTCAATCAACAAATGTGCACTCATACTTAGATACCTGTCCCATTTTAGCACCTTTATCATTAAAATATAAAAAAGCCATGAAAACACATAAAAATATTTGCACAATAGCATAAACATTTGTTTAGATGTGCAGGTTTTTGAGGAACTGTAAAATGTTTTTGACTCCACATGCTCACAATCTACACGATTATTGGCTGGGAATTCATGAACAAACACAATGAGATGCACAGAGAAGATGTAAAATTTTCTGTATTTTAAAAATAAATACAGACTTGAAACACCTAATTTTCTGTTTGTATATACGTGTAAAAATCAGCAAAATTTGAATACTGGGAGCTTTAATTATTAGTGATTCAATGGTATAAGTTTGTGTTTTTTAATAGTGGTCCTGGTGGTGGTATTACTATACCTTCCTGTACAAGTACTGTTCTTAGAGGTGTATTCTTTTTGAGTGCTGACGAATGCAGCAAACACGAAAGGAGGAAATAACGAGAAGAAATAAAGATATTCTCTTGGTTAGACACAGGTAGGTGCATCATTTTGGTGCAAGCCCATGTTTACTGACTCTACTAAATATGGATTTGCATCAACATTCAGGGTAGATTGATGGGAATGTCCTTACTCCACCCTTGTAATGCCTCCCCAATACAAGATAATGCATTATATGCAGCCTTGCATTACTTTTGGGATAAAATCCCATGAAAGCCACACAGTACTTACCTTGATTTGCTTTGTGATTAACTAGGTGGAAATTATCCTGGAAACCATTGTGCCTCCTTAGGGCCGTATTGTCAGCCCTGATTTTGGTTCCAATTTATTTATTGACCTTGTTTGAATTATTAACCACTTTAGCATATACTGGGTGCTCTTGCTCCCATCCTGATGATGACCTCATAGTCATAGAGGTTGAAACACCATCGACTCCAGACTTATATAGACTCCAATAACAGTGGAATATTTATACAGACAGGAGTCAAATGTCTTTTACCTAGTGATGCACTTGGTTTTGTTTAGTCTAGCACCAAGCACTACACCTCTTTTTATAGCACGAGCGCCAGATCTTTTTCTTTGACAATTCTATGTATATGCAAAATCTTCATGAAACATTATGAAGATTTTCATGCATGCAGAGATTACCCTTGAAGGAAACCTAGCAGTTGCAGAGGGATTTGCAGGATTTTACACTCCTTCTATGACTGCAGGTTCAGATATGACAATACTGAACTTATTGCATTCCTACTTGACTCCTCAATCCACTGCCTCAGTGAAACACAGAGGTAAGACCTGCAGGAAGCCATTACATTAGAAGAGGGTTGGAAAACAACATGCACTTAAGAAGCATCTCAATTCACAGGAGGACAAGACACGGATATCAGGTCTCCGAAATGTCATTTGCACTGGCGATTGATCCCTTGGCTGAGCTGAGCCACACAGAGTCGAGATCAAAGGATGGAGATAGGCAAATGAATGGGACAAGAGATGTTGTCTTTATGAGAATGATATCTAGATATATATAGCTGATCCATATGTAACCCAGGCAATGCTGAAATAACTATTAGATAATTACACCCAGTACAAACCCCATGGTATCAACTGGACCAAATCCCTCTTTTTTCCACTAGACCACTGGAAATCCAAAACACCTGATAACCCTGAAGTTGAAATATACACTTTAAATATATGTGTGTATCGATTTCTAATAATGCACAAACACATTACTCCAACAACCTTGACCTGCTTCTGCTGACCTTGGAACCAATGTCAAATACTTGAAGAGACTCCCCCTAAATATCCTGGACCTGGCAGTGCTTCTTAAAATGATTGAAGGTCTGAAATCACTGTAAATATTGAACAATACCCTGTATACAATCCAGGAGGGGGCTTTAGGCAGGGTAAATGACATGCAAAGGGCGCTGCTAAAGGTCGACGGACTACTTAACAGATCCCCATTTGGAGGTGGAACTCCCTACTCAATATTAAAAATGGCTACCAAATAATCACAGTGAATTGCTGGTCCTTCAAGTCCTAAGATGAGCCAGTCTTCAGAATGTACAGGCATACAAAGGGATACTCACATGTCAATGGGGGTGCATTATCAGGTCACACCTCACTGGCCATGGTGTTAGTGATTAAACATGACATAAACATAATGGTGAGATGAGGGGGGCAAAGAGACTAACACCCAAAACTCCACTCTGGGCAGGTGGGGGGTGTAAGATGTAATCACACTGACTGGCTTCAAAGGCTAGTACAATATAGGGATCTAAACACTGATTATGGTTTGTGGGTATGACAGCATTGTCCCATTCAGGCATCTCCAAACGGAATATGAACTGCATAACTCTCAGACCATCAGGTAAGGGACAAAAATCAAACTGCTAGAGAACAGACTCCTTGAAACACACATGAACCAGAAGACAGCCTTGCTTACATACTCCACCTTAATGAATAACATATGCTCATACCTAATGAATCTGCCCAGCAAATGGGAGTTCGAAATGGGTGGCCTAGAGGATGATGTGAGGCAATAGGCCCTTTGTATTTCCAGAAAAGCCTCGATTAAGGTCAGCTTCAGGATGATTCAACTCAGGAGATTCTAGGGTATACCACATCAGGGTACAAATATATAGGTTTAGGAGGGACAATAAAGGTAAGAGCTTACGTGGATGTAGGAGAGGAGCACCTTCTTGCATACAAGATGGGAGCAGAGGCGTAGCTAGAGCTTGTGGCACCTGGGGCTATCCCTCAGATTGCCGCCCCTGGGGTGGAGGGTGCTGGGGATAAAGGAGGGCGAGCACTTGAAATAGGTCCGAGAGACACGTAGTATCACCACTAATAGTTCTTCATCATACGCACTGTTGGGCTCTCATATCACCATTGATCAGTGAAATCTCAGGCTTTTTAACTCCTTTAAACCTATCAGCCACTCATGGCTTTAAGCAGACCAGCTCC
Organism: Lissotriton helveticus; assembly: GCF_964261635.1. Lineage (NCBI taxonomy): Eukaryota > Metazoa > Chordata > Amphibia > Caudata > Salamandridae > Lissotriton > Lissotriton helveticus. Next base: position 1,178,755,404 of record NC_136063.1, on the reverse strand, counting down.
TAAAACTGACTTTGCAGTGGATCACTAATGGGCACTATAATCAGCTACTTAAATTTCAAGGCAAAAGCATGGATCAATATCTCAATAATACTCAAAGTGTGAACAAAAATATATACACCTTTCTCAATAATGGCCATAAAAAAACCCTAAAGATAATCCATGTCAGCAATGCAGTTCCTGTTTACAGCACAGAACACTGTATCAACAACGCAGATGTTTACAGTTCATCTTTATTACATTTTTCATTACATGAGAGTATTTTCTATTTTTCGATTTATGAGCTATATCGTTCCTAGACAACAAATTGCCTTCTATTCGAATAAAAAGGCATCCTGTATGTTTTTTCTGACTAATAGAATTGAGTCTACACACATTTGTTTTAAAATAAGATTGAAGTAGAACATAAATAAGTCTCACAGGACTATTTATGGAATATAATACAATTACCCTGCTTCTCGTTGGCATATAGGGTTCTCCGTGTCCTGTTCACACGGAAACAGAATAGGGGCAGCTCTGGGGTGTATAAAGTTGCATGCTGTTTATTGTGCATGTTTTGCATGAGATCTCTATCATTGTGTATATGTGGAAGAATACTACTGGATAAGCTCAGAGACACCACTGCCTGCTACTGTACTGGGTGAAAGATAGGGCAAACAGACTGGGGTCAGCACTAAGGAGTGCTGTGTGTGCATGCTACTTATGGAGCATGTTCTACATGAGATCTCTCAAAACAAGGGTACCATTTAGTGTGTATGGAAAAATGCTACTGGCTAAGCTCTGAGACACTCCCGCCTGCTGCTGCCCTTGGGGAAAAGAAGGTTCACACAGAATGGGAGTATGCCTCTAAATAAGAGTGTCAAGGTAGAGGTACCATCTAGTATGTATGGGATAATGATAATGGCAAAGCATCACTAATGATTACCACCCTGATACAAAGAAGATGGAAAAAGAATGGGACATCATAGGGGATTCGTGTGTGTGTGTGTGTGTACACAGCATATGGTGCATGCCTCTACATGAGTTCTCTCACAGCAGAGGTACCATCTAGTATGTATGGAATCGCATACATTATTGAACTTTATGTATCATCATGCATTCATTGGAAAAGCATGATAATTGACTTTCTCCAGTGCATTTTCAACACCCTACCCTTTGTCAGACACAGACCCACCTTCTTTGCATGCGCTGCCTCACCACACGTAGTCTCAACAAACATGGTGCCTTGAAACCAGATCAGAATTGAAGGCGGTATGACATAGTGTGCCTAATAGGGAATCTTGTGTGAAACATACCTCATCAGTAACAAACATCCTATCTAACAGCCAGAATGCCCAAAAGCATGAATGCTTGCTTTACAACTACAGATGTTACAGTCTGAATTTAAAAAAGACTCCATTAATCCCTGCTCCTGAAGCTAAACCTTTCCACATTTTCAAAATCACACATCCAGACACAATGAATCATATGTTTGTGAATTAGTGCATAGAAAATGTTTTATAAGGCAAAGAAGACCAAAAGGTGTAAGATTTACATGCCACTCATGCTGGTAGGCACTTGTTAAGAGTGCTTGGTCTGGAGAAGCACAGACTCAGAACATAACACCATGTTTAGGATCGACTTTAATAAAAATGTATTTCTACCCAAACAAACATTTCTTAGCAACATCAAAATAGTAAGACTGGGAAAAAATGCATCACTTTCTAACATGTACCATGCAGCTCTTAGATAGCAGTTCAGAGCTCACTGTCTAGATTACACATGTAACTTATGAACTACACAGTAACAACAGAATCTCTGTGACAAAAGCAGTAACCCGCTGAGCTGTGCCCATAAAATATTATTCTTTGATGTGCATGACACAGGTCCTTTGCAGCAGGCGTATTACAGTCTTGCCAAGTACCACGCATCAGGCGTTGGACTAATGCATTTTAGTACTGATGTCCGTATCCCCACACTAAAATGTGTTAGTCACGCATACTATAGCTCCTGGAAGAATCACAACACATCACTTCATATTATGATAAAAGCAGCCACTGCTAGCACCTGCTGCACTACTGGTTGTCCAGCGCCGCAATTTGGAGCTTATAACCACCTACGCATTGGCTGTTAGGGAGTAGCGGTGTGACCTATAGTGTCAAAACTGCTCTAAAAACTGACATATTCTTCAGCCCTGCAGCTTAAATAAATTTGCACCAGGCCCAGCCTCCCACCTGGTCGTCTGGTGTCACTGCAGAACATAAACACAGCCAGGATGCGCACTTCTGTACCATCAACAGAAAGCCTGCAACAATAATCCCAGCCAGTGGCTGAATTTTGGTTTGTTTTCCTGTCACCATGCTCACCACGCAAACAGCATTGTGAGACTCTCACAGCATGCTCTCTATGATTGTGCTGCTGGCAGGCAGCTGGCACTGGAACAGTGTGTGGGGATTTTTCTCCTGTGAACAGCCCCGATTCTGCCCTATGGACAGTTTGCCTAAAGATAGCAAGCAACTTCGCCATCACCAGCGCCAGGCCTTCGATCATGAAGGGGTCCCTGTAGACAGTCCAGTGGGCGGTGGTGGGCGCAGCTAACTAGTACTTAGGAGCACCTAGTGTAACAGCAAGAGACAGTGACTAAGAAGGTCAAAGAGTAGCCTTGCCTGCCAGGCCTTGGGCCTGTAGGTAACCTCAGCAATGTCTGCAGACAGGTCCTCCACGCTGGGTTTCACCACGCCCTCTGCAGGCTTTGCCCTGCAGCACCTTCAGGATACTACAGGTGAATCCAGTGCACCTGATCACTAGACTATCTTGAGTGCTGCAGCTGGGGCAGTACCAGGCCAGACGAAGGGGAAAAGGGTTGGAGGACAAAATAGGTTTATTCAGTCACTAGTTTTGATTGTCTTCACCTTCAGGTAACAGCATTCAAAATAAAGGCACACTGTATGTTTAAAGATAAATCCACATTAAAGTATTCAGTAGGAAATGCATTTGTTTGCATTATGAAATCTTATTGATCTATTCTGTCACTGCAGATGAATGTAACCAGACAGTAAAGGAACAGAATTTTGGCTGGCAGGGAGGTGGGGAGTGGTTAATAACCACTTCTTTATTTATAGTTCTACGATATCCAAGCTTATGACTTAAAGCACAATGAATATTCAACTTATTATTTTAACACAGTATAAAGTGTTTTTTAAGTGTTTCCTGTGGAATGTCATTCATAAGTCACTGCAAACATGGAATGTCACATCAGCAATGCGAATACGAGGCAGCTATGATATTAACCCTCTGGGCTACCTTACACATGTGAAAACTGCCACTAGCCAAAACTTCCATCTCTCTCCAGCAGGTAAATTATTCACCAGAGTTAACTTGACACTTTGTTTGTTGCCCAAAACTGCTCAAAATACAATGAACTTTCTACTGCTTTAAATACAACTAAGGTTGTGCTTGTAAACGGGATGCTGTGAAGGGGATGTTGTGAAGGAGGTGCTGTGAAGGGGATGCTGTGAATGGGATGTTGTGAAGGGGGTGTTGTGAAGGGGATGCTGTGAAGAGGATGCTGTAAAGAGGGGTGCCTTGAAGGGGATGCTCTGACGGATGTGTAGGGGTGCTGTGAAGAGTGTGCTCTGAAGGGGATGCTGGGAATGGTTGTTAAAGTGCTTGTTTAAAATTCTTCAGTTTTGCATATCGCACTGCTTGTGAAGTTTAGATAAATAAGGCATGACATTGTTAGCCAGCTGATTGTGTACCAGTCCTTTCCACCCCTCTTTAGAATCCAGTACATCTGCAGCAGACATGAGCAATCGCCTGACCCTAGCCACGGGGGACGTTCTCGACCCCCCCAGAAGTGCTGGACCCAGTCCTCGAGACGTCCCTCGCTTGCCGTCCGCCACTAGAACACTTTGATGCATGTTACAGCCTCTAGGCCGGCCTCGGTCCGGAGGTAATGAAGGTGCAACCAAAGGTCGTGGGCGACTGCACGTAACCGTACACGGTGTCCAGTGTCTGTCCATGTTCCTGCGCCTGTGGCCTGGTATGGGAAGGTGCCCATACACCCAAGGGCACCTTACACTCACCAACAGTCTACAGCCCACCTGGGGTCTCCCTCGCATGGAGTCTGTGGTATGCTTACAATCTGTTTTCACAGGGAATCCAAGAACCAGCTGTGTGGCGAACTACACTGCTACAAAACTGCAAAATAATGTTCCATTAGCGAAGAAAAGAATATTTACATATGCAGGCCCATTTAAAACACTTCCCCAGTTACTGTGAAGGTTTGTCCCTGTGTCCCTGCAACACACTCTCTCTCTACACATGACGCAAAAAACACTTCTATTCGGTGCGGTATCCTCCTTTCCCTAACCTCATCCCCAGAGTGACGCGCATTTTATCTTTTTCGAAGTGCCACCTCCAAAAAACAGTGTATAAACTAGGGAAGAAACTTACTTGCTGTTGCTTGAATCTCCCAACGATCGGCACTCACCACAAGGAGAATCGAAAGTAAAAGTATTACTCTCACATGACCTGCCCCCAGCCAGACCCCCAAGGTCCAACCAAACATGAAGGTACAGTACACTTTTAAAATAGGCTCAGGTGGTGCATGCAATGCAGTAGCATTTACACACACTGGCCAATCAAGGCGTAGTTATGCTGCGCAGTGCACTTTGTGTCCAATCACTAATCAGGGCTGGCTGCCAAGGATGATTTAGTGTTGTGTTGATTACGATACTGTTGAGGCAGCGCTCGAGTTTGTAAAAATGCGTACAACGTGACAACGGGCCAATAAACGCTCAAAGAGTAGCTTCCCGCAATTTGGTTTTTTTTCCGGCACAAATGGGGATATTGTCGCCCATTTGTGTGGGAAATAACCCAATCTGGCAACACTGGTTGTGGCAGCCTTTATAATTTTGGGGGGGGGACACTGACACTACTGTGACTGACAGTAGTGTAAGTGTGTGTCCCCAAATAAATGTTAAATCCGCCGCAATTTACAAATGCGCGTGGCCGCCCTCAAATAGTGCCCCCTGGGGCGGGCCGCCACTGCCGCCCCCCCTAGCTACGACGCTGGACGGGAGTGCCCCCAGATTATTGTGGGAAACTGAGTCAGTGGTATGTTTGGTCCTTGAAATGAGGGCATCCCATATGTTCCTTGGCTTTGAGGGGCACTCGCCTATCCAGGCACCAGACATTTTTCATTAGCAAAGGCCTCCTAGTTGCAAAAAGAGACATAGCCAGAAGATGGGGTGGCCTCGAAATGCCAATACATGAGGTTTGGACAAGAGGCATTGGTTGCTGCATGCCCACTGAATGAGTGGTCTACCAGAACTAAATATGTTCCAGTAAATTGCAAAAGACCTAGCAAAAATGCAATATCAAGATGAAGATAGGATAGGTAACCTAACCAGGAATGGGAACACATTTGTGAATGCCCCTTCAATGGCTGCTAATGTATACTATATATGACAAGTGGTATTGCATTTAGTGTCGATAGTATATTGTACCTCAAACCATGACACATGTTTACTGCATTAGTAGTCATGATTTATTGAATCAATACCATTATTTTACCTGGATGAACTGTTGGCTGTGTATGGCCTCACTCCTTGACCTGCTTTTTGTGACACAAAAAGTGTCAAGAAAATGTTTTTTAAAAGATAAACAGGGAGCTTTAACTCAGTTCAATTCAGTTTATTAAAGTTTTGGAACTCCAATGTGGCCCACTTAAAAAGATACATACCAGTTAATACATAAAGTGCAATAAAAGCATGTGACAGCGCAATAATGACAAGGTGGTCCGAATTATTTTTTTTCAACATATAGCCATTTCAAGGAGTAAAGTTTTGAATTTAGCAGCCAACAATGAGGAAACAGGGCATAACCTAAATTGTGCAAATAACAATTAGAAAGCAACCGGGTCAACATATAGCGATTTCAAGGAGTAAAGTTTGGAATTCGCAGCCAATTATGAGGGAACAGGGTATATCCTGAATTGTGCAAATAACAATTAGAAAGCAACCGAATCATGTGCAAATTTACAATTAAAGGTCAAAATTAAATATGCAAAAGCCTTTAAAATGGCAGACAGAACAATACGAAATACATTCGGAATTAAGAGGGGATATTACGACTACATAGTGGGGCAGCGGCTCAGAAATTATATCCCATTTGAAAAATAAACAATTAAAATATGTTCATAAATTCCTTGAAAAAGTTGAGCAATTTTACACAAACTGCTTCATTTTTAGGATTAAAAAGAAAGTCGCGAGCTGAAGCCACATCCTTAACACCATTTTGTAAAAACATCGGGCTAAGCCAGCGACGATGATTAAAGGCCAGTGCTGGACAAACAAACAAAACATGATCCAGGTTCTGAATGCTCAGTTGACAAAAATTAAAAATGTTTCCATTTTTCGAATTCTGGGACCAGTGTGCTATTAAATCATTAGAGGTAGGAGATTTAATCTAAATAAGGAGAACCAGTGTCTTGTTCCATGATCTAAGTTCTAAGTTAAATATTTCTGGGTACGTCTCCTGGAAGTTGTCCTCGCTATTATCTTGACTAAAAGTGGTCCAGTACATTTCAAAAGACCTAGGAAAAATGCACGATCAAGATGAAGATAGGATAGGTAACCTAACCAGGAATGGGAACACATTTGTGAAGGCCCGTCAATGACTGCCAATGTATACTATATATGACAAGTGGTATTGCATTTAATGTTGATAGTATAATGTACCTCAAACCATGCCACATGTTAACTGCATTAGTAGTCATGATATATTGCTTCAATACCCTTATTTTACCTGGATGAACTGTTGGCGTTGTATGGCCTCACTCCTTGACCTGCTTTTTGTGACACAAAAAGTATCAAGAAAATGTTTTAAAAAAAGATAAACAGGGAGCTTTAGCTCCACATTCACATTACAGAAGGACACTGATTCCTACCAACGACAGGAGCAAATTTTCTACCAATTCGAATGTGTAAAACTACCTGCAAGGCGTAGGTTAATATCCAAAAATATGATAGTTTGTTGTAATTTACATACTTTTCCAGGTAAGAACTCCCAGAAATCCCCACCAATCCACTCGAACAATTGATTTGCAAGTAAGGAGATTCCACCATACTGGCAAAATCTCCATAGTCCCAAATCCTATTTGTCAAGGTGAAATTCTGCCAGCCAGGATTCTGCGAATCAGGATTAGGATTTTACCCTGGCAAATGCATGTATTTGTACTCCTAAACTGAATTTAGGTGTGTGCGTACCTTTGTGAATCGGACCGAAAGATGGGACAATTCAGTAAATACATTAGCACTGAGGAGATGGACTATTGCACACATAATTAAATAACCTGCCAGCAGGCACTGTTGCAACGATATCATGGGAGAATAATAGAAACATGAAAGCCTGGGTCAGTACTGGCATAACAGACATACCTCAAAATGTACCATTTGTGGAATTAAATGGGGATTTCTGGTTTGTTTAGTTATCTTTAGACAGCTATTATTTATTTGTGACTGCACTGCTCAAATGTTTGCCTTCATTCGAGCAAATCAATTATGATTTTAAATTATGTTTTGTTACTATGCATAAATGTAAAGCGAAGTGCCCAGTATTAGCCATGGAAGTCAAGTACACTGTATCCCAGATTCATGAAAAGTTCTAGCAACTTTTTCTGTGCTATAATGCATAAAAGGGAGAGAGCAAAATAGAGCCATATCTACTAAGGACAGTTTTCCTCTATCCCGGTGGTGGAGCACTTTAGGGTACCTGCACCAATACACACACCCTTACACCACACTGCAAGGGTAGGTGCATTCTGTAAGGAATAGATTTTTTTTATTGGAAGGAGACCCTTCCAGTACAAAAACTATTCTTAAACATTGTTCCTGCATTGTTTACATCATCTGCAATGCAGCAAGCATTCAAAGTAGGAAAATCAAGGAGAAATTAAATCATTTTCTACTTGTTACGCCTGCCTCAAAGCCTGGTATACAAATGTTTGTGGCTAGGGATTTAAGTTGAATCCCATGAGCATTTGCATTGGAACTCCCATTTACCACCCATGAATAGCCCCGTTGATGAAACCCTAATGCAAAGTAACGCTTAGGGCAACATTATGTTTCTTCGCGTAAATATCCAACACAAACATGTACCTGCATAGCGGTGATGTGGGGAGGGGGAGAGGCAAGGTGGGGGATAATAATAAATGGATTACAGAGGTATACAGGTAAGTAAACATGTAAATAGATACAACTAGTTTTGTTGCGTGCACTGCATCCCCAAATGCGATGCAGTGCACGCAACGAAATTCGTTTTATTTATTTATATGTTTACTTACATGTAAAGGTCCGTAATCCATAGATCACTACCCCCCACCCTGCCCCTCCTCCTCCCCATGTCACCGCCCTGCAGGTAAACCCACTACCGACTGAGGCTGGTTCACTGCAGTGCTAGAGTTGTTGTAGCAAGTAGGTATAGTAAAGGGATTTCAGACTCTGCGTCAGAGAAACACATTATGTAAGCGTTGAATCACGTGTGAACCCATTGGCTCACCAGCGCATGAAAAATTGAGATGTTTGTCTCCTGTCACTGTTCAACCTTCCGGGAAAGCTCAGGTACGTCATATCCACAGCTCAAGCCTGCCCAGTAAGCATCAGTTCAGCCCACATCTCTCTTTCATCTCACTACTCACATTATTATTTTCCTCACTAAATCCTCCCCTGACATATTAAAAAATGCATTCAATGTGAACCGAAGCAGAGAAACTGGCATTATTTGTGGCTGCGCTGATAAACTGACTGCTGAAAATAGAAATAAATAGCAATTTAATTAATAACACTGCCGGTACAGCAGCTTCAAGTTGTAGGAGTGTTCAAGTCAGTTCTGAATTAGCAATAATTGATTAATTGTAACTTCTAATTGAAATGTGTTGATAAAGCAAACAATGCAACTCTTGAAAGGGCATGCAATTAGTTAGACAGTAAAGGGAAAACGATCAAAGAATAACCAGGAAAGACATTATTTTGAATTCTTGGTGGTTCTCAGTGCAAAAATGTATAAGCCAAAAATGGGTCGACCAAACTGTACAAACGTGCTAATGTAAAAGGGTCTGTGAAACAAGAAATTTAAGCATCTGTTTTTAATAATAGTTCTACACTTGTAGGCGCAACTGCTACAATGTAAGAAAAGCAAGGGGTCCCAACTGAGCATTGCCATCCGAGCCCTTAACAACATGCGGGATAGGAGGGGGGGCACGATCTAGTGTAAACTACACTCAAAAAAATATTACTGCCTCATGCCACAAGTGATTATCAAGAAATACTTGCTTCGAACACTAAAGCTCTGCAGGAATTTATAAATAAAAGGGTTTTATTTCAAACAAATGCTAAACAAAACAGCAAAATCACCATGGTAAACACATGGAAAATTCAAACGGCAGAAAATGTCTCATTTGAAATGATATGCAATAATGTGATTGAATTCAAATATTTGAGGGGCAGCTCCTGCGCGTTCCCCCATACACAGAAGGACAAGGTAAAAATCAGACTGTATCCTCACTACACCAGCACATCAAAGGCAGTAGTTCGCACACAACTGTTTACTCTCTTAAATTGTCCTTGGGTAAACATCTCTGGGCCTTATTTATGAGAAGTGTTGCATCGCTGCGACAAAGCAGCAATGCAACATTTCTCAGTGTGTCCTCCTTGCAACACCATGGATGCGCAGGGGTTTACGAAGTGACCCATCTGCCTAGATACGGCACTTAATAAATATGGTGCAACATTGTGCATTATTCACGCCACCGCAGTGTCACAAAAAGTGACAAAACAGTGGCGTAATTGTGTCACAAGCTCATAAATAAAGCCCTCTATGTTTTCAGAGCTCATTAAATAAAACCTGGGTCTGCCAAGACAAGGTTACAACCAAACCTGTTTAATTTCTTCCATAACAGATTCCAGTCAAAAAGCAAGAGCATATCCCTTCAGCCTCATCAGGGCTAGATTATCAAATATAACTTATCTGTATCCATATGATTCAAACCGTGATGCAATATAAAGTGATTTGTTGTTCCTTGACACCTGTGTTATTGCCGAATGAAGGATTATGTTAAACTCATAGCATGCATGAATGTCAGCCATAGTATTTCACTCATTCTCTACAATTGGCATCACCGCACTAAGGTAAACCTTCAGAATATACTTTGCACAGGCTGAGCATGTTTAGCACATAATAATAATCATTTAACATAATTTGCATATATGGAAATTACCTCTGCAAAACACATTTTAAATCACAAATTTAACAGATAACATCGTCTTAATCATTTACATTTAAAAGGCAGCCTATGGAAATGTAAGCAAAGGTGCAAAACACCTATTTATTGCATAGTAAATGACTGAAAATTCATGAGTGCTACACAGATATTGCGAGATTTGTATGGCTTTTATTTTCCAGCCTGCCCTTACCAAATAGAATCTATCTAGGAAAGACAGGATGGACAATTACAAGGCAGTGGAACGTACAAGTGAGGAAAGGAGCTGTATACATATTGATAAAGGATAGGCCACATGAATTTGCAAATACAGATTTTTTTTTATTTACTTGGAACACCTATGGCCATGGTTCCCAAACTGTGCGCCGCGGCACCCTGGTGCGCCGTTATGAGTTGCCAGGGGCGCCGCGGCACGATGTGGGAAATTGCAGTGGCAGCGTTCAAAATTTAGAAATGACACCTGAATAATCGTGTTAACTCCGCCGCTTTAAGGAAACAGGAATGGAGCGAAAGGGTAGTCTGAACTTTAAGCAACATGCAGAGTCGAGCTGCAGGGGCTCTTGGAAGGGGTGAAACAACAGCAAGGCCTCATTAACCCCTTCCATGCGGCCGCGATTCTGCGCCTGTGCGGCAGAATCGCGAACAGGAGGGGTTATGACGGCCCCCAGCCGCCATCAGCATGCGAGCCCCGTAGTGTATGACGGCTGGGGGCCGTCATCAGCATGGAAGGGGTTAACATGCAAATGGTCTTTTAAAGATTTGTGAAGTGCTAGGGTGCGGCTACTTGTGTGCCCAGGAGGTCTTATCCCATGGCTGCCACACACGACTGGGGGAGGGGACTGAGGGGGCTGAAGCCCTTTGAGTTCAGTGGGTGTTGCGCGCCTGAGTCTGAGGGCACAAAGAGAACAGGCATGGAGATAATAGATAGAGGGCACAAAGGGAGCAGACATGGAGGAAAGGGGCAGTCTCAGGCTGTCTCAGGGCACGAAGGGAGAAGGCATGGAGGAAAGTGGCAGTCTCAGGGCACGAAGGGAGCAGGCATGGAGGAAAGGGGCAGTCTCAGGGCACGAAGGGAGCAGGCATGGAGGAAAGGGGCAGTCTCAGGGCACGAAGGTAGAAGGCATTGAGGAAAGGGGCAGTCTCAGGGCTCGAAGGGAGCAGGCATGGAGGAAAGGGGCAGTCTCAGGGCACGAAGGGAGAAGGCATGGAGGAAAGGGGCAGTCTCAGGGCACGAAGGGAGCAGGCATAGAGGAAAGGGGCAGTCTCAGGCAGTCTCAGGGCACGAAGGGAGCAGGCATGGAGGAAAGGGGCAGTCTCAGGGCACGAAGGGAGAAGGCATGCAGGGAAGGGTTAGTCTCAGGGCATGAAGGCAGCAGGCATGGATAGAAGGCGGAGTCAGAAGGCACATATGGAGATGGCATGGACAGAAGGGGTGGTCGGAGGTCACGAAGAAAGGAGGCATGCACAGAAGGGGCAGTCTGAGGGCGCGGGGGCAGGCATGGACAGAGGGGGCAGTCAGAGTGCACCAGGAAGTACTCCCGAGGTCGGGCTTACATCCCCACCCACCCGTCCACCGGTAAAAAAATGGGGGGGAGCCACGGCCAACTGCCAATTAGGTCAAGGGAGCCAAGGGTCTAAAAATTTTAGGAACCACTGACCTATGGCATTGAGAAAATTTCATGGAAGTTGGGATAGGGAATGCACAATTCACCACTATTATGTCATGCTTTGATTTTGGGGGAGGTAAGGGTTTACCAACTAACATTAGTGATTAGAAAATCAAAGTAGTACTTTGTACACTGAAGGAAAATTAAATAATATGTACAACCTCTTCCAAGAGAACACAAATGTTTTAATTTATTTATTTTCTCAACATCGTTCATGTTTATTCAACTGTTTACGAATCAAACAAAAGGGGGAGGGAGAGGTCAGGGTTACAAAGGACTTGGCCTCCTTTTTTACATGAACAACCAAAAGGAATCCAACCGTGCTCTAAGCAGCTATCTTCCCAGTGACCTTTATAGTATTTAACTATTCAAAGAAAACAATGTGTTTTCTTAAAATAACCCTCACCCACCAAAATGTCATTTGGGAAGAGAAGAAACACACTTTGATGGGTGTATGTCTCATGGTCACTGTGAGACACAGACTCATCAGAGTGTTTTTCTTCTCTTCTTCCTTTTAATAATACAAGCTACAGGATTTAATAAAACTTATTTCCCATGTAGCCAGTTATTTTTAACCAACTAGTCTGACCCTCTCACTCTAATATCACTTTTCACTTTATAGTCCACACCCCACAAAGTGCTCCCACGTCTCCGTCAATCGTAGCATACCCCGTTCTGCACCAAATGATGAAGCATTCCAGCAAAGGGACATTTTGGTGGATGAGGGTTATTTTAAGAAGCTTATTGCTTTCTTTGAATACTTGAATACTATAAAAGTCACTGGGAAGATAGCTACTTAGAAGATGGTTGGGCACCTTTTGGTTATTCATATTAAACTGTTTAATCATCATTCTGTAGGCTTTTGTCTAAGGTGTGTGGCATGCCAAAGGCACAATAAAGATTAACTTATAGATGCACAGAAGTAAAAAGATAAAATAAGCATTTTGTAAGAGGTGCACCGTTGCAAAGTCCAAGTGATGCTTTCTCCTATTTCCAACACCACAGTTACCCTAGGGTTGAATACACATGAACACGTGTACAAATGCATGTGCTCACCTATGTGAGCTGTGCATGTGAGACTCTTCTCATGTGCAACCTGGTCACTGCACATAGGTAGCCTGGCACAGAGGGGACTTTGCAGGATTGCATATTGACCTGGGGAAGGCCCCATAATTGTAGTATATACCCATAGAGAAAGTCAGTTTGGTTTACTGTCTTTTATGAAGTGACACTCCATTATACACCAATGGGTAGACTGCCTTGGAGTGCAGTTTCGCTTCCCTTTGGCCTACAGAGACCAGTGATGTATCAAACTGGGTTGGAAATCCGTGTGCCAAACCTAAATATGAGAGTTCCAAGAAGATATCTGTACAGCTTAGGGGTCAGGAGTATCATAATACTCTAGCTCAGCTCAGGATCAGAACCCAGGCCTTTTGTCACTGTGCTATGCCAAATTATTTAAATTTCTCTCTAGAAGGAGGAACAAAGGTCTCCCCACAAACAGGAAGTAATTATTAGAGCTTCATTCGGCTCCTGAAGAGGAAAGGCATCAATGAATCAGCAGTCACACTGGAGGGAGCCCAGGCCTCTGAGGCCAACACAGCAGGGGACTTTCCTTTGAAGAATCGGTAAGAAAGTCGCTGGCAGTAATGTCAGTGAGGAGTGGAGATGAGTCCCCAGAGGATATGTGACTTCATTTTGAATTGCACCAACATACTGCGCAGTAGGGTTGGGACTTCGGTGGAGAGGTGATGTGGCACCCCAGGATAGGCGAGTTGTGCCTCACTTCTAGAATCCGCCCCACTTAAACGGTCTTGCCCGAGGGGAAGAGCTTTCTCATGGTTGTGTTTTCTACTGGACAAAATGAGCCTAAGATACAGAAAGGATTTGACAATTTGACACTGAGTGCCTTCACCGAGCGAGTGGTGCTCCACTGCTGAAAGATTTCATGTTCCTGGGATGGGCCAGCCCCCGGGAGTCACAAGAAGAAACCGTTTGAAGTTTTAACTGTTGGGAAGGAGCATGTGTGACCCGCTTAGAGCTCAGAAGGCCCAGGGACCCCAACCCCCAGGCCGGTTCAAAGACCTGGGGGGCCGGGACCCCATTTCAGGTTCCCAATGATGCGAAGAAGAGGGGAGCATCATTGAGCTTCTCTGCGGTGGTGAAGAAAAGGTGGGAGCCAGGATTCCCAACTCTGAGAGAGGAAGAGAAAGACAGGGAATGCTACCGCTCTCCCCCATCTGTGGTTGGCCTGCCCCACTCTCAGTGCCCTTGTTCGGGGGAAGCAGATGGCCACCAGCAGAACAAGCATCCTGCCCACATGAGAAGCCAGGGGAGAATGAATGACCGGCTCATGCCATAGCAGGAGCAAGGCTGCTGCACAGGAGCAAGGCTGCTGCACAGGAGCTGGTGGGCGAGCCATGGGTTGGCTGGCACAATGAAGGAGACATGTGGAACTGCCCAAGTGGGAGCGGCATCGGCAAGATAATAAATAAAAAAGGACATGTAATGCGATGTGAGGCCATCACAGTGCAACATAGGATGCACACAGAGCCGCTCATAGAGTATGCAAGCTCCTAAGATAGAGCCTCATAATACAATTTTTTGCTGTAGTGGTGGCCCCATGACTGTGGGGCCACCACCAACAAGTACAGGAAAATGCGGGAGCTGCAGAAGCACTGCGGCTCCCCCAAGGGTGCACCAGACCCTTTTTAAAAGTGTTGACTCTAAGTCTGGAGGGTCTTCAAAAGGAGGACCACACCAAATCTTGCCTAGAGTTTCTAAGCACTACCCAGGTTGGAGCTAGATCTCTACAGCTGGGAGTGTGGTGCAGCACCTTCGAGGGTCTGCGTTTATGGCTGAAAGCTCTGTGGCCTGAAAGTGGTTAAGAGAGACACAGACCTACGGTACGTTCTGGAAAATGCTTTATTTAAAAAGGGTTGTGATAATGATTTGAAAGTCATTGTGAAAAGTATTTTTCATGACAGTTTGGCACTGCTGTATTTCAAAGTATTATGTATCATGAGTGTAAGCAATATTTTATTCAAATATGTCAACAATGCTTTATTTAAAGGGTTGTTGATGCAGACAGTAATTCAGATTCCTAGGAGGCTGCAACATTTTATTAATTACGATATTAGCACCTTATTGCAATGCTTATTACTCATTATACGTGCAGAATAGGATGTTATGCGTCACTACTGATAAGGAAGGGATATCATGCTTTATTACTGATAAAGTGGGCACATTATTGCAATGCTTGACTATCCTAGTGCAGAGGGTTTATGGAAACTGAAGTTAGTGATGGAAAGAAGTATTGCCATAGCATTGCTTCCAACCTTGAAATGGGACAGCATTGACCTAATGTAGACTTGCATGCCCATATATGGTTACTTGCTGTATTGTATGTAAAGGGGTGTACTGTGGAGTTCGACCCTTTAGGAGTCAAATGTAATGTCGTCAAAGGAAATTCCAACAGCCTTATGTATGTTTGTAAATTACTTCAAATAATTGAGGAATGTGTGTAATAATGAACTTTTACTTTTCTAAAGAAAAAAACAAAGACTGGACAATTATTTATCGAGTGTTATTATTGCGTGTCAGTAAATGGTGCAACTAGCCCACACCATCTCCCTTGAGTAAGCCTTGGACTGCTCTGCTGTGCAACCCAGAGAAAGTCAAGAGCTACATTGGGTGTTTAGTTCCCAATGGAGTGTGAATGTGGACCCATTACTTGCGCAGGCCACACAACTGATGGCCTGTTTCCTCACAATGGCAAGCTATGTGAGATTTAAAAAAGTAGCATAATTGAAAATTCAGAATAAGGATGTAATAACTGAGCACAACAGGGTCTCTGAGTGAAATAACACGTTCACCAGTCTTAGTCTCCTATAGACCAGGCAGTAGGTGCAACCAAGACTGTCTAAAGTGGAGGCACACTTACGGTGTTTATTCAAACTCACACCGTAGCTCTTGGAATTCATGATCAGTGAAGGGGAGAACCCGCCATGGGCTTTCATGGTTGTGGAGCTCACCAAGGGAAATAAACTGCAGAATTAATAGAAAATGGGAGTGAACAGTGCAACTGTCCGGAGCTATGTATGGGACTTTCCATTCCAAAAGTCATTAATTCCACAATTGTCTTACTGTTCTTTATATATTTCAGAATGGATAATAGTCATACTCATACACAAAAAGATTGTTGAAATTCTGAAACCTAAATAGGATGCACAGCTACCAATGAATTAGAATTCCAAATTCAATTTCAATATAGCCAGCAAACTGTATGGAACATTTCTGAGCATAACCTGAATACATTGTTCAACAGTTAAATGCTCCTGATAAGGTAAATAGGGAGCTTTAATTCGGAATGAGGGTAGAGACCAGAAGGCATCTTGTTTCATCAGGAGGCAGAGAAAGGGCGAATAAACACAGTTTTAACACTATGAGGCACTCGTCATATCACAAACTTAATATCTGGTAGTGTACAGCACAGAAAAAAACATGTTTCTTGTTAGTAGGACTTCATCGTTCAGTACTTCGACCACTTCTACTGAACAATAAAGTCTTACTATCAAGGAACATTTCTCTTTCTGTACTAGATAATATGTTTTCGATATATTGACAAGTGCCTCATAGCGTCAAAACAGTGTGTGTTATTCCTTGGTTGTATATTGGGGGAGTAGGGTGTTGCTTCCTTGTTTTCGAGAGCACCATGGGCGAGAACCTGTGTATTACAGCATTTTGATGTGACCGTCGAGTGAGCACCGCACACCTGTCTAATGCCTACATCAGTAGATGCAATTAAACAAACCAGTATAAGATTGCAATAGAGTTGCAATATAGTGGAAGAAACATCGGCAATGTACAAGTTGGGCCGGTGGGCAAAATTGGCAAAGTTGGAAATTTTACAGGGCTCCCACCTTCTAGGGCCCCTTGGAAAATGAATTCTCTCTCTCTTTTTCTCAGCGTTGTCTCTTTTATGATCGCAGCTTCTCTATCTATTTCTGTCATCTTCTACCACTGACTCTACCTTACTAGGCCTGCCTCAGCATTTTCTACCTTTCTATCTTCCTATCCTTACTTTTCACTTACTCTTTCATCTCTCTTGTCTTGGCTGACCTCATCCCTCTTTACCTCTCTCTGTCTGCTTCTTGGTCCCCTTACCTGTGCCATTCTCTCCCTTTATCTACCTTACCTTGTTCTCTACTTCTTCTCTCTTTACCTCACTTTTCTCGACATCAGCTTTCTCTTTACCTTTCTGTCCTATACCTCACATCTCTACCTTACCAACCACTTCATTTCTGCATTTCTCTCTAACTCACAGCTCTATCTACCTCTCTGTCTGGCTACTGCTAAGTCACCAATTCCCCACTCTCTTTCTTTGCCTCATGTAACTTTCAATGGCATGTCTGTTTCATTATGGCACCTTATCTTTTCTGCCACGTCCATCACTCTCTCTACATATCACTGCAACTCTATGTACCTAGTCTCTCAACCTCAGCTCTCTCTACTCATCTTCTGTTTGCCTCATCTCTCACTCTCAAACTCCCCTCTCTCCACTTCGGTCTCTACCACTCTTCATGACTAACTCTGCATTAAAACCTCTCTATACCTCCTACCTCTTGCTCAACTCATAGTTCTGTTTACATCTCACCTCCCTCCTTCGGTACTCCATTTACTGCACCTCTCTCTTATTCTCATCACTCTCTTTACCTTACCTGTCTATCTCACCCCATTTGTCTATACATCATCTATTTATACCTCCTATCTACCTTCCCCCAAATTGTTCTCTATACTTTACATCTCACTCATTACCACACCTCTCTCAATGTCACCCTTCTTTTTCTTACTGCCTAACATCTGAATGTAAATCAACATTTGTTGACTACCTTACTCTCCCCTTCCATTTTAGCACTGTTGCCTCTTTCACACATCTCTGACCACTACCTTACTCCTTTCATGCAACATCTCTCTCAGCTCAACCTGACTTTTTAGTCTAATTGTGCTCCCTCTAAATCACCTTTCTCAGGACCATACTCCTTTATTACTGCATTTCTTTCTTTAACTTTTTTTATTATTCATGTCCTCCTGTCACACTCCTATTGCCTGCTGCACCACCCATATTTCAACTCACCTTCTTATCTCTTTCTTGCTACTCCTCTCTACCTTACCTCTTAGTCTCTACCTTACCACTTCCTGTCTACCTCACTCTGTTTCTTTAACTCTGTTTCTACCTAACATCTCTTTCTATGTCTCACCTTCACTCTATCTTTTTCTCTCTATAACTCATCTTTTTTGTCTACCCTTCACACCTGTAACTCTACCTTCTCTGTGTCTCACCTCTCTGTATCTGAACTGTCTTTCAAACCCTTATTGCTCCTTTTTGCCCCACTCTACTTCGTTGATTATCTCAACTCTCTACCTATCTGTCTCTACCTCTCTGCTAGAAATCTCACCAGCTCACCTCTTTTTTCCGTACCCGACTCTCTATGTTGTTTTCATGTGCCTTTCTCCTGTTTCTTACACCCTCACATGTATCTTACTCAGTAGTGCCATAGTTCACGGTCTAGCCCGACAACTATAAAGATAAAAAGAAGAGAGGATGGATAAGTGCAGGGGAAAAGAAGTTTGGAGAAAATGACCAGATGTCACATCAGAGTGCTGATCTGATTTTCATTGTTGCTCTGACAATGCCAGTTAATTAAAGATATGTGGCTATCAATGGTACAATTTCAAGATCAATGTGCATATGTTTTATTTTAATATTATGAACTAGTCCACTATGTCACCATTGCTTTGTCCTTCCTACAATGGAGAAATGGGCTAGTTAGACAACAAATTTGACATAAAACTTTGTTGCGTGACACAAAATCTAGAACCAAGTGCAAAAACAATCGGCTTTATCAAAGCAGGTTCTTTTGGTACTACTTGGCTGGTGAACACTGGACAGCTTGAGCATTTAGTTTTGTTTTGCATGTAGCAATTTCCGGAAGTTTAGCATATATTTCAATATTGTTTGGTATCATGAGAACTGAATTAGCTGGAAATGGATGATAAAATTCAAAGTTGTTCAGAACAAGGTGCGGCTTGGAAGGTCTGACAATAATAGAGCATTATTGCCTCTGTTCTTTATATTTTTATGCTCTTCCGTCAATCACCTCTTTCTTGGTAGGTTTAAGTGGGTTTCCCAACCCAGCGCCTTCCACTGTGCCCTCCAATATAGTCCTACCTTGTGGGAACTCTGATTGACTTCACCGCTTTCATTAACTTTGGATTCCCAAAATACATGTGTTTCTGCATTCAAGTGTATAGTATAAGGAGTGACGGGGGGTAATGGGGAGTCAAAACAAGGCCTTAGGAGACAAGAACACTGAAAGAAACTGGAAAATCTGAAAAGGGATTAAGAAGTGGAAAGGTTATAACAAGGCACAGCTTTCATAACTGGGTTAGATTCAGGAGTCAGTAGAAGCACAAGTTGCAGAACTCTCTAGTGAATTGGGTGATGCAGACGACACATTGCACTATAAAACAGCGGAGAAGTCTCTCAATGGTGGACATGAGCTGACAGAGAGGTCATCTTCTTCCTAAGCACTCACTCATCAGTACACCCAGGGACCGCGCCAGTGCCAATCAGTTTGTCTAACACTAAAGGTGTACAAACAGATCAAATACATTTTGAAAAGACTCAGGATGCTAACAGTAGGCTTGAGTTTTTATTAATGCAAAAGGGTGAAACTGGCAACATAAGAAAAGTTAAGGTAACAAATCAAGGAAATACACTGAGCATAAGCAAAGAGACTTTGGTTGTAGAATTGGGGCATTCTGTTCAAGACCATGTGATCGCTGTCTTGGGTGGTACAAATATGCAATCCAGGAGCTTAAACAAGGTGCATCTGTACCATTTGCATTGACAATGGCTAACACTAAAGATTAGCAGAGCATGCTAGAGAAGTTGAGAAAACAACTGAATCTGTAGCGGTACTAGTACTTTCCCCAAGTCGGCCTTCAATGTCTATGCTAAGAGAAACATTGTGCTGCAGTAATTTGCTCATTAATGTGGACAAACAAAAGACAGAAGAGAGGTTCCATCGGAAATCTTGGTGTGATGTAAGGGAATGAGGTTGGGAAAAAGAGAGTATTCAGCAGTGGCGGCTGGTGGAATTTTAAACTGGTGAGGCGTAAGCATAAGGATCAACAAATGCTAGTGAGTTAGTGAAATAAGCGAGCCCAACTGCATTAATGGGTAGGTTGGGGGGGGTTCTCCCCCAAGATACCTTTTGAAAGATGGGTGTATTTTTGTGCAATTTTCAGCACTATAGCTGTGAAAAATGGACTAAAAATACAGTTCTTATAGGCATTCATAAAAGAAAACTCATAAACTATATAATAGATTTTCTGGGTTGACAAACAAGTCTGACTAGCGAAGGGGGCTAGGGCAGTTACTAGGCAAGACTATTTTGGCCCTACCCTTTTCAACATAAAACACAAAGCATAGGTCCATAAACTTCCACATGGAAACACACTTGTAATTTTGTTCCTATCAGAAACAAAGGCCGGCCACTTCCTTTTCTGCATGTTGTGCAATTCAAAGCACAACGTGGCAGGTAATGCGCAGTGCCTGCCATGTTGTACTTTGAAATGCAGGGGGATACCCTAGGTACCCCCCATGTGCACCCTTAACCCCCCTGGAGTCCCTTGGGGCCCGAAACGGGCCCCTAGATGGAGTCTCCGCATGCCTTTCTGTGGCGGCATTGCCACCACGGAAAGGCATTGTTTAAAGCCCATCGTAATATGGCTGGCGGTATCTGATAGACACCGCCACCATATACAACCCTTTTCAGCCCCGGTCGCAAGGCGACTGGGGCGGAAAAGCGGGGGACGGTCTTTCCGTCCTCCGCGGATCCCCCAGCCATCTTAATATGGCAGGGGTCTTTGCAGCAAAGATGGCAGGCGGATCGCCCCCGCCAGGCTGGCGGTGGCTACCACCAGGCTGGCGGGGGCGATCCGCCCGCCATCCTAATGGGCCCCTAAATGTTGTACATTTCAAGAAATACACCCTCAAAACCAACATATTTTTAAACACTAACAAAAATATTTTGAATAATAAAATATGAAAACATATATAAATTCACAGATACATAAACACACATATATAAATACATATCAACTGTACAGGAGTTGTATGACTATTAAATGGAATAAGTAAGTTGCCAACAGTACTTCATAATGTTATCAACGAAACAAACCTGGCTATAAACACCTGAAACTTTGATCATAGATTCATACTTTTTATTTATATAAAAAGGTTGCTCGTCGATCTTTAATATAAATAAACTTTTCGATTGTTCTTTTGTTGAATTCTGGTATGTCCTTTATTAGCTCTTTTTCTATTGATAGCAAAGCCAATGCATTAAGCCTAGCATGAGTCATTATGTTTTCGCAAAAACGCTTTTACCCTCTTCAGTGTGGAAAAACATCGTTCAGACTCCGCTGTTGTGATGGGTGTAGTAATGGCAACTCCTAAAAGCTTTATGGTCTCAGAAAAATACTTCTCTAAGTTGTTTTCACACAAAAAGCTAACTAAAGCCATGGCACCACCAGTAGTCTGACGAAAGTCCCGGTCCTATACAGGACTGAAAGTTCAGTACGCAATCTGGCTTTGTCTAGCATAGCATAGGCTTCTATCGTTTCTGAGAGTGCCAGCTGGGAAAGATTTGGCATGTTTTGCAAAAAGGTCACTTCTCAATAGTGTTGCACTTACTAGATGCTTTGTGAATGAAAAGCGCTCTCTGGCATGGACCACAAGAATATCACAGAATTCTTTTGCTTCTCGAGTCAAAGTACTTATTTGCAGTCTCCAGTTTACGCAATTATATTCTTGTGGCAGTGTAGAATCCAAACTGTCAATGGATTCCCATACTTTGGTGATGCTTGTCACAAAGTCTGTAGTAGCTTTCTGGATAAACACAATGTCAATGTCTAGCTTTTTCAATTGATTATATAAAATGTTTATATGGGGCATTACACTATGAAAAAGAAACCAAAAGAATATAAACTCCCTATATTCTAATGTTCTAGTAAATCCCTTAGCCTCACATATTGTTTGGATTTGAAATCACCACTGCTTACAATGGTTGTCATGCATTCAAGAAGATCATCTCTATATTCATAAATTATGTTTATTGCTTGAATATTGAAGTTCCAGCGAGTTGCAGAGCCTCTAGGGAGTTTTCTTAAAACTATTTGTTCAAGAATATCAGTCATTTTCGGGGAACGTGGAAATAATGCTGCTATACCACCCACCTCTGAAAAGAAAATGTTAACTTTAGATATTTTGGAGGAATCCTGTTCCATTATTAGGTTAACTTAGTGGGCATACCAATGAATATTAATGTGCATTTGGGTACACATCCCTGATTTTCTTTTGCACCCCATCAGTTGCACTACATATGACGCTGGCACCATCGTAGCTTTGAGCATTACTTTTCCTTTAGCACATTGCTCAGGGAAAACAATGTTTTATTCATTAAGAATGGCTGAGGCAATTGTTTCTGCAGATGAGTCTTTTAGATGTGTGAAACAATAAAATCTTTTAGCTACCTTGCAAATTCCATCAACGTAGCGAAAGACCAGAACTGACTATGTCTTAGTAGAGACATCATTTTTTTTTTTTTTAAAGATTTTTATTAATGTTGACAGGATGACGGAAAAAGCAAAAAGAGCAAAAATCGACAAACATTCATAAGACATTCATGAGTAATTACAGAAAGATAACCTAGCGAAATTAAATATGTAAAAAACAAGTTTGTTATGGTGTGTAATCGTCGTGGTTAAAGTTGCTGTTACAATTTGAATGCATGAGAGTTTAACATTTAAACAGTATAAAAATAAAATTCTGGTTTTAATCTATAAAGCTACCCCAAATTCTATCAAATTTTTTCAATAATCGTGCTCCCCTGAGATTGGCTAAAGCCAGCTCCATAGCATGTACCTCTGTTACCAGTGTCCACCGCTTCCAAACCGTCGGGGTATCTAGATCAATCCAAGCCCTAGCTAAAGTTAGTTTGGCACATGAGAACAGTATAGTCGTTAAGGGGGATAGTGGAGTTGTGGATAGATTAAGATCTATCAGAACCGAAGCGGCCGTGATGGTGGGCAATGGGATATTTTTTACTCTTAGAACCCTCAGTATATCATCCCAAAAGCTCTTAAGTTTGGGGCATGAGTACAAGATATGAACTAGATTAGCTGCTACAGCCGAACATTTGGGACATTTAGGGCCCCATTAGGATGGCGGGCGGACTTTGCCCGCCCGCCATCCTCACGGTACTAGGGACCGGCCGCCATGAGGGCGGGGTCCCGTTGGCAGCATTAGGATGCGCCCGCCACAGTGGCGGGCGCATCCTGTATTCCCATCATTGTGGCGGGCGGTGCACTCTGCACCACCCGCCACAATCTGAAAAATGCTTTTTAGCATTTGCATATGCAAAGCGGCAGGCACCGCGCGGTGCCTGTCGCTTTGCATATGCAAATGTGGCGGGGTACCATAGGTACCCCCCATGTGCCCCCCGACACTGGTGGCAACCTGGGGGCCCTGCAGGGGGGCCCCGCACCAATCTCCGCCTGCCTTTCCGTGGCGGCATTGCCGCCGCGGAAAGGCCTCTACATATTGCCATTGTAATATGGCTGGCGGTGTCCATTGGACACCGCCACCATATTAATCTATTACCGCCGCGGTCGCAGGGCGACCGCGGCGGTAAAGCGGCGGACGGTCTTTCCGTCCGCCATTGTCCCCTCCGCCATCCTAATCAGGCGGAGGGGAAAACGAGAGTGGTTGTCGGGCGGATTGCCTCCGCCAGGGTGGCGGTGGCCACCGCCACCCTGGCGGAGGCAATCCGCCCGATATCGTAATGGAGCCCTAAGTGCGACTGCTAAACGTGGGGTTCGGAGACCATCTAGCGATCCTTTCAGGTGTGTAGTAGAGCATACAGGTCGTTCGATATTGTTGTAGCCTAAGGCTAGATGAGCGTACCAGTTTGTTAATGTTAGTAAAAGAGTTCTCTATCTGCTTAGGCGTAACATTTAGATTTAATTGTATGCTCCATTTCAAGGCCAGTTTGTCGTTGTCATTTGTTTTGAATGTACTAAAGATTCGATAAGCTTCATTAATAGTTGATTTATTCTTATTTGTATAAAGGCATGTCCATATATCGCATTCCAAAAGAGTTTGTATCTTTTTTTTGTTAATCAAATAATCATGGATTTGCATATGTTTGAATCTTGCAGTTTCAGGTAGATCATATATTTGTTTGAGGGTGTTAAAATCTAAAAACCCCTGCACGCCATATAGTTCCACTAAGGTATTAATCCCATAAGAAGCCCAGCTATTAATGGTGGAATCTGTAAATATAGCCGGGAGACCTGGATTGCCCCACAATGGTAATTTTGGGTGGAAAAAGGTTGTTTTACAGAATTTTAATATGTTTTCCCATATTTTAATGATGTCTCTAGCAGTCTTGAATCTTACCCTTTTGTAGTAATTCGGGTCATTAATTCTGAACAAAAAGAATAGTGAGTCTTGTTTTAACATGAAATAATGGAAAAAAGAGTTCTACCCCCATGCAGTAAAGAGCGTATGCGTGTAATAAACGAAGACCAAAAATATAGTTTGAAGTCTGGAGCGTTCAGCCCTCCCTTATTTGTATTGTTTTTCAGCATTTTTAGTGACCTTCTGGCTTTTTTGTAACCCCAAATGAAGCTACTAAAGATCCCATCTAAGTGTTGGAAGAATTTATTATTTAATGCCAATGGAATTGATCGGAATAAGTATACATATTTTGGGAGTATTTTCATTTTAATAAGGTTTATCCTGCTAACCATATTCAAAGGCAATTTGTTCATTTTTTTCAAAATAAGAATAGTCTTTTTAGTCAGGTCATTATAATTTATCTTATTGATGTCTTGTATCCTAGCTGTTAGTTTAACCCCTAAATAAGTGGCCTCTTTGCATATCTCAGGGATGGGTGCGATAGGAGAATAATTGGCTATAACTTGCGTCTTCTGCTGGTTAAGCTTATAGCCTGACACCTTCCCAAATTTCTCAGCCTCAATATATATTCCCTTCAATGCCTTGGCTACATCTGTGGTGTATACTGCAATGTCGTCAGCATAAGCTGTCATTTTCAGTTCCTGTGAGCTGGAACTAAAGGGAGCAATCAATATTTGGGAGTGAAGAGCAAGTAAAAAAGGTTCCAGTGAGAGAGCGAATAGGAGGGGAGAAAGAGGGCATCCCTGCCGTGTCCCCCGCTTAATTGGGAATTCTGGTGAGGTCAGGCCCCCATAACTAATACAGGCGGTAGGTTTGTCATAGAGCGCTTTTATACCCTTCAGGAAACTGCCCCCAAAACCCATTTTAGACAGTACGCACCAGAGATAGGTCCACCCCACTCGGTCGAAAGCCTTTTCAGCATCTAATAGTATCATACCGAGTGGGGTGGATTCGATCTCCGCGATATCAAATGCCGTTATTGCCATATTTACGTGTATTGTTGTGTCTCTCCCTGAGATAAAGCCGTGTTGTTGCGGGTTTACAATTCTAGGCATGTATGGGGCAAGTCTAAGTGCGATGATCTTAGCGAATATTTTGGCATCCGTATTTATTAGAGAGATGGGTCGATATGACCCTCTCTCCTCTTTAGGCTTCCCTTTTTTTTAAAAAAAGATTATTTTAGTCCGATTCCAGGATTTAGGAGTTGTTCCATCTATTCCGATTGATTGGATTACTTCTAAAAGAAGCTGTTATAGTTCTAGTCTACAGATTTTATACAGTTCTAGAGGTATCGTATCTTCCCCTGCCGCCTTTCCTGTTGGTAATATGTTGATAGCCTGATGAAGTTCGATCAATTGTATGTCGTTGGAAAGTGCATCCAGGCCTAATATATTCCCTGTATTTACTGGGTAGTCGTTCACATATTCCTTAATTTGGTCTATGTTTACAGGGCTGTCCGGGGTATATACATTTTCGTAATATACCGCAAATTGATCTAATATATCTTGTGGTCGGCTATATAGCTTGTTCCCCAGTCCTCGGATGTTAGAAATTAATGTGTCAGCTCTTTTCTCCGCCACCTTATAGCCTAAATTCTACCGATCTTGTCTCCACCCTCATATTGAGCAAATTTAAATTTAGGCATCCTTGCACTATTTTTCCGAATAAGATTAGCTTTCATGTCATTTTTCAATGCACTAAGTTTTATATTAATTTCCATTGCCGATGGAGAATTGATCTGTAAGGCTTTAGCTAATAAGTCTTCTTGGTTAGTTATGTTCTCAAGTAGTGTAATCTTATGTTGCTTCTGTTCTGCATTTTGCCTAAAAACATACGCCTGGGTAAAGCCCCTAATGCTTGCCTTGCAAGCGTCCCATACCATGCAGCACCCGGTTGAATTCCTATTGATGTTAATAAATTCGTTTATATGAGTTTTGAGTTGTGTCACGTAAGTAGTGTCTGAAATTAAATATCTAGGAAAAGAAAATGGCCTGGGTGGTGTCCTGGCATTTTGTGTATCAAATGTCATTATTAGCGCGTTATGGTCGGATGTTATCTGGGGACAAAGGATCATATAACCGGTCCGTAATAGATTATCGCTCACTAGAGCCATGTCTAATCTGCTACACATCTTATGGGGAGCAGAGTAGTACGTATATCCTGGTAAGGTTGGATATAAATGCCTCCAAGCGTCTTTGATGTTATGTATCTGGCATAAATCTAATATTGAAGATCTGGTCCTATGCATCCTTTGATGTGCATGAGGTTTAGTTGTATCAATTTTGTAGTCTAGAATGCAATTAAAATCACCCATTACAATTATCTCCCCCGCCCAATCCAGAAGTTTCACGTTTAGTTGGTCAAAATACTTTGGTTCGTCTATATTTGAGCCATAAACAGCACATAAGACATATTTAACGTTTGCATAACTAATTTGCGCTATAGCCCATCTGCCGTCCTTATCATGAGCAGTTTAAAGTACTTGTGCCCTGAAACGCTTATCCTTAAGTATAACCACTCCTCTCGTAGAGTTCACAAAAGTAGAACAGACCAAAACATCATACCCTAGTTGGTTTAGGATTTTCCTATCTTTCCAAATAACATGGGTTTCTGTTAATAAACAAAAATGGGGGTTATGTAATTTCAACTCTTCTGCTACTAGGGATCTTTTGTTTTTGCTATTCAGCCCTGCCACGTTCCAAGCTAAACATTTTATAAAATGCATTTAAGTGCCAGTAAAAATACTACGCCCCTCTTCAGATAGCCATATAAAAGAGCTAGTTCTCTAAAGCCTCTATAGCACAAAATAATACCATCAAAAACCAATAAAGAGTTACAAACTTTATCAAGTTGATTCCCCCTGTCATCCTGCCAACAATTTTTGCTAAACCCCCCCCCTTTCCCTCCCCTTGCCCCCAACCTGCGGAGAAGGGGTCCCACCCCCCTCCCATCCCCCTGGCTCTCTCCCCAGCCGGGGAAGAACCACCCTCCAGTGACTGCCGCCGTTGATGAGGCAGCACGTGTGGTGACACCCCCCTGAGTCGCTCCCGCCCCCTCCACCTTCCATAAGCAAACTTCATAATGCAGCCTGTGAAAATGACGTGTATCTTTTCCCCTTTTTTTTTTTTTTGATCCTCCTCCCTCACCATTACCATCACCCTCACCGTTTTTTTTTTTTCTTTGTGTTTATACCCCTCAGCCTCCCCTCGTGAACCCAGTTCATCAGTAGTGACTATGCTAATATATATTGCGTTTTAGCTCTGGCTAGAGCTAATACTGGAGAGATAGTTCTCTGCCTCTTTTACATCGTTAAAGAAATACGTATGTCCGTTTCTTATAACCTTGAGGCATGCGGGCTCTTGAAGAAATACCTGCCCTCCGTGAGCCTTAATTGGGTCCATGAGTTTCCGGAGTTGCCACCTCCTATCCATAGTATCCCTGCTGAGATCTGAGCGTGCAAAAAACGAAAACTCTCCTACAGCAATTGGGGTGTTAGGGCGAGCTCTCTGCCAAACCGCTTGCCGTAGAAGGAAGTTACCAAAATATACGAGAAAAGGGCGAGGAAATTGATTTCCTTTATTCCTCTGGATCAGGGGCAAGCGGTGGGCCCTCTGGATTTGCGAATCCCAGTCCCAATCTGCTAGGTCTGGGAAGGCCTTCTGAAGTACCCCTACTATATAAGCTCTAGGGTCCGAGCCCTCTGATCTCTCCGGGATACCAAAAAGTCGTAGATTGGATCGTCTTTGTCTATTCTCCAAATCTTCGACCTTTAGCTGCAGTGCCTTCAGTTGGTCATCATGTTTTCCTACTGCTCCTTCGAGTTTGATATTTATCTCCTCCACCTGAACCACCCGTTCCTGTAGTTCTATGGTTTCTTGGGAGACCCCCCCGATTTTGATAGTAAGATCCTGTAGGGAAGATTGCATCTTGTTGTTATCCTCCCTAAGTTGGAGGTAATGTTCCTGTGCCTCTGCCCGCTGATTGCTCAGTTGTTTGCTCAGAGTGATAAGTATTTTGTCTAGAGAGGAAGTACCTGCTCCGGATCTTTCTCTAGTTGGGTCAGTTGTTTGGGGGGTTGAGGGAGAACCCATAAATATCTCAGTTGTAGAGGAGGAGCTACCTACTGCATGATCGTACAATTGAGTAGATAAATGAGTAGTTGAATGTAGAGCAGTGGAGTCGGTGTTAGAATAGTTAGTGCTCACCTCATCCGATAAGCTTAGTTCCAAACCATTATGAGACCCCTTCACCTGCTCTTGGTCTTGTTCTTGCGCTTGCCCTTGAGGTTGTTGCCCTTCGATCTGTTCCGCCAAAGGTAGGTTATCAAGATCAATTGGAAGGCTTTTCTCCGGGGAGATCGTAGCTGAAAGAGTGTCTGTAGGGCTCCCGCCAGATAGCCTTAGTGTCATAGTCTTAACCAGACCCTTTGTTACAATCCAGCTTCTTAGCGGGCTTTTCTCCAATGTGCGTTTTTTCAAGGGTAGATTACTACTAGATTTTAATTTTGGTCGTTTAGAGATAGCACCAGCCCTGTTGCTTTACTTAATCTTCTGCTTGCCCTTCCCCTTATTCTTTGGGGTCTTATCTCCTTCAATTTCAGATTCCGCCTCATAATCCTCGTAAGAGTCAAGCTCATTATCTATAGGAAGCAGAATGTGTGCTGGGTTCTCATCAATCACCTCAAGTTCGTCCTCCTGGACTTCTGTTATCTCCTCCAAATCACTTGGGTTAATGCCATTAGGAGGTATCTTTGGCACTGGCTTAGATGGTGACTTGGGACAGATTTTGTTTATTTTACTAGTATCAGACTCCATAGTCAAATTCTGTACACTTGGAGGGTCATCAGAGTCTGCATCCCTACTTATCTCAGGGCTTGAATTTGTCTCCGCACCTTGGCAGCTTAGGAGCGTTGTTATTTCTGTTATTTCTCCCCTCTGTTGGGTTGGGTCAGAGATTGTAGGAGTGTTTTTTAAGGGTTGTGGAGTTATCTCTCCCATCACCCCCCCCGAAGTTGCTGATACTTTAACCCCCTTTCTGTCCACCTTAGTCTGCAGCCCAGCTGGAAAAACAGAGGGTCTCAGTACCTGTTTCGATGCGCTGGTAGTTTTCCTCTCCCCCGTTAGAGCTGGAGCGGACGCAAGGTTGGAGGCGCGCACAACAGCCTCACTGTTCTCATTGTTCTCTGGCACCTCCAAGATCTGCGGAGAGGTAGCCGCTGCCGTCGCTATAGTTGGCGCTGTAGCTTGGGGTGCTTAGTAGAGACATCAGTTGTATTGCCAGCTTGGATAGCCACATAATCAGTGCTTCTCAACTGCTGTGTAATATATTCTCTTATTACTTCCTGCATACAGTCCAGCAATTCATTGAGAATAGTTTTAGAAGTGCGATTAAACACTGTGGCTGTTTGTAAATGTGTTTCCATAGCACTATCAGTGCTGGACACAAAATCAACTAGGGTCCTGAACACGCCAGGATTTAGAGACTCTTCAGTTTCAACATGGCCTTGTAATGCCAAGTCAAAGGCACCGCAAAAAACAAATTTAGTCAATCAATTTTCATAAAATGTGTTGGTTTTTATCCACTTCTGGATTATGTTTTCTTACTCCTACACGGTATGCTTCATTCAATTGCTGTACAATGTACGATTTTCTAAAACATATTTGTCAAATGGGATTTACTGGGATCATGTTTTTTAATTTGTTCTGCCAGATGCTTTAGGTCAGTAACTCCTGTTTCTGTCCAGGTATTGTCACCTCCAAAGAGTAAGCCAGGAAAAAAGAATTAAGCATTTTTAGAAGCGCTACTAGTAAGTCATTCCATCCTATCATATCATGTTCTGGTAAACTGATGTGTGTAGCCCTTTCCCCTATCTTTTGCAGAAAGCTCAATTTTAATTTCAGTTTTATCAGCTCCTAATATTTTCACTTGCATTTTATCTGCATGTGTCAAGCCTAAACATGGGTTTATGAGTAAACTGTCAACTGTGTTCATTGTGTCCAGCAATAGATCAGACTGGAAATAGAAAACCTAACCTGTTTTGAAATATTCCCTCGTTTGAAGACACAAAAACGATATTACGCAAAATACTGAATAAACACTAATATGAATTGTTATGCACACAAAAGTAACAGCAATTAGTCATCCATCGTCATTCTTACAGGAATGCAACTGCAGCAGTACGTGCAGCTGTCCACCAAGTGGTCTAGCCTTGAAACTATTTACAGAATTCCTCCTGGGATCCTGTTAATAATTAAAATATCGTATAAGCTTTGAGGCTAGGTGCCAGTGCATGCACAACACCAGTGGCGATTAAAAGGCTTGAGCATGTCAATTCAATGATCTGCCTAGAATTTAAAGGGTATATTCAAATTATAGGGTCCTTGAATTACTATTATAAGGATAAAATAACTCTATGTTAGGAGTAAATGTAAAACAATGTACTTGTATATTTGGACTTGACTTTAGATGGCAAATAATACAAAACGTTTTAAAAGTTTCCTTAAAAAGCATAAGACTCGTATTGAGCAATACCCTTTAAAAGAGTCCCAGGCAGATCTCTGATATATCCAGTACCCAGCTGTACCAAGCACAGTGAAATAAATGTATATTTCTCCCATTAAGAGTTTAAAATTGCAGTTAAACTATTTCCAAATTCAAACAATATTTGAATTGAGCTATTTTACACACAAGACAGATTATAATTGTATCCTGTAGGCAGTGCTAGTCTTAATGGACAGCAGTCACACTGTCAAAACACATTAGATCGATTGTATATATCCTACTCACTGTACATACTCTGTGTGCAGTAAAAACTATGGTGGGTAAAAAAGTAGACCGAAAAACATCGGTGTCAAAAACATTGTTTACTGTAAAAATAGAAGGAAAATAAGTAGCGGCTTAAAACATGGTAAAATGTCATGCATTAAAGAGGAAACGTAAGTGTACTGGGAGCAGAGGTAAGGGGCATCCTCCTAAAGTAGACAGGAGCATTCAAAATGAAGTAAGGGAAACGGCTGGGGGACTAGCAATGCATTTTATCAATTCAGGTAAAGTTCGTGTTAATGGATAATTAGGGGATTTTAGGGTAGCACTAAGGGGTAGTAGAGGGCTATTATGAATCAGGGTAGTATTAACCCATTGACCGCGGCTGGAATTCCGCCGCAGTGCGGGTGATTTACGACTGGGTGTGTTCAGGACGAACCCCGGCCGTCCTCCGCACATGCCCACCGTGACGTCGGACGGCCGGGGGCAATCCAACGCACTGAAAATGTTAAAGAGTAGTATATTTTTTAAGCATCTCGAAAGGATAGAATTTATGAGCAGTTTGGCGTTCAAAAGCTTTTCGGATGGGAAGCATTAAGGGATAGTAAGGCATTATTTGGCTACAGTTACATAAATAAAAGAGTGTCCCAACAATAATAAAAGATTTAAAAATCAACATTTTTGGAGTTTTCATAGTTAATCATGAAAAACACAAAATGATTCCCTTGAAATGTTAACTCACAACAACATCATACTCTCTGCACTGTTCTGCTTAGTTAAACCAACAGGCCTCCACACCTAAAGACCACACAGTCGACACCCATATACAGCTGAATGTGGACCTTTGCTGTAAATAGAGAAGCATGCCCTACCTTCTGGTCTGAGGCCAAGGGCCAGGAGGCAGAGTTTCGATCAAGGCTATGTCGTAGCAGAGCTGGATCCACCATTTGTCCTCTTTCAATATCTCTCAGTACTGATCTTGAATGTGAATATATTATGACCAGTCTTATCTCCAATTTCTCATGTGCTAAAAGAATTAAAACATGAATTATTACCAACAATTACACTGTATTCATGTAATGTTTCTAGCAAATCTGCTACCTGTACAATACTGTTTTACATAAAACAAATAAACACGAACATTTAAAATCATAAATTCAGGTGGTTTTAATGGAATGTGCAAGAGTGCAAGTGAGCTCCTGGGTCTCTGCAAGCATGGATATTTGTGCAATTCTTTGTAGAGTTGCTGGTTTTTTCAAAGAGGTGCATGCACATGTTTAAACATGAATCTATGTGAATTAATGTGTGTGTATGCTTGAGTATGTGTGCATTACAGTGAGTGCCTGTGGCACTGTGCCTGAACTCTTGAATCCTGTTGGTGTAGTGGGCAGAGGAATGGGAACACCTCATGTGACTCTACTGTGGCTGAACCCCAGCACTGCCTGCCTCTGTGCCTCTTATCAATATGGGCTCCATGTGTGAGGCCCGCCAACACAGCAGTATGGGCCATAAATCTGACTATGCTCCTTCTGCCATGCCGGAGCCCAACTCAAGAGTTCAAGAGTTCAAAGTGTATTATGTTTTGGCTCTCATTGAGGGCCACATAAAATTATACACACAATTATACATACAAATAATGAATAAGTGACGACATAAAACAAGAAGAAAACACGACTTATCTGCGAGTAAAGCAATCATCAACGTCTCCCTGTAATTCATTAATAAATATCTAAAATCCCTTTAAAAAATTTAAAAATTCTGCAACAAAACATTTCATTTGGGGGGCAATAAAGTGCATGGAAGAACATTTTTACATTTACAATTCCCAATTGTAAACAAATTGGTTTTAACCATTTATGGCGCAATGGGCGCAATGCAGGACAAATAAACAAGACGTGATTACGATCCTGTACAGCATTATTACAGAAATTGCATATAGGAGATACCCCATACCATTTTGCTAAAAGTATATTGAGTGGAAGCAAATTATGTCTTAAAAGGTACCATAGTCTACGGACTCTATGGGGAATATTCCAAATGAGATATTGTTGGGCTAATTTTGGGATATATGTTTTTACCAGGGCTTCCCTTTCTTTTTGTCTAGGTTGGGCAAGTATATCCGACTTATAACAGAGTTCCCAAGATGTACTTTTTAGTTTAAGCTTTACCTCAGATGGAGAAAGTGAGAATAATGTGCTTTCATCCAGTTCAAGCAGAGAAACCGCTTTTCTAAAGTTTTTTTACCAGCAGCGAGAACTCGTTAAAGTTGCCCAGGAGTTCCTTTTTAATAATTTCTCTTAAGGTACCCGGTTTACCTCTGGCCAAGCAGGCTACCCATCTTACGAGGGCAACCAGCCCCTGTACCCAACAACTTCGGAGTCCGAATTCCAGCCTGCATGAAGATATAGAACATGCAGTGTTAAGAGAAGAGATTTTTCTTAGTACCTTTCCTTCCACTTTTTGCATAAAACCCCATTGTTTCAACTCCACTAATTCAATTCCATATAGAAGAGTTGCAGGAATTTTCGCTCTAAATACATCCAGAAAGAGGGAGAAATGCCTCTTCCCGGTAGCGTTATACAAAGAACATAACCCCGTACCATGGGCCAGCGCTTTACGTGAGTTATGTTCAATGTGGGGATTCTCACTAAGATTAGCAGATATTATTTTGCCTAAAAAGGTATAGGTTTTAACCACCTCGAGTTTTTGTCCGCTAATAATCCAATTATAACTACCAGACCTGCATTTCTTCTTACCAAAAATGCACATAATTTTACTTTTCGAACTATTAATTTTCATATAATGTGCTTCAGCAAATTGGTTCAATGCGTGTAGACGATTAGATAGACCTTTCGGGGTCAAATCTAAAACAAGTATATCGTCCGCATACATTAGAATCGATATGGCTGACCCTCCAATTGACGGTGCTAATCCATCACAAACTGCAATGGAAGATGGTAGGTCAGCCGTGTATAAAGAAAACAATATGGGCGCCAATATACACCCTTGTTTTAATCCATTCTGAGAGGGGATAGATTGAGAAAGACCCCTCTCTCCACTTTGTAGCACCTTACACCATGTGTTCGAGTGTAGAGACTTAACTAGTTCAAGTAAATATCCTGGCATACCCAATGCAGCCAGCTTTCTCCACAGCGTTGGACGATCCACCTTGTCAAACGCCGTGGAGAAATCTATAAATGCTGCGTATACGCCACCACCTCGAACACGAGCATATTTGTCCATAATCACCTGTAAAAGTGTCAAATTATCTAAAGTTCCATGCTCTTTTCGAAATCCTGTCTGTTCCATGGGTAAAATACTATTTAGATCTGCCCATTCCATTATTAACGTTAAAAGAAATTTAGCGAAAACTTTTCCTATTGAGTCCAATAAAGCTATTAGACGATAATTAGAAGGTTTATCCCGATCACCCTTTTTAAATATAGGGATTAATATACTTCCCCTACAAGAGTCGGGGACTGTTCGTGATTTAAAGCATGCTTGAAATACTGGAAGAAGAATCCTACTCCAGATGGTAACATCTTGCTTAATTATAGACATGGGCAGTTCGTCAGGACCCATAGCTCCGGAAGAGCGCATACTCTTTATCACGGTAGCTATGGATTTCGCAGTAGGAAGTTCCATTTTATGGTCACTATTTGGGCCTGGATCCCATGTGTCCCCCCCTGCACCATTGGGTGCATATAAGGTAGTCACAAATAGAGTCCAGACATCTTCTGCAATAGCGATTGGAGTGGGAGTTGTTATTGAGCCACATCCTTTCCTTATTATGGACCAAAAATCTCTAGATTTATTGTGGGTCGAAGCCTCTCTTAACTTGATCCATAGAGAATCTTCTTTTTCTCTTTTTATCTTAGATCTCAATCTTACCCTCCTTCTTTTTAGTACGGCTAACTGATGCTCATTTTCCCCAGATCTATTAAGGTATTGTTTCCTAACAAGTTTGTTTATCTCCTTATTTAGTATTAACAGTGAGCTAGGAGAGAAATGTGTCTTTTTAGGATTTCCTGTTTTCTTAGCCATAGCTATGACTTTTTTGATGAGATTTTCGTGATGAAGGAATTCCATACCTTGCCAATGATCTAGTTCTAGTAACGTTTGGGCAAGAATATTTTGTACATCCTTCATATTGGTAGATCCCCAATAACATCTACCTGACTTACACTTGATAGAGAGACCTCTATTCTTTAAGGACCAGGAATTAGTTTCTGGGGGAAATAATGAGACAGTTATATTAATGATTTTATGGTCACTCAAGGAAGAGTGAGAGATCACCATATCTTTAATGAAAGAGAACGTATCATAGTCCGTAATTGCGTAATCCAAAATAGATTCACCCCTAACGGATCCATGTGTATAGTTAGCGGGAGTATCAGAGGGCATCCTGCCATTTACGATAAGCCCCTCTAGGTAACTAAGTTCCTCAAGAAGAATCTTACCTCTTTTATTAGTTTTTATTTTAGTAGGCAGGAGTGCTTGAGGTATATTGTATGCTTCTTCCTTAGGTTTATTTCTAAACATGTCTAAAGTGAAATTAGACACTTTGCTATTTAAGTCCCCCACCAGTAATATATATGGGGGGTGATCGACCTCTAATATTTGTTTAACATAGGAAAACATACGCTTTAGAACTGTGATAAACTTATCTTCAGGGGGAATATAAGCATTTAAAATTATAAGCGAAGACCGTTTGCCCGCTGAGGCTAGATTAGTAATGGTTATGGATTGGAAAAGATTACTATTGTCCGTATAATGGGAGAATTGCCATTGTAAAGAATTAGATAACAAACAGGCAATTCCACCTTTTGCGTGGCCTTTTTTAGAAGGAATCGCAGGGGCCTCTAGGACAAAATAATCTTTCCCTCCATATGGGAGATTTTTACACCATGTTTCCTGGATACATAGCACATCTGCATTTAAAGAAAGTAGAAAATCAAATTTCTCTGGGCAATTATACAAACCAGCGGCATTCCAGGAGACAATTTTTAAGTGAGTGTTAAAGATGTGAAAATAGTCGTGGGTTATTCGATGTAGTATTTGATAGAACTCCTGGTAACCAGTTCCACATCTGATTGTCTTCTGTTAAAGGTATATCTATGCTATCAGGTAATGGAAGTACCTGAGAGACCATTCGTTTACCTCTGGAGACCCAAATTTTTAGATCTTTATTGCAGGTAGGGTAATCATCCTGCCCAGAAGCCAACTTTGCATTTCTTTCTCTAGAGGAAATACACAGATCACTATTAACATAAGGTAACACGTCAATTCCTCTACATTGGAAAACTTCCGCTTGTTGAAGAACAAGATTAGCAATTATTTTAGAGTAAAACTTTACCCTTGTTCGTTGCCCATTTATAGATCTTATTGGGAGAACTAAGTCAATATCATTGGATAAAATTAGTTTTAAACTTTCTATCTCTTTAAAGCAGTTAAGCAACCAAGATCTGTTCAATTTTAGGTCTAAATCAAATAACGGGAGAAAATCCAATGACAAAGTATCCACACTTAAAATAGAACTTTTTACTGGCTGAATAATTGAACTCCTAACTACTTCAGGTTGTGGCCGAAAAACGGGTGCAGATGGATTAAATACCCTTGCTACTATCGGCGTGTTTCCTGCATCTTCAGCAATTAAAGCTAGAGGATCAGGGACATTTACCACGGAGCATGGAGCTACCCCCCTCGTAGTTGGTTCAACCGGGGTACCCACACATACATCGTTAGTAATACACTCAACTCCCTCTTTAACAGAGGTATCCGATAGTTAATTGTGTCCACTTTCAATAGAATCAGGCACTTCAGATGTTATATGTTTTTGAAAAATGATTTGCCTTGGTCTTTTCTTTTTGTATTTGCGTATCTGCTTCCTGTTTTTCCCTCTAGATTTTACTTTTGTGGCTCTAATAGTCGTCAAAGATCCTTCTGGTTCTTTTTTATCCTGGATAAAGATGGGAAAGAGTTCATTACCAACCGTTTGTGACACTTCTACCAAACTATCTTCCTTCCCAGTCAGCACAGAATCTTTTCTCTGTGAAGAGGAAGATGAGGTAGAGGTCTTAAGGGGCTTATGAACATCAACCTTTATAGACAATCCCAAAGGTGCATTTCCCCCCACAACATTAGTATTATCGACGACTTTTTGGACAACAGGATCAATAGGAGGAGTAATCACATCCTCAACCTTTTTAGCCAGCAATACCTGCAGTATCTCGGTAACTGAAGACAGAATACAGTCAGAGCTCACAGCAAATTTACCAAGTAAAAGTAATATAGAAGACAAAATTTGCTCAAGTGCTATGAGTGACTCAGAGATAGGTTTCTCATTTTTTGGGTAGCTAGATGAAGTAAAAGCACAAATCCCCGATAGATTAAATTGCGGAGATTTCAAATCACTCTGCATTGAGAGGTTATCATTGGATTTGATAGAAGGAGTGCTGCTATATAGCAGCAATCCTGAAGGCGTTACTCTAGCTGGTGTTTTACTATCCGCAAGATGAGTCAAAGATCTCTTGTCCACATATCGACCACAGAGTTCCAGATCGATGCTAGTAGCAATAGATGCATCACCCATGTCTTCCTCCACGTTGTCTTTTCCCTTAAGAGAATTATGATACGGTGCTTGCGAATTTATTAACATGGGATCAGAGTCATCTCCATTTAATGTACATGATGGGAGGATTACTTCATCTGGCTGACTCTGAAAAGGCATATTTATTTCCGTCATAGGGTCTAGCTGATAATCTTTCTCCACATTAGATTGCAGTTCCGATTGTGGTAATGAGTCTATGTCAGTTTTTGTAGGAACTTCTAGGGATTTATTCATGCTTTTTTCCCAAATTTGTACCAGCTGCATCTGACCTTTCAATAGTGCACTATTTTCGTGCTTTTTCCTCAGGGGAATAGATCCAGGATTTATACAAGGTTTCTCCACTAAAACTTTCCCAGAGCGTAATTTCTTTGTCGCCATAATACCAGACAAAAGACTAGCCCTACAGCAGGATTCACAGTCCCGAATAAATAACACAATTAATAAAATATGAATCCACAGGGGGAGAGGGCGACGGTCATACAAGCAGGTAGCGTACTTTGTAGCAGTAAACCAATCTGCGTGTTTTCATACAAACGAGAACAATAATAAGCTGAGACAAGATAAAAAATGTAAATACCGGGGCCCAGCCCGGCCTACCTCGGCCACTGAGGGCCACAGAGGGCCTGCCCTTTGCCCGGGCTTAGCCCGGCGCCGCCCGCGCGCGTCCCGCGATGCGCGGACTCCCAGCGCAATTGAAGGCAGGTGAGGGGGGCGTGGCGGGGAGTTGTTCCTATCCCCGATGGCTTGTGGTCAATGGTGTTTTTCTCGCTCTCCATCCGCCTGCTACCTCACACAGACGAGTGTTTCCCGCGAAGCGGGAAACGCGAGCAGTTAGTCACCAGCGCTGCCAAATAGCGCTTACAGAGTAACGGAGCTAGCAGCACTTTCAGGAGCGTTTCCTCAGCAAAAAGTAGTAATCACGCCTGCAGCCAATACAGCAGCTTTCAGTGAGTGTTCAACTCATCTTCCTGCCCCGTGGACCCAGTGTGCGAGACCCCCGAAAGCCAGAGCAGCGACTCCAAATGCCTAGGTACTGTCCCGAGGCCCCACGGGCCTGACTTTAACCCTCACTGCATCGAAGACCTTTCAGAGGCAGAGGGGGCTGGTGGGCTCATTTAAGGATTACTAAAACTCCCTTAAAGCGAGCGCTTGCATCTTTCTTGAGCACTGTGATGCCCCAGGAGAATGAACTATTAACTTTACTACTGCCATAACTCTTGATAAACTCATTAGATCATTGTCCTTTAGGCCTGGTTTTAATTAGATAAAGATGGCCTCTTTTTCTACAACTGGTGTGAAGTTTTTGTGTGGTGTCTTTCACTGTCTTACTTAACTATGTGCTGCACTAATACTTTACACATCGCTTTTTTGATAAGTCTGCTTGCTCTGCGCCAAGCTACCAGACAATGAGCACAGGTACTCTTACTTGTGTATCTGAATTAACCTGACTATAGTGGTGGGTTGTGCCTGGCTTAGGTGTATACCCTAGCCAACCAAAATCCCCATTTGTAACTGTCAGGTTACGCTCCGCAGGATCCAGTTGCAGCAAGTAAGTGTCCACCTCCTGATATCACCAACACCCCTATAGGGATCAGGCGAGGGAAAAGGATAGGGAGGGGACAGCAGGGGAATAGAACCTGTAACAACAAATAATACAGATATAAACAGGGTTAAATACCATCTACTCTCAATGATGTCTCGCTAGCGTAATATATACCTGGTAGGAAATATAGCAGTCTATATATTTCTTAGAGAAACCTCCAAGCGACATTCAGATAAATGTCAAACCTGAAAGAGAAACCCTATAGCCATTAGGACATTTAGTTTCACATATGCTATCCAACACATATGCTCTGTCACATTTCTCATACATACCCAAAGGTTCAAACAGAAAGGCATGAAAGAAAGGCGTTTGTTAATGAAGCAGGGTCTACATAGTTAGCTCTTTTTGTAGATACCTGATAAACAAATGTCGCAAGGAGATGGGAGTGTTTCCCCAAAGTATTCACTGCAACTGTGTTCCAACACATCCATGGTAATATGCGGTTTCCTCACCGCCGTATTCCGCTATGTGAAATAATGTTAATAAAAGTTTAGGTAACAGAAGAAAGCACACAAAAGTTCCCCAAGTACTGCAATACGCGGTTGCCTCACCGCCGTATTCAGCCTTAGTTAAGTTTTCCCAAATATTAGGCAAGACGCAATTTAATATACACGGTAGTACGCAGTTTCCTCACCACAGTACTTCTCTATGTTTCTGATATGTCCCTTTCCTCTCCGATAGCACTCCAGTCACCATATACGGCAATATGCGGCATCCGCATTCTCTATTCTACTATGGCCACACAATCCAACGCCCAGTAAATAAACTCGAGTAGCCTCCCCAAGCTTGGCGAAACAAAGTTCAAAGGCGTACTCATGAATATGCCATTCATGATGCCGTCAGGCAAGCAGTTCCAAAGGCGGCAGGTAAAAGACGAATTCTTCCTCCAAGTGTCTCTCCCTCAGCTGAGAAAGAGGCCAGGGTTCCGAAACAGAATTACCCACGTTTGCCTGTATGCGTGCAGCGTCTATATGCCCTCCCATTAGAGCATCATGGGAAATGTAGTCCAGGGAACATGGAGGCAGGCGCCGCTATGCTCGATCCCTGACAGTAACAGGGACACATGCAGCATTCTGAGAAGCAACGTGCAAAGGGGAGTGGGGGGCTTATCAGATTCCAGATGGGCCCATAACAAAGGGCGTAGTTAAAGGGCCATAAAGCATCCTTTTGCTCCAAGGAGCTATCTAGAGCTTCACACCTAGATGCAAATGCCTCGACTGAGGTGGAACAGCTGCCCTCATCCTCCTGGACCTCTCAGCCACCTTCAACACTGTTTCCCACCACACCCTCTGCGCAAGACTACATCAAGTCGGCATCCACGACAAAGCCCTGGATAGATCCGCTACTTCCTCACCGGCTGAACACAGAGAGTCAGACTTGCACCATTCAACTCAAAATCCACAGAGATCAGCTGCAAAGGGCCTCAGGGCTCCTCCCTGAGCCTCACCCTCTTCAGCATCTAGAGGGCCTCACTTGCAGCCATCATCAGAAACCACAGCTTCAACATTGTCTCCTACATCGACGACACCCAGCTGATTATCTCCTTCAAATAAGAACCCACAGCCACCAAGAGCAACTTCCACAGGCAGTCTCAACCTGGATGATGGACAGCTGCCTCAACCTTAACTCAAACAAGAACTAAGTCCTCATCCTGGGATCCACCCCTCAGTGCTGCCAACCCCTCTGCCTCGGACGACTCCTGGTGGCCCAAGCAGAGGGGGACCATGGCACTTAGAACACCCCCACACCCAGTGACCACATGCAAAACCTTGGCATCTTCCTGGACTCCTCGCTCTCAATAAACAACCAAACAAACGATGTTTCATCCTCCTATTTCCACACGCTCCATCTACTTCAAAAGATCTTCTAGTGGATCTCCACCGAGTACGGGAAAACCGTAACTCATGTGCTCATCAGCACTGTAGCCGGCACCACCCAGTATCTCCAAAAGAAACTGCAGAACATCCAGAACACCTCTGCGAGACTCATCCTAATCATCCCATGATGTGGCCATATCCCCAGCCACCTGAGAGACCTCCACTTGCTACCTATCAACAAAAGAATTACCTTCAAGCTCCTCATGCATGCCTACAAATCCCTCCACAATGCCAGACCTACATACCTCAACCACCACTCCTGCTTCTACACTCCCACCAGACACTCCACTCTGCCCAACTGGCCCAGGCCACCATCCCACGTATCCACAAGACCACTGCTGGAGAAAGATCCTTTTTCTAACTCCTGGAACTCCCTGCCTCTCCAGGAAAGCCTCCCTCAGCAGCTTAGCGACGATCCTGAGGTGGCGCTAGTGAGTACACTCTGTTCATCACCACCCCCTTTTCTGAATCAGTGAGTAGAGTAGAGCAGAGTGTGCCGAGAGCCAAGAGAGAGCTCGGGCGGCAGCGGCGAGCAGCGTGTGTCCTGCCGTAACCCAGTCTCGGGGTTTTAGGGCTTTCCGCCGGACTCAGGATCTGGGAGGATTCTGGGAGGTCGGAGGTCGTAGACCCCCGTGTCCACCGAGACTGCTAAGAAGCAGAACAGGCGTCCGGCGTCCAGAGCTCACGACCGCGGACCGCAGACCGCCGGAGTGTATCCCGGAGAGTGCCGAGTGGCGCGTGGAGGGGTGGCGTGGTCCTGCTACCGCAGCTGAGTGGTAATTGTGCAGCATAGACACTCCACCTGAGCCGGCAGAGCACCTGAGAGCTGCGAGCAGAGCTGCCCACTGTGAAGCACCTGGAGCACTTGGAGTACCTGGAGCAGTCTGAGCAGCCAGTGCGGGAGATAAGTGGTGGTGGCAAGCGCGGCCGGCCGTTAGAGGCCGGGGTGCGGACCGAGGGGCTGCTTGACTAGGTCTCCCAGCCTGCGGCCCCCCTGTGTGCACTGCTTGCCTCCTCCTTCTCCACCAGTAGATACGCAGACCAATACAGACTAATACAGACAACTACAGTTTGCGTGCAGAGCCAGACATACAAACTAGACACATACAAGATTCACAAGGCCCTCATAGGTGATATACTCCTACAAGTTGGCCCACAAGTAACGAACTATATCGCGCAGAGCCCCAGTTAACGGCGCCTAAAGGATGACGCTTAAAAAGACCAAGTCTAGCACGGAGGAGGAGGTGGTGGAGGTGAACCCTGAAAGTACTGCACAAAGAAGAGTAACTAGAAGCGCTAGTACTCACAAATCCCAAGACTCAGTCACTGGCAATTCCCTCCCTCAAGGCCTCATTACTCAATTCTTTCAAGCCCCCAGTGGCTCGATAGCCCCGGACGAGAGACAACCAGGTCCCGAGAGCAGCGCCAAACCGGGGACACCAAAGTCCAACCAAGATCAGATGGGCCTTCATTCCTGCGCGTTTGCCACCACCAAAAAAATCGGGGACCCTGAAGCACGACCTCAGCCCGTCGCCAGGGTGAAGAGTCCGTTTAGGATCACAGCCGAAATTCACACGAGACCCACTGTGGGGGCAAACACGGAGACAGACATTGCAAAGCAAAACGTGGCTGCCGCATCCTCTTCCCCAAAGAGCACTGGCAAGCGACCGAACACAACGGAGACACCCCGGATAATAAAGAGGTCAACCTTCCCGGGTATGGACGCACTAACAACATCGTTCCTACAAAAATTAGAACAGTCAATAGAACGCACACTTGAAGCCACACCTATAAATTCAGGAAGAATTAATGCCACGAGAACATCACAAACGGAGGGATGGAGCCCGTTGGGCCTGACACATCATCAAGACTCAATCGACGAAGTCACCGTCAAAGATTTAAACCTGACTATAATAAGAGAAGTTCGGGACACAATGGCCAGGGCGCTGCTATGGCAGTCCACGAAGATGGAAGTACAAGTCGATCTTCTGCACTCAATTGCCCAGCACCTGGTGCGCCAAGACGATAAATTGGCAAAGCTAGAGGCTCTATTCGACGCCCACGCGGTTAATATCAACTCTTGTGCCGCCATTATGGAAAAATGGGCAAGTCTACCTGAAGTTCTAAAAGACATGCTTGCACTAGCCAAGGGTCTGAGTGAGAGGACTCCTCAAGTACATGCCGCACAAAAGTTACCAGCCCCGACGATAGTGCATGACAAAATGATCGATCATTGCACTGCGGCTACCAGCTCACCAAAGGAGCCACTAGCAAGGCCATACAATAATCTCATTTTGGCAGAATAAAGGAGTGGGGACCTTTAGGTCTTGGATCACGACACCGTAAGTGACGACTCATCCATTACTACCCCTCTCCCGGAGAAGGCCGAAGGTGCACGGCAAATGTAAAAGCTCCGCTGTCAAGAAGAGCCAAAAAAAGACTAAAGAAACAACTACAGAAATCTAAAGTCAAAAGCAGAAACATGTCACCGGCTACACTAACCTCTGGCGCCACCGAAATTAAAAGTAGCCTTAAACCACTCTTTCCCATTTTCATCCCTAAACACGCACCCAAGACCGACAAGCCTAGAGATGCACCTCTCGTCTCACGCGAGGCCCTTAGATATAAAATCCCTCACCTGGAGGTACAAACCAACGTGGAGGCTCAATTAAGGACTTCACAGGTGGTAATCGGCGCACAACCTAGCGTCCCCTGCCCATCTGGTTGGGCACTCCAATACAAGAAAGAAACAAACCTTACA
The DNA here is from genome assembly GCF_964261635.1 of Lissotriton helveticus. Lineage (NCBI taxonomy): Eukaryota > Metazoa > Chordata > Amphibia > Caudata > Salamandridae > Lissotriton > Lissotriton helveticus. The sequence goes on along the minus strand of NC_136063.1, from coordinate 1,178,711,316 downwards.
TTAAACGAGGGCGCGCAGTTAGGACTGTCTAGATTGGTAGGACTACCAACTGAGACGCCAGGCAGACAGCAGCCAGGTGATACATACAAAAACCTCCCATACCAGAATTCAATCAATGGTGAGTGGCAAGGAATGTCAAGAGAGGTAGGTCTACCAATCGTGGCATCAGACAGACAGTAGCCAGGAGACACCTATAAAAACCCTCTACCTCCAATACATCAGAGGCCCACGTCCTTGGGAGAAGGGGCTAAACGGTTCTCCACCGAATATAAAAACCCATCAGAAACATATGAGCTGCTGCTTACTCCTAGATACATAGCCAAAGGCTCCTTTGACACTCTGAACAGGTCCAATATCATCCAACTCTTTGGCCATATTGACTCCTTGGCACAAATCACCTCAGAGATGATTACATGGGTGATGTTCAAGAGTCTGGAGACAGATACCCATGGTGACTTCACCGTAGTCGGATTTGTGAATCAGCAAGCCCAACAGGCTGTCCTCAAGGAAGTAATACAACTCGCAGAATGGGGCATTGAAGTCACTGCCCCGAGGGCACCAAAATACCCACACATCCTTAAGCCTCATTACGGCCTTCAAGAACCTATCTCCGTTCTCAAAGGCACAAGATCCACCAGCCCAGACGGGGGATTGAAATCAGGGAGGCCAAGAACCCCGCTAAAAATTTAAATCCTGCTAAAAGAAAAGCAGCGTAGAGTGCAGCGGCCTCAGCAAGGACTGGCTCACATGGAGGACACATGGAGACAGGGCCCCTAACCCTACCCACACCCATGAAAACAGAGCACGCGTAAATTCACTTAGGGGCCAAGACCGCAAGCTAACTATCATCTCATGGAACATCGCCGGGCTATTTAATATTTTTAGGGAGACAACCACTCTCGATTACCTTGCACAGGGGGACATATTGTGCATTCAGGAGACCTGGGCGAGGTCAACGACCCCAATAGCTGGCTTCTCCGAACATTTTAAATCAGCAACCACAAGGACGATCTTTGGTCGCCCGTCAGGGGGACTTTCCATCTTCGTAAGCCATGCCTGCAAAATGAATGTAACAGAACTAAAACTGGAGTCACCTGACCTGCAAGCCATCACAATAGAAGGGTTGAGATCGGGCCAAAAACCCCGCCCCCTTTTACTAATCAATTGCTACCTCAACCCAGCAAAATATCAATCGCCCCAGGCTATGGAATCACTCACCACCACCCTGGAAGACCTACTAATAAGCTGTTTGTACCATGATGTAATATTTGCGGGTGATTTCAACCTGAGAGGCCTGGATCTGATCCCTGTGGCACCTCAAAATAAGAAGTCAGCCCCATTGATTGAATTTCTCGCAAACTTTAATCTACAATCCACCCACGGGACACAAAAAATGACCCACCCTGCATGGATCGCTAATTCGACCTTTAGGAACGTCTCCACTATAGATTATATCTTCACCAACGAAGGACTGGCTCACAAACTTTTCAATTTTACCGTGGACGACAGAGTCAAAAGCGACCACAGGCCCCTCCGCGCCACATTTAACCTGGTGCGGGAACAGGTGGACTCTCAGGAAGTAATTGGAATGTTCACAGGCGAAGAACATCATTTAGTCCTCAAAAGAATAAAATAGTCGACCAATCTGAGCCACAGACTTTCGGCATATGTAGCCAGTAGGGTGGCAGAACTAAGGCCACAAGATAGTGAGACTATCACATACCTATGGGAAACACTGACCACGGATATATTGAAGTGCCTGGGCAACACTCACCAATCAAGAAGCTGCCAAAAAAACACCAGGCCAAGCCGCCTAAAATCGCGGAGCCTGACACAGATCAAGTGTGCACTCAATAAGGCAACCACGGCAAAAAAGAAAGGCACCCACCTGTCAGGGGGGCCCCCCATTGCCGCTTTGCGAGCCAATTACAAAAAGAAAATCTGGGAGCTGAAAAGACAGCGGACCGAACAGAACTGGCTGACAGTGTTTTCCTTAATCAAAGAAAAAGACAACAGCAAGCTTTGGCGCTATATCAACAGCCTGACCCCTAGAGGCGCGCACAAGGAAAACAGTGTTGCAGGGAAAGTGTGGGAACAGTACGTTAAGGGGCTGTATACCTGTGAGCTAAACCGGCCGACTCCCGGCAGTCCAGTGTGGTCCAAGGCGGCAGCTGCAACCATCAAAACTGAAAGCGCCCCGACAGAAGACCTAAGACCGACCCGACCCGGAAAATTTTCAGAGCCGGAGGTAACAAAGCACAATAAGGCAATCAGAACCGACGGTGCCCCCGGTCCAAACGGGATTCCCGCCCAGGTTTTCAAGACCGCTTCATCCTTATTTGCAACCATACTTACCCCTTTATTCAATCACTCATTCGCAACCGCAATCCTGCCAACTTCCTGGAAAGGCTCAATTCTATTTCCCATTCATAAAAAAGGCGATCACTTGAACCCGGCTAATTATGATGATTGATTGATTGCTTTATTTCGATATGCACATATCATAAAAGCAGTACAAAAGATAAAAACAGCATGTCGAAATAAGTAAGACTGTACATATAGTGTGAGAATTAAAAACACGTTAGGTCAGCATAAATTAGATAAAAAAGAATTAAATTGAAGTGGACAGTCTTCTAAGTCTAATCAACCAAGCCCATTTTAAAAACTTAGCAACAGCACAAACAATGGGAGGGGCTGTATTGGTTAAAAGAATCCGAAGTGCAACGGAGTGCTGACGAGTCCCCAGTTCTCTGCAGATGGGACCAAGCCAACGTGATCTGGGGCGACCATAGTCCGGGCATTCGAAAAGGAAATGTGGCACCGTCTCTGGCTTGTCCTGGCAAAGAGCACAGAAGCGTGATGTGGGCTGGGCTTTATTCCACCTCGAGCAGAGGTCGGCCAAGGGCAAGGTTCCTAACCGAAATTTAATATACAAGGACCTATCCATAGCAACTGATATAATGTCCATGTATGGCTCGTACAGGGCAGCGTCTTTGAACAGCAGGAAAGCTGCGGTGGTTTTGCAGTGCTGCTGACTTCTAAAGCGCTTCACACAAACCCACTCCCCAAAAAGTTTTTTTAAGGTCTTCTTTGGAGGAGCGGAGTGACTATGCCAGCAAGAGTCCAAACCTAGTTCCCCTAAGAGATGTTTTATATCCTTCAGCCATTTGATGCTACGCCAACCATCAGAGTGCATCACTTCTGCCAAGCCATTGGCATAGGATTGTAGCTCCGGGACCCTCCACAAGCGTGCCCAGAGCAGAAGGGGTCGAAGCCGAGCCTGGTCCCTTATGGCTTTACAGCCAGTGTCCATGAGCACTGGGATGGTCGGGCTGCTCGATGGAATGGCAAGGAGATCCTTGATGAATTTATTTTCGGCCTTGCTCAATGAGTCAACTTTGCCCAAGCCCCACAGTTCCGATCCATAAAGTGACGCAGGGACCGCACGTGCTTTGTAGATCTCAAGTATAGGAGCAACACAATGTTTTGTAGAGTTATTGAACTCCTTAAGAAGGGCGCCCCCCACCCTTTTGTGGGCCAATGTCATTTTATCAATGTGGGCAGTCCAGCTCATCACATCATTCAGTCGGATTCCCAGGTAATCAAATTCTGCCACTCTTTCTAGGGGTATAGAGTTCAGAATTGGAGGGCGGCCAAGTTTGCGAGGTGGATGCATGACTAGGTACTTAGTCTTGTCTATGTTGATGACAAGGCCCTTGGTGGTACAGAAGTCCTGGAAGCGGTTCAGCAGTGTCTGGAGACCTTGGGGGGTTTTAGAGATGAGGAGGGTGTCGTCGGCGAACAACAGAGTTGGAATTTTTACTCCTCCCAAGATGGGAGCGTCTGATGGTTCGCCCAGTAGATGATCTACCACCCCGTTAATGTAGAGGGAGAATAAGGTAGGGGCCAAAACACAGCCCTGTCTTACTCCCCTCTCGACCCTGATCTTATCGGTCTTTTCCCCATTCAGCCCCCATCTAACCTGGGCATAGGTGTTGGTGTGCAGGTTAATAAGGAGGTTTAGTAAGTACGGGGGCATCCCTAAACCGTGAAGCACCCTCCAAAGTTCCTCCCTTGGTACCAGGTCAAAGGCAGTCTTAAGGTCAATAAAGGCCAAGTAAAGACTGCCTTTGCCCAGTACCACCACCTTCCAGTGTAATAACAAGAGCCTAAAGACCTGTTCAATAGTTCCTGTACCCGAACGGAACCCAGCTTGCATATCGGACAGGATGTGATTGTCGTCCACCCATTGGGTGATCCTCCCCAAGATGGTTTTCCCAGCCAATTTCTGGCTTGAGTCTATTAGGCTTATGGGCCTATAGTTCCCGGGTAAGTCCCGACTGCCCTTTTTGAAAATGGGGACCACCTCCGCACCTCTCCAGGAGTCAGGCACAGGGCCTCCCCCCATAATTGCGTTGAGGAGTGCAGAGATTAGTACCCCCCATTCTTCCGGGTAAGCACGGAGGATATCCCCCGGTAGGCCATCCGGACCAGCTGCTTTCAAAGGAACCAAGGTTTTGATCTGCTTTGTTACATCCAAAGCAGAAAAAAGTTCCAGGTCACGAACTAGAGTAAAGGGTGGGAGTTTAAAGGAGTCATTAAGTGGGCCTTCGACAGCAGAATAAAGATTTTGGAAGTGGGAGAACCAAGTCTGGGCGTTGATGGTACACGTCCTCCGGGAGTCGTCAGGGCGATTCCTTTTGCCCACCATGTCCCAAAAACCTTTGGCATCTTTCCCACGACTGGCAGCCAGGAGGTCCTGCCAGAAATTAACCTCCCACTCCATCCTTGCATTTTTCTGGCAGAGTGCATAGTATCTCCTGGCCTCCCTAGTCCTAGACGGTAATTTGGACTTGACTGCCTCGATGAGAAGTGACTTCGCCTCCCTACACTTCTGATTGTACCAGCCCTGGCCCGATCGTAAACTTGGTTTCCTTCCACTCGGGTGAGCTGGAACTACAAAGAGGTCGCTAATGGCCTGAATTATGACACAGAACCTGGGTGCCACCTCCATCAGCCCTTCCTCTTGGCAATCAAGATTGACTAGGGCTGAGAGCAGAAGCTGCCTAATCGCAGAAGTTTTCTCCTCCGAAAGAGCTAGCTTCGCCCACTTTAGCCTTCGACCACAGTTTGTAACCACTGACGGGTCCGGGGCGGGGTTACAAGGAGATCTACTCACAGTGCTATTGAAACACCTGTGGGACAGGGTGAGGGACAGGAGATTGTGGTCACTCTCTACAGAAGGTACAATTACCATGTCCTCCACCAGGCTCCACAGGTGTATGTCAAGGAGAAAATAATCAATCCGTGACATGTGCCCTGGCCTGTTGTAGGTGTGGGCCCCTGCTTTGTCGGACCTAGTCCTGCCGTTGGCAGCTCTAAGACCAAACTCCATAACTAGTGAGTTGATCTGGAGGGCCACTTCTGTCCACTTTTTAATAGGACTAAGCTCGAGGGGCGGAATCCCCCACCCATTATCATGTTCCTCTTGGTCTGTTAGGATATCCAGGTCCAGGGGCTCAAAAGTGCAGTTCAGGTCACCTGCCAACAAGGTACAAGACCTATGAGGAGATGAGCGGAGCTGGGCTTCCAGACAAGCTATTACTGGGGATTCTCTTCCCCCCTTAGTGCCACGGGCGTAGATGTTAAAAATGTTTAGAATGACTCTGCCCTGGGAATTTCTCAGCAAAATATTTAGGAGATCAGGGCAATTAGTGTCCCGCTCCTCCACCCTGCAGTTGAGTTCTGTGGCTACCCAGATTAGTAGGCCACCCGAAGGGCGGCCCCTGCCAGTTGCACTTCGTACTGCCGGCAAAAAGTGGGTGGAATAGCCCGCCTTGTGTAGGGGCACCCGACTCCAGGTTTCCTGGAACAGGCATATGGAGTATTGCTCCACAAGCTCGTTCCAGTCCGGCAGCGCTAGCTTCCTCTCGAGGCCCGCCACATTCCAGCTGAAAACCCTAATCTGGGGGTCCGTTACAGCCGCAATGCTACAATCCTCGACAGGGAGTGATAAGACCACAGCACCCACACCAGGGGGACTAGCCAGAAGATTATAGGATGCCCCAGTCTCCCCCTTCTCCTCTACAAGCTCGGCCGTAGCCTGAAATTGCGATGAGGAGGAGGAGCCATTGGTTTTGAGGTAAGGTGTTGGCTCAGCAACAGGGCTTGAAGCCACAGCGACCTCCCCGGGAACATTACTGAGTCAGCAACTCCAGGGTCCCCAGTTTGGTATCACTGGAGCTAGGCATAGCCGCTGGGGGAAAACTCCCGGGGTAGAAAGGCCGTGGGCAGTGTTCTCCACAGAGAATTGGCCCCCAGGACTGCTGATATAGGTGGGTTGTCCAAGGTGGAAGGTGGGAGTGGTCATAATGGACCGTGGGTAAAAGAATGTCAAGTCGACTATGTCGATACCCGTTCCAACCGTGGGTTGACCTTGAGAGCATATCAGATGGGCGACCCTAGCATCTTGGAAATTTACCACCACGCAATCCCCTTCAAGCGATTTTTTCCCGTCTCCAATCCATCCCACCCTGCGTACACCAAGAATAATACCATCCACTCCCAAAGGCAAGGGCCTGTTGGCTTTCAGCCAGTGGATGACCTTATTCTTAAGTGCCTGATGGTTTTCCCGCTGGGTACTCCTAATAGGGGGGACTTTGGTAAGAATAACAACATATGGGTGACACTCAGGGGGGAGGTTAACTGGGGGGCACTTTCGTCTACTATTCTGAGGAGGACCTAAAGGAGAAGGGTTTATAGGTGGGACGGGGATAGATGTAACCTTAGGAGTTGATGCTCCACCGCCAGTTGTAGCAGATGAAACGGTCCCAGGTTGCGAAGTAGGGCCCGTCCCTCCCTTCTGATGTTGCCTTGGGCCTTGAATAGGCACCGGGGTTGTTACTACTGGGGGAGGGGTAGCATGCACTTGAGCAGCATGAGTGGAAGCATTCGGCTTTATCTGCCTAGGACCATCCTTAGGAGCAACCAAAATAGTATTCCCAGGGGCTGGTCGCTTTGGCGGCTGCGTCAGCTGATCTCCCGAGGGGGGTCTCACTGGAACCTCTATCCTATTGGTCTTATCTATCCTATCTGTCCTATCCTCACTGAGCTTTGGCTGAAGCTTGAACAGGGTTTTCAGGGCAAAAAAATTATCCCTGGTAACCTGTTCAAAGCAGTCAAGCCTATCCCCCAACCTCTTGACCTGGTCTATAAGTGGCAACAAAAGAGACTTGACCAGCTTCTCGATCGACTCCAGGGAGGGACCCACATTGGCCAGGTCAGGCGTTGATGGGGCCAGCAGGGAAGGTAGTACTGTATCAATAACAGTTGGAGCGCAGATAGGTGTCCCTGAAGATACAGGTCCTGCGGCACCCGGGGGGGAAGGACCCCTCTGGGGCGGGTACCTGGAATGGTTAGTAATCTTGGATGGACAGCCCTTTCGAGTGTAAATTGCCCTTTTCCCCTTCCTTTTGTTAAGCTCCTGGTTAGGTCGAGTTTTAGGCGGAGGTTGTGGGTCAAGAGCAGAAACCTCAGGGCAGTGTTGGGACTGAATGCCAGGGGGGCATGCTATGGAAAACTCAGTGCATGGATCTGTAAGCACGGCACAAGGGCTAGTACCGTGGTTACCAGTCTGTGAGCTTTCTACCCCTTCTATACCACCCTCTAATGGTGCAATGTAAGAATCCCCAGGTAGGTCCCCAGGCAAGAGTGCAGGGGAAATAGAGTTTTGTGAGGACAACACTATTGCTGGAGATGGGCTTTTAGAGGGAGGAAAGTCAAAAGAAAGGCGCCGTTCTGATATGGCGAGTTCATTGTCGATGACAGCCGCCACCCTAGTCAGGAATTTGTCCATAGAGCCGAACATAGTGCCCCCGGGGGCACTTTCCCCGCCACCCCTCAAGGCCTTACCGGAGCGAGTTGACATGCTGAGTTCCGGCCCCACAGTGAAGCACCACAAGTTGTAACCGGTACGGTGGATGAAAGAGGGGTGGCCCTGCCTCCTCCTGCCCCGGACGGCCACAGACGGCCCGCCCTTTGCTCGGGCTTCGCTCGGCGTCCCGCTCGCGTCCCGCGGAGCGCCAGACAGAGCGTAAAAATAGAAGAGTGTTGCAGGCGGGGGGCGTGGCTGGTGGTGGGCGCGTCCGCTAGCGCACCTGTGAGAGCAGGGACTCCTGGGTCTTTGAGTCCCTGCAGAGCGCCAACGCCAGGAAACAGCCTCCGCCCTCTTGTAGCCGCGAAGCGGCACCCGCGGAGCGGGTGCGGCGAGCGGTAGCAGCAGGCGCACAAGGGTTTGTCCCCGGGTCAGCGGGACTCGCTGAAGCTCCTCAACACTGCTCCTCGACACAGCAAACACCCAAGCTGCTTCCAGGTGGGTCCCAATAAACAAGGGAGACACACGCCTTTTCAGCTTGGCCAGGCGGGGGGCGTGGCTGGTGGTGGGCGCGTCCGCTAGCGCACCTGTGAGAGCAGGGACTCCTGGGTCTTTGAGTCCCTGCAGAGCGCCAACGCCAGGAAACAGCCTCCGCCCTCTTGTAGCCGCGAAGCGGCACCCGCGGAGCGGGTGCGGCGAGCGGTAGCAGCAGGCGCACAAGGGTTTGTCCCCGGGTCAGCGGGACTCGCTGAAGCTCCTCAACACTGCTCCTCGACACAGCAAACACCCAAGCTGCTTCCAGGTGGGTCCCAATAAACAAGGGAGACACACGCCTTTTCAGCTTGGCCAGGCGGGGGGCGTGGCTGGTGGTGGGCGCGTCCGCTAGCGCACCTGTAAGAGCAGGGACTCCTGGGTCTTTGAGTCCCTGCAGAGCGCCAACGCCAGGAAACAGCCTCCGCCCTCTTGTAGCCGCGAAGCGGCACCCGCGGAGCGGGTGCGGCGAGCGGTAGCAGCAGGCGCACAAGGGTTTGTCCCCGGGTCAGCGGGACTCGCTGAAGCTCCTCAACACTGCTCCTCGACACAGCAAACACCCAAGCTGCTTCCAGGTGGGTCCCAATAAACAAGGGAGACACACGCCTTTTCAGCTTGGCCAGGCGGGGGGCGTGGCTGGTGGTGGGCGCGTCCGCTAGCGCACCTGTGAGAGCAGGGACTCCTGGGTCTTTGAGTCCCTGCAGAGCGCCAACGCCAGGAAACAGCCTCCGCCCTCTTGTAGCCGCGAAGCGGCACCCGCGGAGCGGGTGCGGCGAGCGGTAGCAGCAGGCGCACAAGGGTTTGTCCCCGGGTCAGCGGGACTCGCTGAAGCTCCTCAACACTGCTCCTCGACACAGCAAACACCCAAGCTGCTTCCAGGTGGGTCCCAATAAACAAGGGAGACACACGCCTTTTCAGCTTGGCCAAGCGGGGGGCGTGGCTGGTGGTGGGCGCGTCCGCTAGCGCATCTGTGAGAGCAGGGACTCCTGGGTCTTTGAGTCCCTGCAGAGCGCCAACGCCAGGAAACAGCCTCCGCCCTCTTGTAGCCGCGAAGCGGCACCCGCGGAGCGGGTGCGGCGAGCGGTAGCAGCAGGCGCACAAGGGTTTGTCCCCGGGTCAGCGGGACTCGCTGAAGCTCCTCAACACTGCTCCTCGACACAGCAAACACCCAAGCTGCTTCCAGGTGGGTGAACCCGGCTAATTATAGACTCATAGCCCTTCTTGATATAGAAGCGAAGGTATATGCCCCCCTTCTTTTAAAGGACCTGGAGACCTGGGTGGACAAGAACGGCATTCTTCCGCCCTCACAGACCGGCTTTAGGGCTAACAGTTCCACTCTGGATAATATCACAACGCTTACTTACCTCGCGAAGAAGGCCAATACGAGGAATAAGCTGCCCCTGTTCTGTTGCTTTATAGACTACTCTACGGCCTTTGACCGAGTGAATAGAAGCCGGCTTTGGGCAAAACTAGAGTCCTGGGGGCTCCCCAAAGTCCTGCTAAAAGCCATAAAAGCACTTTATGAGGGGACATAGGTCCAGGTGAAACTAAGCCCCACAATCACAACAACAAGAATCGCCACCAACTCTGGTTTAAAGCAGGGGTGCGTCTTGGCCCCTCTACTTTTTAATCTGTACACAGCGGATATGGGGCAAGCCCTGAAAGACGCCAACCTAGCACCTCCAAGACTGGGGAAGCTGGTCCTGGGAACGCTCCAGTACGCAGATGATACGGTGATCATGGACCACACCAGGGTAGGGCTTCAAAGAGCCTTAAACAGTCTTGCCACATACAACAAGGAGAACGACTTACGGATCAACGTGAGCAAGACCAAGATAGTCATCTTTGGCAAATACCATCACAAAAAAAAAGCTTCATGGTCCCTGGGGGAGCACCGTACCACCACGGCCTCATCTTATAACTATCTGGGCATATGGGTGTCTGAGAGGGCCACTGCAGTTAAACATCTGAAGGACCTAAAACCAAGAATAAACAACATAATACTGTCTTTAAGACGCTTAAGCTCTCGCCTGGCCAGTCCCTCAGCAGAACCGATGCTGACAGTACTCAGGTCTAAACTGATCCCTGCCATCATGTACGGCCACATAGCCTACCCAGGGGCATTCGAGAAAGTGGTCCATGCGGCCCAGGCGAAAGCATACAAGATGGTGCTAAGGGCCTCCAGACAGGCACGAAACAACAGGCTAAGACTAGAAATAGGCCTGAACAACCAGAGTTGGCACTACTGGGGGACTTGATAAAATACTATATTAGAGTATTGAAATCACCCGAAAACACCTTAAAGCACTTCCTAAAAATTATTTTCGGTGAAGCGTGCTCTCCATGGCATTCCAAGGTGGAACTAGCCATTGACGTAGTGAAAATCGAGGGAAGGAGCCTGTCCCTTCATGAAATCCAATATTCTGCCTGGGCCCAAGCCGTTAAGCGCCAAAGCCTAGTCCATCTCTTTCGGGCTTGACCTTTCTTCGCTCCGGCACAACCCACTAACTCTGGCCCTGGACAAGTCCTACATCCCCGGCAAACCCCAACTATACCTGCAAGATTCATCAACAACCCATGCAAGACAGAAAATTCTGTTTCTGCGCCTTTTGGCCCTCAGGATCACGGACTTAAACCCAAATTGGGCACAAATGGACGGAGCCATTGCCTGTCGACTATGCAACTATCGCAGAGAGTCCTGGCTACACCTGCTGTGTTGCTGCACAAAGTTGGCCAGTGATCGACATCGACTGCTGCGTCCGGCACTACGGAACTTAGGCCATAGAACATGCAGAGAGGCCTCGGACTGTTGCTTCTCAGAAACTACGACCTGCTATTTAGCTAGGGTCGGCAAGTTCACCCATCAAGTTAAAATGGCACTTGATTCCCAATTAAAGGCTACTGAGCCGAAGGGCCTCGACAGTGGGCATTGTGCTTCCCCTGTCGCCCCAACGTTGTCAGCTTACACTTAATTCAGGGAGTCCTCACAAAGTAATTGGAACCATCGGACTTAGACATTCAATCTGGGTCGGCTAAGGGCTTGATGAAGAATCCACCCACTGTCAACTGGCTCTGCAGTATGATTGATGATGCCGAACTTCTACACGTCTCTAGACTCCAGTAGGCGTGGAGTTATGGAGAAATCAAAACCCTTTCTCTTTTAATAGAACTCTGATGGGACAAAAGTAGTCAAAACAGTCAGTATTGTAACTAAAAGTTGCACTCACGGTTTTACTTGGAGTAGGGCGCGTCGGGGGGGGGATTTCATTGTATTTTATACTGTAAAGATTTTAAGTGATCACACAGTTTATTAATAAAAACCAAACAAACCCTGCCTCTCCACCTAATGCAATCACCATTACGGTGGCAATTCAGGAAGGACCTCAAGACCTGGCTCTTCGACTGAACTGCAGATTTCCTCACCTGCTACCCCCATACTCAGCGCCTTGAGACCCTTACGGGTGAGGAGTCGCGCTTTATAAAAGTACTGATTGATTGAATGCAATGGAGGGTAAAGACAGACCTTTCACTTCAAGAGATGCTTACTTTTGACTTTGTTCAGTCCCTATATATAAGAGATATGCATGCACTATAATAATGCCATATAAGCTGGTTTGTTAAAGAATTTACACAAATAACAATTCAAATACCACTATTTGGTTTGCATTTCATTTTATAGTGCTACTCATCTGCATGTAGGTTGTCAGAATGCTTTAGATAACCTGCACACATATTTTGACAATAAATCAAGAGTGTGTAAATCAATGTACAGGCTTTGTTACATCAGTGAGCGAGGATTACAAGGTGGGAGAGTTGCATGTTGTTTATAGCTCACTGTGCTATATTAGAAGGATTACAATTTATGAACTGTTAATAACTGTTAATAACAAAATGATCTGCATATTACATGAACTGCTTTGCATCAGACACCTGTGCACGTTTTTTTAAATGCACTCATGAGTCATTAAACTAGAACTGCTAAACAAACTGTGCAATATGCTAAAATAATTAAAAAGCAGCATATTTAAACAGTTCGAAAATTGGAATCTCCACTGATAGTGGCTGTAATAATCCACGTAGCAAGACTTCGGACCAGATTAAGGAGTTTACCAAGATGATTTATGCTGGCACTACAAAACCAAGTTCAGATGACAATGCTGTTCCTGGGACACTCAGAGAGAACAAGGAGGATGAGAAGTCAAGAGCAGCGGTAGAACATGCTTTGGCCTTTGGACCATCAGCAACTCTAGATACAGCTCGAGGATCATTTTCAGTCACAATGTCCTGCATATGAAGAAGATGAAGAAGAAGAGCTGGACCAGCAATAAAAGGTTGCAAGACAGGAGCACCAAAATGATTTATCAATTAAACAAATGTCAGATTTGAGGCCATATTTTCGACCAAGTTTGTGTCACTCTTACATCACACAATGTGATGCAAGATCGATGCAAACCGTAAGTCATATTTTTGAAGCCACTCCAACCACTTTGCTTGGCTTTGAGTGGCTCCAGAAATATAGAGTAACGCAACGCAGAACAATTATCTGTGTTGCATTATTCTGCCCCTGGTAGGTGGTCCATAGTTTTTGACACATTTCCAGACCTTGAAACCCTGGGAATGCACCAAGAAGATATGCCTCCGCAGTGGAGGCGCAACAAGGAGAAATATGTTTATTTCTTCTCGTTTTTTTCTCTTTCTATGTGTGCTGCGTTCTTCAGCACACATAGAAAGAGGAACACGCATCTCAGGATTGTTTTTGAGCAGGAATGTGCCCCTTCATTCACAAACGCAATCCTGCCTACAGCACAGGCACCCTTGCACTATGGCACACGGATGCCTTCATTGGCACTAGGCTGTCAAAACGGCATCAGCGCAAGGGGAAAGGACAGGAATATGCTGTATTGGATAAATAGGTAACATTCCTGCCCTTTCCCTGTGATGCAGGCTCTTGGTTTTTAGTCGCAAGTTGCAAAAACCCAACAGATTTTTGCTAAGAGACAATTGAACTGTAAAATTAATTTTCTTCATAGAAATTTTGCAGTCATTCGATTTGCAGGCAGTGTGAGAGAAAGCTGAACAATAACTACGTTTCTTTATTGTAAAAGTTAATTTAAACAAATGTGATACATTTTGCAAAGGATGAACATGATAAAGCCTTTTAAAGAAAACTTTGGAAGTGGGTCTTAGAACTAACTACAGAAATTTAAATAAATACATCTCCCAACATGTTTATGATGCCATTGTCATTTAATTTATTTACCCTTATGCACCACATAGGTAGCTTACTTGGTATTATTTTTCCTGTTTCAGAAGCAGTGCTTAGACCAGTCATGTCCCAGGAATGAAGGAAGCGGCTATTTCATATCCACTGTTTTATTGATAAGGAGTGCGGGCCACACTGATGCATGGAGTAACAGGAGGTAAGCTTTACATTGGTTCAAACCACTACACTCCAACAAAGAACATCAACTTCTAGTTACAATAACATTGCATAATGGGCACACATTGAACACAATGGGCAAAGCCACCTTGTTCCTGCTTACATATGAAAAGGTAAGATGTGCACAACAGCTACATCAACTGCAGTAGCACCCTAAGTATATTAAGATACAATCATGTCAAAAAAGTTCAACTTTAGGAAATATAATTGGTTGGTTACTGTATTCTGGTAGTATTCAACTGCCTCACACGGATAGGTTTAATGCTTCCCATAGCCAAACTGAGGGACTTATTTATGAGATCCCTGTGTCCCTTTTACACCACCTAAAGTGGTGCATATGTGACGGAGGGCTCTCAATACAATTTATGAAGCCACCCTGCATGGCTTTGAGTGACCTCATTCATCATGAGTAAGGCAATGCAGTGCCAATCGCTGTGTCACCGTAGTCTTTGCCCGGGAGGCATTGCATGGGTTTTGCAGTGGGTTTTCCCACTCAACACCCATAGATTTTGATGCTGCACCAGATTTACAAAACCATGTAAACCTGGGGAAGTGCCGAATACGCATGCCTCCTGAGGTGAGGCGTAACAAGGAGAAATATCTTTATTTCTCCTCGCTTTTCCTCTTCCTATATGTGCTGCATTATGCAGCACACATAGAAAGAGGAAAATGCCTCTGAGGATTGTTTTTGTGCAGGAAGGTGTCCCTTCCTGCACAAAAACAATCCCGCATGCAATGGATGCAAGGATGCCTACGTTGGCGCTAAGCTGTCGAAATGGCGCCAGCGCAGTGTGAAATGACAGTAATGCACCGTATTGCATAAATACGGTACCTCCTGTCATTTCACTTTGTTGTGGGGCAGCGCACCAAGGAGCCTTGCTGAGATGCCCTACACCAAAATTCCATAAATGAGTGCCTGGGTTTCAACACGGTAATGTGGGTCATACAAGCAGATTCCGATCATATTAAGAAGATCAAGTATTTTTTTGTGCTGCAACACTACCCACAGCAAAGGCATTGCATGTTTTAATAACCCCTTAAAACCAAAGTTATGCTACTTACTGCCGCAGACCCCTAAAATACAAATTCTCAAATCTCATCTTTAAAGAGATATCTAATTCGATGTAACTTTTCTCCTTTAGAGTGATAAAACTCAAGCTTACATATTTAAATGCCTTTGATGCAAGAGTTCTCATATCATCCTTAAATCACACGTTTTATCTTTCTAATGTGATTTTACCCAATATTGCACTCACAGATCATTCCCTCAACTATGAGTGTTCCAAATTCATGTTCACAATTTGAGGTCTACCAAGTCACCCGGTGCAGACACAAGTCACAGACCCACCAGGGCGACTCAAGGCTGAAACATGTCGACCATATCTCACTCACCAGAAGTGTGGGAAAAATATTTCATCCAGAATACATCAACTTTTCTTGTAACCTTATTCCTATCCCATTTTACTAGTCATTGTAAATACAATTACGTTTTCTTCTGAGATTGGAGACAATTTTAAATCCACCTCACTCTCCACTACTGCCCCAACGCAAACAGTTGACCTCCAGGAAGGAGATGTTCCTTCAATTGGAGAGCGAGACACTCAAGGGAAGAAGACCCAAAGATGATGCTACCCACAAAAGCAACCCAAGCAGGTCATAACATACAACTTTGAGGTCAAATATGTGGATGAAGGTCTTGGTGAAATCCGCTGCACACATTCCTTAGCAATTCTTTCTATGCTTTGTTTCACTTACATTGATTATGTATATATGAAAATGCAGCCTGTGTGCGAGATTAAGTAAGCCACAACAGATTTCCTGTTACAATTGCCCTGGTTGCACATTTGTTTGAGGGAGAGCTTTTAAAAACTAAATGTATAAGTTAACTGTCAAAAAAAGGTATAGGGGGCCCCCTAAGGTGTGATCTGGGACCAGGGGGAGTAACAGGAAAACATTTTTACAGTGTCCCAAGAAGACAGAATGACAGTGGAGAAGAAGTCCCTTTAGGTTTGGGTTCTCACTGCACGAGTTCGATTACTGGACGCAACCACTAAGTATCACAACCAATGCTGTAGTCAGGTAGATTTTAAGAACACCATACAATAACACTAGTATCTATGTCAAAGATAAATAAAAAAAAAATTTTACAAAATTTTTGTGACAGGAAAAGGAATACAAAAGTTTTTTAAAAAAGGTAAACACAAGTTTATTACACATATTCAAGATGATGAAAACACAAAAATTCATACAAATTAAAAATACATTGTAATACACGAAAGTTTCATAAAATGTTAAAAAATGTTCTTGAGAACACAGGTCGACGCGGCGTTTCGGTTTAAAAAACCTTCCTCAGGACAGTGTCTCAGGATATTCGTTGCGGTATAGCTCTCAGTTTATAATTCTGAGGTCTAGTGTCTGATAGACAGTAGTATGTGTGTCCTGTTTTTGGTCCACATCCACAAGTGCTGTGGTCCCAGTTATTCGGGAGATGATATTATATGCCTTAATCTTAAATATAAGGTCCACAAAATTTTCACTGTATCGGAGGGGCCACCAGTAAGGATAAGTGCATCAATAAATTCGCGTGCACTAAAAAAAGAAATAAACGGGCAATAGTGTTGCTTGTCTAATTTCTGTAGCCGCGTGCTAAATGTGCTTCATCTGCAAGCTTTTGGTCATTTCAATTTCAAAAGCATTTGGATAAAAACGGCTGGCCTCCCTGCTCCTCCGTATACAGCGTCTGGGGGTTCTGTGTTTCCAGTACGCGGCTACAGAAATTAGACAAGCAACACTATTGCCCGTTTATTTCTTTTTTTAGTGCACGCGAATTTATTGATGCACTTATCCTTACTGGTGGCCCCTCCGATACAGTGAAAATTTTGTGGACCTTATATTTAAGATTAAGGCATATAATATCATCTCCCGAATAACTGGGACCACAGCACTTGTGGATGTGGACCAAAAACAGGACACACATACTACTGTCTATCAGACACTAGACCTCAGAATTATAAACTGAGAGCTATACCGCAACGAATATCCTGAGACACTGTCCTGAGGAAGGTTTTTTAAACCGAAACGCCGCGTCGACCTGTGTTCTCAAGAACATTTTTTAACATTTTATGAAACTTTCGTGTATTACAATGTATTTTTAATTTGTATGAATTTTTGTGTTTTCATCATCTTGAATATGTGTAATAAACTTGTGTTTACCTTTTTTAAAAAACTTTTGTATTCCTTTTCCTGTCACAAAAATTTTGTAAATTTTTTTTTTAATTTATCTTTGACATAGATACTAGTGTTATTGTATGGTGTTCTTAAAATCTACCTGACTACAGCATTGGTTGTGATACTTAGTGGTTGCGTCCAGTAATCGAACTCGTGCAGTGAGAACCCAAACCTAAAGGGACTTCTTCTCCACTGTCATTCTGTCTTCTTGGGACACTGTAAAAAAAATTTCTAAGTTAACTGTCAAACTCTGCTCGTCATCCCTCTGCCTCCACCCTTTTTCTACTGCCACACTTTGACCCCCAATGTATGGGATGCCACAGTTATGTTTTAAAATTTTAGGCACTTGTTTTAATTGGGGTAAAGCTGGCCCGGACCTCTGCATCTGCTGTAATATTGACTGCTACAATCCTGGCAGTGGAACAATGTAGATGAACAGCTCCCATCAAAATTAAGCACATGAAATTACTTATTTGCACATGCGTAACTTTTACTCTACCCAGGAAATCTGTTAGCTTGCACATAATCCCATATGTGGCATCATTATCACAGGTAGAATGGTCTAAATGCAAGAGTGTCAGAGGGGAGACTTACCAGAAACGCCGCCACCGCCAGGAGTCAGGAGAAAGGCCAGGTCCTCAAGCCGCCACCGCCGGGAGTCACACAGTCACCAAGCCTCGCGCCGCCGCCCCGGGGACTACATTACCCGGCAGGCTTAGCGGCGGCGCGCTACTGACACGGGGAAAGAGCGCCAGCAGGCGCAGTTAAGCAGCGGACAACCCGGCAGAGCGGGGGAGACTTACCAGAAACGCCGCCACCGCCAGGAGTCAGGAGAAAGGCCAGGTCCTCAAGCTGCCACCGCCGGGAGTCACACAGTCACCAAGCCTCGCGCCGCCACCCCGGGGACTACATTACCCGGCAGGCTTAGCGGTGGCGCGCTACTGACACGGGGAAAGAGCGCCAGCAGGCGCATTTAAACAGCGGACAACCCGGCAGAGCGGGGAAGACTTACCAGAAACGCCGCCACCGCCAGGAGTCAGGAGAAAGGCCAGGTCCTCAAGCCGCCACCGCCGGGAGTCACACAGTCACCAAGCCTCGCGCCGCCGCCCCATGGACTACATTACCCGGCAGGCTTAGCGGCGGCGCGCTACTGACACGGGGAAAGAGCGCCAGCAGGCGCATTTAAACAGCGGACAACCCGGCAGAGCGGGGGAGACTTACCAGAAACGCCGCCACCGCCAGGAGTCAGGAGAAAGGCCAGGTCCTCAAGCCGCCACTGCCGGGAGTCACACAGTCACCCAGCCTCGTGCTGCCGCCCCGGGGACTACATTACCCGGCAGGCTTAGCGGCGGCGCGCTACTGACACGGGGAAAGAGCGCCAGCAGGCGCATTTAAACAGCGGACAACCCCGTGACGCGGGACGCGAGCGGGACGCCGGGCGAAGCCCGGGCCAAGGGCGGGCCCGTTTAAGCCCGTTCAAGACCGGCAGAGGCCGGGACGGGCCACCCCACTAACATTTCAAAATGTTTGTTTCGTGAGTACTTTGGATTTAATTTTATTTTTTACATTTTTTTGGTATTTATTTTAACTCCCAGTTTTTGTTTGCCCCGCGAACAATGCCGCCAAAGGAAGTTAAAGGGAAAAATGACACTGCTGCATTCACAGGAGCTATGGACCAATTTATCAAAAAGATTAATTCTGTTGTTGATGAAAGTATTGTCATTATGGAAAGACGGGTTTCCCAGGAATTGGCCATTGCAAGACGATCTTCACTAGGCCAAATAGCCAATGCACAAACTCCTGTTTCCTCGGGTAGAGTTGTATCTAATGGGGGAGTCAATGTTTCACCAATTTTAGAAATTGTCCCATTGCAGGAAACTAATAGTGATACACTACATGTTACAGATGGGAGCTCCTCTACTCTCTCAGAATCACTCTTATTTTCACCGAATAAATTGCCCACTGTCCCCAACGTTGTCAAGGTGCATAACACAAGACAACAGAAAGGAGCTAATACAGGTACCATTCCCAAGGTGAAGACGGACCCACCAATTACACACGGTGGTAGGAAGGGAAAAAAAAAGGGTTCTAAAAATATTATGGAAATACCTGTTGTCAGTGATAGTATAAATGTGGAGCATGATGCATTAGACAATGGGGACATGATCCAACCGACAGGGGGGCACTTAACCACAGGGGCTATGGAAGGAATTGTGAACACTGAGTCAAACATTATTTTTGACACATTGAAACTCTTATTACGTCCACTTGAGGAGAGGTTGTGTAAGGTAGAGACCTATCTAATACGGATTGAAAGGGATATTAAGGGAATTGCAGAATCCTCCCTAAAAAATGCCAAACCTAATGTAACCCATACGTTACCAAAGGCTAAGGTCACTAAAACCGCAGAGGCATCAGTGGTACCGATGAACCCACCGGTACCAAAAATTACTGAGGGGGTTTCTGAGGCAGCGAAAGAGAGGGATGTATTGGAACCTAAAATAAGCAAGCTAAATAAAAATAGTGTACCACAGGATAGTAATGGCAAAAATCACAGTACAGAAAGCACTACAAAGACCATTAACCTCCCCCCAGAGGTTTGCCCATTTGTGGTTATCCTGGCTGGAGTGCCGGAATTGGGCAAACATGAGGTAGAATCCTCTGGTTCCCTATGGAACAGGGTGGTCCAATGGCTGGATGTTAATAGACCACTACCCCCGCATATGATGGGCAGAATCCTTAATATCAGGCGAGTACCCTGGGTGGGGCATTTGGCAAAAAATATAAATGGGGATTGCATAATAATAAATTTTGATAATCCCAGAGTAGTGAAACATATCTGCAACTGGGGGTACCCTAGTTTAGGCACCACTATTCGTCCTTTTCAGCTGACCTATTTCTACCCACCAGGCCACTTTTCATCTAGGGCAGATGGTTGGACAATGGTGCAGCGAAATGGTAGGGGGCCACGAGGTGAGGGCTGGCAAAGGCCGTCTCCTCATTTACATTATATTTCCACCAACAACCGTTTCAATTGCTTAGATGCAGTTGATTGACTGCAAGATACCCCTCCCCCTCCTCTTTTAGTGCCATCACGTCAAGGGTCTGTAGAACAGGTACCCGAATATCTTAGAGTACCCGATTTAAAAGAGTTAGGAATTAGGGACACTAATGGAGCAGTATGTTCTAGTACAAACCAGGCAGCTGACCTAAAGGGGATAACTGTCACTACAGACCAGTCTTTAAGTGGAGGTATAGTAGAAGAGGTCTCAGCCTTAAAGACAGGAATAATCTGTATAGACCTACCAGTAGTGAGCAGGTATGAAGGTTCTCGAACAGGGGCAATCAGAAGCCCAACTACACCTCGGCCATTGAGTAGTAGAGGCACAAATGAAGGGTCGAATATAGTTAAATTAGTCTCATGGAATGTAGCAGGGGTGAGTACAAAAACATGTGACCCTGATTGGAATAATTATATTAATACCTTTGATATCTGCGTTTTGCAGGAAACGTGGGCTTCAAACCAAATACACAGAGTTGGATATAAAACATATCAGTTAGACGCGGTTCCATCAACCAGAGGACGGGCCTCAGGTGGTTTATTAATATGGGTCAGTATATCTATCAACATCGGCATAAAAAATCTAAATATTGATTCTTTGGATCTACTTGGCCTGGAAATTACCACTGATGATAAAAGGGTGATATATCTCATCAATGTCTACAATAGACCATGTCCATCGTATAAGGAGTCACCATGTATTGATAAACTAGAAATCCTTATGGACACTCTGGGCCCAGATGCAAGTGTAATTTTATGTGGGGATATGAACTGTAATTTTGAACCTATTATAGGCATGTATTAATTGTATGAAGAAGAGGATGCCGCTAATGGAATACCTTCCTTAGCTAGTAATGGGGCTGCTGCTGGGACCACTCTAGCTCTTCAGATCACAAGGTTACTCTCAAGCCACGGACTGAGGGCATGTAATGGGCGCCTGCCATTGGACACCCCAAAAGCTCCCACCTTCACGAGGGGTACATGTGAAAGTAAATTAGATTATGTTATTGTTTCATTTGACCTATGGCCATACGCAAAAGATTTGATTGTTAAGGAAAGATTTGACAGCGATCACCGCCCCCTTGAAACTAGCTTTCTACAGAGTTTATTAAAGGGGTCGGAGGTAAGCGAGGGAGGTCAAAACCAAATACAACCACCCACGATAGACAACACCATTCTTAGCAATAACAGACGGTCTGTGAAATGGGCATACATCTTGGGAAAAGAAGAGTTGTTGGTCAAAATGTATTGTTCTCTTGCAAATACATTTGACTCATATAACCCTGTTGAATGTGTATCAGGTGAATTTATTAGACTGCACAAAGCCTTTTTTAACAAACTATTAGAACTCATGACAAAAAAAACTAAAAAAGGGACTGGTGTAGTGAATGTAATGCCTGCTGGCAAACCCTGGTTTAGTAAAGAGTGTCGTGTCGCCAAATCCATACTAATTGATGCACTTAAAACAAAAGGTGCTCTAGAAGTAAAAGAAAAAAGGAAAATATATAACAAAGTATTGGCAATAGCAAAATCTTCCTGGGATGAAGAACACTGGTCCAATATGTTGCTAGCGGCTAAGGCAAAGGACCAGAAGTTATTCTGGGATGTAGTCGCTAAAGGGAATAAAAGGGAGAAAGGCTCGAGAGAGGTCTTCCTAGATTAGGCTGCGTGGATAAACCACTTCACAAACCTTTTCGCAGCGCAAGGGTCTGGGGGAGCAGTGCAGGAAGAGGGAGTTCTACCTGTCGTAGATGATGCATACCCACAGGTAGTCTTCAACTTACAGGAGACAGAGGTAGCTATTAACTCGGTTAAACAGGGGAAAGCCCCTGGACTTGATAAAATCCCAGGCGACCTCTTTAAACACGATATTGCTGTATGGGCACCATATTTAAATCATCTGTGCAATACAGTTGCGGCTGGTGAACCAATCCCGGAGACATGGAATGGCGCAGAAATTATCAAATTTTTTAAAAAGGGGGACAGAAGCGATCCAGCTAACTATCGCCCCATAAGTCTTTTAGATATAACCCAAAAAATATATGCCAGGCATATATTAAACCGTATTAATACATGGTTGGAACAAGAATCAGTTTTAACAAAATATCAAGCGGGCTTCAGAGAAAAAACAGGAACCATAGATCAGGTTCTGAGGCTATGCTGCTTGTACTGGAAATATGTCATCATTCGCAAAGGCCACTTGTATGTGGCATTTGTTGACCTGCGAGCAGCATTTGACCTTATTCCTCGAGATCTATTATGGGAATCATTGAAATGCCAGGGACTCCCAGGTGATTTGTTAAATTTGGTGAAGGGTCTGCATAAGGATAATTATGCAAAGGTTAGGTGGGGCCCAAACGGGGAAATTTCACAATCTATCCCTATAAAAAGGGGAGTACGCCAGGGATGCGTGCTGGCTCCTACACTCTTCTCCCTTTTTTGTTAATGACATCCCGTCCTATATGGAGAAGTTTGACAATGATTCACCTAGATTGGGGGGTAACGGGTTCCGTCCCTCCTTTTTGCGGACGATACAATCCTTATTTCACAAACACCGCGGGGCCTCCAGAATTTATTAGAAAGGTTCCAGTCATATTGCAACCTTAAAGGGTTAGAAATTAACATAAAAAAAACTAAATATATGGCACTAAGCCCGCACAAAAGTTTTAGGAAAAACCTAATGCTAAATGGTCATAAACTAGACCATGAGCAGAATTTCACATATTTAGGCATATTAATTGATTCCCTATTAGCATGGAAACCGCAGCTAGAAAAAACGAAAATAGTGTTTAAACAAAACTGCCTCCCAATTTTAAAAAGACATAATACATGTCTGAATAAGGCAGTTACACCAGCTTTAGAGCTTTTTAGGTGTAAGGTTCAATCGGCAGTACTGTATGGAGCAGAATTATGGGGACCAGCTTGTAGGAAAACCTTTGAAACCCTTGAGAACAAGTTCTTTAGGGGATTATTAAAAGTGCCCATTAACACCCCGCTGATACCACTATTTCTGGATCTAAATATTAAACGTACTGACCAACATGCAATCCTGAGACCATTATTGCTGTGGGTCAGATTATGGACAACCCCCGAACTGAATGAATATAAAAAGGGGTTGAAAGAAGTCATGGATCTAGATAGTGGTAGCAAAATCTATTGGTTAAAGCACGTAAGATCCTGGCTGGTTAAACTAGGACTAGCCCATTTTTGGAGCGAGCCGGAATCAATGAGTGTGGGTTCAAGAAAAATTGTTAAAATGTCTTTCTGGTCCTATATAAGCTATGATTCTGTATACATAAAAATCCATGGCCCCTTAACTGAAAACTTTTTAATGGTTAAAGATGTGGCACACTTTGAGGTATTTTTGGATGAAATACAGCCGCCACTAGCTAAAACCTTGTATATAAAATATAGGTATGAAACATTGAGAACTAAAGCTCTTGAGAAAAGTTGGGTGAAGACAAACAGTGATCTCTGCACTGTATGCTCTAACAATGCAAGGGAAGGTGTCTTACATATATTATTTTTTTGCCCCAGTTATGCGAAGTCAAGGAAAAAGTGGATAGCGCCGCTATGTCGCATTATTGGTTTGAATCACTATAAGGAGGCTGGTAGAATTTTAAAAACAGACACCAGTCAAGTAGTTGTGTTTGGCATCAGTAGATTTCTTCTTGCTGTTAATTTTATTAGATTAAAAATGGGTCTTCATTTCTAATCATACTACTTCATGAAGTCCCTTTAAAATTAATACTACTATGATTGTTATATACGCCATAATCAAAGGACGACCGAGTACCCAACTTTAGGGTTGAGTATACCTACCATGTATTACTATTTTTTATCATCTCACTGTAATTTTTAATTATCATGCCATGGTGGTTACAAATTTAATCGTTTTTTAGCTTGTAAATATGTTGACTACTTTTAATTTTATATTTATTAAATGTGTGATGATTTTACTGGCCGTAATACCATGATTTAAATATGATGATGTATACCGGGATGACCTGAACTGAACTGATAATGAAATGCAACTCTGAGTAGACACCCCATATCTTACCTGTGTCTTGATTACTATAAAATTGTATTTTAATGAATTTTAATTGTATATCTTTTATGATGCTATTGCAACGAAATAAAGATTATTGAATTGAATTAAGAATGTCAGAGGTGTAGCTATCGGTAGTGCAGCAGGTACAGTAATTGCGGAGTCCAGGGATGTGCAGTGTCCCCTGCACCCCCATTATGGTCGTTTTTCAGTATCATACTGAGATTAGCAGTTTCCACTTGGCTACCTTGGCATTAGGGCCCATGGAGCTCTTACTATGCCACTGGGAAGTGTCACAGTAGCAGGCTTTTTAATTGATCTATGTTTAATACTCTTTTCGCTTTCCTGTAAGGCCCTTCTTTTGCCTCTCTTTGAAAAGCATGGTGCACTATGATGTTACTCATTCATTTAATTTGCCTTACAGCAGAGGTACTGTCTCACTTTTCATTTTCTTGTATCAGGTCATTGCTAATCACATACGATGCTGCTCCATTCACTCCGCAGGTGCTGCTTTGCTGTAGGTACTGGCATAAGCATTCTGCTTTTGAATAGTCTGTCTTCAGGCTGCAGCTCATTTCACGTCTGCTTCCCCAATAAGCTAGGGGGATGGTGTCGCACAAAAGTAAATGGGGACTTTTCTCACCAGTACATGTCAGACGGCACTGGGAGATGGCGTGGTGCTTTGTGGAACTCGCAAGGAATGAGGAGTGACTAAGCAATGAGGAATATCCATTTTGAAATAACAGAAATCCTATAATCCCAGGGTTTTATGGATTCCCGAAAGTGCACAAGAATTTCTTTAACCCACCTCTCAGACCAATTGTAGCATCAATAGATTCTTTATTTGATCCATTGAGCAAACATGCCGATGTGTTCTTGAAACCCCTTGTTCATGAAAAAAAGTCCTTTGTAAGGGACACAGCGGATATGATTGGGAAGATTGAGGGCCTAGATTTTAATAGCAACACAGAGTATATGGTGACCCTCGATATTGAGGCACTACATACAAACATACCTCAACTAGACACCTAAGAAGTGAGAAAAACTCTAAGAAAAATCCAATATAATAGGGTCCAACAAAGAATTTATATTAAAATGTATTTCAATGGTACTACTCAATAATATCTTCCTGTTTAGGGAAGACTTGCATATACAACTAAAAGGGACCAGCATGGGAGCAAGCTGTGCTCCTACCTTGGCCTGCACCTATGTAGGAGCTTTTGAAAAGAAACATATATACAACAAAGTTTCTCCATTTATGAAAATGGCTATAAGAGGTATCGCTTTAAATACGATATCTTCTTTATTTGGCGTGGTATGCTTGAACAACTGGAGGAGTTTCTAGAATGGCTGAATCCAGCCGATAAAAAACGTAAAATGTACCGCTCACATCAGCACAAGTACGGTGAACTTTCTCGATATCTGCATCAAACATGAGGGAGGACACTTAGCTGTTCAATTTTTTTTAGAAACCCACAGATAGAAACACCCTGCTGCATTAGAGCAGGCATCATCCCAAAAGTCAAAAGGACAATATTCCCTTTGGGTAGTTTTAACAGTTGCGTAGAAACTGTACCTCATTGCAAGACTTTTATACACACACAGAAAAGCTTAAGAATAAATTTAAAGAAAGAGGTTACCCCAAAAAGTAAATTAACTACTCCTTCAAAAGGGCGGGGTTCTACGATAGGGATAGCCTCCTTTAAAGAGATATTAAAGATAAGTCACAAGACTAAGTAGTGATGGTGAGCCAGTTTTCTGCCATTAGCAACAAACTTAAAAACATTATCGATAGGAGCTGGAAGATCCTCAATCATGGGGAAAATACCAGTCTTACCAGACCCCTGTATGCCTTTAGGAAAAATAAAAATCTTTGTAACTCCCTAGTGTTCACATATAGAGAAGAGGGTACGGAAACACAAAGAACTCTCACAGGGAGTAAGGCAAGGGCAAATTACAAATGTGGTTATTGCAGTGTGTGCGATCTATGTATTGTTACAAAGGTAGCCACCAATAATGGGGTGACTCAGAACATTACCACACTTAACAACTGTAAGAGCAAAAATATTGTGTACCTCATAGTATGCCCTTGCGGACTGGGATATATAGGCTTAACAGGGAGGGAGTTCAGACAGAGATTGTGTGAACATAGGTCCGCCATAAACACCAAAAAGAGAATGCACCTCTAGTAAACCATTGGGTAGAGAAAAAACATGGAGCTGCAGACATTAGATGGATAGTATTTGAAAAGATAGGAGAACAAAGAAGAGGCAGCAACAGTGTCTACAGGCATAAATCACGTGAACAATGGTACATCATCAAATTTGATACTATTGAAAATGGTCGCAACAGCAGGAGGATTTGGAGAAAATAATACCAGTATTAGGGGGTTGATAGTCCAACATAATACTAACCCGAATAAGTAGCTGTATTGTAACCCCTATGAGGTTTGGAAATGGGGGCGAGGAGAATATGTGCTATGTTAAGGAGGAACTACATATAGGACCTAACATAGAGGGACTCTTACCTCCCAGACCCCTAGCTGTTCTTAGTACAGAAATTTTAGAATAGGGAAACCTCCTATCTGTAGAAGACTTCCTTTGCAATGACCACCTATATAAAGATCTACTCTTTATATGTAAATCATAGTAGTGAGATGTATTATTAAATTATGTACTGGCAGATATTGCCACCTTTTTTCTTAAAGAGTCTCTTGCATGTATTCTTGGGGATATGTTTATAGCAACCGCCCAACTTAGATACAAACTTGTTTACTACTAGGGATAGTGTAAATATTACTTAGAGTTACCTATAGGACTTACAACCCCTTATTGTGTATTGTTTTTTATAATAAAGGTGGACTCATTATTTGTGCTTTTTAGAACTTATAAGTAGATCCAGCAACAATCTGCATAGGCATGCAATAGTTTAAAATTGGCCAGATTATCTATTATCCACTCTAAGATGGCCGCGAGACATGCTCACTGTGGATAGGTAGATGCATGTCGGGAATAGGCTTCATCGCGCGCATTCTAGTACGGGGGCTTTAAAAATGGCAGCAGGGAACTATGAGTATTTAGCAGAATTACAGACGGGAAGACGCCGTACTTTCCCGTAATAAGGTGAGCCCTTTTATAAATGATGCTGTTAAAATAGGAATTAGTTAGCAGGGGGCATATAGTTTGTAAATTAAAGACAATACTTGCTTGGACTGATAGTTGTGCAACATAAAGGTTAGTGCCATGATAGAACGGTGCGGCTCTCTCAGTAATACCGGAAGAGAGCATTTTATCCTTCTAGTCGGCCTAAGTATAGATTTGAGAGTGATAATAGTAAGAGAACTCGGGGCTGGGGTTTTGTATGTATACTGGAAGAATCAGGACTTCTGTAACAGGTTAGCGGCACTGGGATGGCCAACTTTTGAGAAAAGATGAGGGCTGTTAATAAAACGTGAAGTTGCATTTAGATTCACTTACACGTAAATGCATCGGCACTCTAAGACTCCATGGCACTTGAATTTTTTTAAATATTCAAACCCAGAGCAAAGTTAGGTACCATACCCTAACAGGTAAAGGTAGAAGTTTATGAGAGGAGGCAGAGCTATGAGTCTGTTTTTTATTTGAATAAAGTGCCATAAGCGCCATAAGTGCAGCATTTCTTTTCACAGGGGACATAACACAAAATGTTGGTTCCCTTGTAGAAACAACGACCACCCGACCTGAAGGCCGGTGTCTGGCAGGCGCAACATTGATTGTATTTTAAATTGGGAAAAGTAACCTACAGCCTTAAGAATATATTTTTGCTATAAACAACTTTAGCATCTCATGATGGAAGGTAAGCGGCCTTACCCTTTTCTAGTAGGCTCACTCTTAAAAACTAGCTTGATAATATAGGAATTCCTTCTCATTGTCTTTTTTGCCATTTATAGATACGTCACTTGACCCACTGGGCACTATATGACAGTGCAGATACCGACTAAAGCTACATTATAGGTATCAGTACATTTTAAAAAAAACAATAATTTGGAGGATTTATGAGCTTAAAGATACGAACACTTAACAGTGGGAGGTAAGATTTCACACCCAGCACAAAATAGGAGGAGGTAGAACATGAGCAATACGAAATATAAACAGAGTTCCTTTTCTTTTCTTTTCTCCTAGATGTATCTTCGATACACTCTTATGCCAATCAAACAAGATGGCATTCTGAAAATTGAGGCCAGTAAAAAGCCCTATCAGAAGGATTGATATACTACACTTACCACGGTGAGTGTATTGTATGATTGAATAGTGATGGAATGTAAGTGTGGAATAATTGAGAGAGTGGGGGAAGAGTGAGTGTTTCATAGAAACACACTCCTTTAGTTTAAGTAAAGACCTGGGATCTTCCCACCCTTCTGTAAATGGAGATGTAGTGCTAACTGGTCCTAAATTTAGGAGTAGGAATTGTTCTGGGGTCATGGGGATAAAAAACAGGACATGATATGGAAAATGGGGTAAAAACGAAGAGGAAAGTGGTTAATTGTACAATTCAAGATATACACCCTGTCCCAATGTTTCCCTTTTCCATGTAGATATATAATTCGAATATTACTCTGATGAGGAGTAAATCCCTGATTGTGAGTCTTGAAAAAGGTGGTTGATAAATTGATCTACATACCACCAAAATGCGTTGACACCTACTTGTCCTAATCCAAAGACATGCATTTCTGGGAAAGGAATAGTAATCCTACCAGGTCTTCTGTTTTTTATATCTGACATTGGATTATTTCGTGCAACAGCTTTACGGTGCCTAAAGGGTTTACATTTGCATACATTTTTGTGTTTTGATTTATTGTTTTGATTTATTGTAACTTATTCGCCGGTTTTTAAAATATTTAGGGCACATTGTATTAGGCTGTTGTATTCATGCTATGTATGAATTTTATTGATTTATTATACATGTTTTATATTCTTAACTAAACTCACAGATTCATTCAGTGCTGTATTTTACTAAAATAATAAGAATGAAAAACAATTTTAAGCGTTACATCTCGATTTTGGGGTACATATTTGATATCACGTTTCTATAGTTATGTTATGTTATGTTATGGAATATTTGTATAGCGCCTATCACCGCCGGTCTCTAAGCGCTTAACAAGAAGAACATAACACACTGATGCCCAAAGAAACCTACAGCTGTATTACCGCCTAAACCATCATAAAAGCCTTTCTAAAAAGATGAGTTTTTAGTTTCTTTCTGAAGGGTAATAGCTGTGATTCTTCCTTCAAGGTGGGCGGAAGCTCATTCCACAGTTGTGGGAGAAGCACAAACAGGGCCCTGCCTCCTTTAGTCTTTAGTTTGAACCTAGGTTGAATCAGATTAAAGGTTGTTCCTGAACGCAAGGATCTTCCGGGAACATACCTCATCAAACGTTGTGCCTTATGGGCCATGCAGAGACACTTAAACTGGACTCTGAATTTCATTGGGAGCCAGTGTAGCTTCTGAAGCAGGGGGGTTGCGTGCGAGTTTCTAGGCAAAGAGTGGATCAGCCTGGCTGCATCGTTCTGAATGACCTGCAGCTTCCTCAACAGCTTCTGTGGCAGGCCAAGATATAGGGCATTGCCATAATCAAGTCTCGAAATGACTGTGGCGGATACGATCGATTGCAGGGTGGAGGCAGATAAGATGGGGACTAGCTTTCGAAGCTGCCTCAACACACTAATGCAAGATCCGACGACAGCAGAGACTTGCGAGCCCATCGAGAGATCCGCGTCGATCCTTAGCCCTAGGCTTTTTACTACAGCACCAGGAGACGGGGTGGTTCCCAACTCAGGGGGCCAGTACAAGTCGCTCCAGGGGTCCTCTTTGTTGCTTATCACCAGCACCTCTGTTTTATCAGCATTCACTTTCAGCAGATTGTTAGTCATCCAATTGACTGTGAAGCTGAGCAGATTCTTCACAGATTCCTGGGCCTCTTTGGTGTCATCCAGCCAAACTAGTAGCTGGGTATCGTCTGCGTAGTTAAAAATTTCGCACTTCATCCGCGTAAACTCCTCCACTAGTGGTTGTAGATAGATATTAAAAAGCAGGGGGGATAAAGCTGAGCCCTGGGGCACCCCCCAGGTCACCTCACTGATCCCAGACAGTTGATCTCCTAGTTGCACTCTCTGGGTTCAACCTGACAGGAAGGATTCTAGCCACTTCAGCACCTGGCCTGTGATACCAATTTCGCGACACGGTCCAGCAAGATGGTGTGGCTGACCGTATCAAAAGCCGCCGATAAGTCTTAGAGAATCAGGGCGCATGGCTGTTTGTTATCTGCCCTGACTCTCAGCTCATCGGTGACCGAGGCCATGACCAGTTCGGTACTATGCTGGGGCCGGAAACCAGCCTGCCTGGCATGGAGGAGATGGTGTTCTTCCAGATGGCCGGCTAGAGTACTGAGGACATGCTTTTCAAGGATCTTGCTTAGAAAAGGTAGCTGTGAAATGGGCCTATAGTTTTTTAAGGTTTTCGTGTCCGTTCCTGCTTTCTTTAAAAGTGGGGAGACCCTAGCTTCTTTCATCTGAGTTGGCAGATAACCTGTTTTCAATGAGTTATTAAGTAGGCTCAGTACCTGGGGTTGGATGCCTAGCATGGCCATTTTAAAAATTTTAGGGGGACACGGATCTAAATTTGAGCCTGATTTAGTTTGTCCGACCAGTTCCGCTAGGCGCCTGTCGTCGATGGAGGGGAAGCTGTTTAAAGTCATAGATGGTACTTGAGTGATCTGGCTAGCCGGCATGCTTATAGCTGGCCGTGCATTGATGTCAGCAATGATGTCCTGTACCTTCTGGAGAAAGAAGGTTTGGAAGGAGTCGCAGTCTGGTTGATCACACGCAGAGATTTTCCCTTCTCGTTGCGTGAGTTCCCTGAGTATCATAAAGGTCTCTCGCTGTATGTTGATCGCCTCCCTAATTCTATGTCAGGACCGGAGGCTTCAGATTATGCTATATTCTTCCTTCGCTTTATTACAATATTGCACACAGCAGCTCAGGAAACTAAATGTACAACCATGCTCAAAGGAACAAAGAGCATCAAAACCACTTGTAAGAACTAAAAAACTACAAGTCCCATGATATTAGTCCTGGTCATCCAACGTAGTCCTTCCACAATGTCCGCTACCAGGGTAGAAAGCCAGTCCTTCCTTCGACTTCCTCCTCTTTCTTCGCTGCTCACGCAGCCAGTTAAGTGCTCTTCCTGATTTTCTTATATATTTGGATTTCTGTGTGATATTTCATTGCGCGTTGCTTCAGCGCTTGTTGGGGGCTTGTCGCGGCGTCTTGCCTTTCAGAGCCCCGACCGCGGGAGCGTTTTTTCGCTCCTTTCGCGGTCTTTGCCCGTTTGTTGTTGCGGTGCGGTAGACGCCCGCCAGAGGGCGCCCACACGTCTCGCTGGCTCCTCGGCGCTCTCCTCACTCTGGGAGACGCGCGGAGGAGTCAGTCAGCGCCGGAGCCTTGCCCTCGCCACCCCTTCACGCCCGGTAGACCCGGGTCTGTATTTCTGACCCCATTTGATATCAAGACGCCCTGTTAAGGGTCTGTACAGCGGCTTGGACCGCGTTGAACGCCGGAAGGCGAGATATGCACTGCATTTGCCTGTGTGTGTGGTGAACGCGCTGTGGGGGTGGTTTAGACCCAGTCCAGAGAGAGGGTCTGCGCGTTGGGGGTCACAGTGCAGCCCCTATTGCCAGGTCCTTGGCCCATAACTGAATTGCAGCCCTAGGGACTACCCATATTCTGCCCACAGACACCCCGTGGGGTAGGCAGTTTGATCACCCTCCCTAGTTGGGTTTACATGGCTAGAATGGAGGAAGATAATTATTTTGAGGAATCTAACCCCTCTTTTCAGGATGATGAATTTTACCAAGCGGTTGACAGTTCCATCTGCCGCTGCGTGACTGAAATAGTGGGGCCCATGGAGGACCGCCTGTCAGCACGTATTGTTGAGGAGTGCCAGAAGTTAGCGTCTGCCCATTTACAGGGTTCGCCTGCCCTCCCGGGTCCCTCGGGTGAGGGCCCACCGGCCCCTAAGATGCCACGTAGGGAAGGTGCTCCGTTGGGGGCACAGGGGGTGGACAAGGATGCGTTCGAACGCCTTAGGGATGCCTTCCTGGCTAACGCGTCTTCTGCCTCCCCTGCGCCGCTCGTGGGCCCTGACCCTTCATTGGACGCGGGGACTGCTCCCCCGTCTCCGGTGCTGTCTTCCCCCGATACGGACGATGATGGCGAATCTGTGCGCTCGTGGCGCCCCTCGGGCTCGGCTGTGGTCTTACCGCGGGATGGTTCGGGCATGTTGGACCCGGATGAGTTAGTGCATCCGAGGTCTGCGGCTTGGACACCGGGTGAGACCGTGGCTAAGTTTGTAGCGGGTCGCCTGCGCAAGCCCTTGGAGAAAGAGGCTAGGGGTTGCCTGCGTGGGGAGTGTCCGAGGCCCTCTCTAGAGGGTAAGGTAGCCCTGACCCCAGAGTTAGATGCGAAAATGGCCACTTTTTTGGCCAAGTTTATGAAAGACCCGCGCAAAGGCATTGACCGCTCCTGGCGGTCATGCCAGGATAAGCTCCTTGATGCGGTCGGGCCCGCCACGAAGATTCTTGACATGGCGGAGGAGGCGAAAGCCAATGATACCGTCATTTCCCCTGAGGTTTTGTCTAACTGGGCCCAGAGGGTGATAATTTTCCTTGGAAACGCTAACTGCGCCCTTTCCACTGAACGTAGACGTTCCCTCCTCACCAAACTGGATCCCAAGTTGGGGGACTTGGCTTCGTCAGAAGCAGGTGTGGTAGCCCAGGGTGGTCTTTTTGGGGAGCCCTTCATCAGGGAATTAGGTAAATTTGTCTCTACCTTTACCTCGTTGGACAAGGCGCAGTCCACCATTAAACGCGTCTTTCACCAGCGTTTTTCTGGAGGGGCCGGTCGCGGAAGGGGCCGCGCGCCCGGCCGAGGGCAGAATGCCAATAACAGAGGTCAAGGCTCCGGCAGAGGACAGTACCAGACCTCTGCCTACTTCAACAATTTCTATCCCACAAGAGGACAGCGCTTTGGCGACAGAGGATTCCGCAAGAACCCTGGACCCAACAATACCAATGGTGAGTGTCCTTTCTTTGGACCAGGTTCCCATAGGGGGGAGGCTGGCAACCTTTTACGAGGAGTGGGCATCGCTCACTGCCGACGCATGGGTCTTACAAACCGTCCGTGGTTTTCACATAGAATTCTACGATCAACCTTTTCAAGAGGTTTTGCCTCGGCCGATTGTGTTTTCGGAACCCGACGCGCTTTTGATCGACGGGGAGGTTCAGGACTTGCTCCGCAAGGGAACCATCTGTCGATCAACGCGCCACCCCGCTGGTTTCATCAGCAATGTGTTCCTGGTGGACAAGACGGATGGCGGCAAACGCCCGGTGATCAACCTCAAGGAGTTCAATGGGTGGTTGGTCTACCGGCATTTCAAGATGGAGGGGATCCACCTCCTTCGGGACGTGCTTCTCCCTCTGGATTGGATGGTTCGGTTAGATCTCAAGGATGCCTACTTGGTCATTCCTATCCACCCTCCACACCGCCGTTTTCTGCAGTTCTGTTGGAAGGGCGCGGTGTTCGAATTCACCGCCCTTCCGTTCAGACTTTCCTCAGCTCCGTGGTGCTTCACGAAAGTGCTGCACCCGGTGGTGGAATACCTGCGAGGTCAGGGTATTCGGATGTTGGTGTATTTAGACGACCTTCTTTTGATGGGCCAGTGTACAGTGGTCCTGGCGGGTCAGCTTCGGCAAACCGTCTCCCTACTACAGCGGTTGGGGTTCGTGATCAACGGTCCCAAGTCTGCTTTGGTTCCCACTCAGAAACTTACCTTTCTAGGCTTCGTTATAGACTCAATCGGAGCTACGCTCAGTCTTCCCTCTAGGAAAACCGCCAAGATCAGACATTTGCTTCGACAGACGATCGCAAAGGATCGGACGTCGTTGCGTCACATTGCCAGGGTGGTGGGCCTCCTGTCGTCTTCCATCCAGGCGATCTTCCCGGGGCCGTTACACTACAGGGCGCTTCAACGCCTCAAGGCCCACCATCTGAGACGGGGTATGTCTTACGACCAGATGGTGCCCCTTACGGAGGAAGTGAAAGAGGAGATGTCTTGGTGGCTCACGCACATGGAGGCGTGGAATGGGCGTGCGATCTTCGGATCGGTCCCGGATTTGGTCATCGAATCCGACGCCAGCCGATCGGGCTGGGGCGCCCGATGCGGGGATTTCTCCACCGGCGGCGCCTGGTCTTCCGACGAACAACAGTTACATATCAACTGTTTGGAGCTCCTAGCGGGGTCCTTTGCGGTCCGTTGCTGGACCAAGGACTTGGCGACAGCTTGTGTCCTGCTGAAAATGGACAACGTCTCGGCGGTACGCTACGTGAACCATCTGGGAGGTCCGCGCTCTCGAGCGCTAGCGAATTTGGCAAAGACTTTTTGGGACTATTGTCTCTCCCGGCGCATTTCGGTGACGGCGGAATACTTGCCGGGCCGAGTCAATCAGGTGGCGGATTGGCATTCCCGACACCTGCGGGATTCCAGCCAGTGGATGTTATATCCCCGTGTGTTTCAGTGGCTCGCCGACCTGTGGGGTCCGTTTACGGTGGACCTGTTTGCGTCCCGCCTGGATCACCAACTACCACGGTTCTACAGTTGGAGACCGGACCCTCTAGCGGAGGCCACGGACGCCTTCCTGCAAGATTGGAGCCGGGACCGACCTTATGCCTTCCCCCCTTTTTCGATGGTGGTCCGGGCGGCAGCGCAGCTGCACCGCCAGGGGGCGGACTTGGTGTTGATCACGCCACTTTGGAGATCGCAAGTTTGGTTTCCGGTTCTTCTGGAACTTTCTTGGGATTTTCCAATCCTACTCCCCCAGTTTCCTCACCTCCTGCTGAATCCGAGTCAGGAGCCGCATCCTCTCATCACTCGGAGTGATAGAGCGCGCGAGGCCACCCGACCAATAGTTTTCGCCGTTTCCGGCTTCAGGGCCCATATACTTTCAAATCACCATATACATTGACCAGGTGACTTCACGAGCTCTACCAATTTGTGTGTGTTCCCTACTATTGTTTCTCAGTGCACCTGACTTACCATCCACCGATGCGGGTACCTAATGACCACAATGAATCAGGGAGCTAGCTGTAAAAGGAAAGGCAGCAAAATACAAACCCACCCAATAACATTCAAAAATACTGTTGAAATGACCACGGACAACAGGAAGTTTTAAAATGTTTATCTAGAGTTCATTTGCTTCATGCATAAGGTACATCAAGATAAGGCAATCAATAACCAAGATAATGTAAATGATGTAACTATAGAGAAATAACGACAGAGTAATCATTGAAATACTGATATAAAATGTAACGAGAAGATACTATGCTATTCAGTAATATTTAAGCATGGGCAGACTATGTATATATAACTACAGGAGGGCCTATAAAGAGTAACACGCTTCACTTAAGGTGAACGGGCCTTTGAACAATCTAGGCAATGAGGTTCTAGACCATATCAGAAAATGACAAACTGCAATGCAAAATATAATTTCTCGCAAGTGAGAAGACATAGGAACAAACTTATGGAAAAATGCAAATGACTTTCAATAGTTGCGGAAAGACATGGAAAAATAACATATGCAATGGTAAACTTTATTGAAGCAAAAGTTAGAAATTCAGAAGGTGCAAGATTTTAAGAGGTTCAGATCAATATTTACCTAGAATGGTGTGGAAACCAAACCCTGGCCACGGGTCAGTTAAGGACAGGAAACCCTCAAGGAAGGATACCCCTCAAAGGACAGCAGGTGCAGAATGGACACCCCGGACAGGACAGGATACCCTCGGATTAGGAATCAGGACAGGACCTCGGGACAGGACAGCAAACCCTCAGGACAAGACCGCTCAGGACAGGACCGGAACCCACAGTTCGGAAGCAACGCCTGCGCTCCACCCGCTCTGCAGCTATCGATCAAGACCCCGATTGGGTCAGCGAACTCCCAGCAAAGTGCTTCGCCAGCACTTTAAGGTTCAGTAGAACCTTAGTCTATGGTCAAATTCGGACAGAATGCTCCGCAGCGCTCTGTATCCTCAGTCACCTATTGAGTACGATGGGTCAGTGACAGGTCAGCTAAACCAGACAAGTCGGACGGTTCCCTAGGTGAACCCAGGGTAGATATACAGTTTGGGGACAGTGTACCACCCCCCAATGTTGCAAAGTGTCAGAATCCCTCAATTTCGATTGGTCCTAAGGTAGGATTTGGGTAACACACCAATCACAATGCAATGTTTCAAGCCTGTATTTGCATGTTTGGGCACCGCCTAGGAAGATTGGGGTTCCCATGAGAAGCTACACGGCAAGCAGTAGCACAATATTACATTGTAACATATAAGGAGCCACATTCGCTGTTCTCGCAGGGCAGAGGTGACTTTCTCAGGAGCATCTCGCCCATCGCTGCCAACTGGCTATGTTCCATCAGCCAAGGTCCACTGTGCTGCAGATAGTTGCGCAGGTGCAGAAGGGACCTCCAATATGGCTCTCCTCGCTCTCAGACCCCCATTCCCCGCGGTACATGAAAAGTAAGCGAAAACAAATTAATACATAATAATGTCATCATGAAAACACATCACACGGTTTGTACTTTCAACTTATCATCATAAAATATACTTATGCAGTTTAAATGTTAGGTACATGGATACAGGCACAAGAGCAGTGGCACGAGCAGTACCACATGATGAGCACAGCTATGAATTACGCATGCGCATAAATTTCCCTCCACTTCTGCAGACGCGTCAGGACACGTGAGTGTGGCTGACGCATGCGCAGTAACTAAAATACAAGCGGCGGCCATTTTTAAGTACACGGATTAAATGTATTAGTAATACGCATAGGCAAGCTTCGTAAACTTTGCCTAAACAAAAATAAACGTTAGTAGAACATACATTTGTTACCTTATTACACATAAACAAGGTTCTTGACTTCGGCAAGCCGCAAAATATGCGAAGCTTTGCTTCATCAATCCCCTCTTTGATGATATTTACTATCATCACAAAAATGGAACCAGATGCCAACTTTCTTTCACA
The DNA here is from genome assembly GCF_964261635.1 of Lissotriton helveticus. Lineage (NCBI taxonomy): Eukaryota > Metazoa > Chordata > Amphibia > Caudata > Salamandridae > Lissotriton > Lissotriton helveticus. The sequence goes on along the minus strand of NC_136063.1, from coordinate 1,178,674,026 downwards.
CTTTATATAGCTCTATCTCTTCCAGCAATCGTTCTAACTTTTCTCTCTCAGTTCTAGTAGGGTGAGAAGTCTTCACCTTTTTGTATATCTGATCATTCACTTCCTCCAATTCAATCTCATCCACACTCCGTTTCAACCCTCTTGCATTTACCTCGTGCTTCTTGGAACGCTTGCGGCATTTACAACAGATACAAATGAGAAATATGATAAGACCTATAATACCAATTGGCATCAGTATCTTGAACAATAAGCTTTTACCTACGCTAGCAAGCCAATGACCTACATTTGAGAGACCATCTACCAGTCTCTTCCAGGCACTATCAACCTCGAGTGGTTTGAGTTCCTTTGTCAAATTAGTAATGTTTTTCACATATCTTTTGATTTGTACACTTTTATCCGGAATATAAGTGCAACAATGTTGCGCCTTCAACATCCGGCAGACTCCGCCCTCTTTCGCTAATAAGGTGTCAAGAGCAAGTCGATTCTGCAAAACCATTGATCTGATCGCAACCATTTCGGTATTGACCAGCAGAAATCCATGAGCTGTTTCAGTAGACAGCACATCTACTATAGTAGACAATTTACAAATTCTGTGAGTGTTCAGAACCACTCCCACTCCAGGTATCAGTGCACTGAAAATACTACCCATAATTTCACCTATACTTTCTCTTTTACTACGCACTAAGCCATTAGTATTTTCATTGCTTCCAGCTTTTCCATTCACATGGTATATTTTCGGGAAGACAATGCCAAAATAGCAGCTTCCATACCAGTGATCCGGCAATTTGAAATAAGCCTTGTCCCCACAAATATAATAAATTCCAGGGAACACAGGCTCTGACCCATTTTTGAAACCCCAACCTCCAATTACCTTGTAATTATGTTCGCATTCACTGGAACCAATGAAAACATTATTATAATAGCTAGTCTTCTCGCGATGAAGACATAGCTTGCCTTTCTTTTCAAAATCCAGCAACAGAGCAGGTCCCGCCCCACCATTTGAGGTGCCTTCCATGTTCTCAGCCCACTTTGGCCTTTTCTGACTTTCGTCATTAGCCTTCTTTTGTATTTTAATTCTTCTTTTCTCTGCCATGTTCAGGAACATCTTTTCCTGTTCACGCAAAGAACAAGTCAAGTTATCTCTGTGTGCATCAGCTATGTCAATGTTACCTATAGTCAAGAAGTAGTCTCCCATATATCTTATGGTGTCGCTTTTGGTATGTACAGGATTCAAGTTCCCACGTATAGGAAGTTCAGAAAAGATCACGTCATTATTAGAGTAATAGTACTGTAACGGTCCTCTTTTGTAAAATAAACTAGCTAAAATGCTACAGGAGATTCCATATGTCAATGGCAAGTGATGGTATGTCACGCCTTCAGCCACAGAAGTAGGTAGCTTCATGCAGACATAGCAATCTTCAATTTCCATAGTCTCTACATAGTGTATTAATAAGTTTGCAAAAACATTTAAGTGTGTCCTGTTCTTAATTCCATGATAATGTAGTCCTCCCTCATCTGATGCTTCTAAGTCTTGTTTTGTTTGTCTCAGTGCTCTCTCATGTCTCGCTACACTCTGTGTTGTCAACTCCTCACTGTCAGTATTTACAATTTCAGTAGGGACAATGTTAGTATCTTTACTTACAGTAAAGGGTATAAAGATTGTTAGTCCTATCCAGATGACTATCAGTACTACTATAATACATATACACACCTTGCAGCACGTCTTGCAACGACTGCAACTAGGTCTACCATTCACAGTTGAATCAGACATTTCGGCTCAGAAGAAGTTTCTCGACCCCTCTTTGTGTCTTTACACAGCTAGCTTACTTTGTGCAAATTCACGGTGGTTCGTCTTCTTCTTCAGCAGAGTACTCAGGGACGGGCTCTCCGTCGCTTACGTCAGTTATATCAAGATCTTCAAGTTCTTCCAAAACGAGTGTCCATTCAGGAGACTTGTACTTTTTGTTTTGTCTTTTTATTCGTTCACTTCTTCTTTTGGAAGAGTTTTCTTCTTGCTCTGCTATCCGTGCACTTCTCCTTGCTTCTGCACGTTTTTCTTCCACCGTCTTTATCCTTAGCCTTAATCTCTTTACGAACCTAGGCTCAAGGTTGTTTCTTTTCTTAAGTCTCTTAGTTGGTACTTGAACTTCACCTTCTTCTCTTATCCTCTTGTTCTCTTTCGCTTGTGGCAATTCTGCTTCACTTTCTTCTTCTTCTTCCCCTATCTGGCTAGTTCCAGGGCTAGCATCTAGTTCTTCTGCCTGGTTACTAATCTGGCCTGGTTCAGGAATATTTTGTTTTTGCCTTTCGATTGTCTCTGTTTCTGTTTCTGTTTCTGTTTCCTGAACCCGTTCTTCTAACCCTACCTGATCCTGTTCAAGCACTTCGATCTCTTGATTTTCTTCTGCTCGAACTATCACTCTATGTCTAAGCTGTTCCTTATCCACATCAGGAGTTAGTGGAGGTGTATCGAACACCTGTTCTGTCCCTGTCTGACCTTCTCCTTCCTCAGTTTTGATGTGAATCTCAAGAGGCTGAGGTTCTTCGCCTGTGCCTTGCTTTTCCTGACTAGTCCACTCTCTACCTTCACAAAGTCGCTCTCTTGTTCGGATGGGATCTTCGGTCAGATCAATCATCGGTATCCATTCTTCTGGCCATATGCTTGGCAGCTCGTCATCAGCTACTCCTGGCTCAGCTTCCTGGACCTCTTCAGCAGGCTGGATTCTCGGCAGTTCGTAGTCAACTACTCCTGGGCCAACGTCTGCTGTTCCTGCAGCCTGACTGGTGCTGGGCTGTTCGTTGTCAGCTGCTTCTGGTCTGGCTCCTGCAGAGTCCTCTGCTGGATGCCCTTCTTCTTCAAGTTCTTTGTCTGGTAATACCTTCTGGGTGTGGCCAGCGTGGATCCACTGGGGAATACCTGCGACCTTCACTGCAGTGGTTGTTACCAGGATTACTTGGCGTTTCTTTCCCCACCTTGGTGCCAGACAGCTTGATCGAGTGTGCTTCTTTATTTTGACCCAGTCTCCTGGAACCAAACTGTGGAGAGGAGTCGTTGGATTGAGGATGCCGTCGTCTCCAATCTGGCGAGAGATAGAACGCACTTGGTCACCCAATCTTCTGCAGTATTCAAGCACCAAATCATCAGTAATACTCAACAGTTTGCTTCCTGGCACCCATGCTTGTCTCATCACTCTTCCCATAATGATTTCATGGGGACTTAGGCCTGTCTTGCGGTCAGGAACACTTCTCAGTCCCATCAGGACCAGGGGCAGGGCCTTCACCCAGGTCATGCCAGTTGCATCAGTCAGCTTTGCTAGTCTGTTTTTGATAGTTCCATTTACTTGTTCCACTATTCCAGAAGCCTCTGGGTGGTATGCACAATGAAGTTTCTGCCTTATTCCAAAGGCCTTACACAGTTCAGCCAGTATTTCATTCTGAAAATGTCCACCCTTATCTGATTCAATAATGAATGGCACCCCGAATCTAGGTATCAGTTCTTTTAGTAAACACTTCGCTACTGTCAGTGCGTCACTTTGGGGAGTAGGGTAAGCTTCTACCCATTTTGAAAATACGCAAACAATGACAAGGACATATCGCTTCCCTTCACAACGGGGCATGGTGATGAAATCAATCTGTATCCTTACAAAGGGACCCCCTGATCTCCCAATTTTGCTCAGTTCAACCATTGTCCTCTTGCCTGGGTTCATCTGTTGACATGACAGGCACCTCTGGCAGAGGGACTCTGCTACTTTCCTGAACTTCTTACTGTACCAAGTCTGTTGAAATACCAGAATCATGGCATCCCTACCAATGTGTGATCCTTCGTGTATTAATCTTGCCATTGTGCCAAGCAAGTGTCGGGGTAACACAGGCATACCAGTTGGGCCCAAAATGACACCATCCACACGTCTCGGTCTACACCCATCCTCCTTCCATTTCTCTCTTTCTTGCCAAGGGGCCGACTCCTGCCACTCTCTCACTTCATCCCAAGTAGGCACTTCCTCAAACACTTGAAGTTGGCAGCTGGCTCCGATCCCCCCTCGTTTAGGATTAACGATATAGTGATCTCTGGCGCACCATTGGGCCACTCGATCAGCATAATCGTTTCCCAGTGATACTTTGTCCATGCTCTTCTTATGAGCAACGCATTTTACCACTGCCAGTTCCTTGGGTAACTGGATGGCCTCTAAAAGGTCATGAACAACTTTTCCATTTCGAATGGGAGTACCTGAGGAAGTCAGGAATTCCCTCTGTAGCCACAATTGGCCAAAGTCATGCACAACTCCATAACAGTACTGACTGTCAGTATACACTGTTATGCGTAGGTTCTTCCCAATTTTGCAAGCTTTTATCATAGCAATCAATTCGGCTACTTGTGCAGACTTGATGTTATATAGGTAACCTGCTTCTTCAATTTTTGTTAAAGAGACTACTGCATAAGCAGCACTCAGGCCTCCTAGTTCATGTCTTAGACAGGAACCATCTACAAACAATTCTTTATCATGCTCAGGCAATGGCGTTTCTTTTATGTCTGGGCGTGGTTTGGTGCTGAACTCTGTCAGATCAATGCAGTCATGTTCATCATCATCCCCACCTTCTATTTCCAAGGGGTCGGGGAGTAAAGTGGCAGGGTTCAGAATACCGCACCTAACAATGCTTACATTTGCTGCACCCACAAGAATCCTCTCGTATTTAGTCAGCCGACTAGGGGTGAGATACTGCGTTTTAGTTCTAGTCAATAAAATTACCACTCCATGTGAAACATACACAGTCACAGGATGTCCCATGACAATAGACTCACTCTGTTCCAAACTTGCACAGGTAGCAGCTACTGCTTTCAGACAGCCTGGTAACCCAGCAGCTACTGGGTCCAAGGTGGCAGAGAAATAGGCCACAGGCCTTCTGGTCGTGCCATGTTCTTGAGTCAGGACTGACAATGCGCAATTATCGCGTGTGTCACAGAATAGGGCAAACTCTTTGGAATAATCTGGCATTCCCAACGCAGGGGCTGTACACAGACAGTTTTTCAGTCTGGTGAAGGCCATTAGGCTTTCATCGTCCCATTCTACAATATCTGGCATTCCTCTCGTAGTCATTTTTATCAAAGGCCTGGCTAAGACTGCAAATCCCAGAATCCATTGCCTGCAGTACCCTAGTACACCCAGGAACATTCTGACTTCTTTTTGAGTACGGGGCAACTGCATCTTTTGAATTATTCTCACTCTTTCTGATGTGACTTTTCTGACACCCTTTTCTATCTGGTGTCCTAGATATTTCACTGATTTGGCACAGAACTGTAGTTTGTCAGGGGCCACTTTATGACCTTTCTCACACAGATGATTTAGTAGGGCAATGGTGTCAACTACACAGTCCCTATGACTTTTAGACGCCAGTAGAAGGTCGTCTATGTACTGCACTAAGACAGAGTTCCCAGGTAAGATCAAAGTCTCTAGACATTTTTTCAAGATCTGATTAAAGATAGAGGGGCTCTCTGTATACCCCTGAGGGACCCGGTTCCAGCAATACACGTGACCTTCGAAGGCAAATGAGAAAAGAAATTTGCTGTCGGGGTGCAGGGGTATCGAAAAGAATGCATGACACAAATCAATCACAGTGAACCACTCAGCATCCCAAGGAATCTGGTACAATATCACTGCTGGGTTCGGGACAATAGGGCAGCAAGGAACTACAATTTTGTTTACCTTTCTCAGGTCTTGCACTACCCTATACTTGCCACTAGGCTTCTTGATACCCATAATCGGTGAGTTGCATGGGCTACTCATCACTTCCTGTATGATGTTTCCTTCTAATAATTTTTGTAATTCCAGAGTGACACCTGCTTTCACTTCAGCATTCATTCGGTAGGCCTTAGTGTTAGGATATACTGCATTGTCCTTGATGGCTATCTGTATGGGGTCCACATCTTTCATTAATCCCACATCTTTTCCAGTGAAATCCCACACCTCTGGCTTTACTGCTTCCTGGAGTTCTTGGGGCAAGTCCTGCAGGGTCAATCTTTTAATTTCTGAGTCAGGTCTGAGTAACAATAGTTTATAAATGCCATCTTCATCCGGGGTCTGAATTTCAACACCTTTTGGTGTGCAAAAGATGGTACAGTTCATTTTGCACAGCAAATCACGACCCAGTAGATTCACTGGACTGGTGTCACAGACGACAAACCTATGCATTTGTTTAAAATTTCCAATTGAAATCTCCATTGGTTCGGTAACAGGAGTACTAATCAATTGATTAGATACACCCACTACTTGGATATTTTCTCCCGAGAGGGGTAGGTTTGGAACGTCCACTGTTCTTACAGTAGAACGGGTAGCGCCAGTGTCCAACAGAAAGGTGACATCATTTCCGTCAACCTTTCCTTCAATGTATGGTCCAGACTGGTCTACCGGCAAGGAAGCGCCAAGTACGCACTCCTCGTCCTCCCCTCTCAGGCCCCGTCAGTACTGATCATTACAAAGGAAGGTATCATTCAGCAGATACTGCGAAGTTGCTGTATTTCTGTTCTCACCGCTTTCCCAAACTTCTATCTCCTCACCCTCTGCCTGTTTTCCCCTGTATACTTGCTTTGGCGCACGAGGCACCTGAACTGTTTTTACCTGTGGTTGCGTTTTTCTTGGTCTTTCTTTCTGCGTCTGTGGAGTTAAATCAGGTGTTTTGGGGTTATCATCTGTCAAATAGGGACACTCGTTTCGCCAGTGTCCAATTTCGCCGCACTGATGGCAGGGAAATTTCTTCATAGCCTCTTCCCTGCTAAATTTGGGCCGGGGCTTTCCTCCACCCCCTCCCCCAGGACTTTTGTTCTCAGCATTTTTAACCATGTTACTCAACTGTTTTTCCTGCTGTTCTGCGAGCTTTACTTGAGCCCACATCACCTTCTCCTTAAGGGCCTTTTTCTTTTCTGCCATCTCGTCCTCGCAGTATTTAGCGTACCGCAGGACCTCATCCATTTTTTTTGTATGCCAACAGATTTTATTATCTTTTATCCACTGACAAATTTCAGGTCTTAAACCATTTACAAACCTTTAAATAAAATGCGTCATGTCTTTCAAATCGATGTTATCAATACCACTGTATGTTTTGAATACCTGCAATAACCTCTCATAGAAGGAGTGCACTGTCTCGTCCCTTTCCTGTGTTGTTCTATCTATTTTTGTCCAATCAGTTTCCTTTGCGGGCACCTTTTCCTTCAAATGCTGAATTACCTGCTCATATTTTCGCATGACATCCTTTGATGGCTCCCCTGTTTCCTTATTTCTTGGGTACTCTTCACTAGGCCAGTCTATGGCTATTTTACACTGGGTCCATAAATCTACCGGAACCACAATGTCGAAAAACCCATCCAGGTCTTTCCACAGACACTTCTGTACCTTCACGAACCTTTCCACCTGCCTGTACCAGTCTACTGGTTTTTCTCGTAATTTTGGAAAATCGTTCGTAAAGGACACAATATCCTGTCTGGACCAGGGGACATGCACATATTTCCCTCCAGGTACTTCGCGCATGGGGCATAACTGCTCAGGTTTTTCTACCTCCCTTAAAGCAAACTCAGGAGTCACTTGTCGGGAGCGAGCCTCTTCCCTCTTTTTCGCCCACCTGCTTCTCCATCTTTCCACGTCTCCCCATTTTTGCAGTACCCCCAATAATTCTTTAATCTGCAACTTTTTTCCTGCCACATTCAGGTGCTCTATATCTTTGTCTGAGAAGTCTGCTCTGTACGGTTTCTGCAAGGGCTTGGATTTTGAGATATCTACCCCCATACTAGCTGCGGTGTCTGTCAGTTTTTCGTGGAGCACTCTGGTGTTCCTTGTAAAACTTTTACACATAAATGACAATTCTTCTTCAGAGTAGGTATTCAATCGATCCAACCCCACATTTCCTGCCATTAATTCTTCTATTTCCACCCTCAGCTTGTAGAGGTCTAAAGGTTTCGTTTGCGGAGTCTGTTTCTCTAATTCGCGACTCCAACTTTCAATTTCATCCGGAGTTACCAGAGAGACACTCCTAGTACCTGTTGCTGACTCTAATTTAATTTCTTTCGCATTAAAAGGGTTATGCCTCTGCTGCATTCCCTTCCCGGTCTGTTTGTTTGGCAAGTTTAAAAACGCAACTTCAGACTCGCACTCACTGGACTGATCGTCTATGATTATCGGTTCCTGTCTCGGGGGTGCCATGACTGGGGTCATGACTAGAGTAATCGGATTTCCCTGACCATTTCCGTATAACGGAACCACTGGTCCAATAGTTACTGGAATAGTCAATGCCTCAGGACTGGTATTTAACTGGGAGATTTTCTGAATTATTTCTGTCCTTTGTCTAGCTAGAGCCTCTTGCTCCTTTTCCACTAGTATCCTTCTTAAAGTCGTATCATGTAATATCTGTGGGGTCAATGGAGGAGTAAAGCTCGGGCCGTAGGATGCGTTTCACTTGGTCCCCCACCATAATTTGGTTTCGGGAATAAAGTTCCAGTGTTAAAGGACCTGCGCTCTTCCTCATATGGAGGTTGAACAAAAGGCAGTCCTGAATTTGATGGTTTCTCTTCGTTTTCATACAGGGGTCTGGGAAAGAAAACTTTCGTACGTGAATATTTTTCTTCCTGGCTTGCGGGCACTTTGGGATATATATCCCTTGTTTCCGCCGGTTCGGGTTTCTCAAAATAGGGCAATACTTGACCACCCCCTCCCAGTCCTAGGGATCTGTCTTCTTCCTTGAGGAAATGGCGTCGGGGAGCATCTCCTACACTGGAAGGTCGGGTTCCCTCATTATAAGGTGGCGGACTTCTGGTACAGATGTCATCTATCAATTCATCATCTGACTCCCCAGGGGCCCCCCAATGTTTACACTTATCGGTACTTTTCTCACCCGCTGCAGGGTTATGACATGCCGGCATCATGGGAAACAGACCCTCAACAATCATGCTCTGCCTCCACTGTTTCATCCTTTTATCCCTGGACTCCTGTTTCAGCCTGGGGTACCACTTGGTCAAACCCTTGTCCATTCGGGGTCTTTCCCTTTCAAAAGCCTCAATCTCCCATTCCTCTAATGCCTCATACTGCGTTAGTCTCGGTCTGGGATGCAGTTCATTCATCCGAGTTCTTAAATTAAATAAGATCCTACCATTGAAAGTACCATCTAACGGAAAAGCCAATACTCCGTCATCTTTTGTGTACTTCACCCAATTCTCCAACCACACACAGGTATTGTACCCTCGGTCAAACATCATGAATGAGGCAGGAGTATTAGGTGGTGGGACAAGAACACCTTCTCTAGATTTAATCGGTTTGTCCGTTTTGAAATAATTTTTCACCTTACTTACAAGGGACAATTTTCTCTTTGTTCCGTACATAATATCGTATCTATTAGTCTTCCACTGATCCCTTTCAAACCCTAGGTGCCTTGGATCAGGTCGAGTTCCTGTAGTCTGCGAGTGCCACATACGACTTCTACGCTAAACTTTGTTTACAAACTACCTCCAATCAGAACGTGCTTCAGAAATCTGTGCAACCAATGGGTGCGCGACTCTAAATAAGCTCCGCCAATGGGTGCGCGGCCCCTTCGTGAGACAGTTCCCACGCTCTGGCGCTCACCCCTCCTTTACAATTCCAGCTCCGCTACCCGCCCGCTGCTTCTACCAATCCCAGCGCGGCACAGAGTGACGTCAGAGGCGCTTCGCGACTGACTCCCTCCCTTCACAAGGTAACGGAAACTTTCTTTCTTTTAAAGTGCTTAGTGCTTGGTTATTTTACAACAAATACACATTCGCCACATTGCTCAAGTGTCTAGACAGAGAAAGAATTATTTTACTGCAAGTAAACTACTTCCATTTACTTTTCACGCGCTGCGGGCAGATCTCTTCCGCCTACCCTTCACTCTAGCATCGGTGAACCTGTTATTCCCCTAAACTCATCCACTTCTTTCCGGGATATGTTCCGAGTCTAAAGTTTCCCAGCGGACCCCTTTGCTGTCACCCAAGCTCCGAGGAACCTGCTACTCTTCCGATGTGACCCTTACTAGGTTACGCCACTATGGGAATTTTGCCAATGAACCCCGTTACTGACATTTATTCACACATGTATTCAGAAAACCCTAGTTAGTGCTTCCCGGTTATCTTAACCTGCACCTAACTTTTCCTCGAGCCTGTGACCTCAGGACAATGGATTCTATTCACCACTTGCCCTTTCAATTCCCCGGGGAGTTCGGACAACACAAAACTAAACGGTTGACAAATGCATGGATTAATACATATAACAATATAAGAACAAGAATAATAACAATACAGCAATTCATGAATTCCAAAACAGCGTATTCACAAGAGAATGATCAGGTCTCTTAGAACAGCCGCTCTTCTAGCAGCATTAATGTACTAGCAGCTTCCGACTCAACTAGTCTAACTAATCCTGCCTAACCTTTAGCTAATCCCTAACCATACCTCTGCTACCAGTAAAACTGATAGAGCGCGCGAGGCCACCCGACCAATAGTTTTCGCCGTTTCCGGCTTCAGGGCCCATATACTTTCAAATCACCATATACATTGACCTGGTGACTTCACGAGCTCTACCAATTTGTGTGTGTTCCCTACTATTGTTTCTCAGTGCACCCGACTTACCATCCACCGATGCGGGTACCTAATGACCACAATGAATCAGGGAGCTAGCTGTAAAAGGAAAGGCAGCAAAATACAAACCCACCCAATAACATTCAAAAATACTGTTGAAATGACCACGGACAACAGGAAGTTTTAAAATGTTTATCTAGAGTTCATTTGCTTCATGCATAAGGTACATCAAGATAAGGCAATCAATAACCAAGATAATGTAAATGATGTAACTATAGAGAAATAACGACAGAGTAATCATTGAAATACTGATATAAAATGTAACGAGAAGATACTATGCTATTCAGTAATATTTAAGCATGGGCAGACTATGTATATATAACTACAGGAGGGCCTATAAAGAGTAACACGCTTCACTTAAGGTGAACGGGCCTTTGAACAATCTAGGCAATGAGGTTCTAGACCATATCAGAAAATGACAAACTGCAATGCAAAATATAATTTCTAGCAAGTGAGAAGACATAGGAACAAACTTATGGAAAAATGCAAATGACTGTCAATAGTTGCGGAAAGACATGGAAAAATAACATATGCAATGGTAAACTTTATTGAAGCAAAAGTTAGAAATTCAGAAGGTGCAAGATTTTAAGAGGTTCAGATCAATATTTACCTAGAATGGTGTGGAAACCAAACCCTGGCCACGGGTCAGTTAAGGACAGGAAACCCTCAAGGAAGGATACCCCTCAAAGGACAGCAGGTGCAGAATGGACACCCGGGACAGGACAGGATACCCTCGGATTAGGAATCAGGACAGGACCTCGGGACAGGACAGCAAACCCTCAGGACAAGACCGCTCAGGACAGGACCGGAACCCACAGTTCGGAAGCAACGCCTGCGCTCCAACCGCTCTGCAGCTATCGATCAAGACCCCGATTGGGTCAGCGAACTCCCAGCAAAGTGCTTCGCCAGCACTTTAAGGTTCAGTAGAACCTTAGTCTATGGTCAAATTCAGACAGAATGCTCCGCAGCGCTCTGTATCCTCAGTCACCTATTGAGTACGATGGGTCAGTGACAGGTCAGCTAAACCAGACAAGTCGGACGGTTCCCTAGGTGAACCCAGGGTAGATATACAGTTTGGGGACAGTGTACCACCCCCCAATGTTGCAAAGTGTCAGAATCCCTCAATTTCCATTCGTCCTAAGGTAGGATTTGGGTAACACACCAATCACAATGCAATGTTTCAAGCCTGTATTTGCATGTTTGGGCACCGCCTAGGAAGATTGGGGTTCCCATGAGAAGCTACACGGCAAGCAGTAGCACAATATTACATTGTAACATATAAGGAGCCACATTCGCTGTTTTCGCAGGGCAGAGGTGACTTTCTCAGGAGCATCTCGCCCATCGCTGCCAACTGGCTATGTTCCATCAGCCAAGGTCCACTGTGCTGCAGATAGTTGCGCAGGCGCAGAAGGGACCTCCAATATGGCTCTCCTCGCTCTCAGACCCCCATTCCCCGCGGTACATGAAAAGTAAGCGAAAACAAATTAATACATAATAATGTCATCATGAAAACACATCACACGGTTTGTACTTTCAACTTATCATCATAAAATATACTTATGCAGTTTAAATGTTAGCTACATGGATACAGGCACAAGAGCAGTGGCACGAGCAGTACCACATGATGAGCACAGCTATGAATTACGCATGCGCATAAATTTCCCTCCACTTCTGCAGACGCGTCAGGACACGTGAGTGTGGCTGACGCATGCGCAGTAACTAAAATACAAGCGGCGGCCATTTTTAAGTACACGGATTAAATGTATTAGTAATACGCATAGGCAAGCTTCGTAAACTTTGCCTAAACAAAAATAAACGTTAGTAGAACATACATTTGTTACCTTATTACACATAAACGAGGTTCTTGACTTCGGCAAGCCGCAAAATATGCGAAGCTTTGCTTCATCAGGAGTTCGCTCCGCCTCATGGCGTGGAGGCTTTCCGGGGCCGTTGGTCGCTCCCAGGCCTTTCGGGATCGGCTCAGGGCCTCCTGTCAAAAGCCTGGGCTGATAGCACGACAAAGCGATACAAATCCGCTTGGCTTCGGTGGATGCGTTGGTGTCTTCGAAGGGACCTGGATCCCCTGGTCGCGGGCCTTGTTCCCATTTTAAATTTCTTAGCTGAATTGGCGACGAAAGGTCTGGCATATAGGACGATCAACGCTATGCGTTCTGCGATTTCTGCGGGTCACCAACCGGTGGAGAATTCCCCGGTGGGGCAGCACCCCTTTGTTTGTAGACTCTTGCGAGGTATTCGCCTGACGTTGCCTCCGGAACCCAGGTATTCGGTTCTTTGGGATGTCAACGTGGTCTTGAATTTGTTTTTGTCCTGGCCGGCTAATCGTTACTTGTCATTGAAAGAGATTTCGGCGAAATTAGCCATGCTTCTATGCCTGGTATCTTGCAGGCGAGTTTCAGATGTACGCGCATTGGATGTTTCTGCGCGTGTTTTTTCTCCGGATGGAGTTACCTTCACGGTGGGGCGTCGCACGAAGTCCGCAACTCGATCTATTTCGTACCCGGCTTTTGTGGACACCCCGAAGTTATGTGTTGTGCATTGCTTGAAAGCTTATGAGGACATTACCTTAGACATTCGCCCGGCGGGCGAGCGACAGTTACTAATTGCCTTGCGTAAACCACACAAAGCAGTCTCCTCCCCCACTATTGCAAGGTGGGTGCGTTGGGTCATGCAAGAGGCAGGCATTGATCCGAAACTTTTTGGGGCTCACTCGGCCAGGGGGGCCATGGCCTCGAAGGCTTTTTCAGTGGGAGCTCGTTTGGAGGATCTCATGCGAGCAGTGGATTGGTCCTCGGATTCCACGTTTAAGAGGTTCTATTTCAAACCAGTAGTGGACCTAGCCCGGTTGGTGGTGAGTAAGCTTTGAACTAGCATAATCTGAAGCCTCCGGTCCTGACATAGAATCGAAATTTGCCTAGCTTATGTAACGGTAAGTTTCAATTCTATTAAGGACACGGAGGCGAGGATTATCCCACCCAGCTAACCCTCCATAGTCGGGACCCACCCGTATGGCAGTAAGTAAAGCGTTTTCGAACTGTTCTACATTGTAGTTCTGTTGTGCCAGTCTTACGATGCTCCTCTGTTCGCATGTTTGTGGCAACTGGTTTACGCTGTTGTTTTTCTGCTAGGAAACGATGGCGTCAAACAGGACCAGTGAGTGAGGGGTGTGATCTGCGCGAAGAAAGAGGAGGAAGTCGAAGGAAGGACTGGCTTTCTACCCTGGTAGCGGACATAGTGGAAGGACTACGTTGGATGACCAGGACTAATATCATGGGACTTGTAGTTTTTTAGTTCTTACAAGTGGTTTTGATGCTCTTTGTTCCTTTGAGCATGGTTGTACATTTAGTTTCCTGAGCTGCTGTGTGCAATATTGTAATAAAGCGAAGGAAGAATATAGCATAATCCTCGCCTCCGTGTCCTTAATAGAATTGAAACTTACCGTTACATAAGCTAGGCAAATTTCGATTCTTCCCTCATAGAAAGCGGCCTTTCTTTCCAGGATGTCTGCCTTATATTTAGAAAGCAGGGTTTTAAAGATTTCAGCCTCTGTTTGGCAGTAGTGGAGTCTCCACCTCCTCTCTGCCTTACGAAGAGCTTGCTTCTTCTGTTTCAAGGAGGCGTCAAACTATGGGGCTCCTTTCCCTCTAGTTCTAATACTCTCCAGCTGCTCAGGGACAAGATTATCCAGGGCGGCGAGCATCCAGGTCTTTAACAGTCTGGAGTCATGATCCAAGTCTGTACCACTCATTATAGGGGGGGTGGCGGAGAGCAGGGTCGTAATTAGGAGGTCAGCTTCCACCTTGTTCCAAGGTCGAATTTTTCTCCGAGATTTATTAGGGGCAGCTCGCACCGGGTTTCCTGGGACCCAGCACTTTATCATAAAATGGTCCGACCAAATACAAGGACCAACCTCCGTAATGACTGTGTTGGGCAGGGAGGATCAGACAAGGTCCAGTGTATGGCCTTTCACATGAGTCGGACCCACCACTAACTGTTGCAGGTTGAGCACCGAGAGGTTAGCTTCGAACTCAGTCTTCGTGGGGTCTCTGGGTACTTTGTCCCAGTGGTAGTTAAAATCACCTACCACCAGAAGGGACTTATATCTAGAAGCCAGATCCATCAGAAGTTCAAAGAGGATCTCATTAAAGTCTGGTGAACTTTGCGGCAGGCGATAAACTACCAAAATGACAATACATGAGGATTTAAACGAAACTTTGATCCCTAACAACTCTGCACAGGCACAGTTGTGAGCTAAAATCTCTTTTACTACCAGACATTTTTTAAACAAAAAGGCTACACCCCCCCCCTTTACAATCATTTGGACGATTGTACCAGATCGCATCATAGTCTGGAGGTAGGGCGGCCAGGATATCAGGCGTGGAAGCAGAGCCAAGCCAAGTCTCTGAAAGGGCGAGAATATCAATATCTCCATCAAGCAGTAGGGAGAAGACTTCTAAATAGTGCTTTTGTAGAGAGCGCGTATTAAGTATCGCTAATCTTAGGCCGTGTGACAGTCGGCCAGTAGATGTAGAGTGACACCTAAGGCCTGTACCTGTGGTCTGTACCAGGTCATCAGCTTGCAATTTAGCCAAGGTGACTTCATCTAAGCAGGTAGAGTCAGTTTTTAATGCCCATAAGGCATCAGGCGAATATGTCCGGATTTGACCAGCGTTTGTGGCCCCTGGGCCGGTCCTGGCCCAGACGGGCACAGACAGGCTTTCCTCTGGCGCTCCTCCGGCGCGATGCTGCGCGCGATCGCTGCGCGCCTGCATACTAGCAGATATTTATGGTCAGTGGCACAAAGGCACTCTCAAAGACTAGCCCGCTAACCACCGCAACGTGGTGTCCGCGTTTGTAACACACACCCAAGATGGCGGACGGGCGTGGGGCGGCGAGGGATTCACCTAAATGGTGAAATGTGTTTGAAATTCCTTTTAAAGTGCAAGCAATGCGATAAGTAGGGAGCGTGGGGGCACTAAGTAATATTCAGGCTGGAAAATCTGTCTCTAAAGCAAATTTCAATCGTGAACAGATTATTGCTATTACACCAGTTTAAAAAAGGAGCTAGCCTTCAACAGCATAAAAACGATACAAATTCTTAGATTCTTGGGTTGCAGCAGCGGTAAGTGTGGCTAAAGTATAAGAAGTGTGCATATTAGTGAGCATGGTATGTCAGTGAGTATAAGCAGATCCCACCACAGCTAGCACTTCTTTAGTGCCCCAAGTACTGTTACCATCCTTGGGCACAATAACTTTCTACCGACCCAAATGCAAATATGTTTAATGATCACGGACGCCCAGTCTCAAAGTAACTCTTATATGCGCTGAATAATTTCAGTAAATAAAATGTCCATGGAGCGTTTAAAAAAAAATACACTGTGGATTTAGAAATGGCAGTTGGGTCGGTGAGTTAAATGATCACTGCTGACCAATGCAGTGATCCAAAGGGCAGATTACGAATCCTGGTACAGCCAACTACATCTTTCATCTTTCCAAATGCGTAAAATTAAGAGCTTCGAAATTGAATAATTGCGGTACGACGCATGGTCACACTGCACCATCACACAGTGTGTTTTTTTTAATGTATAGTTTTACATTAGTGACATTAGGTCCAATACACCGTCTGTAGTACCGTTGTGCAAAGCTGGGGATAAAGTGGCATTATCTGATTGAAAGTGAAGTGAAGTTTCATCTGTGAGTTCATTATCATGGAGCATTTCTTTATAACCTAAGGGGTAGATTTGACAGTCTTATTAGAAGTGCATGCTCGCTCATTCTGTAATCTGTCCCATAAAGTTAATCATCGAGTGATTACGTTCTTACTTTGCATAATCGTATTCCTTTGGATTGGCTTTGTCATGTCTTATCAGTGCAGACCCGAGTGAGATTGAAACCTGTGGTAATGAATACCGCAGCTGAGGAGTTTTGTCCTTGCGTGCAAGTTATACATATTTTCTTTGCAGAGAAAAAATACGCTGTTTGTCTTAAGCAACTGTTATCGAAAGTGATCTCATACAGAATGATGACACGCGATAAATGATTTACTTAATGCTATATTTTCTAATTGCAATTTAAATGCCTACACATCGCCTTAATTAACTGCAAACATTGCCTGTCACGTTCATTTTAGAGAGAATGTTGAACTCACAGTGGGCCTAATTAGGAAAGGAGCACAAGGCGCAAACTATTCAGAGAGAGTGTTTTCAAAAGGCACGGACATCTGAGATGGTGAGTGGGTGGGAGAAGAAGTGCAATCTCGATCCCATCTGAGATAATGTAGGACTGCATCATACTTAATCATAGCCAGCACTTAAATATATTCTGTTGTAATCAGTAGTGGTCCATCCCCTGGCAAAGTGGGGCTGGTGACCGGCCAGAGAAGAGAGGAGGGAGGTGGAGAGGGGGGCCAGGTTTGGGGGCAAAAGAAATACAAAATAAATACAAAAAAAAGTACCTTAACGCCAACGCCGTCTCCATGCATTGCACTCTTCCTGCCTTTGGAACTGGACACAGTCTCAGCCTGCCCTGCAGCCAATCCTGAAGCTGCTCTCACATGAGAGCATCTTCAAGATTGGTCTGAGCGCCGGCAACTTGTTCTCCCAGGCAGACTGGTAGACTGTGCCTGCTCTCTCAGCCCCAGCAATGCAGCTGGGGCTGGGGAGAGCTTCACTGTGGATGAGGATTATGCCGGCCTGAGACTGCTGGCCAAACACCTCATGCACAGTGAAGGCAGTGCCCACCACTCACCCACTAGCAGTGTCATTCCTGGATCCGCCCCCAAGACTTGTCAGAGTCCTAGGGGTGGGCCCAGGGGATTAAAATTAAACAATAATAAAACAGGTTAAAAACCTGTTTTATTATTGTTTTATTTGCTGATTGTGACAGGGGGGCAGCGCTCCTCCGCTCTAATGGAGCGGACGCCACTAGTTGTAATTAATGTACTAAAAGAAGTGAAGTATTGCATACTGAAAGTACTTCATTTGAAATATATGTGTTTAGAATGGGATTAATAAAGTCATGTGACAATTTACATATTAACATGACCCCAGGAATTGAACATGAAATGAATTACTGTGAGATATATAAATAGAATATGTGCAACTAGTAAGTGACAGGTTCATATGAATAACCCTAGTTAATCATGTGAATGAATAACTATACTGATATTTTGTAATTGTTGGATTATATTTATGATCATGAGAGGCTGCATGTATTTTATAGAATTGGGCACATATTTGTAATGCAGCACATTAGTCAAAGTCAACAGTTAAATTGCTGCCTAATATATGTGTGAGCTTAACTTCATGTGTTATTTCTTCTTAGCCTAGCGTTCTCTATTTCAGTGCAAGCTCGAATTGTAATCTCATGTTCATCTATGTTCAACCATCGCTGTGGAATATTTTGGCTCATTTTGTTTCTATTGCAGATGTGGAGAAGCTTCATTATTTATAATAAAGGAGTTTTAAATTAGTGGATAGCAAGAGAGAGGAGTTGGCTGAGGAAATCGTGGCAATGAGCGAGGAGAGGAGTTCTCATGGGCGAGGAGAGGAAGGATCATGGACAAGAACATGATAGTGCATTATCTATGTGGGAAAGGTGCTGAAAGTATCCCATTGTGCCAGAGCTATGGAAATTTCCCAGACGTCACATGGGAGTGTCAATCCAAATGCAGTTGATATTATGTGCTGTGTTTAGCAAGGGAGAGAGCCCATATCAGGGTTTTTCAGAGAGTAGACCTATGTTTCTGCTTGCATGGCTTTAAGCTTTGTCAGAGATTTTTTTTATTGAAGACTCTGACAGCTGACACCTTTCTTTCTCTCCATCCTGATTGTGTCCTTAACCAAATGATTTCTTATTTTTCCTTTATTAAGGTATTGTAGGGAGAGTTAGTTTACTCATGCTCAGTAAGGAGAGTCATCTCTTGCAATTTAACCTTCATTTATTTTTCCTGATCATTTGCGTGACCATCTTAGAGTTTGTTGTTTGCTTTGTACTATATAGTGTACATCTCTTAAAGAGTTTCCGACTTACTCTGATCTTCTTGTATTTTTATGCAACTATGCTGAGATTGATGAGCATTGATTTCTTTCCAAACTTATAAACAAAACCTACTAAACTCAATCAATCAAAAGTCTTTATTTCGACGATAAATCATAAGAGACAACAATAGTAATACAAAATTTCAGCAAGGTAAAAATAAAATCAATATAATCAAGGATATATAGTCATTAATTGCAAACTCCAATATAGGTAAAAACATCCCAGGGCTTTGTAGCAAAACAACTATCCGTCCCGCAATTTAAAAATATAATTTAAGTTCAATTGGGTATAAGGTATTATACATTCAAGCTTCCATTATACACATTAGACTAAAGTTAAGATCATTTTTATTTTAAAAAAGAACTACAAATAGAATATATATACAGTGGGAGGCTAAAATAATCATCTTGGACATGTTTTGGTTAAACGGATTCAACATGTCAAATGTAAAAACTTAGCCACTGCGATAACCACAGACTGGGTAGCATCAGTTTTAAGAATTCTTAGTGCCTCACAGCCAGTTTGGAGACTAAGCTGTAGGCAGATGGGTTTCAACCATATCCGTCTAGGAACTTTATACTCAGGGCAGATGAATACAATGTGCCCAGTGGTCTCCTTTTGAGTGGGGCAGAAAGGACAGGTGGGAACAAGTCCTTCTCCTCATTTAGAAGCAAAGGAATTTGTTGGTAAGGTTCCCACCCTAAATTGGTGGTATCTCTTTCTAGCCTCCGGGACAGTAATGTAGTCCCAGTAACCCTCATGCACAGGTGAGTGTTTAAGTTCCAAAAAATCCGCCGTCAATGACGGACCGATGGTAGAACCAAATCTCTTCAATGTTACCAGGCTCCAATAAAGATCTCTTAAGGTTTTCCTGGGGGGGGAAAGATATTTGCTGTAGGGTCCTTCAATAAGCTAGCCAAGCCCATGGCAGAATAGATAGACTTTACCTCGCACAGCCATTGAATTTTGTGAGCCTTATCGGCATTTCTAACGTCTAGGAAGGCCCTTGCGTACTGGGAGAGTTCTGGGGTAACCCACAATCTCCTCCAGTATGCCACTGGTCTGTAGTGGGCCTTATTCTCCAGGTGCTGGGTGCCTAAATCATAAAAAAGGGGAATCAGCGGGGTCGATAGTGGAAGGCCCGTGACCCCATGTAAGAACTTGTTTTGGGACCTAGTCAAGTGAGCTAAATTGCTGAATCCCCACAATTCCGCCCCATATAAAACTGCTGTGGCTATTTTAGTGTCATAGATTTTCAATGTGGGCATTATTGGCCTTGTGTGGGAAAGGAATAATTCCTTAATTAGAGCTCCTGTTAGCTGAGCATGCTTAGTAACCAACTGTGTAACGTGTGGTTTCCAATCTAATTTGGATGCGAGGGTAATGCGCAGGTACGAAAAAACCTGAGTCTGTTCTAGTCTGACCCCATTCAATGCCACATTGCCTCTAACATGGTTGGACTTGTGAAGTACCATAAACTTGGTCTTGCTAGCATTTACTACAAGTCCATGATCCTTGCAGAAGACCTCAAACACATCGATGGCTCGTTGAAGGCCCTGCTTGTTTTGGAAATTAAAAGTCATCTGCAAACATCAACAGGGGGATCAGCTTACCATCCAACTTTGGAGCATTGGTCGGTCGGTGCATAAAATAGCTGATCACCCTGTTGATGTATAAAGAAAAAAGGGTTGGGGCTAGTACGCACCCTTGACATACTCCCCTCTCTATAGGAAATTTATCTGTGACATTACCCTGTTGGTTCCATCTGATTTGAGCAAAGTTGTCCTCATGTAATTTCTTAAGAAAGGAAAAGATGGTGGGTGGCATGCCCTGGTCTGCAAAAACTGCCCACATTTTTTCTCGAGGCACCAGGTCAAACGCTGATTTGAGGTCGATGAACGCCGCGAATAGCTTACCCCCCCCCAAGGCCTACCACCCGCCAGTCAATTAAAAGGAATCTAAAAACTTGGTCTATAGTACTTGTGTGACTGCGGAATCCTGCCTGGAGAGGTGACAGTACTTCTTCCTCCTCAATCCAAGCTAGGATTCTCTGCAGAACAAGCCTTGCAACAACCTTCTGAATACAATCTAACAAGCTAATAGGCCTGTAATTTCCTGGATCAGAGCGTTCCCCCTTTTTGTGGATCGGTATGATCACCGCACCTTTCCAGGTAAGTGGTATGGGCGCGCCATTGGCGATACCATTTGCTAGGTTTTGGATATACGGTTCCCAGAGCTCTTTATCGTGCATAAAAAGGTCAGCTGGAATAGAATCCAGACCAGGTGCTCTGCCCTTAGGGATGGAATTCAGTACCTTTCTCACCTCTATTCTCTCGAAGTGTAAGGGCACTATGTCCAAGTTAGAAAACACAGGACCCTCAGTTACATCCGTGGTCATTTCTTGAGATGCAAACTGAGCGGCATAATGGGAGACCCAGAGATCAGGCGAAACATAGTTAATTGGTTCGCCCCTCTGAATCCCCCTACCCCACTTGACCATATCCCAAAAGGTACACATTGAGCGTTCCCTGCTTGCGGAATACAGCTCCCTTGAATACTCCTCATCCCAAGCACGTTTGGCATTATATTGTGCTTTTTTATAAAGTGCACGCGCACTTTTAACTCTAGCTCTATCTTTAGTTTTTATTGCCAGAGCTTTGTACGCGGACCTGCACGACTTCCCGTACCACTGATTTCCTTCTTAACAGGCCTATTAGACTGAGAAGGGCCGTTTTTTATAAAAAAAAGCCCTAAGCTTATCAAAAAGTGTGATTTAGATCTGCCACAACCCTCTCCTGATTTATACATTTTTGGAGATCATTTGTCGCCTGGATAGTCAGTTCCCTCATTGCTGTTAACTTGGCCTCCCTCGTTGAACAGTTCGCCCATCTAATGCGCCTGGCATCGTTTATTAAGACGATGTCAACCCTATCAGGAGGAGTTTCCTCCCTTGCGGGTTTCCCTAAAATAAATGTAAGGCAGAGGGGATCATGATCGCTTTCAGCCCTTTCTAATACCACTATGTCCTTTAGGTTGGACCAATTCTCTTTATTGGTGATTATATAATCAATGCGGCTCTTACGTAGACCATTATTAAAGGTAAAAAGCCTCGTATTTGTCAGAAGCTGATCTACCATTTATTGCTCTCAGCCAAGTCCAACACACAGGACCTTAAGCTGTAGAGTAGCCTCAGTCCATTTTTTGATTGGGGGAAGTGTCAACTGAGGGATGTTCCATATACTATCTTCTTAGGAGGTGAGGTCCACATCATTGCTATCCAGCGGTTCGAAACAGCAATTAAAATCTCCCGCAACTATAGTATTACCATTAATGGAATAAAGCTCAAGGAGGGTTTCTAGTTCTTCAACAGTTTTGGACGGTTTCCCACCCTGCATTCTCCTTGAGTAAACATTAAAAACGAAGAGATCGCTGCAATCAGGGCAACGAATTTGAATTAACAATATATCGTTACTTTTGGAGTCTAATTGGGTCACATTATATCTACTGTCTTGTCTGACCCACGTTAAAAGTCCCCCTTTTGATCTTCCATGATGGCTTGGAATTGCAAGAACACTAAAACTAAGGAATCCAGGTCTATACTCTGGAGCATTCAACCAGGTTTCCTGGAGGAGCACTAAATCCCTCCCATCGAGAAAATGTCAGCCAATCTGTAGATGACGCCTTACTCTTGAAGCCTGCCACATTCCATGAAACCAGTGACGTTAGGGTATGGTCAGTGGCTCTCTTAGAGAGTTCAGGGGAACCCCCTACCACAGGGTCCCCGTATACTCTAGCTCCCAATAGGCCTACTTCTCTGGGGGGAGTATTCGTATCTCCAGGGCCAGTGGATGCAACGCTGTCTATCACTGCGGAACTAAACTCAGATCAAGAAGTCGAGTGGATTAATGTATAGCCACTTCCGCTGCACTTTATTGGGATATTAACCAGTGATTTTCCTTTCACCACTCACTCTCCGAAAAATATCTGTCCCCTTTTGAGAAGCTGTGGGCACGGGCCTAGACTTTAACACTGGCTAATATTAATAAAGATAAAAGAACAAAGACTATAATATAATTGCAGAAAGAGATTTAAGAAGCATTCTGAACACCTTTAAAATGAGACAAAGACGCGCAACATATCGAAGGAAGGTAAACATAATTGACAAAAGCTACTCAACTGACTTGCAAATAGAAAAAGAAGCATTTGTGCATACCTATGTTCATTCTTACCATTTCTTTATTATGATTAGAATTTCTTGGCCAACACAGTAAATATGTAAATCATCAATGCCTCTCTCTGTCCAGCACAAAGGCAAAGAAAGGCAAAGGTGTAAACAGGACATGGAAGGCATGCCAATTTCTACAATGGTCATGCCCAAACGTTGGGAAGCCAATTTGTGGAACTAATGTCTGAAGCAGGGCACAGTTTCCTCAGTTATTTAAGTAAATTCTGAGTTTAATTGAGTTCAGTGTGATTCACAAATTGGGGGGTATTTATTCCCAGCGCCTTCAGCAAACTAATATCTTTGTTGGTTTGTATTTATATCTGGCATAGATGGCATTTATATGTTTTCTTACTCTTCTGCTGACTCTAAGGGATACAAAATAAACCAAAGGGCAACCTGGTATTCATTTATACCAGGATAATTACAACTATCAAAAAGACGTGTTCCTTCTGATTCTCTTAGACACTGCTAAGTTGGGAGGCCTTGGTAAGAGCTGAGAATGACCCTGATTAAAATAAAAGGGCAACATATAGTAATACTGGAAAGACACATATCATGGTCAAAACAATATTAAATAAGCCAGCAAAAAGGTTTGCTAATAGATGAAGGCATAGTGTGAATAAGCAGCAAACAAGTTGCACAGGAAATATATATATATATTTATTGGTCTCATATTGCAGTTCATTTAGAAAGAGCTTGGGTATTCTATCATTTCAAGGGTATACTATTTACAGTTCATATGTGATCAAGTGACTAATTTAACAACTGTTTTTAATAGTTATCAAAATCTAATTCAATGGTGAAGTTGCATTTTTAAGAAAAATTAAGAAAAAGTATCTTTTAGTAAGTTACATTTTTCCTGTTCAAAGTTCCTTGAGGCCTGCATTTGCTCTCTCACCTCTGTCAGACAATAATTGGCAAGTGAATAAGTGTAAAAAAGGTTCCAAGTGCTGCTCAGACACAAACAATAACCTCACAGAGTTAACTCCGCTGAACCTGACAGAAAATGCAGGGCAGGACTGTGAGCATCCTTTTTGACAATACAGTGTAAAGTCCTGCATCCTACTAGGATGGTAAATCCTGCTTAACAGGTCTGCTGACTGTTTCACATAACACCGGGGATGCATTTGAAAGGTAGGGAACCAGGATGCCATGACAATTATTGCATATCCACTGTCTGTTTGCTGGAAAATCCAACTTTTGTTCTACCAGACTTCTGCCTCTGGGTTTACTGCAGGTAAAGAAATTGCCCCAAACTGGATTTTAGTGCTAGATGCAGGAAGACAGCAGGATTATCATAAAAAACTCCAAACACACACAACCAGCCCTCAGAAGGGTAGTGTGCCACAAACATGTGCCATTTTAAACTGCCCACAGTGGGCAGGGTGACCCTAGGAATGTTTGCCACATTGGTTAGGGCATGCCCAGGAGTCAGTCCCACCTGCTGGCTAATGCCAAGCATAGATGTGGCGCATCCAGGCACCCACTACAGAACACTTCTGGACATGAGGAAGATTAGACAAGGACTAAACCTACTGTTTGTGACCTGATAAATCTATGTAGGAATGGACTTACTCTCTCCCGGGCTCATAACAACTAAGTGGAATGCAAGGGTCATATGGTTGACACCTTGTTGAAGCGACAGGGATACCAGAAGCTGCAAGAGGCATTTCTTGCAACTACCCTGCTGATTATTTGCAACTGAACCTCGACTGGACCCTGCTGTTGACCTCAGGCAGACACCCCGTTAGTCTGTAAGGGCCTCCCTTGTGGTGGATCGGGACTTAAAGGACTAAATTCTGAAGATAAATTCATCATCTAGGACAAATGTGTTTGGTGTATCCTCCTGCATTTTAGTCAGTGTTAAATTGTGAAGATGTCCCCGTCTACGCCGACCATTGACTTTCATTGGCACGTTATGCTTCTTGGCACTATCCCTGCTGAAAACTTGAACAATTAATATCTTTGGGCCCCTTATTATCTTTTTTTAATTTTGGTGTCATTTTCTTATTATACTTTTACACTATTTTTCTAATTCAGTTTGGAATTTTTCTTCTTTTATATTTTAACTTAATTGCTGTTTTGGTACTGCATAAATACTTTACATATTATTCTAATTAATGCCTGGATGCACTGTGCCATAACTACCAAGCAAAGGAGTTCATGTTATCTAAGCATATCTACTCCTTTGAGAACCGTATGCCTGAAGAGCTTGACAATACTTGTTCCTCTTTTTCTTTAGTAATTAGGTTTGAGTTTGAGGACGACTGATAGTCTCTGGAATAGGTTCAATTCGAGAACCTTTATCCCAATTTGCAGACCAACTTCTAAAACCATTGGTTCAGAAAACGCCTACCTATTTGAAGGATACCAGGGATTTGTTAAACCAACTCATAGGCATGCCTTACAGAAAAAAAGAAATGCTTCTAATAGGTTTAGATATACAAAGTCTCTACACAAGCCTTCTTCAACAAAACATACTTGAGACCCTAGAAAACATTATTTTCTCGGATCATTGGCAATATAAAACACCTAGACACTTTGTCTTAGAGTGCTGCAGATTGGCATTGACGGAAATTTCTTTTGAATATAATGGCACACTTTTTGTACAATGCCATGGCACTTCCATGGGAAGTGCCTTTGCGCCTTCTGTAGCAGGTCTCTATGTCAGTGATTTTGAAAACAAACATGTCCTGAATAATGAGAACCCTTTCTTTTCCAAAATACTGTTTTGGAAATGTTTTATTGATTACATCATTGTCATTTGGAAGGACGATAATGGCAGTTTAGAAGAATTTATTCACTGGCTAAACAACAGAGATAAGTGTTTGCAATTCACCTTCACGGCAGATCAAAAGAAGCTGGATTTCCTGGACATAACTATATATGTGGAGAACAACAAGATCCTAACAAAAACATACTACAAACCTACGGCGGAAAATAGCCTTTTGTCATATAAAAGTTTCCACCCAAGACCATTGAGAGACAATCTGCCTTATAGCCAATTCTTACGGCTCAAATGCAATTGCAGCAAACTTCAAGATTATAAAACACAAGCTGATGATCTAACAGAAAAACTAGTGAGAAGAGATTATCCGATGGACAATCCACAAGTGTCAGAAACGAGCCAGACATCAACCGCAAGAGTGCCTCCTCGAAACAATGCCTAAAGAGCCCACAGAGAATCTAATCACATGCGTAACAACTTACAACACGGCCAAAACGCAGTGAAAAAGATAATCAATAAGAACTGGAAAATTGTCACATCAGGGAAATTTAAGTGGCCAAAACCAAGATTCGCGAATCGCAGAACTAAAAATATATAAGATGTGTTAGTCCATGCATGACCACAACTAGGAACAAAGGACGGAAAGCATCATGACAGCCTGGAATATGAGGCCAGTAACAGGACAATACCCCTGTTGATCATGTGCAGTATGTAAACTAACATCGGCCACAAAAACTCTCTACCTATCTGAAAATCTGGTATGGACGCAACAACAACACACCAATTGCAACTCAACACACATGATCTATATGATCATGTGTCCATGAGGCATGAAATACATTGGCATGACCTGCCGTAAAGCCACAGTGAGAATTGGTGAGCATAAGAGTAACATCAAGACTAAAAAAATGACCACAAAAATGAGTAAACATTTTATTGATTTAAACCACACAGCTGAAGAAATGAGGTGGACAATCATAGAAATGTTACTGATAAAAAACAACAATGCAGAGTGAATTCTGTTTGAGAAAGATCAAAGATGGGTGGACCGCTTAGAAACTAATAGCCAAGGACTCAATGATGATGTACCGTGGCACCAACTGTACTGAGTAGACCTGACAAATCATCAATGCCCGAATCAGAATCAGTGATGGAATATCAAGAAGAAAGAAAACTACTCTCTTTGGAGAATAATTACCCTAACCTAAAACAATGGAAAATATCTTAGGAGTGATCAGAAAGTAAGGAAAATGGTCAGTGACTCTGTCCTCTTCATACCGGAATAACATAGTTGTCACCCATAGGTGCTTATACACTTTATTCACCCTAAATGCACCATAACAAAGAAGATCCATTAAAAACACTTAGAAGTCACCAGAAAATGTATACGGTTAAGGAAGGAATTTAGCCTCCCAACAAATATAAGATTCCACATGTTATACACCCTTTTTTTATAATCATTTACCACCATGTGATTGTCACTGATAACGGCAACATGTGTCAGAATAAGAGTAATATACACGATCATTGCATTCTGTATATATTTTAAAGTAGAATGCACATTTCACGCTGTTTCACTTAGACTAATATAAAATCTATCAACTGGTTAAGTATCGATTTGAAATAATATGAGAAAACTTTGTAATCTTTTATCTATCTTCATAAAGAATGAGGATAGAAAAAGGACAAGTGCGTAATCACCCCCTGACTTCTGGGGGCACAGCAAGCACAAGTGAGGAATTTCCCATATGCCGGTAAGGAGAGAGGGAGGAGAACAACACGAACCGAGTTTTCTTTGTAGCAGAAAACGAGACACTTTCTCAGGTCCCCCGAGGAAGTACGGAATGCCATTGCCTAAGGTAACGATATGCATGATGCTTTGTTTCACTAAAAGGTACAAATAGAAATAGTAGCGCAAGAGTGTTGACAAGGTGCACGCGCTCCTTTCGAACTCGTAAATCACCTTCTCTTATCGCAAATAACGTGTGCGCAGTGCGTATTAAACGCAAAGTAACAACTTTTTAATTAAATATGCGCATTAAGGTATAAGTTTGTAAACTTACAAACATGATGAAAAACAGCACGATAATTGTAGGAGAAATATGTTTAGACACTTAACATCAATCGATTTCTATGATAATCGCAGGATTAACATGTTTATTTGTTCGCATGAGAAACGAATATATGGCACAAGAACAACAATGCTATAACCCCGTTAATACTTTAACGATTTTTACTGTATCAATTCTGCCTCTGATACAGGTGTATAACTAACTCAGAACTTGCTAAGGATACACAACCTTCAGACATAACTAATTACCTGCCACCTTGAGATGTCTGTATAAAGAGCGCAAACAGCCAACTCTGAACAGCAGCTAGACACAATATAAGTTGTAGCTAAATGTAGGGGCAATTGACATACAGATATCTTTTCTCTTGTTTCTTGTTTCTTTATTTTCTTTCTTAACTACAGGTACGATTGGCCTGAGTCAAATTAGAGTGGAACTAAGACCGACTCCTAGTAACTTCACAAGTTGTGTAAGTACATGCTTTTTATATTGGTCCTGAAGAAGGACCCATAGACCCGGCTGGGCACAGTGGGGCTGAAACATGTTGGCCTAGCTTTTAACTATTGTATCGAGGATCTACTAACTTGATCTAAAACTACACACCAATTTTTAACTTCTTGAATCATCTTCCTCCAATACTCATTTTCACAAAGGATTTTAATTCACTATTTCTTTTAGCACTTAATAATTTTCTCTGGACACTACTACGCATCCAGTGGTTACCTCCGGGTGGAGGTTAGCATACAACGAAACAAAAGACTTTATGATGATGCACTAACGCAACGGAAACGGCGGAAAATGAAGATATACCGCCATATCATCTATGTGCGTGTATGAAGGTTTTTTATGAAGGACAAATCAGCACCATAAAAAACCTTGGCTACATAGTTACAAGTGGTTCATTCTCCCTCAATTGATTTGAGGAAATAGAGGCCATAATTCGTATCCCATCCAATAAAGCACAGGAACCTGATGGGGTCCCCCTCGACAAGTATAAAGGTAATGTTGATCTATGGGCCCCCATTATTACCTCTGACTTGAATGCTACTGTAAACTGTAAGATCCAGGCATCTTGGCAGCAAGCTTCCAAAGTGCTCATATGTAAAAAAAGGCCTCAGGCAGGATTCTCGCTGATACAGGGTAATTTCACTCCTTGACTTTTTTTTTTTTTGTTCCTCATCTCCACCATGGTACTAATCTGTCATACATTCGGACATGGTAATCTGGATCACAGTACGCCTGACAAGCTGCCTCAGCCGAAGGCTGGTAGGGGCAGTATTCAATGTACGATTCCGTCAACACCCCTCAGCACTGTCATTCAAACTATTCCACCTTAAGACCCCAATGTGTTTGTATTGGACAGATAGTTACCAATAGCCAGTTACCACCATTTCTTTTGCCACCAAATCGCTGAATAAGGAGCGAAGATGTTTTAGCAGAAGAAGTGTATCATGGCTTTGTAATCATTGAAACTGGGGGGAAAAAAAACCCCAGCTCAAACTTGTGGAACTAAACTAGTATCTGCCAAAATGCCCTTCTATTTTATGTTCCAGTCCTGGACATGTCCATCTTTGATGTTTGCAACATTGAGGAGCACCAATTGTAGAAAGTCTGGGAGAAGCCTCTTTCCATCGCTTGCATATTTCTCGTCGGGCCAACAACATGGAGTAGAACAATAGATTATTATTTGGGCTGCGTTTCTGCTCCACTACTCCAAATATTACCAACCGAAGATCTATTACTACGGTGGAGCCTATAAGAGATGTTAATTTGTTACCTATTGATTGCCAATATGATGTTAACTGTGGACATTCATAGAACATGTGTGTGTCCGAAGCCTCCACTAGGCCACACCGGGCACACGCCACAGGCTCCGCTCTTATGAATTTAGACAATCTTTGGGGGGAGGAGTAGTATGCCCTGTGGAGAGTGAAAAGGTGATTTCTGCGGAGCCAAGCTGGTTTCACTAAATCCCAGAGAACATTACAGGATGTTAACCATAATTCATGTAGATTAACAGATGGCAACAGGGAACCCCAAAGTTGATCTGGGAGATGGAAATCACCGTCTATTTCCTCCAAGATTAAGTTATAGAAGAAAGAAACCTCCTTTGGTCCTGTTGTTTTATCTAATAGGGAAGATTCCAAATAACTGCTGCCACCTATGGGCATATGGACGCGGCGAGACGCCCCAGAGGATAGTGCTTGTGCCCAGCGTGAGATTTGTAAGTACTTCAGTCCAGAAAGATTGGGGCCCACTTTACTTACTTAATGTTCCCAGGATAGCATAACCCCTTCTACAAACAGATCACCCCAGGTTGAAATGTTGGCATCTTTTAATGGATATATCAATACGTCGTTTACCCAACCAAGAGAAACAGGGAGGTCCCATATGGGAGATCGATTTGAGTAATATCCTATTTTGGTGGCAACTCTAAGATTATACCAAGTTTTTGCTAGGCCTGACAACACCTTCAGTTTGATTTTTTTGAAAAAATTGGGATCTCCAAACTTAAAAAGAAACCCCTTCTGCCCTATCCCTTCGCACTGTAATAGTGTTTTAAACATTGACCCGATGTCGTGGTCTGATGGAGTGTTTAAGAGCATTCGGGCATGCGACATCTGGAAAGCCCAGGCGTAGATCTGAAGGTCCGGGCCTGCCAAACCACCCTTCTCCCTGCGTCGCCTTAATTTCTTCCATGCTATTCTTACACTTTTCTTCTTCCAAACGAATGAAGATATATCACTCTGCATCTTCGCTATTAGTGATGTTTCAAAAAATAGAGGGACACTATTAAAAATAAAAGTTAACTTGGGTAAAATGGTCATTTTCACTAGATTTGAGCGACCCAAAAGAGTCAAAGGGAGATAACTCCAAGAGCCCATTAACTTCCTACATTCCTTAGCAACTAAGGTGAAATTTGTAGAAGCAATCTGGTTTATATCTTTGACAATTCTTATACCCAAGTATCTCATGCTGCCACAGAGTTGCACTGGAAGCCCTGTCGTTACACTATTCCATTCCATAACCTCGGTCTTAGAGGCGTTTACTTCATAGCCGGAGATATTACCGAATTCTAGTGCTAACTTAATAGCTGATGGAAATGCAGAGCTGATGTCTGAAGTCATTATCATAATATCGTCAGCATACAGGGACACCTTCCTTTCCCAATCCCTACATTTAAAAGGTATAATGTTGCTCTCATCTCGAATTTTTTGAGCAAACGGCTCAATATAGAGATCGAAAAGGAGGGGTGACCCTGTCTGGTTCCCCTAGTTATTTAATAGGTTCTGATAAACCGCCATTGACCATAACAGAAGCTGATGGCTTGTGATACAAGAGTTCCACTGCTCTGCGAAAGGCCCTACCCACGCCGAACTTTCCCAAGGCCTCCGACAAGTACAACCAATTGACTCCGTCGAAGGCCTTGGTCGCGTCCAGCGTGAGAACTGCCAGTGGCAATGAAGAGCTAGTAGCCATATCGATTGCTCCAATCAAGTCATACGTCAGCTCAAAGAGCTGGCGGCCCCTAACAAAGCCTTTTTGATTTAAATGCAGGACTGAAGGAGCAACCTGACCCAACCTCTTAGCCAAGAGTGAAGTAGAAATCTTGTAATCGGTGTTAAGTACTGAAATGGGGCGATAAGAGCCACAGTCAGAGGAAGCCTTGCCTGGTTTCAAAATAAGTGTGATTGTTGCATTGTTCCAAGATATAGGTGGTAAGTCTCCTTCCAACAGGATTTGATTAAATAATATTGTTAGAAAAGGAGAAATATTTTCCATAAGGCGTTTATATATCTCTGCGGGCAAGCCATCTGGCCCGGCCGCCTTGCCATTTTTGCTGTTATGTATAGCCATCACTACTTCTTCTTCCGTTATAGGCTGATCTAAAAAGGCCGTTCGCTCTGGGGAAAAAGATGGCAAAGAGATCTTACTCAGCCACTCCTTTATACTTTCAGATGTGATATTATTATCCTCCTGATATATGTTTTGAAAGAAGTTTTTAAAGGCAGATCTTATTTCTACGTCCGAAGTTTTGATACCCGAACTAGTTTTTATCTCCCCTATTTTATTGCGGGTTCGATCGGTTCTGGATTTCCACGCAAGCAATTTACTTGCCCCTTCTCCAAATTCAAAGTGAGCAAGTTTACTTGCTTCCCATCTTTGAAGTACAGGTTGGTTAAGTGTGGAGGCTAATTGCCCTTTAAGTTTCAACACTTCTCCTAGTTTAACTGATGTTACAGATTCAGATTCAGAAGCATCTAGTTCATTCTGGGCCAATAATAAGTTTGCCTCAATAGAAGCTACTTCCTGGGTATATTGCCTCCTACGGAACGTTGTCTTGTTTTTGATGATCCCTCTTAGGAAACATTTGAAAGCATCCCATACAGTACCTGGGCTAGCAGAACCTATGTTACTTAGGAAGAATTCTTTTGATTCTGCTCTTATATACTCTAAATCTTCAAGTGATGTAAGAAAAGACTTATCAATAGACCATGCCCTAATTGGAGGTTGAGTAAGTACTTCAAGATCTAAAAGTACCGCCGAGTGGTCCGATAGATGGGATGGCAGATAGCTAACTTTGTTGTCAAGGTTGCTGGTCAGGTGATATTCAACAGGATTGAGGACTGGTTTAAGCAGAATGGAGTTCTGTGTAGGGTCCAACATGGCTTTCGGAAAGGCCGGGGACACAGGAGCTGTGCCTCAAACTGAATCTAATAGTGGGAAACGACATAATTGAGAAGAAATACCATGTATTACTCGCCTTCGTGGAAGTGAGCAGTGCATTCGACAGAGTCAACTGATCCAAACTGTGGTCCATTTTTCGCAGATTGGCATGCCACAGGATCTGGTTGACTTCCTGCATTCACTGCAAGGTCTCAGCTAGGGTGGGGTTTGGTATAGATCGGGAATGCACCCATTTAGTTTATTTTGCACGAGGTGTTTACCAGGGTGCGTTTTTCCCCTTATCCTTTAACTCCTACATATTAATGACTCCTTCCTCACTTGTGATTGTCACAACCTAGTTGAAATGAAGGCCAATCTCATGTCAGGGCTGTTATATTTTGATGCTGCACTTCTGCTTTCCCGCACCCCAAATTGGCTTCGGTCCCTAGTTCACAACTTTGTATACTTCATGGATAAACTGGATTTAGATACCAACTTTTCCAAATCACACTTTATGGTGTGCGGCCCACAGCACACCAAGGTAAGACCATTAACTATTGAGGGAGTCAACATCACCAAGGTCAGTAAATTTCCTTATTTGGGAGTGATTTTTGATACCACCAACAGTCTTGTGCCCTGCCTTTCCAACCGCTGCTCACTATTCAACAGAGCAGTGGAGGCTCTCTTTAATGTATCCACGAGAGTAAGGGGTGAACCTATTGTCCCTTTGTTGGAAATTTATAGATTAAAATACCTACCTGTTCTCACTTACAGGGTAGCAATATGGGGGCACAGAGACTGCAGTAGCATGAAGAAGAAGGAAAATCCTTTCTGCAGGTGACTTCTTGGCTTTGGACCAAGCAGCTCACAGCACTTTATACATGAGGAACTGGGCCTGGATTATGTCATGGATTTGGTGTGGCTTTACCCCTTCTTCTATGGATCTCTATATGGAGCAAACCACAGGCCTCCTTTAACCTTGAGATTATAAATGGATTTTTTGTCTTGTAATTATGGCTTAAGAATCCCACTGCTAAAATATATACAAAAAACAGTAGAAGCCATAGGAAGACCAGGATTGTTCTTAAACCCACGCCCTACCTCATAGGCGGTGTCTGCAAAAAATAAAAAGTCCTGCTCTTAAAAAGGGCAGCATATCATTGGGAAGATAGAGAGGTCATGAGGCCCAACATGAGAGAACTGGTGAGTCTTTAAATGACAGAAGGAATCAAGCCAAATTTGCTATGCATATATAACATAAGGAAAAGGATTACTGACAAAGTTTCATCTAGTTACCATCTGAAACCACTTGAGTATCCACCTTGGCCATTTTGACCTAAACTCCATTCTGCTTTGTCCCTGTGATGAATCATCCTACCAAACCCTGGCACATTTTATATTTGTCATTAAGGTTTATGATGTACCTAGGAAAATGTTCCTATTACCAATAGTTAAAAAACAACCAGGGTTATAGGCCCACTCATCACTCTCTGTAGATGCTCCTGAATCACTATGTGACTTATTCCGTGGGAGCCTTTTTGAAAAGTGCACTTTATTGGTGCAATTCTACATCTTTATAGTTTTTATTTATTGATGATAAGGGATTACACTGACTTGTTTGCGATAACTGGTGTTGCACTTGATTGTGTTTTCATTTCTTTTTTTTAAAATCATTTTTAAAGTATTTTATATTAATTTTTTTGATGAAATGACTAATAGTTGTAACACTGTATTTAAAAAATATTTGTCTGAACTTTTATATTATATATTATAATCGAATAAAGAACCATTGATTGAATAATTAATTGAGTTCAGGTTAATTTAGTGACTTTGTGGGTTCACCCTGACAGTGGTTGTGAATATACCTTGTGGTGTGTAATATCTACTTTAACTCAATGAATAAGATGCACCCCTTGGAGAGCAGATACAGAAATTTAAAAAAACTGAGTTTAGGAGATTTTACCACAAAACATTGTATGGAATAGAACCAAAATTCGGAGCAAATCAATCATGGATGCTTTTCGAATGACTTTCTGAAAAGAACAGAAAAATGAGAAATTGGAAAGCTAAATAACCCTAGGGTAATAATCAATCAATGGAGGCAAAGGTAATAATAACTGACCAGTTGAAAAACGATTAAATGAAGTAAGCTGGTTCCTCATCACCAACTCATCATAGGCTTCATTGTTCTAGAAAAGCATTAGTAGTCAGTTGTGTTATTGGGTGGTAAGGGGAGCGTACCCATCAGCAGAGCATTTGTTTCATCTGTAATACTGAAGGGGCCAGCGTCAAAATGACACGCATTCCAGGATGAACATAATAAACCTTATTTCAAACAGAGGGGGCAAAGAGTATATCTAGATTAGAAAACCATGCTTAAAAATAATAGTGTGGTAAAACGGACTCTCTAATTAAATGGAAATCCTCATATCAAAGGATGTAGTGTCATGGAAGTCAATTCATCAAAATTCCAGGGGTAGCGGAAGTGACATCACATGCCATGTGACCCCCGCCTGATGTCACAGGAAGTGACATCACATAAACCTTGACCTGGTGACATCACAGAAAGTGACAGCACCTCCCCTTTGCACCCCCATAAAATCAAAGGAAGCTACATTGCACGACCTTTGACATGGTGCTATCAAATAAAGTGATGCATTTTACTTTTGGTTACTTACATTACACACAGAGGCTGGAAAATCTCTACAGATGCAAAAGTCGTACCTTATAAACAGATAGATTAAGATAATGTGTACAACAGTGGACAATACACTAGTCACGTTGAAATCAGCCGGTATCAATATCAAATAACTTCTAAAATGGGAAGGTTTATGGGCCTATATTGCTCAAAACAAGTTCACTTTAGAAAAATGTTTGAATTTCCAAAATATAGTTAAAACTGATATTTGACTGAAAAGTCGTGCGGCATTGCAGAGATTTAATAATATGATCACCTTGGTGCCAAGGCTATTGCAGCTATTGCTTTTATCTATTACCCATGTATAGGGATTGCATATTGGTGATAACAATTTGAGAGAGAGGAAAAAAAATCCGGACACTCTCAGTCCCCCAGGTCAATCTTTGTCAAACAACAGAAGAGTGTCAAAAGAGACAAATGTGTAAGCACAAGAAGCAGAGAAAGAATCAAAAAGATCAGCGTTTTCTTGCACTAACGTACCGTCTATGGCACTACGGTCACGTCTTTTGACTAGCCTTAAGCACTTGTACTCAGAGATCGGTCTTGCAGAAAACACTACTGACAGATCTCACTAATTTAGTGTTTGTCTTCGATGTTTGTATGTCTCTTTTATCTCCAGACTACACAGGCTCCTCTAAAACTGAGGCAAAATCCCACAACTTGATGGTTTGTTTTTTGCACTTTATTTTTACACTGTATTTTAACTTTCACACCCTCTGGTAAGGGTGGGCCTTAGCGCGCCCACACCACCGGGGTACACTACTAACGGTCCTGAAGAAAGCCCAGTAAAACTACACATAAAAGGGCAGACACATGTCGACCCCACTCTAAGTGGAAATAACCAAAACATTATTTGGTAGATTTCCCAACACATATTTATAACCATGTCAGGCTGACCATTGAATAAAACTTTTTTGTGGGACAGTCCTTTGACATTTTTAATATCACTTATTTTTCACACTACTGTCACGAAAAAAACAGCTTCGCAGAATTCTGGCGTTGTAGCACACCAGGGAGGCATTTGGCTTCTCCTGGTGGGCCCGATGATGAAGCATGTCACCACCCAGGGTGGTGAGTGAGGGCTTCCTAGTAAATCCCTAATGATTTCCAATGCAAATTACTTAGGTTGATTCTTTCTCTGCTTCTTGTGCTTACACATTTGTCTCTTTTGACACTCTTCTGTTGTTTGACATAGGTATTGCATATTGACAAAACTTTTTATACATTACTGTAGGCAACAATTCTTGATGAACTGGGGTGATCACTGCTTGTATTTTGCATTTGGTGGCTACTAATGTAATCGTGTCTGATGTGGTCACTATTACAATACAAGCAATAGTAAAGAAAAACATACCTAAAAATGTGTGAACTAATTGACAAAACTGAACTTGTTATTTACATAAAGAGGATACCATTTTAGCACACTAACTTGTCATACATCTGTGTGTGATTGTGTTGTTAAAGGGAGAAATGTTTCATATTAAAATGTTGTACAGACAGCTAATCTTAAACAATGGTCTCCATGAAGGAAAACTAGACCACTCAAATGTAAACCCCAAACACATTTCACAGCCACACATAGGGTATCACTTAAAACCACAAATTCCATGTACGATTTCCTTATCACACTCTCTAATGACCTATGTGTGCAGATCCGTGTTATTTAAATGAAGATAAACAACTCAAGCCACAAAATTACAGTCAATGAACGAGAATTAGTTAAGACAATGGGTCTCGTTTTTAAAATGCTGTAGCATTAGTTTTCATCAAGAGCATACAAATGCTTATATGAAGAAGCATGTACGTGCATGGCAAGCAATACTGCAATGGGCTCTACAAAAACATATTTGCAATGGCTGCTATTTGTGAGATAATGGATGCAAAGAGACTGCACCTTGGAAGAAAGAGAGGAAAAATAAATAAATAAATAAGGAAGCTCAAGAGGGGTGTATTGGGTAGTGGAGGGGAAGAAAAAAGAGATAAAAAAGCAGCGCATTCACTGCAAGCAAGTGTGGAAGCCGATTTTTAATCATTCTCTAACTTAATTGGGTTGCCTTTTTTGGATACTAAATAACTACTAAAGGCCTGTAGAACGTGCACCAAAAAGACTTAGCTAAAAAATTCTGCAGTTGCTGAAAATAAATTGCCTTTGCACATCAAGGCTTGCTCAAAGACACCATCAATATGTCAAATGAGGCTAGTGTAACAACACGCATTGGCACTTACCTTTTCTGTAAGTAGCAAGGCTCCATAGTTCTGTTGGGAAAGACATTTCAGCAGCAGAAACTGTTTCCAGTAGATTGTACATTGCATTAGCCCACCACCTTACGCCATACAGGTACCACATAGTATTTGCCTTTTCTGATTGGCCTAGTGTTCTATACTTGTATAACTTGCCAAGGCTACTGACGGGTAGGAGACAACCATTTGCTTCATTTCTTAGGAATATGTCTTAACTATGTACTTTTACTGAACATGCATAGCATAAATAAGACAGATTTCCCTTGTAGTTTGCATAAATAAAAGATTGTGGAAGACTTCTCCTTGTTGAACATTCAACAGCTAACCTGTCTGTTCCCATTTTGCACATATTATTGGCTTACTCTCTTGGCTTATAATATATTTTTTCTTTCGTCGTATGGGCTGACAGAGTTTGTATTATTTCAATAGGCTTCTATACAAGTACTCGAAAGACATTTTTAGAAAAGCGAAATGGACAACAACCCCCGTGGGGCGTTTCTTTCCTCTTTTCTCCTTTCATTCCCTTCCTTTACTCTTCTTCCTCCCATGTATATGTCATGATCCATGTAAATATATCTTTTTTTTCAATAAAAAATTACTGAACAAAAAAAGAAAAAGAAAAGCCTTCTTAAGTATGCAATACAAGGTGCAAAGCTTGTGATTCAGGATAGCACTGTGTGTTTTAAAGGAGACACTGGTTTTATTCACTTTGAACTTTGGTCTTTTGGTGTCATGGGCAGACTTACATTGTACCTGTCTCTAAAGGCAGTGCCGCCGGAACAAAATATTATGTAACACAATATTTAATAATTTCAAGACTAAACACAAGAACCAGTTATAATTACTCGATAAATCTCAGTCTACTGCCCGGTGTAAAGCACTTGAATACCTTGCCTCAGGTTTTTATATAGCACTTACTCGACCCAACTGTATTGAGTGATTTACCTGAGCACCAGTTACATTACAGAAGGGCAGATTCATTTATTTTAGGCATAGGGAGATTAAGAGATTTAACCAGAATCACACGATGCTAAGCAGACGCTGAGACTCGATCCTGGTTCCTCAGTTTCACAGTCGGTAGCTCTGGGCATAAACACGGCATTCTCTCATATGAAGGTGAATACAGTTAAATATCTTGAAGATTGGAGAATGTTCAGCGGGAACACCGAAAAGGGTCAGCAACTCTTTCCTGATCATCACCATCAACAGCGAGGTCCATTGTCACCCTCTTGTGGAACCTGAAAAACTAAAGTGGGCATTCAGGGCCTGTAGTGAATTTTAGTGTCTGCATTGTGGTCTTGAATCGAATATTTACACCTGAGAGTGGATCATTTTTAAAGCCATTTATGACTGCTGCCAACCACTTTACACAACCTATTTAAGGCCAGTCTGCTCAGCAGGTAGAAGGGCATACAGGAACCCCAAACTGGAAGGCACCCTCTTGTGCCAGGAGCATTCCGGGGAAATATCTCTGAACTTAGATGAGCAAATAAAATGGGCACTTCAGTGTTGCATTTTATGAAGAACTGAGTAAACTTTGCAAAAAAAAAACACTATGCACCCAAAAATGTAAAGTGGGTCAGACTAGTGTTCGCAGTTTTTGGCCCAACAGGCTAAAAAGCAGCAATTCAAGACATGTTTAAAAAAAATTGGGGAACTTGAACTTTCCCAAAAATTTCCGAGAATGAAGATGGGGTCGTGTTTTGAACACTATAGCATCAAATAAATGTACAGGGGTCTTTGGCCACAATGTGAATTAGAAAAGTATATATGGAATTAATTTGAATAGTTCTTTTTCGAAAACTTTTTAGGTTTATAAAAAAACATACATTCATAACAAATAAAAACATTATAATATTTTATATTTTCTTTTAAAAGAGTATAAAGCTTCTCAAAGCCTCGATCTACATAAATGTAGATTTATTGGTTTATAGCACCCCTTAAATAATTAATCACTTAACCAGTTGTGCCATGAACCACACTGTTAAAAGCAGTCAAGTCACGTTTGGTCTATTATATTGTAATTCAACTTTTTGTAGTGCTTAATACCACTAACAAGTAGTTGAATCGGTTTAAGGCACATCACATCCAATTCTTCCAAAAGAGTGTTTAATAAAACCACGCATTCTTTCAAGTAATTAGACTGGTCCATCTGTAACCATTTAGGGGAGTTTGCGTGATATGATGTCAAGCTAGTGAATAGAGCTAAAAAATAATTGCCCAAGTTAGAATAAAGGCCCAAATCCCCCAAATTCCTGATTCCTGATACTAATGCCCAGAACTTGAAGACTGGCAAAGCGGTATTAGAAGGCAATACAAGAAGGTGTTTGCTGAAGAAGGTGTGAGTATTTATAAGGAGAAATGCGTTGCTGTAATTTTAATTGCAGTAATTGCATTTGCTGTAATTTCTGTTGTGGTAATTACATGGAGTGTGTTAGATTGCGGTGATGGCTTGATTGTGGAATTTCTTGCGGATTGAGGACGAGAGTCAAGTGAATGTGGTTTCAGGTCGGATGTGTCCCAAGGACTGAGATTTGAGTTGCAGGTTCTGAAGTGGTCCAAGATCCCGAGATGTTGAATGGTGTAGAAGACACCCCGATTGGGATTGTCTGACCGGAGAATTGAGGAGTTGTCATGAGACGCCGTTGACAGCTCCATTTAAGATAGGGAACCTGTGTGAATGGGATGAGTGTGAACTGAGCAGTGGACTCTGAGCCACAGGGAAAACTGCACCAGTTGAGGTGATTCTCCGCTGGTCGAGGTTTCACAGCGAATGTGCATTCTTGAGTGATTAAATTATATCGATCTTTAAGAAAGGCAGACAATTACAGATATAAAATGATTGTGTGAGTGAATATGTATGGAGAAATTGTGAAGGAGGGTGAGCTGCTGTGAGGAGTGAGAGTAAAGTAAGAGTGTGCCACTCTGTGATAGGTCCGTTGTGTGATTACCATATTGAGATTATTTGATAATATTCAAGAAATTAAACTGTAACAAGATTGGAGGTAAGAAATGTAACGGTTACAGAATTGAATCAAAACATTGCATTGAAGTTTTTGCAAAAATAAAATGGGTTACAGGCTTTAAGAAATATTGGGAGGTAATGTGACAAATTAGATTTAGGTCGGTGATGAGGCACCACCTGAGGGAGCGTCTGCAGATTTGGTGTTAACAAATTTGGGACTAAGTTCATGTTTTTGGATTCGCCAATGGTGCACGGTTACTGAGAAAGAGGGTCCTTTGAGTTTCCCAAAGTACGGTACTTTTGAACTTCAAATTATTGACAGATTAAGAGAAATGTTATCTGATACACAGTCACCATCTAGAGCCGCACAATTTGAATCCTTAAGCATGTGGAAAAAGACAGCAAGAGACAAGAAAAGAGAGACAAAAGGGTAAAGGATCAGATAAAGTAGAAGGAAATTTAGGATAACAAAAAGCCTCAAACCGATAGCGATTTAAGGGATGAAATATTGAATGCATTGTTGACTGAGTGTCCACCATCTTATATGGTCCCCACTACAAATTCTGATAATAGTGTACCAGCAAGTACTGCAGTGACTACTGCTGCTGCTGATCCAAGAGAACTACAGATTGAGAGAACTTTACAGACAATTCAGATTGCCCCATTACCTGTTGACTCGATAACGTCAGTGATACCACCAGGTGTTACTGCTCCAATTGTGACTGATTCGGTACAGAGTTGTACCTGCACAAGCAGTGCTTAGACAAATTGTGACTGTCATAATTAATATGGTCTTAACTCAAGAAGCTCAAACGCTGTAGAAGGAGTAATTACATCAGTGTCTATCCTAACGTCTCAGAATTCACAAATTGTTGAACAGAAACTGTCTCAGATGGTTCATGCATAAAAGGATGGTGGAAACATCGGGGTATATTATCAACAACTAGCGATAATTTTTGTCTCTAACTTGTTTAGAGACAAAAATTATCGCCGCACATCGGCGATTTTTATCGCAGATAAACCTTGCTATTAGCAAGGTTTATCGCAAATGCGATAAAAAACGCCCGCAATGCATGAATATCGCTGAAAAGTCAGCGATATTCATGCATTATCGAGCAAATGCTCTTAGCCATGTTATCCACCTCCCATTGGATAACATGGCTAAGAACTGCTCAGGGCAGGTGTTAGCTTTTGGAGATATTCGCCCTTAGTGCAAATATCTCCAAAAGTTGGTAATAGGAGATAGCGATGTTAGCGACTGTTTCCAGTCGCTAACATCTTGGCACGCCCACTTTGCATATCATTAGTGATAAATATCACTGACATGCAAAGTGGGGCCCATGATGGTCGCTATCTCCTATTAGCTGTCGCTAACTGGTGTTAGCGACAGCTTGGTAATAGGGAGATAATTTTATCTCCGCTTTCTTGGCTTTTAAAGCCAAAAAAGCGGAGATAAAACCCCTTGATAATATACCCCATTGTCTTTACAACACCAATAGTCCAGGGAGAAACAAATTCATCTGAAGATGGGATTTTTCTACCATGATTTGAGGAAGAAGCAGGGAGTAAAAAGATAGAGAGCATGGTGGAGCACATTGGCCCAGAATCCAAAAAAAGAGAGACTAAATAAGGTTTCAAATTTAAATATTGAACTTCAAGTAATTATCAGGGATTGTTTAGCTCATGAGAATTTGAGCCAATATCAGAGAAAAGATTTACTTTACCTGAGTAAGGAAATTACAAAATGTGCAATAACTACACTTGACAGACTGACTGATTCAGCCCGAAAATATGAAATTATTGTTTTAAGATGTTTTCCATTTCAGAAAAGTTTAGGGTGCTGATGGAGAATGAAGCGATCGAGACAATGTGTTCTTCAGGAATGCGATCACACATTACAGAATTGCTGGAATACATTTGTAAATGGAAGGGGTTTGAGAAATTAGGAAACATGAGAAGAAAAAGAAGCCACCAGACCTATTAAGGAAACATGAGAAGAAAAAGAAACCACCAGACCTAGTTGAGGAAAATATTAAACAGGATGAGGGAGAAGCTTCAGCTTATCCCTGGAGAGAAATAGTCAGAGAAGTGCACGTTCATGTACCATGGAATGAAGGTGAACTTGCAGCATTTGTGAACACATTTCCAAAATTGAAAGACAAGCATATACTGTGGTACCCACAAGTTGACAGATTTGTTGATATTTTAAAGATGTTGTTAATTTCAAAATGTTTTTGATGCTGCAAAGCCAATTAAATTGTGGTCTGAATGTGGGGAGATGAGTGATTCTTGCACTAATGCACCATCTTTTGTTGTTGTGTAGAAAAATGACACAGTGATTACTTTTCTGAAGGGCCGAGTGCCACCAAAAGATCTTGATTGTGTCAAGATTAGAAGAACTTCACAGTAACTAAAAGAATTGGTTCATGAATATTGTGAAAGAGTGTGTCAGGAGTTTTAAAAACACGGCGGAGAGAGTGTACTGATGTCAGTTACTTGACATTCTTTGTGTCTCAGTTTGTTATGCATTAAAGATCTTTGGTCAGATTAGTGTGCACATATAACAAGGAGTGGTTCAGAGAAGGTTGATAGATGGGATTGCGATGGATGAAGGGTACTGTAGTGATGGAGAAGCTTAAGGAAAACATATGATGGCTCAGAGGAAATTTGCTTATAAAGTATTTCAGAATAGACCATTTGCAGGGAATGAAGCTGAGATACAAGGTCTGGTTCCACAAGCAGAAGTACAAGGTGCTCAAGGAGAATTTGGTTATTTCACATGACAGAGGTAGAGAGGTTTTGGTTGGTCCAAATTCAGGTATGGATGTTGCAATGGTGAATAAAATAACCTTTTGTCATCTTTGTAACAGATTTGAGTATTAGAAGAGGAAGTGTAGACCTAAACCTGATACAGTAAATGGAAATGTGCAAATGCAGGGAGAAATGCAGATACAAAATGTGCCACTTCAGCAAATGCAAATGTCAAATTCTAAGCAGGTTCCAATGATACAAGTTCTCCAAGCCCAGATGGTCCCGCCAAATATGGGAAACCCTCAAGTGAATTTACTACAGTCGTCCAAAGCAAATTTGAATTCTTTACAGAACCCAAATCAGAACCAGTTTCAACATTCTGCTGTATTTGAAAGTGACAGTTTTAGTCCCAACTTTCTGATATTAACAGATCCATTATGAGAACAGTGGAAGTTCCAGACCTACCTTATTTAGGAAAAAATATCCAAGTTGTAGGAGTTTTAAAAAAAAGATTACAAATTCAGTTTCAGAGAAAGTTGCAGTAAAAGTATATTCGTTTGATGAAAGTTACCAATTTGTTGTTTGTGATTCAAGCACTATAAGCCTGCTAGGAAAATATATGTGGTGCAAGTTAAACTGCACAATATACTGTACACCAAATGATGTTGAATTTCAGACTCCTGATGAGGATGTACAGTTTAAAATAGCCCAACAAGAATCAGCGGTTGGATTGTTTTCAGAAATGACAGTTGAAAAATTACTCTCTGGGTTGAAAGAAAAAGTGAACCCAGAAGTATTTGAGTTCACAGAAAAAAATATCAAATTAATAAAAAAGAACAGAACTAGTCTTAGTCAAATTAAAACTAGAAGCAATGTATTCGGCAACACCATCAGACCATTAGATAAAAGAGACAGTTGCAGGAATTTCAACCATAATTGAATATAAACTGAGCTAGGGACTTTTGGGGGATTTGATTGGAAGTTCATGTAACTCTCGGATCACAGGTTTACAGAAACCCAATGATAAGTACAGAGTAGTGCAGAAGATTAGAAGCATTATTGTTCTATGTTGTTCTGTGGTACCGAATCCAGCCAACAAGAATTTTCAAATTGCATGTACTGAAGAATGGCTTACTGTTATTGGTTTTTGTCAGGTTTATATCTCAGTGCCAATGCATGATTATAGTCAGGAGTATTGTCAAAAAGAAGAGAAAATTCTGGGACACATCATTAAAAAAGGAGCTGCAAAGGTGTCACCAGAGAGAGTGGAAGCAATTAATTGGATGGATCCACCTCAAATTCAGAGAGAAGTCAGGATGTTTTTGGGAATGGTTGGCTACTGCAGACAGTCAACACCAAACCTTTCCCTAGTGGCTAAGCCTTTACTGGGACAATAATTGCACAAAAGCATTACTAGAGTGAAAATAGAAAGTGTGTTCTGCCCCAGCACTCGGGTGCAAGTTTATTTAAAAGAATATACA
This sequence comes from Lissotriton helveticus, assembly GCF_964261635.1. Classification (NCBI taxonomy): domain Eukaryota; kingdom Metazoa; phylum Chordata; class Amphibia; order Caudata; family Salamandridae; genus Lissotriton; species Lissotriton helveticus. Next base: position 1,178,629,512 of record NC_136063.1, on the reverse strand, counting down.
CTCATTTGCAGTGAAAGGGAGATCTGTGCTTTCTCAGTGTCTGTTCAAAAACATGAAGATGTTCAAAAGTCTGTGACGTATTTCCCAACAACACTTGAACCTATTGTCACAGAAATGCCCAGCTGCCTTAAATTAGTAGCTGCAGTTGAAGTCAGTCACAAAAGGGTGAGATTATAATGATAGAATGTCCAGTAATTGAAATGGTCCCTTACTTTGTGGAGTTCCTACTGAAAAATCTTGCAAACAAAACATGTCTGAATTCAAGTGTATTGAGTCTACCGCCAGTAAAGGAAAATGTTTGTGATGAAGCTGAACATGAATGTCTAGGTGTCATGGACTTATGCATGAAGCCATGGTTAGACACTAATGAGGAACCCTTGATTGAGCTTGATCATGTCCATTTTGTAGATAGCCAATGTTTAAGCGGTAACAATGGCACATTAGGAGCAGCATCTGCCATGTGCACCATGAATTATGTTGTCGAAGCAGCATGGCTTCAAGAAGTTACCTCAGAACAAGAAACAAAATTGATTGTCCTTACCAAAGCATGCAGTCTACCTGCTCAAATGGGAGTCACTATTGCAATTGGAAAGAGATATGCTTATTAATTTGCACAATATTGTGTCCTACTAGCCTACACATTTCAGGGAAATTTTACATGTGAATCTGAAAAGGACACTGTCTATTCCGCATTGATGTCAATAGTGTAAACCAGGGAAGAGTTAAAAGGGGTACAAGAAAATATTTCAGAGGCAGGACAACAAGTGTGGGTCCGAACAGATTTTGAGAAAAACACAAATGACATCCATATGTCAGCTGATGGGAGACCAGTGTTGCCAGACAGCTTGTTGTTTCCAATAACACGATACATGCATGGACACACACACACACACTTAGAGAGGGATTCAATGAAACATCTCTTTTGAAAGAATAGATACCACCTAACATTTAGGAAGCTTGCAGAAGAAGAGTGTCATCCAGATGTGACATGTCAACAAATGAATGCAGGGAAAAGAACACACTTTACATTGAGTCACATAGAAAGATCAGAAGGTCCCTTCAATAGAATTCAAAGTAACATTATCAAAATGCCTGATTACAATGAGCTGAGATACGTCATAGTGTATATCTTCACGAGATGGGTGATATCCTACACAGCCAGAGAAATGGCAACCACAAGGTAGCAAATGTGTTATTGCAAAAATCGTTCCCCGGGTATAGATTGCCAGTTTCTCTGAAATCAGATCAAAAGACCCACTCTATCAATGAGGTTCCGAAGGTGAGGTGTTAAAAACTACAGATTGAACAAGGATTCCACTGTAGTTATCAACCTGAAGATTCAAGTATAATTGAGCAACACAAAGACACCATAGAGTCTCGCCGAGCGAAAGTTGGTGTGTCAACATCACTGAGGTGGCTTGATCCTGTACCTGTAAAAGCATTTGTGAAAATCACAGATGTGAAGATAGGCCATTGCTGTGAAGGATTGGCTGATGTGGTGCACACAGTTCCTCACCAGGTTGCAGTTTCTACATAACATCTGCATAGTGACCGGTGCAACAACCTCGATCTGAGGGATGGTGTTGCACCCAAGAAGCCCAGTTTGAAGACTTGGTTGAAACCAAGATGGAAAGGCCAGTTAAAGTGATACTGGTCACGCAGACTTCTGTTAAGGGTGGTGGCCTTCCGAAATGGGCGCATGACTCCAATACCCTTAGGGTCCCGTGTGACCCTAGATGAAATAGCTCCTCTTCCAGGAGCGATGCTAGCAGTGATTGAGAGACCACTGGAGAAGGTCAGTCGAGCTGCAAGGGAGCATGCAGTCTGAAGAAGCACTAGAGAAAACTAAGGTGAGACTAGATGAGCAAGAAGTAGAGCCTGGCTCCGAAAAAACTGGTATTGAAGTGGTGAATGAGCCAAGTCCTGCCTCTGATTAAGGAACTAGTGCTGTGGGCACACAAGTGGAGGTGGAAGAAAGCTGGCTAATGGGTTATCCGGAAAGTCTGCAATTGGTTCCTGAAAAAGCACAGTTGAAACGACTGAATGTCCAGTAATTGAAATGGTCCCTTACTTTGTGGAGTTCCTACTGAAAAATCTTGCGAACAAAACATATCTGAAAAGGACACTGTCTATTCCGTATTGATGTCAATAGTGTAAACCAGGGAAGAGTTAAAAGGGGTACAAGAAAATATTTCAGAGGCAGGACAACAAGTGTGGGTCCGAACGGATTTTGAGAAAAACACAAAGTGAAGACGAAGGTGGAAGGCTTAGGTTTAGACAGTCCAAAAGATCGATGGTGCTCTGATGGAGATATTCAGCACCTGAGTAGCCATTTGCATGGCCAAAGCACTGAACGCCACATTGGATGAACTGTGTGATACAGGTTTTGAACTGTATGAGCCACCCTGATTTCAAGCTTGAGACAAAAAGAACAGAGAAAAGCTAAAACAATGACTGAGAACTATCAAAAGCTGAAAAGAAAACAATAATTGAAAAGAAATGTCCTGTTAGACCTTTATTATTTCAGTTATTTATTTTACAGAAGACTAACCCAGGTCTGAGGAAAAGCTTCAAGAAGAGTTAGGGGAAACATTTTAGAAGAACAGGGAGTGGGTTTAAGGATTGTCTATTTAGAAATCTTTACTGCTGAAAACTACCTAACTACTTACAGAACTCTGCACTGAAATTTTGAGCTTGAGTATTTATGATCTGATAGCAGATAGCAACACTTGTATTGCCTTAGAAGAAGATGTAAAATGTTTGTGTGCTCATTTTTTGCAATTATACTGAGCATTCTAGTTTTAATAGGGTTATTTTACACACCTGATAGAAATTTGGTCTTCTAATGAAAGTACTATGTCTACACACACCAAGTAGGAATATGTTAGGTAGAGAATAATATACATTTGATTCAACTAATGATAAGAGTGCTCTTTAAATGATTTCACAAGCGAAATGAAATTGGTGTGATGATTTACAAGTCATAAGAGTTGTGATGATTTGACTGAAGGAGCCTGAACATTTCCTAAAGAATTAAGCACTCCAAATGGAAAATCCGCCTTGGGCTTCCAAAATAAATATGCATTTTAGAATGTGACATGCAGACATTTGGTGCTGGCAAATGAAAACATTAGGCCTTTAAATTGACAATTTCCACCTAATAAATCTTGTAAAACATGCACAATTAATCCATAGTTTGTTTTTAATGTGAATAGTTTATATATGTTCCTCACTGTAGAATGTGGTTTTAACTTCATATAGTTGTACTGCATTAACACAACATTTTGAAATGTAGAAACTAGGAAAGAGCTGATGATTTAGCTTGCTCTGAAAGCTCCAGCTTGAGATAAGGAGAGGAATGTTTCCTCTGTGTGAAGGGAGGATACCTCTCATAATTTAGAGCATGTTATTATATTAAGTTACTGGAAAATGTTTAAAAAAAGTCTCACTATTTGTTTTGCTTTACACAGAATAGAAAATCACATGCATTTTGAATGTATTACCATGTTATGCTTTAATGATTTTTGCTTAAACAGTAAGTTCTTTTTGCAGCTGTTATGTGTTTTTTTTTTAAATAAAATGTTTCTTTAAAAGAAGGTTAGGAGATGAAGCTAAATAAGATTCGGAATGTGTTGTGGGAAGGATTTTGCCTGTCTGATGGATGATGTGTGCAGACAGCAGTTAGGTGAAGATGTACTTTTTGGAGAATGTATTCCAATTGGATGAAGAATGAAGATCATGTCACATGCTTTGCTATATATATATTTTTTATAAACCCGTTCCTAATTTAGGAGTTGCAGACTCAGACAGATTTAGGAACGGAGACCTTTGCAGACTTTTTCAGATGCAGATTTAGAGTCCTGCAGACGAGGAGAGGGCAGACGTTGATGGAGAGCAGATCAGATGTAGACAAAGATAGATTAGATGCAGGTTTTGTTTCATTCTGACTTTTACTAAAACCCCAAGCTTAATGCTTTCACTAACTGGATTTGCCAAGGCTTATTTGCTCTCTCTGCTTTATTTCTCTTTATAGGAATTTCTGCAATTATAAATATTGATTTAGCATCATGCTAATCTCACTTTTGCTTCTGATTTACATCATTTGCACCAAATTTTCATAGAATAGGGATTTTTTTTCCTTTATGGAATGTGCTGCATGCAGTTATAATACACTAACTTTGATTTTCAAGTCAAGTCATTATACTTTTATTCGACACATGTATCATAAAAAGTACAAACATACAATACAAACATAATTATAAAAGCAGTTCATTATTTACAAAAATACATCTAAGAATTATGTGGAAAAATTGACTTGATGAGCATTTTTTAAAATCTTAGTCCTAATAATCCAGGCACATGATAAAAACTTTGCAACCCCACAGACAACAACCATGGAAGAGGTGTCAGAGCTAAGAATACGCAAAGCTAATTTATAATCTCTAATACCAAGATTCTTTAGCACTGGTTTCAACCATTTCTTCCTAGGTAGGATGTATGCCTTACAGGCAAAAAGAAAGTGGCCCAATGATTCCTTGGGATTTATACAACCTGGACACATTGTATCCTCTTCCCTCCTATTGTTCCATCTAGATGTAACAGTTTTGAGGGGCAATGTTCCATGTCTAAATTTAAGATATAAAGTCCTTTCTCGAGGGATCTGAATAAAATCCAAAAACAATTCCAATTTTTGGGTGCATTTATGGGACAAAAAAGTCTCAGTCAAATGTCCCCAATTTGGGTTCTGTAGCGCCTTGGCCTCTATCCAATCCCAATATAATTTTTTCACCACTTGTTTTGGTGGAGGTGATTGGGATACCCAAGCGTCGCTTAAACCCACGCTTATTACAAGATTTTTTAAAGCATTTAGCCACTTTATTTTGCCTGCAGTATTTAATTTTAGCATTTCATCTAACACTAGGGCATAATTACCTAATTCGGGGGTCCTCCTCAAACGGACCCAATATAAAAGGGGACGGAGCTGAAGGAAGTCCCGAATAGACTTTCTGCCTAGGTCTAAGAATAAAGGTTTGAGTGGGGTAGAGGATGGAAGCGACACCAAGTCCCTCATAAACTTATTCTCTGATCGGACGTGGTCGTTGGTATTCTCGTTGCCCCACAGTTCCGAGCCATAAACAGCTGCGGCAATTGCTTTCCCCTCATAAACTGATAAGGCAGGTGCAACTGGCCTACTTACAGAGAGACGTTGGTTTTTTAAAATAGTGCCGGAAACCCTTTTAAGATTTAAAACCATTTTACATATATGGGGTTCCCATTTCAAATGATTATTAATCCTAACACCCAGGTAATCAAACTCATCGACCACCTCTAAAGGAGATCCATTCAAGGACAAATGGATATTCCTGTATTTCTTCTTGGCGGTCATAACCATTAGTTTAGTTTTAGTTGTGTTTATTGTAAGTCCCCGTTCCTGACAAAAAACACTAAACTGATCAAGAAGGGTTTGAAGGCCTGTGGGGGTTTTAGATAAGAGAAGGGTGTCATCGGCAAAGAGGAGGGATGGCGTTTTCTCCCCGGCCACAATGGGGGCGTCGGCCGCTGTCTCATTCAGATGTTTCACCACCCCATTTATAAAAAGGGAGAATAAAGTAGGGGCCATCACACATCCCTGCCGCACCCCTCTATTAACAGGTATACTCTTAGTGAGTTGTCCCTGTGCCCCCCATCGTATCTTCGCATAAGTGCCCTCATGGAGTTTAATGATAAGATTTAGCAGATAGGAAGGGAACCCCATATCCCGTAGAACACTCCAAAGTTTAGCACGGGGTATTACGTCAAAAGCAGTTTTAAGGTCAATAAAAGCCAGGTAAAGGCTCCCTCTGGCTATTGACACTGTTTTCCAAAAAACTGCACAAAATCTGAAAACTTGATCAATGGCCCCAACATTGCTTCTGAATCCAGCTTGGAAGTGGGACAAAATATTTTCTTCCATAAGCCAGCCCTCAATCCTATTTACAATTACCCTACCAACTACTTTTTGAATAACATCAATTAAACTAATTGGTCTGTAGTTGGCAGGGTCCTCTCTTTCACCCTTTTTAAAAACAGTAACAACTTCAGCACCCTTCCATGAATCCGGTACTTGCTGGCCTAACTGGATGAGGTTCAAAACATTTACAATAAAAACAGCCCAAACCAATGGATTAGACTTCAACAAATCACCCGGTATTCCATCCGGTCCAGGTGCCTTACCCGGTTTTATTTTAAGGATAGCCTCCTGTACCTCACGAGGCGAAAACAATACGTCTATAGAGTCCTCATACTGATGGGCCAAACAATTGGTACCTATTAAAGGGGATGCTGGCGCAGCTTCTAAGGAGCCTACGCCGTATAGATTCGAAAAGTGGGAATACCATTGGGACTCAGTTATATGGTTTGGGATAGGCTCAGCGCCTCGTCTATCGATGACGTTGATCAGTTTCCAAAAAACCATGGCATTTTTCCCAAGAGCCGCTTCTTTTAAAGCCTGCCAATGTTCCTCTTCCCAATCTTTTTTAGCTTTCCTAATACTAATGCGATAGTCATTTCTAGCTAGTCTAGCGGCTGGGGCATCCTTGTTTTTAATAGCTAGCGAGATTTCTTTTCTTTTCCCTCTACAGGAGGCAGTATACCAGGGGTTCCCCTTTTTTCCATGCATTTTAACTAGTGGAATCCCTTGTTTTTTTTTCGAAAAAAACATACTGATCTCCCCTATTAGGTCTTTATACTTAGTTGCCAGCACTGACCCCTGATGCTGAGATGAAATTTGATTCATTGGCACCAGGGCGGATGAAGCAGCCGAAACTAGAACCCTGATATTCTCTAGTGTCTCCTCATTACACCTAACCACATCCCATTTAATCCTACGATTACAGTTAGAAGGGACTAGGTCTTTAGTAATCAACTCATTTTGGATCTCCTCACCAATATTTTCTCCCCAGAACATACCCATGCAGAGGGGATTATGGTCGCTATCAATCCTCTGTCTGACCTCCATATCAACCAGATTGGCCCATGACCATACATCCAAAAGGATGTAGTCAATCCTAGACGGGCAGCCAATTCGATTGAAGGTCATGGCGCCCATGCGATCAGATGTAGTGCGGCCATTTAAGGCACATAGATCATATGCAGACACCAGGGCATTCAACTGAATGGCTCGAGCCGACCACTTCTTAATTGGGGCCAAAGATAAGGATGGAATTGACTGGTTTCCTAACTTGTTAAAAGAGCCCAAGAATTCATCCTCATCAAGAGGCTCAAATGTACAATTAAAATCACCTCCCACTAATACTGAGGATTTAGAGGGGAGGGCTGAAAGCCTGTTGTCTAACAGCTCCAATGTTGGAGACAGTTGTCCCCCTGGGAGCCCCCTGGCATAAACACAAAAAATTTCAAAAGCATTCCTGGCTGACTGCCTTTTAACAGTTATATGGAGAATATCCTTACAGGGGACATAATTAACAGTAGTCTTACAGTTCAAAGCTATCCTGATCCATATAATTAAGCCCCCCGATGGGCGCCCCCTCCCAGACTGCGTAGCAGGGACAAAGAATGTAGAATAGCCCTGTTTATGTTCTGGCTCTAAACACCACGTTTCCTGAAACATACAGATATGGAAATCTTCTACAAAATTATTCCATTCCGGATCGGGCAAGTTTTTCTTTAAGCCAGCTATGTTCCAGGACAAAATTTTAACAGGTGAGGAGTACCGCATAGATGTATCCAGGGCGGCCTGAGTATCAACACCCCCTGACAAGGGATCTGGAATAATACTATCCTGGACAGGGACTTCCTCTCTTTTAGCAACAATAGAATCACACTCTACGGGAGAAGGTACCCCACAGTCCCTGTCATCTTCAATACACTGGGATGGTGGTCAATCCACTTCTTCCAGCCCACTAAATCGATTATAACATGGGAATAAGGGGTAATTGAGTTGTGGGCCCCACCCTTCTCCATTGAACTGTCTTTCCCCCTTCCACTGGTGCCCCCTCCTCCTGTCGACTAAGTTCCATCCTTCCTCTACAGGCATTCCCCATTGTTGCAGATTCTGGTGTGTTCCACCTCTACCCATTCCTTTCCTAGCAGGCCTCATCCAACTCCATCTAGCATCCTCATAGCCATCTTGCATATAAAAAAAGGACAGGGGCTTGGCTGACACCACAGACTTGCTATCACAGGGAGGAGTAGAACAAATAAATTCTACCAGTCGTGGGTCCTCAAACGTGATAGCGACACAATCACCCTTTATACTTTTCTTCTTCCCACCTACCCATGGTGCCCGTTCTACCATAAGTATGTTCTTGTTTAGGTTGGGTGGTGGAGGGTAATTTTTGTCGAGCCAGTGGCATATTTTATTTTTAATCGCCCAAAAAGGCTCAGAGGTGGACATCGGCAGCTCAGGAATCCCTGTCAGAACAACCACATACGGACAAGCATCTGGTGGTAGATTGATGTTACGTCGCAGAGTGGTTTTTCTGGGCTGTGACTGGGGAATAATGGGAGCTGGGTTTTTAGGGATCTTTTTGCTAACTACATTTCTATTCGCTGCACTCGAACATGTAGCAGTGGAGGGTTTAATATTATTCACTGTGTTAGTTGCCGGTAAAGAGGAAGCTGGAGGGATAATTGTGGGAGCCGGTATGCTTCCCATAGTTTGATTGGAAACAACAATCCCAGTATTAGTAACAGGCGGTGAGACCACCGGAATAGGGGGGCCAGGGGTAGTCAGCCTAGGATCTTGTAACGCAAGAATAGTAGCTAATTGATGTTCTATATTAGAGAGCCTATTCTCCAGAGGCGAAAGCAGGGATTTTAATAAACTGGACATAGACTCCATTAAGGAGTCAAGCCCGTCTCCTGAATTAGTTGATGAATCATTGCTTCCGCTAGTATCCAGAATACTTGCCAGGCTTGATTTTCTATTATCAGTCCTGAAATCTGATTGATATATAGACTAGTGAATGAAGAGTCAGAGAATCTTAACCTTTAATAAGAAAATAAATCCCATTAAAACTACTCACAACTCTCATTATTGACAAAAATATTTATTTGCATTTGATTACCTGTCTGTGTTAATGAAAGAGCTCTTTTGGTTAAATTATGGTGCAAAGATTCATCAACTTTAGAAGGATAATGGCGTGGAAAAAGGGTAATGGTAATTAAAGGTTAATTTTGCCACATTTACTAAATTTTCCAAAGAGAGAATATAGGGTGATTTCTGCTATATAAAGGTACACTTCCCTGCAATTTTAACCCCTCGCATGCCGAGGATGTAATTGTTGTTTACTCGGATGCAGTGCTGCTGTGCAAAGGACATAACTATTACGCCCTCTGCACAGCAGTCAGAAATCCTTCTGCTGTAAACAGCAGAGGGATTTCTTTTTTTTCAGCCTCTGGAGCTGGGTAGGAGCTTTCCCAGCTGTCTGAGGCATTTTTTTCCAGTGTAGTGATGATACGCCGCACATGGCGCGCAAACGTCATCACACTGAAAGTGAAAGTGAAATCAGCTGATCGGCTCATTTCACTTTCAGTGCCTATGTGCTCCTGGGGCTATGTCCTTCTCTAGAGTATCCCTGCTTGGGGATCGCCGCAGGAGGGCCATCCCCAAGCAGGGATCCACCCACAAGACACCAGCGAGCGACCCCTTGGGATGGGCATTTGCTCCCCGCAAAACATTTGGTAAATGTTCAGTCTTTCTGCCCCCAATAGACACTAAGGATTCTTTTGCATGAAAAAGTAGGGATAGGCTGCCCTAAAGGGGCATTGTAATGCCCCCACCCTTACTTTTAAATTGGCACAGTCTTTCTGCCCCCTGGGCACAGATGGGGGCAATATCCCCCAATCTGCCCCAGGGGGGGGGACAAGAAAGTCTACTAGGCACCAGGGATTATAGTTATTTAAATAATAGAGATGTGGGGACTGCCCACAATGGGCATGGCAACACCCCCGACCTGAACACAAAAGGGACAGTCTATCTGCCCTGGAGGCAGATGGGGGTATGCCAAGGGTAATGCTGGATGGTAGGATATTTGTGCCAGCATGGTTATCCCAAACAGAAATGTAAGGAAAATTTGATTTTTTTAAGCAACATTTGAGGTTTGCAGGGAATTCTAGGTAAGAAACAGTTGGGGATCAATGCAGACCACACCATCCTGGACTTCCCCATGTGTCTAGTCTTCAGAAATGTCTAGGTATGGTAGGTTTCTGTAGATGGGTGCCGGGTCCGGGAGCAAAAAGGCAGGTGCCCCACTTTCAAAACCAGGAAGTTTTGTGATAGATAATTTTGATGTCTCTACAAAACCTTTCGGGCACTTCCCCATTGCGGGCACTTGGCCCACCCATAAAAGTATGGTCCCATTTTTATCGGGAGACCTGGGGGAACACTGGATGGGAGGAGATTTCTGTTGGCCCAGTGATCCCAATACTCTCCCACACAGAAATGTTATGAAAATATAATTTTTTTAGCAAAATTTGAGGTTTGCAGGGGATTGTGGGTAAAAAAACTTTAGGGGATCCAAACAAGCCACACCTCACTGGACTTCCGCAGGTGTTTAGTTTTCAGAAATGTCTGGGTTAGGTAGGTTTCCCTAAATGGCCGACAAGCCCAGGACCAAAAGCACAGGTGACTCCCTCGCTAAAACCATGTCTTTTTGTGATTGATCATTTTGAAGTCTCCACAGTATGTTTTGGGCCATGTCCTATCAAGCGCACTAGGTCTACCCAAACAAGTGAGGTACCATTTTTACTGTGAGACTTGACGAAATGCTGGGTTGGTGGAATTCTGTAACTCCCCGCAGATTCAAGAACTTTCCCTCACAGAAATATGAGGAAAATATGTTTTTATTTTACAGATTTTGAGGTTTGCAAGGTATTCTGGGTAACAGAATCTGGTGAGAGGTGCAGAAGTCACCCTATCCTGGATTTCCCTGGGAGTCTAGTTTTAAAAAATTTACAGGTTTTCTAGATTTCTCTATTTGCCAGCTGAGCTAGGGCCCAAAATCCACAGCTAGGCACATTGCAAAAACAGGGTCAGTTTTCTTTGGAAAAATGTGATGTATCCATGTTGCATTTTAGGCTTTTTCCTGTCATGGGCACTAGGCATACCCACATAAGTGAGGTACCATTTTTATCTTGAGACTTGGGAAAATTCTGGGTGGGGGAAGTTTGTGGCTCTCCACAGAGTCCAGATCTTTCCATCACAGAAATGTGAGGATTTTTTTTTTCTTATTACATATGTTGAGGTTTGCATGGGATTCTGGGTAACAGAACCTGGTGAGAGCCACACAAGTCACCCCACCCTGATTTCCTCTGGGTATCTAGTTTTCAACAAGGGTACAGGTTTGCAAGGTTTCCATAGTTTCCGACTGAGCTAGGTACTAAAATCCACAGCTACGCACATTGCGAAAAAAGGATCAATTTTCACTGGAAAAAAGTGGTGTCCACTTTGCATTTTGGGCCATTTCCAGTTGTGGGAACTAGGTCTACCCACACAAGTGAGGTTTTTCGAATTTTAAGGTTTGCAAGGGATTCTGGGTAATATAACCTGGTGAAAGCCTCACAAGTTACCCATCCTGGACTCCTGTAGGTGTCTAGTTCTTAAAAATGTACAGGGTTGCTAGGTTTCCCTAGGTGCTGAATGAGATAGGGCCCAAAAGCCACAGGTAGGCACTTTATAAAAAAGGGTCAGTTTTCTTTGAAGAAATGTGATGCGTCCACATTGCATTTTGGGACATTTTCCTGCTGTGGGCATTAGGCCTATCCACACAAGTGAGGTACCATATTTTCCTCACAGAAATGTGAGGAAAATATGTTTTTATTTTACAAATGTTGTGGTTTGCAAGGAATTCTGGGTAACAGAACCTGGTGATAGCTGCATAAGTCACCACATCCTGTATTTCCGTGGGGTTATAGTTTTCCAAAATGTACAGGTGCGCTAGATTTTTCTATGTGCCAGCTGAGTTAAGGCCCAAAATCCACAGCTAGGCACACTGGAAAAAAGGGTCAGTTTTCTGTGGAAAATATGATGTATCTATATTGCGTTTTAGGCTGTGTCCAATTTGCGTTTTGGGTCATTTCCAGTTGTGGGAACTAGGTCTACCCACAGAAGTGACCATTTTTATCAGAGTTGGGGGAATGCTGGGTGTGTGGAAGTTTGTCGATTCTGGCAGATTTCAGAACTTTCCAACATAGAACTGTGAGGAAAATGTGTTTATTTTACAAATGTTAAGGTTTGAAAGGGATTCTGGGTAACATAAGTTGGAGAAAGCCTCACAAGTCACCCCATCCTGGATTTCCATGAGTGTCTAGTTCTTAAAAATTTACAGGTTTGCTAGGTTTCCTTAGGGGCTGGCTGAGATAGGGCCCAAAATCCACATGTAGGCACGTTGCAAAAAAAAGGGTCAGTTTTCTGTGGGAAAATGTGATGCGTTCACATTGCGTTTTGGGACATGTTGTGGGCATTAGGCCTACCCACACAAGTAAGGTACCATTTTTATTGGGAGACATAAGGAAACACATAATAGTAGAATACGTGTTATTGCCAGTTGTCTTTCAATGCATTTCTGCCTTCCAAATGTAAGACAGTGTGTCAAAAAGAAGACATTTTTAAAAATGCCCTCTAATTCACATGCTAGTACGGCTACCCACAATTTCAGAGATGTGCAAATAACCACTGCTTTTAAACTCCATATCCATATCTTGATCCCATTTTGGAAATATATAGGTTTCCTTGATACCTATTTTTCACTCTTCATAATTTACCAAATGAATTGCTGTATACTCGATATACAATGAAAAAACAATGCAAGTTGCAGCTCTCTTTTTGGCTCTGGGTACCTCCGGTTCTTGGTAAACCTACATGCCTGATATATCCCCACAACCAGAAAGGTTCTGTGGACGTAACAGTATATTGCTTTACAATTTTTTGCATAGTTAGAAGTTACAGGTGAAAATGTTGGCAACAATTGCTGTTTTATCCAACTCAATTTCAATATTTCTTTATTTCAACTGTTACTTTCTATAGAAAATTCTTGAAGGATGTAAGCAAATAACCCCTTGCTGAATTCAGAATTATAGCTTTCCAGGATCCATTATTGGTTTCACACTTTTTACTACCACTAACTAGAAAGAGTTTGAAACCATCAAAAATAGGAAAAATAGGCTATGTCTCAGTAATATGCCAAATCTTTGCAGAAAATGCTGGTTTCTGACAAAAGCTTCCTGTACCTGAAAGCTGGGAAGATGGGGATTTTAGCACTAGAACCCCTTTACTGATACCATTCGCAGGGAACACAGCAGATGCTGTCTTCTGCAACACTTTTTACCCATTTCCCCAAAAATACAAAATGTAGCTGTGTTTTGCCCATTTTCTCGGTCCCCTCTAGGGGAATCCTAAAATGCTGGATACCTTTAGAATCCTCAGGATGTTGGAAGAAAAGGATGCAAATTTGGCATGGATACCTTATATAGGCAAAAAGGTATGGGGGCCTAAGTGTGACCTACCTTAAATAGCCAGAAAAGTGTGTGGTACAGGGGGGAAAAGCCCTGGCAGTGGAGGGATTAAAAGATTTCCATAAGCATAATGCCAAAGGCTTGTAGAAAGGCTTCTATGAGCATTTGACTGCATAGGGTAGATTAGAAAGCTCATTGTTTGGAAGGAGAAAGTGTGACCAAATCAACCCAGTGAGAGCTCCACCACAAACCTTTATGGCGACCACATTTGGGTCAATGAATACCTGTGAGTAACTAAAATGCTTTTAAATAGATCTGTTCATGAAGGGCCCGATAATGACTAATATTGAAGAATTTTTGTCGAGGCCAAATTGTAATCAGCCGTAAATGGATGGCTAACCCAACAGGGAAACACTGGTTTAAGAAAGAACAACGATAATGCTCAATAGCATTTGGGACTTTACTTTAAAGGTCTGCTTGCCCAAATCCACACATGTGTGCATGTGTGTGGCATATTGTGGGTGGGCAAATGAATGGTAGAAAGAATGAGTCAATGAGTGGATAGCATGACATTCCCTTATATACACTCAAGCACTCCTTATCCATGCACCTCATCATCAAGCTGTTAACTCATTCTTGCATTCACACTAGCCCATCCACAATACCACAGACTAACTTGTCAATCAATGAAGAGGTACTTTCACTAACAAGCAATACATATTGGCTTTGCTCAGGCTTGTTTGCAATTAATGATATCTTTAATGTAGGGAACGACACCTAAGCTTTCCCCTCTTGGAGAATGAGAATTTGACAGATATGTTTATATTCCACGAATATACTGTTGTTCATCATTATCACGTTTTCAACTATGTACATATACATTGTTTGAGGATGCTTGAAAGATACACACAGAAAAATAAGTATTCCTAAGAGATATTTGTACATAGTCTGTAGATAATATTTTGTCTACCATGTTTTTAATGATTTCAGTCATAAAGAGGATGTTGGAGATGGGCCAATAGGTGACAGGGCAAACAAAGACTAGATGCTGTTACCTTAAAGCAAGATTTATTATGGCACACAATATGAGGGGAACAACACTCTGTGAGAAGACTATTACTTAGAATAAAGAAGCATTGGTAAAGCGAATAGATCTTGCCTATGTGAGAGCTAATGGCTTTGGTAAGGTGTTTTAGCCATGTTGTACAACATTGTGGCTGTTGTTCAGTATGGCTAAAAGTTAGTGGTGAGGGGTGGGGTGGGGTAGATTAGGGTAGAGTGGACTAGGGTAGATTAGCATAGAGAGGAGTGGGGTACATTGGGGACTAATGGGGTGGATTGGAGTGAGATAGATTGGAGTGAGTTAGATTGGAGTGAGGTAGATTGGAGTAGGGTAGAATGTAGTGGGAAGTTGGGTAGATTTGTGTGGTAGATTGAAGTAGGGTAGATTGAATTGGGGTAGACTGGAGTGCAGTAGATTACAGTATGGTAGATTGGAATGGGGTAGATGGCGCAGAGTAGATCAGGGTAGAATGTGGTAGTGTGTATTGGGACATATTGGGGAGAGTGGAGTGTGATATATTGGGGCAGATTGCAGTGGAGTGGGGTAGATCGGGGAAGAATGGAGTGGGTGGATCGGGGTAGATTGGAGTCGAGTGGGGTAGATTGGGGTGGATTGGAGTGGGGTGGGTTTAGGTGGAGTGGATTAGATTGGACTGGAGTGGGGTAAATTTTAGTGGCACGTGGTAGAGTAGAGTGAAGATAGATTGGATAGAGAGAAATGGAGTGTGATAGATTGGGGTAGAGGGGAGTGGGGCAGATTGGGTAGATTGGAATGGGGTAGATTAGAGTAGAGTCGATCTGGGTAGATTGGAGTGGGGGTGGATAGATTGGATTTGAGTTAAGATTGGAGTGGAGTGAGGTAGATTGGAATGGAGTGGAGTAAGGTAAATTGGGTGGAATAGAATAGGATATATTGGAATAGAGTGGAGTAAATTGGATTGGGGTAGATTGAAGAAAAATTATGGAGTGGGGTAGTTTGGAGTGGTGTAGATTGAAGTAGAGTGGGGTGGATTGGAGTGGGGCAGATTGGAGTGGGTGGACTACAGTGGGGTGGGGTGAATTGGAATGGGGTAGATTGGGGTATATTGGAGTGGACTAGATAGGGGTGGATTGGAATGGGGAAGAGTATGGTGGGTAGATTGGAGTTGGGTAGATTGGAGTTGAATGGGGTAGAGGTAGATTGTGGCATGTTGGAATGGTGTAGATAGTGGCATTAGAGTGAGGTAGATTGTGGTGAAATGGAGTAGATTGTGGTGGAGTGGAGAAGATTGTGATGAAGTGGTGCAGACTGGAGTGGAATTGGGTAGAACAGAGTGGGGAGGATTCAGATAGATTGCGCTGGAGTTTGGAATGGAGTGGGGTAAATTGGACTGGGGTAGATTGGACTGGAGCAGAGTTGAGTGGGGTAGATTGGAGTGCAGTCAGGTAGATTGGAATGAAGTGGGGTGGATTGGGGTACATTGGAGTGGGGTGGCTTGGGGTACATTAGAGTGGGGTACATTGGAGTGGATTGAGTGGAGTGGAGCAGACTGGGTCGATTGGAGCAGAGTGGGGTAGATTTGAGGGAGTGCAGTAGATTGGGGTGAAGTGGAGTAAATTGGAGTGGGGTAGAGTTGATTGGGTTAGATTGACTGTAATGGGGTATATTGGAGTGGAGTGGGGTAGTTTGGAGTGGAGTGGAGTAGATTTGGGGTAGAGTGGAGAGGGGTAGATTAGGGTGGGGCAGATTGTAGTAGGAGTGGGATACATTCAATCGTAGTGGAGTGGATTGCAGTAGATTGGAGTGGTGTGGGGCAGATTGAGGTAGACAGGGGTATATTGGAGTGGGTTGGGGTAAATTGGGGTGGGGTATATTGGAGTGGAGTGGGGTAGATTTGGAGGAGTGGAGTGGGGTAGATTGGAATTGAGTGGAATGGGTTGGATTGTACCAAAGTGAAGTGGGATAGATTGGGGTACATTGGAGTGGAGTGGGATACATTTGAGTGGGGTAGAATGGATTGAGGTAAATGGTGTGAAGGGGTATAGAGTGGAATGGTGTGTTGTGACAGGGAGTGAGTGGCATAGATTGGAATGGCGTGGAGTCAAGTGGCATGGCGTGTCGTAGAGTGTAGGGGTTTAGAGCGGAGTGCCATGTCATTGAGTGGAGTGTCAAAGAATGAAGTGGTATGGCATAGAGTGGAAGGGTATAGAGTGGAGTTGAGTGGCACAGTGTGGAGTATGAATGGTGTGGTAGTGCACTGCTTTTACAGACAACACATTTTCAGTTGAAAGGACCATTACATTTACACTGAAAAACGATTTTACTGCAACAAAAATGATAATGTGTGCAGATTTTATCACCTAATGTATTGATGTGTTTTATATTCAAATATTTGTTTCCAACACATTTTAGAATTACAAACAAATTGCTTCATTTGTACTAATTCTGGTATATTCTGAAACATCAGTACAGTTAATTTTGTTTTTGCTGTGAGCTAGAAAAAACCCATCATGCATCCTCTTCACTTACATGGGTACTCCGGAGGATTGTCAAATAAATTTACTCACTTTGAAGTCAGAGAAAGAAAAGGAAACACCAAGCTCCCTTGGAAGACGGCTTTACATTTGACCCCTGTCTTTGAATGCACAGCAATGTGACAAGATAAGAACAAGATTTATAGACCTGTTTACCGAAAGCGAGTTTGTGGAGGAATACAGTAAATACGTTTTGGGCAATGGGAGGTCCGAACTCAAGCTGGACAGCCTAAAACAAATAAAGCCAGCAAATTGTCAGAAAATGTGGGTTACAAACCACAAAGCCAATGGTCAGCAACTGATAGTATGCATTCCTAGGTTAGCTTTCTGAATGTCCCCAAGATATCTTTAGCAAACCAGACAGCTGTGCTATCTGGTAGACTTCAACCTAAAACGGATGTGATTGAGCTCTGTTTACATGACTGTCTTCCAGATATTGTATGGCACAGATCTACGACTAAAGCAATACTAGTGATTATGGCATCCGCTGTAACTTTCTAGAAGGCATATTTGAAGCAAGACAAGGACTGTTGATTGGTGATGGTAGGAATGTCGGAAATCTCTGCATTAAGGGTTTTGCTTGGTGTTGGACCTATAATCACAGTCAGAAAGTCCGAGATAAGTAACCTTAAAGTTGATTTGGGTACCTTAAGTAAACCTATTTTAAGGCTGGTGTTTTTGAGAGGTGATGGAATCTAGTTGCTAAATTGCCTTCTGTAGAACCTAGAGAATTCAGTTCAAAAGCAGGTTTTCTCACTTTTCCAAACTTGTATCCTGAGTAACTCAATGTCTCTATCTATAAGACTGTGAACAGGCTAAACAACAGTAGTTTGCACTTGATAGAGTCAACTTACATATACTTTTACAAAAGAGAAGTTCTTTGATAAAAAGTTTGTAGCAGATCACTTGCCAAGAATGGTGTTTTGATTGGCTTTTTTGACCAGCATTGTCTGTGTCTAACTGACATAAACTTCCAACAAATAACAAAGTACAATTGAATCACACCATTAGATGTTGTTTTTCTTTGGTGTTTAGCTTCAATAGACTTCTCCAAACCCCGGCCTACTATGCCTTTGATGGGCTTCACAACATTGATAGTTGGCTACCTACTCTAACCACATTATATAATCTGTTTTACTGCTCCACGTTGTTCATAATGTTCCTGCTAAAGTAGTTCACTGGCAAGGTTACCACCTTTTCTCATTTTCAAATCCATGTGGACCACTCATGGGATGGTTGAGTCTGACCCATGAGGCCATAATGTGTGGGATAATGTCAGGTGGAGAGTGCATAGATATCTAATGCCAGCTTTACAGAATCAGTGGCTAGGTGTTCTATCAATCATGGGGCTGACTTTTATGTAGATTGAAATTATGTTTCCATTCAAGTGAAGTGTGCTCTCATTCTTGTTCTCAGTTGCCCAATTCAGAAATACATAACAATCTTCTACCATGGCCCTCACTGTGACTGCCTCAGCTGGGCAGGTGGTAATTATTGATCTTTTAAAATCCAGTACCCCTGGGACTCAAATGTAAATGGTATGATATACAAATAGGGCTATGCATGTGTATTTTGGTGCTTTGGTAACCAAAAAAAGCATGCACTGTTATTTACTGGGACATTTCTACCAGTAAATTTGGTCAGATTTAAGCTGCTCAAATTCACTTGGGGGAAATTGCAGGGATGCGGTACTTACCGTTAAGCTTGCAATTCTTCTGATCAATGCTCAAAAATTGATGCACACAGATGGGAAAAACACAGCCTACTCATAATGAGGGTCCAAGTCTGAGATGTAGAGGAAGGGGGAGGAAAGGGGTTTTCACTGTCAATTAGTCTCCTGCCATGTAGAATGCTGGAATGCAAAAGTGTTTTTTTATTTATTGACTTGCTGTGGTCCACCTCCCTCTTCTCAAAGGAAACATGGAAGGTAGCTTAACTGGGTGCTCAACAGCTATGGGGTGTAAAATTCGAGTGAGTCACTTCATTCAGTTGCATATTCATCATTGGGCTCACACCCACGCCACTTCCAGTCACATGGCAGTTATATCCTGGCCCTGTGCTGTCAGAACATTGTTGATAAAAACACAAATATTATGTCCTAATATTGTTTACAAAATATTGTCAAATTGGGTGTAGATTTTCTCTAGTTAGCAATACTTTTGTAAACAATATTTAATACAGGATATTTATTTCAGATGATTTTCTGACAGAAATAATCTCGTACCATCCAGCTGTTGGAGAACCCCATTTTATTAAATGGCCACCGGCGCTCTCCACTTCTGGAAAGCAGGTGGCTGCCCACAGAACTCAGCATCTCAACGCACAGGTCTGAGGTTTTACTTCAGGAAGCGTCATCTGGTCACCTCTGTGGGTCATCAGACCTCCAGCAGCTTTCATGGGCACCTGTACATCGTCTCATTGTGCTCTCTCATGGGCGCACCAGCCACTCAGCTCTCTCCAAAGAGCTCACACCTCCAAACCTATACCATCATTGGGCCATATCATCAAGAACGGCAATAACATTATCACCACTTTAGCATCAGGAAACTGCAGCTAAAAAGCAGCGTTAAGGGGCTTGATAATATGCCCTTGTGAGTTCCCATAGACGCCCAGGTTCTGGTGTGAACCTGGGCTTCTATGGGAATTCACAAGGGCATATTATCAAGCCCCTTATCGCCGCTTTAGCGGCATTTTCCTGCCGCTAAAGCGGCGATAATGTTATCGCCATTCTTGATAATATGACCCTTACTCCTTTCTCTAGGTGCTGTGGTGGGACACACCAACACCCTGGAGGGCTGGGGATAGCGACACCCCAGAAGCACCCCCCTTGCCCATCCAGAAGTGCGTCCAGAAACAAAATCTTGGTGTATCATCTTGATGTATCTATACAAGTGCAAGAGCAAGACCAACTCACTTACCTTTGGGGGCTGATAAGCAGCACATTACTGGTAAAGCTCCCTCGTCACGGTGAAGGTCTCAGGCTTTGTTTGCTGCTGGGGCAAGGGAAAACCGCAGGAAAACAAATAGAAGTTCTTTGGAGGCACTTCTTGTCCAGTATTGGCTTCATTGTTGCAATAGGTAGAGATAATGTCAGTAAAAGTGTTTGTTAAAAGCATGAACATCGCCAATACAATGGGGCGTTTGATATGGAGAGCTGACCAGTGTTCACACTTGATGAAGTTGGAAAACAAAGTTAAAAATAAATTAGAAAAAGCTGATAATTTGCTTTAAGTATTAACGTGAAAATATATTAAAATGACACATATTCAAATTGTACAAAGTGCACCAGGCAGTCATATTCACTGGTAGTCCTCGGTTAGATTTCTCTTTAACAAATAGAAGCTTTAGAAATTGCAGAACTATGCACAAATGTATTTGATAGCTTGACCTAAAGTGCCTTGCCTAGAGTTTGTCATAGCAGCAGGCTGTTCTGCGTTTATAAAATATATTTCTTTCTTTAAAGTACTTAAACTTAGTGCACCAAGCCTGAACTTCCTATCTATCTCAAGCTCACATAATACTGAATAGAGAACCACACACTATAACAATAACTATCACTTATATGAAATACTAAAACCATTACCTTACTAGAAATCTGCAAGTAAATGTTTCTGTCTTCATTGTAGTTCATTGCTACTCAGCAAAACATTGAATAAATGATATAATGCACTGCAATAATTGTCCCTGGTAACAAAGCTTAGAGTATCCAGCTACACAAATGCTTAGAGATGTCTGTTACATATTTGATAGTCGACTGTGAACTTTATGGGTCCTATTAGGAATCTGATGGTCCTAGGGCAGTCAGACTCGTGGTAGCACAGCGGTAGCAGATCCTGCCGCAACCGCACCAGTGGTCCGACTGCCCAATTATGACCTGGACTGTTGGACTGCCTTGGGACTCTGGCTCCGCCAGGGGAACCGCCAATCCCTGGTGTTTGGTGTTAGAGCGATGGTCAGAGGCCGCAATATGCTTGGTGGGACTAACACAGTCCCGCCAAGCATATTACAAATTTCCTCTCTGCAGGGTTTTCATGGCAGTTCCATACAGGGCCCCCTTTGCCTCCATTGTATGTGCCCCCCCTGTACATGTAGATAGGTTCCTGTACTGCATGGACTTTCGAGTCCATGCTATGCACGAACCTTGTAGTGTGGTCCATTGCTTTGCCTTTTTTCAAAGGCACCACCGCCTCTAAAAGAGGCACCGCCATGGGACTGCCATGCTGGCCACCTGCCAGACTATTTCTAACTCGTAACCTGGTGGCGGGGACGAACTTCGGCTGAACGGCGGTGCAGCAGTTTGCAGCGATGCACCACCGCTCCACCGAAAAGGCGTAATTGGCCCCTATGTGTTTTCTGTGGGAAAAGAAGAGCAAAACTGCTCACCATTGAAAGATGTCTTATCATTGAACTGGAGTAATCCAACCTGCAACATAGTTGTTGGCACATGTTCATATCTTTTATATGAGTGTGTGTTTCTAGTTAGTCTCAGATATTTTAACACAAAGCTGTCCTTTCAATGACCTGTGAACTGCTGTGGGCTACTGCTGATGGTTATTACTGTTGCCTTTCACTTTGAAGGTGATACTACCTTATATGTTCCAATCCTGATAGGTGTAGCTACTGCTAAATCTGTTTTCCCGTATCTTTCTGTTAAGACTTATTCTGCAGATTGCTACTGCAGCTGTATGCGGACACTGTTTGGCGGTTGAGACTCGGTTGAGTTTTATGAACTATTCTTTATGGGGAGTTCAACTACTTAATTTGATTTCGAATTTGATGCTCCTTTGATCTCACGTTTTTCTTGTACACTTTATGGGTTCTTTTAACTTTGATTCCATTTAGTTAGAAAAGGGATTAATTCCTTTATGGAACACACGTCAAAATTGACTACTGATGATTCTAACCATATTTAATTTTGATAATTTCTGAAAACTGATTTAACTGACTTATTTATTTAATATAAATACCATAAATAATTTACTAATCTCTTTAAGAGAATTAAGGATTTAAAAACCAACTTAAAACGCTCATCATTGACTGAACTTAAACTGTTAATTATGAAGTTGATTGACTTGATTTGATTTAGCTTCCATTCTAAAACGGTGGCAAAGATCTGTCAAAGTTGGAGCCCATTCTTGTAAGTTACAGATCGAACTGATACTGGACAGTACATTTTGGACTCTTTCTGCACTTTCACACTCTCTCACTTGCACACATACAATGAATGGCACAAAGGTTCAAGTGAGTGAAGAATAGAGCAGGTTATTTCTGTGAACGTTATGAAATTTCAGAGACGAATTTAGTAGGTTATAAATATTAGATTAGATGATTTACTGTGAGTGAGATACTTTTGTGGAATAATGTGCCTCCAGCACATTCAGATAGATCAATACATTACCATATGATCTTCAGAGGTACGTGTGTAACCTAGATTGGCACAGGATCTAATCTTGAAATCTCAGTAGGTTTAATGAACCACTGAGGGGATATCTATTCAAACTGCCAGTCAATTGTTTGTATCCTACTGACATACCTCCCCCAGCCCCGAGTGCACTGGGAATGAGAGCTGTCAGTGAACAATTTCCTACTGCAAACTGTAGAAAATAAACAATTTCAACTCTTCACATGAAGTGCATTATGGGCACAATCAAGATCACCTCAAACTATGCCAATGTTAGCCATGCCATACTCCTGCTTCTGCTCCCACACCTGTTCTCACCCAGGGCCTACTGCCATTCTTGCTCTAGAGACCATGTGCTTTACTTTACAAATTCAACTTGCAAGGTGTCTCAGAGAGTTAAGTGCCTGCTGCTGACAACATGTACTGAGTACTTGGCATTGCCAAATTACCATTTCATTTTTATGAAGGCTGATACTACTAGTAGCAATGTTATTTGCTGTTGTTAATAAAAACGTTATGCAAACATTGAGCGGACTCTGGTCTGGTTGCAGAAGGGAGACACGTTTTTACTCTTTGGCTGTAATTGTGGGTTGTACCTAGGTTTTTAAACTTGTATTTTAAACCGACTGCATCTCAAATCAGAAATTTTAACTTTGGGCCTTTTACCTTTGCTTAAACGCTCATTAGCACTTGTGTATTTTGCATACCTAAACAGCATTCGAGGCTGTGTTTCCGGTCTGCCACAGGTTCTTGGTGCAGATTGAGCAGAGAAAGGCAGCCCCCCCCAGAGGCCACGCCCACTTCCGGCAGATTGCCGAGCCAGTGGCGGAATTCTCTAGGGGTTTAAAGTTGAATGCTGGAACGGAAGCGCAGCTGACACGCGCAAGGGCGTGCCGCTGGCATGCCAAAGGCAAGCCCGTCTGCACCCATCCGCGTGCGGAATGCGACCAGGGCCAGAAATGCTGCCACTTCCGGACCAACCCACTCATATACCAGGGAAGAGTTATTGGCACTCAACACACCAGTCAAGAACTATCAAGCCCCCCTGTTCACGGAAAACATTAAAGGCCCTCTCACCTGCATCACCTGTAAACACACTGTCATCTATGAGCTCAGTAATACAGCTGGACACAGCTCCTCCCAAGGAAAAGACACGTCACAAACAGGTATGCAGTGGCCGCATAAATGCCAGATTCCTAGCAAAAAATGCTTTACATATTCAGGACTTGCTGACAGACTGGAATCTGGACTGCCTCTTTGTCACCGAAACATGACTAATGGAATGTTCCTCTCCCGTTGTAGTACAAGTGCTTCCTCGTGGTTACACTATCGCAAGATTGGACAGAAGAGGGCAACAAGGTGGGGGATAGCTGTAATACACCAGGATCATTTGAAATGTTCCGTCTTGAGTATTACAGAACTGAAAGACGTGGAAAGCTTCTGTTTTAGTCTTACATTAGACATCTTCTCTACACTTGCAGGGTCCCTTATCTATAGACCCCCAGGATCAGCCCTTAATTTTCTAGAGACCTTGGGGGAAAGTATAAGCTCCCTGGTGATCAGGTAATCAAACTTTACAATCCTAGGGGATTTTAATTTTCACCTGAAAGCAGACGATACTCCCAATCCAAAAACATTTACAGACATTATAAACACACTGGGATTAAACTAACAGATAAAGGAGTCCACGCACTGTGCAGGACATACACTGGATGAGATATGTACCAATGCCGCCCCTCTTACTGTCGACCCTCCAGTCACGATAACGTGGTCAGACCACAAGCTAATCCTTTTTAAATTTGTCTATGATAATGTCCAATTGATAAAAAAATCCCAGACAATTGGGTCCCACACAGAAGTGGAATAGCATGCTCTTAAATCCCAACCTACTGAGCATGGCAGAAGCCACAAAACCTACTCTTACAGGAAACCCGGAAATTGACAATAATGTGTTTAATAACTGGATGCTGTCATTGGCCAATACTTTAGCTCCACTAAAGAATGTCACTATCAACAACAAAAAATCAGCGCCTTGGTTTACCTCCCAAATAAAAACTATGCAAGGAAAATGTAGACAGGCGGAAAAACAATGGAAAAAACATTATGAAGCAGAAGACCTGGGACTTTTCAAACTAGCACTCAGATCATAACATCAACAAATTAGAATAGAACAAAAGACACACTATTCTAATTTAATAAATAGGGCAGATAATCAGAAAACTATTTTTAATATTGTGAAATTATTTACCAATCCAACAAGCCTAGATCAAGAAATCCCCCTTCACAGTATCTATGTGACAGAATAGCTGAGTACTTTGACAATAAAATCAAAGACCTAAAAAAAGATTTCACGAACACATTATCTCAGCAAAATGAAGCGCAAGCCATAGGAACAAAAAGGGAACTCACATGTTTTAAGGAGGTCAGTTTAAAACAATCGAGGCAAGCTATCCCCTCCTCTAAGTCAGGATCACCTTTCGATCCATGCCCACCAAAAATCCTATATGCATTGTTGGACACTATAAATCCCGTAATCAATCAGATTATTAATTCCACCTTCAGGCCAGCTAAAATCCCTGATATCTGGAACACTGCCGCTTTGAAACCTCTTCAAAAAAGAAACTGGCTGACCCTACCACCCTCTCCAACCTCAGACCAAATTTCACTACTGTCATGCCGGAGAAAAATTCTGGAGAAATTAGTCAATACTCAATGTAACAATTTCCTCCAAGAAACCAACACCCTACACCCTACGCAATCGGCTTTTAGACTGGGTCACTAAACAGACTCAGTGCTGCTCCACACCACTGACACCCTAAAATTTGCCCCGGATCAGGGAAAGGATGCAGTGCTGGTTCTGTTGGACTTGTCGGCAGCATTCGATACTGTCTATCACGACATCCTGAGAGACAGGCTGGCACACAGTGGAGTCACAAACAAGGCATTGGCCTGGATCACATCTTTTTTAGAAAACAGGAATCAGATCGTAACATTGGGAAGGAGCAAAATGGTTGTCATTAGGGGTTCCCCAGGGCTCATCCTTGAGCCCAACCCTTTTCAATCTTTATATGACACCACTCTTCTCTCTAATGGCCAAGTTTGATGTTGAAAGCATTGCATAAGCAGACGGCACCCAGCTGATTCTCACTCTTGATAAAAACTCACAGAGGCGAAAGACAAGTTCCACCACTTTTTAACTGCAGTGATGGACTGGATGAAACTGAATCACCTTAAATGTAACAGCTCTAAAACTGAAATAATGCTGTTTGGCAAATCCAATCTATTTAGGCCCAATCAATGGTGGCCTTCAAATTTGGGTGCACCTCCCTCAACAGTGGACATAGTCAGAAATCTAGGAATAAAATGTGATCCAACACTGTCTTCCCACAAGCAAGCACTTGCTATGACAGGTATGTATTTCCAAATGATTAATACTCTCAGAAAATTCCTGGACCTGCTCCCGATGCCTGCTAGGAAAACAGTTGCAGCAACCCTAATCTTATTTCGCCTGGACTACTGCAATAGTCTATATGCAGGGATAAAAAGATAGTAGTAAAATATTGCAGGTGGTCCAGAATGCTGCAGCAAGGTTTACACTTAAACTGGTTACCAGTTGATAAGAGAATTCTTTTTAAAATCCTGACCATCACCTACAAAGCCAGAAGCGAAACTGGACCACAGTATCTAAGATCCAGAATTAAGCCCTACACCACCCAACATACTCTGTGTCATCCTCAGAGAGTCTGTTAACAGTCCCCGATTTCAAATTTAAATTCAGAGGTGGAAAGACAATGGCAGTTCTAGGGACTAAAGCTTGGAATGGACTGCCTACACAGCTGAGAAATGCACAAACAGAACTTACCTTTAGGAGGCTTTAAAAAACGTGGATTTTCGCCACTCCAGATCACCCGGTATTATCCTATATCTAAAGCACCCTTGCCCAGGTGTCCTCCCCTCTGCATTCCGCCAGTTTTCCTTCCTCTGCTAAAATGCCTAAATGCTCCTTGGAGTGAACATTGCGCTTTACAAAAACCTCTCCTTCATTAATTCCTTCATTCACTCATTCATTCATTCATTTATAAACAATATTATTTGAGTCTTTAAAAGCAGAGTGATATAGAGCTGATGTTGACTAAAACAATGCAATTAGATTCTTAATTACACATAGCTGGTGATGAGCCAGACAAACTGCTGAATACTTTAGCTGACACATAACACCAATCTTGATACTTTTGAGAGAAAATTAGAAATGGGCACACATTGTGCTAACTATACATCGGAGAATGTTGAGAAACAGATCATGAAAACACTTTGGGACCTATTACGATGTCAGGCAGATCGCCACAGACAGGCTGCCGGTGGCGGTCTGTCAGACAATCTTACTAAGCGGTCCGTCCTCCCCATTCCTATGTGGTCGGTCAGACCACTGCGGCTTGGGGGACGGACCGACACCTCAGACAGATAATCGCCAAATGGTGGCTGTACTTTTGCAACGATGTCAGTCGGACGCTCGTCCGACTTACATCGTAATGGCATGGCTATCATTGGCATAGTTACTGCATCCTAAAAGCATGCAGATGACATGTATGTATGGTAGGGGGGGAATATATATTGAATATCATAAGCTCATAGTTTGAACTGTTTCATTTACCAATCTAATGTGTATGAATACAAAGGGTAAATACGATGTATTTAGATGTTATAAGATTTCTAACCATTCTTATCAACTGAATGATGTGCATGAAGAATTATTCGAAGTCTAATATGGTTTAGAGATTTATGTGCAATATTGAAAGGGTTCATGTGTAAACCTCATATTTGCATCTGTGAAAATGTGCACCAGGTGAGAAAAGAGGAAAAGCTGCTGCATGTTTATATTAAGACTAAATGCTTCAAAACTTTAAGTGAATATTTATTTAGTTCGTTTTTTTTGCGGGTGTCTCAGTGCTTTCCAAAATTACAGTGAGCAGAGCAATAACAATAATATCTCATTCAAGAGAGAAAGAAAAATACAGAATAGGACACTACCCAGAAAAGTGGGGTACGGTTTACAATGTTCAGAGAGCAGAAGAGAAAACCAATAGAAAACAAAGCTATCATAGTGAAGAAAACTGCAAGATCAGGCAGTGTCAAGAAAAGGGAGGATAATGTCAGGCCTGATCAATCGAAAACAATAAAGTAGCCAGTCAGAAGTAGTCATGCGTGTGATTGAAGAATCAGTATCTTAGGATCTAATGAAGAAATGTGTTCATAAGGAGTACTTTGACTTCTTTCTTGAAAGATACAGTTGAGGGATTCATTTTGACTTTAGTTGGCAAGGTGTTCCAAATTCTCAGGCAATCCCAGAAAAAGATCGGATGTAAGTTTTCTTCTTCTGAAATTTCAGAAGTGGAGGTTGAAGCTTCTGAATGATCTGGAGCCACCAGAAAGTTCGGGCTTCTGGGCAAGATACCTAGGGGTTTTGAAGTGGAGGCTTTTATGTGTTATGCAGGCAATGTTTACCTGGATTCTTGCTTCATAAGGGAGGCAGTTGAAAAATTTCAGATCGGTGATGTGGTGGCTTCATTTTGAGCCAGTGATAAGCCTTGCAGCAGGGTTGAGTGAGACCCTCAGAGGAGCTAGTTTGGATAAGGGCACTCCAGAGAAGGTTGCACTTCCATAGTCCAACCTGGGAATTACAAGGGCTTGCACTGCAGGCTTTAAGTCTTTGGGGGGGAGGAATGGTTTTAATTTTCTTAGAATATTCATTTGGTGATTCACTCCTTTAGTGGTGGCACTCATGTGCTTCTGCATATTGAGGTTCTTGTTGAGAGTTAACCTCAATAACCGTGCTGAGTACAAGAGTTGCAGATTGCAGTTAAGGGAAGTTTCAACCATTCTTCAATGACAGGTGACTGGTTGGGCAGTGTGATTAGGAGGAATTTGTTTTTTTTAATTGGATGCTAGCATATTTTGAGTTATTCTGAAGGGTTGTGTTGAGGGAACTGATGTCTTCTGGGGTGGAGACTTTAAAGTATGGTTGGGTATTGGCAGAGCACATGTGGTAGAGGATGTGGGATGAACTCAGAATTTCTGTTAGAGGCTCCATGAACAGATTGAAGAGAGTGGGCATAAGTGAGGAACCTAATGAAACAGGAGTGGTCTGGGATAGTGATTGGTTACCTTGACTCTTTAAGTTCTGTTTTGATGATAGGAGGGGAACCATTTAAGGACTGATCCTGTTAACCCCATACAGTTTTCTAAGAGGTCTCGCAGGTTGTCATGCTTAACCGTTTCGAATGCTGATGATAGGTCAAGTAGGATTAAAACACAAGATTGGTTAAGATCTAGCATTTTTAGTGCATTGTCCACTATGTGTGTCATGGCACATTCGGTGCTGTGCCCTGCATGAAATCCAGAATGAAATTGGTCTAGTAGTTGGAATTGATTGATGTGATTACAGACTTGGATGTGAACACATTTTTCCAGGAGCTTCACCAGGGTAGGAATATTGGAGATAGGTTAGAAGTTGAGTAAGGCAGTATATTCTGCTTTTGGGTATTTTTAGGACAGGGGAAACCTGACCAGACTTTAGGCAGTCAGGGATAGTGCCTTGAAGAAGGAAGGCATTAACAACCTTGGTCCAAAGTGAGAGTATCGAGGGTATGATTTTCTTGAAGAAGTTGGGAGGTAGATGGTCATTGAAGTGGTTTGAGGGTTTCAACATTGTTAGGGTCTGTGAATGGAACTTTCCTCAAAGGTTTTGAGAAAATTCCATGAGCCGTTGTTTTGGGGGTAGTATCCAGGGGGACAAGAGGGAACAGTAGTTCGGGAGGCTGAGAGGATGGTTTGAGTTGGGAGAGGACATTATTCCAAGGTCATTTGCAGATCATTTCTGACTGGATTCAGCAAGGGACGAGTTGGGTGAACAGTTTGATTTTACTTTTATGAGGTCGAATGTTTTTTTGGGTCAGTTACTGGCTTGCTCCAGCTGGTTTCTGAAGCAATTTGCCTTTGAAAGTCTGATGCTTTTGTAGTATTCACTCCTCAATGATTTCAGGTGCTTGAGGTGTTCAAGGGACAGAGCTGATCTCCATTGACATTCAGCTAGCCTCAAGTTGCGTCTTTCTGTATGGAGGCTACCATTATACCAAGGCTTAGAATCCTTTGTGGACACACTTTTTAGTTGTAATGGATCAATCAAGTAAAGAACGGTCTCCATGGAGTGAGTGTAGGGATTTCTAGGATCATGGACATCTGAAATCTTTTCAGGGGGAGGCAGGATGTTGTGGCTGAGAGCAGTCAGTTCATTATGGTTGATGTTGTGCATGCTCCTTTTCCAGAGTCTGGGTTTCATTATTTTAGCTGCTTTGGTTATCACAGTTTCCTTGAGAAGGAATATGATGTGATCAGTCGATCACATGGGAGGATAGATTCCACTTGGATTGAACTGGGATTTGCAATGATAAGATCTAAGGTTGACCCTTTGTTGTGTGTGGGCATGTTGCAAAATTTGGTCAGGTTAAGGTCAACAAGGAAGGTTTTAAAACTGTTAACTACAGGATCATTCGGATCATTTGTCTCCGAGGAAGATTTGAGTACACCATTGACCAGTATTTTTTAAAATAGTTTCCATGATTTGTTCTATGAATCTCATATTGTCTCCAGGAGTGTGGTAGTTCATGTGTAGTTTGCATAGAGGTCAGTTGTTGCATGTGATATCGAGGCATAGGTATTCGCCGGTGGATAGAACTGGGGTATGTGTATGTTTAACAGAGAGGTTGATGCTGTGTATGCAAGTGATGCCTCCTCCACCTGGTTTACTGGGTCTATCCAATCTCCTAATGCCATAGTAAGGAGGGACTAGTATTTCAAGCATAGGAGCAGAGGAGTCATTTAGTAGGGTTTCAGTCAGAATTAGAAGGTCAAGATCATGTGTGAGGACAAGATCATCAATATCTTCTGCATGTCTTGAAGCTGATTTGCAGTTGATGAGCATGCATTTCAATTGGGGTTTGTGGTATGCTGGGGTAGACTGTGTGAAGATAACGCATATGAGGTTGTGCTTGTTGACGGCTCCATGAATGAGCCAGGGAGCTCTATGAGAGTTTGTTGGGATGGAATGGATTATTCCCTGATTATCATTGTTATCAGGGTGTGGGGGATTATATGACAAGAGGAGGGTTTGGATATCGTTGTAGGATAAAGCGACTTTCCGTGTAATCGGTTGCAAGGGTGCATTGGGATAGCGTCTAGTTCTTTAACTCCATTTAATGTGCGATGTGGAAAGAAAGGTCAGATTGAAAGTGAGGTGTGTTGGATATATTACAGGGTGGTTGAAGGGTTGATCAAGAATGAGAGGATTCATCCTATGGTTCCTATTAGGACAATGAAAGTTGGACATCTCTGTTGGTATCTGAATGAGTCTATGTAAGTCTGCTTTGAGATCTTGTAGGTGTTTTGTAACATCATCCAGTCTGGATTCTATTAAGGTATGGGACACGTTGTCAGGTCTGGAAGCAGTGGGCAGGGAAGCAAGGAGGTGATGATGTCTGTAGAGTTAAGGTGCAGATGTATTGGGAGAGAAGGCATAGGGTAGAGTGGGTTGTGGTAGAGGTAAGATTGGTGTTAGTAGGGAGAGAGCTCAACAGACGGGTGGGAGGGATTCCTAACAGTAAGTTAATGGGTGTTATTGAGGATCAGCATTTAGGGGAGACAGTGGTTGAGGCAGGTGGGGGTTAAAAGTATAGTTGGGGTGAAGGTGAGGGCAGCTTGGCTATATAACTCCGAAGAGCTTGCTCTTGGTGTGGAATGAGACTGCAATCTAGTGTAGCGGGCAATGGTTTATGACCCAGTGGGTGATGGAGGTGAGTTAGTGATGCCTACAGAGATAGGAAGGACTGGAATGGTGGTGGATATTGCCATTGTTGTAGATGTAATGGTGACTGCTGCTTTGCATGACAATGAAGGGGATAGTGACAGATTGAGACCATGTGGTGTTTTTTGAGTTTTTATTCACGCAAAAGCACTGGTCAGAAACCAGGGCTTCTGGAAGAGATTTGAGGGGTCTGTGTTTTAAGAACTTGGATGCTTTTTTTGATAGATTCAGGAGGTAATTAATTTTATAAGCAAAGTGTCCCAATGCATCCAAGTTGGTGTTGGTTGTTCTTTGTGGATCCATGCCAGAAGTAAGCTGTACATTGGGTAGCAGAGGGGGGTGGAGGTAGTGGGCAAGGGGTACACAGGATTAGGGCTAGAATGAATACTTGCGGATGAACGCCAGTTACAGGCAAGGTAAGGACAAAATGAGGACAATATCGAACTCAGAGGTCTGTCATAGGAATAAGCGGAGTCAGGGTCAGATAATGATGCCGCCAGTGAAGGGGCAGGCAGCGAGGACTGGTGGGCAAAGTGAGATGTCCTTCGCTTGAGATTGTGGAGAGACGAGAAGTTGAGTAGGCCCTTCCTTAAGGTCCACACGTCAAGGTCAATTGATGGTTATGATACTTGTTAAAATAAAGCTGTTATGGATGGATTGGGGGACAGCCTAATGATCATTTAAAGAAGGCCATCTTGGGACCTCAAGATTTGGAGGACCAGGACAGCAAGGAGGACTTAGTTTCTGCTGACCTCAAGTCCTAAAGGAGAGGTCAGTTGAAGGAAATTAGTTTCCAACTGGGAATCTGCCACAGACAGTGGGGGGGAGAGACCCTAATCGAACCAAAAAGCTTCAAGTCATATGGGCAAGCTAGGTGTGGAACTTTACCTGTACTTGATCCTGATTGAGGTAAAGGAGTTGGTAAAGAGACAAGTAGGGATATGAAGTGGTTAATCAAGCAAGAAAGGAGAACCTGCCCTGTATGATCTAATGAATGGCCTCAACGAGGTCCACTATTTTCTAAAACTTGCCCGGAACCCATGAAGGACACTTCAGAAATACATAGGCTCTGATTTATCATCATTATTTTTTATTTTTAAGTTCATTTTTCTTATAAATATATACAAAAACATAAAAAAAAGCAGCAAAGGGAGATTAACAGTGGTTCTTACTCCACACAAACATATCAACTACACACATACTGCGACATTCATACAACACACAGCACTATGCAGAGATGGTTCTTGTTGGGGTGGAAACCGATGGTTAGGAGTCCTGGTTGGTTCGATGGGTTCCAGGGTAGGAACAAGTGCCAACGCGCGTTTCGGTGTGTGGCCCCGTCCGGGGCTACACCTTCATCAGGGCAGAGTGAGGTGGAGCAAGAGAACCACAAGGGAGGTAAGTAATCTGTATTAGACAATATATTAAAAACATGATTTTAGAACGCATCCTTACAAGGGTTCCGGGCACATTGATATATAGTAATTAGTGACTACAGTAATAATGACTTCCAGATAGCCCAACAATGGGACCTAGGCCAACCATAAACAATAAACTGAGACAACAACATATCAAGGTATATATGTTTAAAACACGCAGAAATAATAATAAAACACTATCAAGGGGTGCAGAACCCATCAAGAACAAAAACAACCTGTCATTTAGGAAAAACTGCAGCTTTTAAGTCCTGAGAGTTACCTGAAATTACAGAGCTATACTAGCTTCAAGTACACGGGTTTTCATGTGGGCGGAGATTGTTTTTTGTTTAGCCCGGATATATCAGGACTTGGTATCGTAATGAAGATGTTCTAACCACAATAGATGCAGGTTATTGAAGATAGAGCTGGATCAGCTGGAGATCACGATACGATGAAATGAAATAAAAAGGTTCCCTAAAGACAGAAAAAGGAGGAATAGGAGGTAAGATATTTAGCAATGTGGGGCAACGGTCTGATTATATCCAGGGAGTAGGGATATGCACCTTGTATATCAGAGAACGGTTCCATAGGTGGGGTTCCGTTTCTAGTAAAGGTTTATATAGGCAGAGGTAAACGCACTGCGCCAACTGGATAGCCGCCAATGCAACCTGGGGGGGGAATTTTTTTTTTTCAAACTAGTTAATTTCATATAAGTTAAATTATATCTTTACTAATTACACGAATGAACAGGGACCCTGGAATAAAGGGACTAATTACAAGGGGGATCCCCCTTTCACATTCCGGTGATGTGGCCCCCTTATACAGAAACTTTTTTGTTATCTTGCGCGCTGGGGAAAAGAAGGGAGGAAAAAAAATTGTTGTCTCTTCCACTCTTTATTCATTTATATGTTATTATTATTTTTTATATATATATATATATATATAATAAAAAAAACGTTTGCCCCTGTATCTTTTCTGGTATTTTATAGCAGCTTCTATGTAGGAGCTTTATGCTATTGCATATATTTACCCCCTTCCAATATGGCCGTTCCATTATCTACTGGCCCTTTTTCATTTTCCCGTTCCATTACTTCCGATCCTTTGTTTATGTTGTTGCCTTTGCAACCACAGCTGATTTGGATTATAGCCGCTTGCCGCTATAAATAAGCCCCTTCCGCGGTATTCCCCTGCTGGTTCCCTGCACCCGTATGTGAGGCCGCCACCGCCGACCGGACATGCTTTAGACGCCGCCTTCCCAGGTACGTTTCTGCCTCCATCGAGCCCTGGCACTCTGCAGCGTTTTATCCCCAGCCGAGCCTACCATGTCTATGAATTCCATATGACATTAGTGTTTCCTTTCATTTTTTCACAGTTTGGCCCCTGAATCCCGATTTATTCCGTTAAGAAATCTTATGCCCCGAACTATCCGTACACTCAATTATCATAAGGGGAAAAGACATGTACCTGGTAAGGATATAGGCTTTATATATTTTTTGCTATTTTCCCTTATTTGTTTCTCATTATCCCCCTTTTTAACCCCTATGGGTCTACTTATTTTCACACTATAGAACTGCTTCCGGTTCTTCCCTTGTTTATTTTTGCAAATTTATAATTATTTCCAGGTTATTCCTTGTATAACCATGGTCCATCGCGAAAGGACACCCTGTTACATGCGATAGTCGCTGCCTTGAAGTCTCCCTCAATAGAGGAAAAGGTCCCACACCTGGTAAGGATATATGTCTGTTCCTTCCCGTACCTAAGAGATATCCTTCCTCAGACAGCGTCCCCCTTGTAATCGGTCCCTTTATTTAAGGGTCCCTGTTCATTCGTGTAATTAGTAAAGATATAATTTAACTTATATGAAATTAACTAGTTTGAAAAAAAAAAATCCCCCCCCCCCCAGGTTGCATTGGCGGCTATCCGGTTGGCGCCGTGCGTTTACCTCTGCCTATATAAACCTTTACTAGAAACTGAACCCCACCTATGGAACCGTTCTCTGATATACAAGGTGCATATCCCTACTCCCTGGATATAATCAGACCGTTGCCCCACATTGCTAAATATCTTACCTCCTATTCCGCCTTCTTCTGTCTTTAGGGAACCTTTTTATTTCATTTCATCGTATCGTGATCTCCAGCTGATCCAGCTCTATCTTCAATAACCTGCATCTATTGTGGTTAGAACATCCTCATTACCAAATCCAAATCCAAAAACACTTTATTTCGGATGTATTGTAATCCATAAAAGTACAGTACATTATACATTGCATTTAAAAACATCACAAGATTACAGGTCAATATACATAAAACATATAAATTACTTAACAGAGTGAGTAGACAAGATCAGTACAAAAAAGTGCAAAAAAGTGCAAATCGAGCCCATAAACAGAAAAAATGCAAAAGATGATTCGAGCTGGAAATCACAGTTATTCATCTAGGCATTTTCTTATTCTCACAGATACTTTTAAATATTATAACACCTGGAGGACACAATCAGAATGCAATAGCTGTAAATATACAAGGGCGGGTCTAATTTGTTTGAAGTTTAATTTCCTTAAGAGAGTAACGAGATACCGCCTACGGGGGTACTCATAAAATTTACATAAAAATATAAAATGCAGCATATCCTGTGGAGACTTCCCGTCGCAGCCACAGGGTGCTGCAGGTTTTTTAAAAATGTCCAACTTTGGTCTAATTAAAATATGATGAAAGATGTTGAACCTAAAGCGTGTCAGCAAAAATGTATCATGAGAGGAAAAGGTGCATGTTAGGTACATTTCCATAGTGTCACAAGTTCTTAACATAATGTACTTTCTAACATTTGGTTTCAGAAGCTCAACTTCATCTCTTAGGGCACTACGGTTCAGAAGAAAGGCCCTCTTGATTGCTACGACATCGCCCTTGACTATATCCCTCGGATTTTCAAACACATTTAGGCGACCAAGCTTAAGAAATTGGGACTTCAAATATTTAAGCCAGGGTACACACATGGCATAATCCATTGATACGAGATCTTCCAGTATCTGGTGAGTTAAGGGAATATCCTGACTTAACCATAGTTTTGTCCAGCATAACAGTGGTTTCAGACCAACAATGTCTGAAATATACTGACAACCAAGCTCTTCGTGTGCAGCTACGTTCGGTGTACTACATGGGACACACAACAAGCGTTTTAAGAAATTATTTTCGGCTATTTGTAGTTGTTCACCATTTATATAGCCCCATATCTCGCTGCCGTAAACTGCGGTGGATATAGATTTAGCATTATATAATTGCATCATGGCCACCATCGGCTTTTTCCCCAATTTACTTGCAAAATTAAAAATCGAGGCGTTCACTCTGGTCAATTCACCCTTCTTCCTGGCCAAATGCGGAGCCCAACTTAGCTTAGTATCAAATAAAATACCCAAATATGAAAACGTATTAGTGACAGGGATCACAACATCATTTAATTTAAAAACGAACTTCTTTTTCGGTTGACGGCCAACATGCATAATAAAAGATTTCGAACTGTTGACCATAAGGTCTCTGTCAGACATAAAATTGTTAAAAGCATTCAAAAGTGCTTGGAGACCCTTCTCTGTTCGTGATATTAAAACCGCGTCATCAGCGTATAAAAGTAAGGGAATACCCCTCGCACCAGCTCTAGGACAATCTGATTTTATCTCTTGCAATTCAGACTCTAAGTCATTTATATAAAAGTTAAAAAGAAATGGGGCCAGGATGCACCCCTGACGTACTCCTTTATTGATACAGAAATTACCTGTGGTATTCGCTGAGAACCTCACATTGGCTCTTGTATCATTATGTAGGTCCGCAAGGAAATCCACAATCCCCCTGTCAACACCTTTATCCCTCATGGTCTGCCACAGCCTCCCCCAGTTAACACAGTCGAAGGCTGATGACAGATCCATGAAGGCTAGGTGAATTGCTCCTTTTTGTACAACAGTGTATTTATTCAGAATAAGAAACAAATTAAGGCACTGGGTTATGGTGGAGCGACCTTCACAAAAACCATATTGGGAAGCCGACATGATATTATTTTCAGTCGACCAGCTTACCAGACGTTGAAGCAAGACTCTCCCCATAATTTTAACCATTGAATCAATCAGGGATATTGGTCGATAACAAAGAGGACTTCCCCTGTCACCTTTTTTAAAAACCGGGACTATGGTTGATAATCCCCACGTTCCCGGACAACCCACTCTGGCCGCGGCATTAAATACAGCGGTCTGAATTGGAGACCAGAAAGCTGGATCATATTTGTAAAGGTCCGGCGGAATTCCATCAGGACCGGGCGCCTTATTTGCTGTAAGGCCCATAATGGCAACCAAAACCTCACTGTTTTCAAATGTTATATTACTGCTTCCATCATGGGGAATAGCAGCCCTGGTTCCAGCACCCTCTGAGTAGTACAGGCTTTTAAAGTGGTTTTCCCATTCTTCTTTTGTTATGCAGCAAGCAAGTTCATTACATGAATCGGAGGTCAAAAAAGGTTTTTTAACCAGTGCCCAGAACTTTGTGCTGCACTTCAGGGTGGAGGGATCAAGTAGTTCCTGCCAAGCCTTCTTCCTAAGGGACTCCTTACGGGCGATAGTAATAGCCTTATATTCTTTTCTGCAAGCTTTTACCTTCTCCTGGTTCCTTGGTGAAGCTGACAACGCAACCCTCAAATTGCGAGCAGCTTTGGTACAATCATGACTAAACCATTTCGGGCCTAATTTAGCCTGATTTTTATTAGGGACAGTAAGAAGCGCTGACACCTTCTCCGACACGTTTTGATAGGACTCTAACACTAGCCTGGGGTCACCCCCCTCAATCGTGCATACTTTGATATCCTCTGTACACCTTTCAACAATTGTTTTGTAGAGGATATCTGCAGAAACCATGGACCATTTTAACCTCCTCCTCCCATCAGTTGTTCCCAGACTGCCTTGACTAATGATCTTACTTCCCTTCTTTACCCAGGGACATTTAAGGCAGATTGTTAGAGGATTATGGTCACTGAATTCACTCGAAACAATGCAAAAAGAGTCTATAAAAGTTTGCATCGTCCGAGAGACCAGTATATGGTCTATAAAGGTACCCCTACCATGTCCCTTAAAGGTTGGGATATCAAAACAATATAAAGGATCTTTAAAAGACATGGCTATTGAAAGGTCAAGGTCATCCATTAGATCATTGCACAGTTCCCCCTCCTTAGTGTGTTCCATGTGGAGATAACAAGCACGTTCACACGACATTTCTGATAAGCGCTTATGTAATGGATCAATACAGGGGTGCAAATTAAAATCCCCCATAATCATCAAGTTATGACCTAGGTCTTTCATGTTATTAGAAACAAAAGAGTTTAAACTACAAATGTCATTCCTGGCCTCACAATCATAGATGGCATTATAAAAGTTCACCAAACCCACACGGACATTTCCTCCAGATAGGGCCAAGCCCATTACACCAGTGTGCTTGGCTTCAACTCTACGTACTCCGCAAGGTATTTATTTATTTTTATTTTATTTTAATTGCTTGTATCGCGCCAGAATCGACCCATGAGGTATCTCCGCGCTTTGCTCGCAAAAGTTCTAAAATATATTGTCTCTGCGGAGTACCACAGGGAAGGTTATGCTGCCTGAAACAAAAAGGTTTTTAAGGCCTTCCTAAAACATAGGTGGTTGTCATTGTGTCTTAGGTCAGATGGAAGTTTATTCCACATGGTTGGGCCTATAAATGATAGGGCACGTCCTCCTTGTCTGACTCTTTTTACAGAGGGGATTTCCAATAGACATTGGTTACTAGAACGTAATAAACGTTCAGGTTTGTATATCTGAAATTTTTGTGCCAGATATCTGGGGCCTTGCCCATAAAGACATTTGTGCAATAAGCAACAGATTTTAAATGTAATAATATACATGTAATAATTTAAATGTATTAATATAGAGATAAAAATTACAAGGCCCCCCTTCGGCCTGCCCCTTGGAGATGGCAAAGCTGGTACATAAAAAGCTTTGTAACCTTCCAAAAAGAGGTTACAACTCACCTCCCAAGTTTCTTGTAGACAGATGATTGAGAACAGTTTAATATAAGTCACCCAATTTACATCACACATTTTCACCGCAAGACCGGCTATATTCCAGGAAACAACATGACATCCTAGGTTAGTAGCCACCTGGTTATCTAAATTTATATTTATAAGTTCACCTGTAGCCACAGTGTCCTGAGCCGCAGGTGCCATCCGTCAGTCACACATCTCAAGCCCAGATAATGCTTCATACCTGTTCTGTGTGATTAGATCCGTACCATGACGATAATGGCCAGCATTAATACTCCTATTATAAACAGTATTGGGTCCACCTGACCTACCGGAATTTGTGATGTTATAAAATAATTGGGTATCTTGAACAGGAGTATATGGTTCAAACGCCTGCCTGGTTAAACTCTGTTGTGGTATGGATTTACGGAGATGCACATAGAAATAACCCAAGGGGCGTACACAAATACTATTTTCAGTATAGACCAGTGTAGAAGCTCTCAAGAGAACAGTTGCCACATGCTGAGGGTGTTTAAAATTAATGACTATACAGTCTCCAGAGCAAGATTTTTTAGAGGGTCCCACCCAATTTACGCGTCTAACTGCCATTATCTGGTCAGAATATGTGATGGGAAAGCCACAGTTTTTATTGAGCCACGCCACAGTCTTGTTTTTCAGGGAACTGTGTGATTCATCATAGGGAGATGAAGGATGTGTACCACAAGAAGGAACATTAGTCAGTACTGCCACAAATGGAGCACAATCAGGTGGTAAATTTAGATAACGATTATTCTTTGGGGGTCTGGGGGTTCGGCTGTTTTGGGGTGTTATAGATGCTTGTGGGTGCGGTGCCAATACCACTGGGACATCCGGTATATTATGTCTATCTGGCCCTGCTGGTGCCGCTACAACGGCATGCCCCCGACCCTTATTCTGCGTGACATTAACTTCAACAGATTCTTTCCCTTTCCCCCCACAATGAACTGTGCCACCAGATGTTACAGTCTTCTGTGATGATAACAGACCACCCAGCCTTGTGACTTCCTTTGCTAAATTATCAATATTATTAATTAGAGGTTTGATAAGCTCTTCTATTTTTGTTGTTATAGAAGCCTCAAGGTTTTTTCTGAATGAGGCAAGTAAATCAGAGTTTAAATTACCCCCACTACCATTAGTACCTGTGAAGACAAAAGGAGTTATTGCAACAGGGCCACTAGTTGTTTTACCATCCGTTTTCTTAACCTTAGAATTATTATGTTTACCATTGTTGTTAATTTGTTTTTGAGATACATTTTTACAAGTTCTCAGGGGCCTGGTTTCAGTTTGGGTCTTATGCTGTACAACAGTATCATCAGTTAACTGCACCAATGGGTCAGAGTAGACCTCAGCACTCACTGTAATAGGCACTGAAGAGTCATTACAAATTACCGCATTGGTATTAGCATCTGAATCTGTAAGCGGAGTAATATCAGGGGATAGCTCTAGTAAGTCCCCTGTCATAGAAGCCTTCCCCCACGATGCACGCCTATCATTATTAATCTGGTTAACTTTCTTAACCAGGAAATTATCCATAGATGCAGGGCCTACCATCACCTTATCAGTTTTGGGTTTAGACATCATAAACAATAAAGCTATCAACTAACACACAAATACTCTCTAGTCTACACACTCACAAAGGGATATTAAAACAAAATTACAGACGAATTCAAAAATAAAGTCTTACGTGCACACAGCACGATAACCTTCAGGATGAGGCGAAACAGGGTCCCTGGCCCAGTCCAGTCTCCTCAGGCCTCTGAGGGCCACAGAGGGCCCGCCCTTTGCCCGGGCTTCGCCCTGGGCGCACCCGCGTGCGTCCCGCGGGACAAGGAGGCGTGTTCTCCTTTATGCGCCTCCCGGCGCTGCCCTTTTGCCACAGGCACCACGGCGGAGCAAAGCCCGGCCGAGTGCAACAGCTGATGACAGAAAAAACGCCTCCCAACACGCTCACACGGCGTGCTCTCCTTTATGCGCCTCCCGGCGCTGCCCTTCTGCGTGTGTGTCGTCCTGTAGCGCTGGGGCAGCTGGGGATTGTAGTCAGGGCGCCCCCCTGGCGGAGCCAAGCCCGGCCGAGAACACCACGGTGCAGGGAAATGCCGGCGGAGCCAAGCCCGGCCACAGGCACCACGGCGGAGCAAAGCCCGGCCGAGTGCAACAGCTGATGACAGAAAAAACGCCTCCCAACACGCTCACACTGCGTGCTCTCCTTTATGCGCCTCCCGGCGCTGCCCTTCTGCGTGTGTGTCATCCTGTAGCGCTGGGGCAGCTGGGGATTGTAGTCAGGGCGCCTCCCGGGCGGAGCCAAGCCCGGCCGAGAACACCACGGTGCAGGGAAATGCCGGCGGAGCCAAGCCCGGCCACAGGCACCACGGCGGAGCAAAGCCCGGCCGAGTGCAACAGCTGATGACAGAAAAAACATCCTCATTACGATACCAAGTCCTGATATATCCGGGCTAAACAAAAAACAATCTCCGCCCACATGAAAACCCGTGTACTTGAAGCTAGTATAGCTCTGTAATTTCAGGTAACTCTCAGGACTTAAAAGCTGCAGTTTTTCCTAAATGACAGGTTGTTTTTGTTCTTGATGTGTTCTGCACCCCTTGATAGTGTTTTATTATTATTTCTGCGTGTTTTAAACATATATACCTTGATATGTTGTTGTCTCAGTTTATTGTTTATGGTTGGCCTAGGTCCCATTGTTGGGCTATCTGGATGTCATTATTACTGTAGTCACTAATTACTATATATCAATGTGCCCGGAACCCTTGTAAGGATGCGTTCTAAAATCATGTTTTTAATATATTGTCTTATACAGATTACTTACCTCCCTTGTGGTTCTCTTGCTCCACCTCACTCTGCCCTGATGAAGGTGTAGCCCCGGACGGGGCCACACACCGAAACGCGCGTTGGCACTTGTTCCTACCCTGGAACCCATCGAACCAACCAGGACTCCTAACCATCGGTTTCCACCCCAACAAGAACCATCTCTGCATAGTGCTGTGTGTTGTATGAATGTCGCAGTATGTGTGTAGTTGATATGTTTGTGTGGAGTAAGAACCACTGTTAATCTCCCTTTGCTGCTTTTTTTACGTTTTTGTATATATTTATTCATTAAATTGTCTTAGTTCACTTATAAGAAAAATGAACTTAAAAATAAAAAATAATGATGATAAATCAGAGCCTATGCATTTCTGAAGTGTCCTTCATGGGTTCCGGGCAATTTTTAGAAAATAGTGGACCTCGTTGAGGCCATTCATTAGATCATACAGGGCAGGTTCTCCTTTCTTGCTTGATTCTTACTTTCCCCGTCTACCTGCCTTATATTGATGTGGGGTCCCCCTTTGGTTTGAAGTATGAATGGTTAATGTCATAGATGGCTGACCAATCCAAGATGGCAGCTGCTTTGTGCAATAGGTAGTCCGTCTTTTATTTTTATTGTAGTTTTAGTGTCAATGAGGAACATCAAGATTGATGCTCCTCTTGTATGGCCTCAAGATGGAGACTGAGGGTTGTGAAGAGGTTTAGAGTTATAGGTGGCTGACCAATCCAAAATGGCCTGCATTCTGAGTGATAGGAGGCCCTTCTTTAATTTTTATTATCAATCTATTGATTATGAGGAACATTCAAGATGGACACTCCTCCTGTCAGGGTTCAAAATTGGGACCCACTGGACCGGTATGGGGGAAGGGAAGAATTCGAGGTAGAACCCCACCACCTGGGAAGTATCTGGCCAGCGAAGAGGGAGAGGACCTGTGAGAGTGCTATGGAGACTCAGTGTGCATGGGCCGACGAATAGATGTTCAGCGCCAAGGTCCTACACTCACCTGCTCTAGTGCCTCAGCCCTACCTATAACCTTGATATATGTACTAATGAGAATTACTAGAAACAGCATAAATATTTTTAAATAATTTTACATGTTGGTATACGTGCAAATTGCAATGAAACATAAATGTTTTATGAGTGCAATTGAGTTGAAAGTAATGTATGTTGATCCAAAAGGAGATGAATGAAATGTATGTTTCCAATGTTTATATTCTATATTTCATGAACCAAATTCAATGTAGGCCTGTATTTGTGTTACTTTGC
This sequence comes from Lissotriton helveticus, assembly GCF_964261635.1. Taxonomy (NCBI): domain Eukaryota; kingdom Metazoa; phylum Chordata; class Amphibia; order Caudata; family Salamandridae; genus Lissotriton; species Lissotriton helveticus. The sequence continues at coordinate 1,178,586,655 of NC_136063.1, read as the reverse complement.
TTGATTCTGTTCGAATGGAAAGGCTTTGTAAGTTTACAATGTGAAGGTGAACTATGTTTCATAGGGTGAGTTCCCATGCACATAGTAGGACTACTCGCAACAAATATTTTACTTTGGGAACATCAGCAGAAAGAAACTTCTTGAAATCACTCATGTGCTTTTGCAAAGAGACCCTTGTTTGGAACTATACATACTGGATGGTTCGACAGCTTACGTGAAGATCACCACCTTTTCGCTATATTATGTGTCTTGTTCTTGCTGTATGACAATCACCCTATACAAACTACCAATAGATTGAGTGGTCTGACCAGATGAGGTGACCCAGGAGGTGTCACACGGAACTTGAGGATTATATTATACATTGTGTGACAGAGAGAGAAACAGGATATCTTACTCTTTTGTGGACTGAGAGACACATCATTCATTGCCTTGTGGACTCTATTGTCTTTCCTTTAGCTGACACATAAGCTGTGTGCACTATTCCCGGACTTCTTTCCTCATGGGAGAGGCCTTTTGAGCTGCATGTCCCTTCCTGAACTCTTCAGGAAATTTAGTAATTAATGGTCCTCAAGAGTTTAACTTGCGGGGGGCGTGGCTTAGCGCCCGGCGAGGACGGCGGCTCTTATGTGAGCGCTCCAGGTCCCCAGGGGTTTTCGCCTTCCCTCTCTCCTCATTTTCACCTGCAAAGCGGCTCGTTGTGCACCGGAGGCTGCCGACATCAGCGTGCTTCATGCGGTGGCTCTCCTACACGGCGCAATGCTCCTTTCTGCTACTTTGTAGCGGACGCGGCTGAGTGAAAGTCGCGTCCGCCATTTTGTTTCCTGTTACCGCGTACTGCGGCGCTCCTGTTTGCAGCACTGCGCACACACCACGGAGCTCCTCACGCCCACCGCTTCACCTGGTGAGATGTCCTCTAACTTTTGACTCCAACGCTGCTGAACTCTGTCAAATGTCACCATTTCTCCTCTTCATAGGCTCTCAGCAAGTCTCATTCAAGTCTGTTTAACCTGGGCGGCCATTTTAGGGCACTGGTGCTTCTTTTACCTCAAGTACCCTGCACACAATTATCAGCGCATTCTACTTTCTTTCATTCCACTGCGCTCTACTTCTCACTAATGGCTCCACATTTGAACTGTTTTGTCCGTGGTTCCTACACGTTTTCTCTACGCGCTCCTCTTCATCAATGAGGTTCATCTCCTGATGGATTTTTTCAGCTCTACACTGGCCCGTTTTTCTTTTTCTACACGCTGAGGTGCTTCCCTGCCTTCATCATTGGTGTGCTAACTTTTTCCACGTTCTGATTCCTGCACCTTCAGCTGCTTTCACCCTGGACACTCCTGACTTCTCCGTAGGTAGCCTTCTTTTTCCTGCGCACCTGCTTGTCAGCTTTCTGTCAACAGCTCCTGTGTTCCACTCTGGCTGTTGGTGGGCTCACGGTGACTATTTTTCGACTCTATTTCTCCCCATCAGCGCCTCCTTCTTATGGAAGGCAAGAAAGACTCACGCACTCCCAAAACTTCGCGAGGTGTCTTCCTTAAAAACTCTAAAGTTTTTTCAGCTTTAGCACACCTTGAAAGTTCTCAAGCGTTTGCGGATCAGATGTCGCAGTCCAGCACAGAGGGGTCTGCCCAGCCCTCAGGGAAAGCAGCGCTGAAACGCCTTAAAAAAGCTCCTCCATCACCACCTGGATCTACTTCGACTGTCTCCATGGAGCTCTTGTTGGAGGAAATTCGTGCTCTTAAACCCTTTATGGAGGACACCAACTCCAAGCTGCAGGTTCTCACCGATAATTGGTCTCAGATGGAGGCCAGAGTAACAACAGTGGAACATTCTTTGACTTCACTTCAGGAATCTTCTTCCAAAGTTTCTCACATGCAGTCCCAGATTTCTTCTCTCCAGAAACAAGTTGAAGAGTTGGAGAACCGAAACAGACGCAATAATCTCCGTCTCTACGGCCTGGAGGAGAATTGCGAAGGGACTGATCCCATCGCCTTCTTCAAATCATTTTTACCCAAACTTCTTCATCTGCCTGAAGGTACCATCCTTAATATCCAGCGAGCACATAGGTTGGGTCGTCTTCCCTCCACTCCCTCTCCTTCTTCACGGCCAAGAGGTGTCATCATGTACTTCCTCGAATACACTGACCTTCTCAAAGTCATCTCAGCGGCCCGTGCCTCTCCTCGTCTACAATGGTCAGGATCCAACCTCTTCTTTGCACAGGACTATGCCAAAGCCACAGCCAGTCGTCGCAAAGCCTTTTTAGATATGCGTCCAGAGCTGCGAGCTATTGGAGCCAGATACGGCCTTTTTCATCCTTGCCTGTTCAGAGTGACCCACAACAACAAGACCACGACCTACGAGGATCCTGTTCGTCTCAGAAGTTTTTTGAATGCTGCGCAGTCGTCTGACATGGACTTTTCTGGCACCTCATCTGCTTTTCCTCCATGAACCTTGTTACTATGGCTTCATTGTCTTACTCCATTTACATGTTTTATGGTTGATGTTTGCTGTTTTACAGTTTGCCTTTCCTAGGCACCTTGATGTCTTTCATTTCTTTGTTCCCCTCTGACTCTTTCTTCCCTCCCTTGCATCCTTGTTGGATGGACAGGTAACCTTCCTTAGTGTTCTTCTATGGTGTCTCCCTTTGCATCGTTGTTTTCTCCCGTCTCTCTCTTCTTCACGTTCTTCCTTTACCCCTTTTTATCTTTTAACGTTGTGCTGTTTTTTTCCTTCTTCAGTAGTCTCACTCATTTATGTTTTTCCTTCCTCTTTTTCGCAGGTTTATAATATGTATGGCGTCTTCCCCTCGACTTGTTGGCTTGCTTGCATTGGACGCTTGCTTCCTTTGCCTGGCGCTCCCCCCTCACTCTTTCTTCTTGTCTCCTTTCCCTGGCGATCATTCCTCCCCGCCTCCACCCTCCGTAAGTATGTTCTCCCTTTTCTCCCGAATGTTCACTTTCCTTACTCTGATTTTTTCTTCCTTAAGTTCACTAATTTCCTTTTTTCCACAGGTGTCTCTCTTTCTTCTTTCTCAACGACTCTCCTTCTATCATTTCCTCACTATCATTCTTGCTATTTTATGGTCTACCTTCTCATATCTCTCCTATCAACTGCTCCTCTCTCTCTTTCTTTTGCTCTTTTTTCTTCTTCATCATCCTTCTCTTTCCTATTCTACTGCATTGCCTTTCGTTGTCTTTCTCATTCTCTCTGGCTTTCTTCTTCTTCTGGGTTCTTACTCCATCTTCCTTCTCTCTCATGACCTTTTTTTCCTTTCTTATTTGCTATGTCTTTGAAAGTTATTACATGGAATGTTAGGGGTGTTAATTCCCCCATCAAACGGCAGAGAATTTTGTCTCACCTTGCTCGTTTGAATGTGGATATTGCTTTTTTGCAAGAAACCCACTTATCTGCTGAAGAATCTGTTAAATTGAAAAGAAGTTGGGTGGGCGATGTTTATTACTCTCCTGGGGATGGTAAACGCAATGGTGTTGCTATTTTATGTCACAAAGCTCTTTCTCATTCCCTGCTTGTTCAAGAGTCAGATGCTGAGGGCCGATGGATATATGCCAAACTCTCTATTAAGAATGTTCCAATTTCTCTCCTCAATGTTTATGCCCCTACCACTGGTGATCCCGCTTTCTGGCACTCATTCTCCCAGCACATCACCAGATTCATTGATGATAATTTTATACTGGCAGGCGATTGTAATCAGCCCCTAGACCCCTTTCTAGATCGGAACTCCAAAGCACATTTCATCCCCAACAAATCTCATAAATCCTTTTCTCAAGCTATCTCACAACACAAACTCACAGATGCTTGGCGCCTTTGTAATCCTGAACTTCAGGAATTTACTTTCTATTCTCCATGCCACCACTCCCAATCCCGAATTGATTATGTTTTTGTTACTCACAACATTGCTCAAACTCTCACTCAAGCGGAAATTGGTCCGATTTTACTCTCTGACCATGCCCCCACATTAGTTCAATTGGACATCTTACCCAAATCAACAGGTCCCAAACGGTGGCGTTTCAACAACTCCCTCCTCTTGGACCCTAAGTTCACTACCTCCTTCACCTCCTTTTCCCACGAGTTTTTCTCCCTCAATGATACTTCCCCTGTCCCCAAACACACCATTTGGGATGCCTATAAAGCGGCAGCTAGAGATTTCATTATCCGCTTTGTTTCTAAAAAGCGTAGAGCTGCTCGCGATTCTACCAAGGCTATCCTTCTGGAAATTAAGAAATTGGAGCATTCTTATTTTACTTCTCGCTCACAGCAAACTTTAACCGCCCTGGTTAATGCTAAGATGAAATTTAACAAACAATCTACGGACGATGCATCTCTGTACTTATTAAAATCTAGTGCCAAGTTCTATGGTGGCAAAAATAAGGCAGGCAAGATCTTAGCCAACTATCTCAAGGTGAAACACAATAAATTAAATATTGAATCTATCTACGATGCCAACTCGAATCTTAAACACACTGATGCAGACATCCTTACTGAATTCTCTACCTTCTACAAGACATTGTATTCTTCTGAAACTCAGCCCTCTTCCCACTCTCTAGACTCGTTTTTTTCCTCCATTCAAAAACCTTCTCACTTTCCACTTGACCTTTCTCACTTAGAACTTGCTATATCCCAACAAGAACTACTTAAAGCACTTCAAACCCTTCAGAAAGACAAGGCCCCTGGGCCGGACGGCTTCACAGTAGAATTTTTTCTCCATTTTTCCAAACTCCTTATCCCTAGACTTCATTCCCTTATTGGCACTTTCCTTTCCCTAGGTTCCTCCTCAGGCTCTTTCTCAGATGCCCATATCTGCCTCATACCCAAGGAGGGGAAAGATCCTCAACACTGCAAGAACTACAGGCCAATCTCTCTAGTCAATATTGATTATAAAATTTTTGCAAAATCTCTTGCGGCACGTCTCGACCTTCTTCTTCCAGACCTCTTGGGCGAGGAACAATCGGGCTTTGTCAAGGGTCGTTACATCACTGACAACACCAGACTCCTTTTCAATATTCTTTCTCAATCCCGCCTTTTGCCCCATTCCCTTGCGGCCATAGCCCTGGATGCCGAAAAGGCGTTTGATAGGGTCGAATGGACCTATCTCTTTCATACCCTACGCTGGTTTGGTTTCGGTCCTATTTTTATATGCTTAATTTCCCTTCTTTATTCTCATTTGCGCGCGGCGGTTTGTGCTAATGGTCAAATATCCTCCTTTTTTGATCTAAACAGAGGTGTTCGCCAAGGTTGTCCCCTCTCTCCCTTTCTCTTCAACCTGGCCTTAGAACCCTTCCTCTCCAAACTTCGTCAACATCCCTCCATCCATGGTTTTCAAATGTCAGATTCCCACATCAAATTAGCTGCTTATGCAGATGACATTTTGCTCTTTGTCTCCAACCCATCCGTTTCCATTCCTGCCTTTCTCAGTGAAGTCCATGCCTATTCACAAATATCTGGCTATAAACTTAATCATGACAAATGCGAGATCCTCCCCCTGACTAAATTCACTTTTCAACCCGATTTTGCCGCCTCTAATTTCGCGTGGAAACCCTCCAATATCAAGTACTTGGGAATGCATATCACCCCTACCATCCCCGACACTGTTTCTCTATGCATGTCCAAATGCATTCAGAAATTAACGGATCTCACTTCCAAGTGGCATCCCCTTTACCTATCCTGGTGGGGTCGCCTTGACACTATCAAAATGATGTTGTCTCCCATTGTTCTCTACACCCTCTCCAACATTCCGGTCCCTATCCCCTCCAAATTTTTCAAAAAGATCAATTCTATTCTAATGTCCTTTCTCTGGAGTAAAAAGAAACTAAGAATGTCTTTAGTGCGTCTGATTCGTCCTAAAACTGAAGGTGGGGTTAATTTTCCTGACTTCCCAGCCTATCACAAGGCGTTCCAACTGAGGCAAGCTTCTTTGTGGCTACAAGACCCTGAGACCTCGTGCCCTCTATGGACCAAACTTGAACGCCTCCTTCTTTCTCCCTTCTCCTTTGCTGAATACCTCTCCTTCTCCCGTAAACCCACTTCTATCTCTACCCCGATCCACAAGTTTACCACTAAATTACTCCTCTCTTCCACGCACTTACCTCCTCTTACCATTGCTGCTTTTCTCTCCTCCCCTATATGGCATAACACGTCTTTACTCATACGTGCCAGACCCTTCTTTTGGAAGACGTGGCATTCTCGAGGCCTTCGGTGGATCTCCCAACTCTTTTCTCACTCCTCTTTCCTATCTTTTGACACCCTTTGCTCCCTCTATGGCCTACCCACTTCCTTTGCTCCCAAATATCAGATGCTTAAAGATATTGTCCTCACGCAATACTCTGCCCTTTCCCGGCCTTGCCCTCCTCCTCCTTCTTCCATTCCCACTTCCACACTCCATTCCTTCTTACGCACTTCACCGAAAGCTGCTGTTATCTACAGATACCTTCACGCTGGTGAGTCTCCAAGACCTAAATCTAAAGTGGAGGAGTCCTGGGAACATGATTTATCTGTTTCTTGGTCGGTTTCCTTCTGGGACAAACTCTGGACCAAACTTCGCAAATCCTCCAGAGCAGCAACACTCACTCAGACTCTGTTTTTTATTTGCAATAGACTCCTCTTCACCCCCTATGACCTTCACAAACGCTTTTCTAATACTCCCCACACATGCTGGTCTTGTTTATCACCACAAGCTGATTTATTTCATATGTTATTTTTATGCATTCCTGTTCATACTTTTTGGCTACAGGTTTGGGCTCAAATTAACTTAATTTTCCACACTACTGTTCCTTTTTCCCACACACATGTTTTTATGGGCAGCCTTTCCCCTTGTTGGGATGATGTTGATCTACAGCCTCGGATTGTTGATCTCTTACTTGCCGCTGCCTTCCAACAAATAACAGTCAATTGGAAAGACTTCTCCAAAATTTCCTTCAAGGCGTGGTGGTTTAATGTGTGCCACAACCACAGACTCGATACTGCTTATGTTTTCCCGGCTTGTATGGCTACTAAACGTATGGACTTATGGACTCCCGTTACACTTTATTTGGACTCATGTAGTAAACGCTTGTTTCACCCTCTCCCTCCACAACAGGAAGTCCCTAAACCGCCTTAGTCCCCGATACATTCCACTTATTCTCCATTGTACCATTTTGTTTGATTCTTTATCATGTTTTCATGCTTGTCTCATTTCATGCTTAACATGTTATCGCAATGCCTTTTTCCCTTTTCTTATCTTGCACTCCGATTTCTTTTATTATACTGCTTGCTATTGTATGTTCGTTTTATTTTGCTCAGAGTTTTTACCTTGATATCATATTGTACTCTGTTTTGACACCTGGTTTTCTCTTTTGTTATCATTAATAAAAATTTTCTTGAACTTAAAAGAGTTTAACTTGCTTATTATGCACTCCTGAATTGAATGCATGAAATTGAGATATTTACTCTTCCTAATTTACTGATTAATAATCTAACTTTAATTAAATCTTGTTTCTGTCTCGCCATGATTCATCTCAAATTATTGATTGCGCATTCCAATTGAGCATTAATGAGGGATGGGAATCTAAATAGAGAGATCTCTGGACAGCAGATCATAATGTTAATATTTTGCTTAGCTCTAACTGAATTACTGGTCTGCATGACTCTATTTTGGCAAATGTCTTCAGGAAATTTATTCTAGCTGTACTAACTCTGTATTTGTATAGTTTAGTCCTGAGAGTTATATATATATGAAAGTAATTACAAGTTTCCAAATTCCTGGACCTCATTGCATAACTAGATTGAATTCCCTATTTTTGACCCCTCGCGGTATGGTTTAAGATCCATCAGAGGACTAAGTATATGGACCTGAGGAGTAGTGTCAGGAGATAAAGTGATACGCAAACAAATGATAGACGGAATGCTGAATAAATCATACATTCACCCCCAGTCAAGAGATCTGGGTTAAAACCATTGTTCTTTTGCTCACCCAAGTTTAGACCCAGCCATATGCAAATCAGTCTTTATCCTGTGCATCTTGGGAACAGTCCAGACCGAACTGCAAGCCAGGTCCTCCCTGGACCGGAAACAAGCATCCTGGGACTGGTTTCTGGGTATTACCCTTCATCAGCCAGGCTAGCTTGAATCCAGTGGCGTAGTGAGCAAGGGACCCATGTCTGGGCCTACCCATCCCAATTAGGGTGAAAAGTGCTCCGCAAACAAAAGATGATGGCATGCTGAATAAATCATACATTCACCCCAGTCAAGAGATCAGGGTTAAAACCATTGTTCTTTTCCTCATTATGCAACCGAGTTTAGACCCAGCCATATGCAAATCAGTCTTGACCCTGTGCCTCATTTAAACAGTCCAGACTGAACTGCCAAGCCAGGTCCTCCCTGGACCAGAAACAAGCATCCTGGGACTGGTTTCTGGGTATTATCCGTTATCAGCCAGGCTAGCTTGAATCCAATGACACAGTGAGCAAGGGACCCACGTCTTGGCATACCCATCCCACTTACGGTGAAAAGTGCTAGGCAAACAAATTATGGACGGAATGCTGAATAAATCATATATTTACCCCCAGTCAAGAGATTTGGATTAAAACCATAATTCTTTTGCTCACCATGCCACCCCAGTTTAGACCCAGCCATATGCAAATCAGTCCTGACCCTGTGCCTCATAGGAACAGTTCAGACTGGACTGCCAAGCCAGGTCCTCCCTGGACCGGAACTAAGCATCCTGGGACCACTTTCTGGGTCTTACCCTTCATCAGCCAGGCTAGCTTGAATCCAGTGGCACAGTGAGCAAGGGACCCATGTCTGGGCATACCCATCCCACTTAGGGTGAAAACCCATCCCACCTAGGGTGAAATGTGCTACGCAAACAAATGATGGACGGAATGCTGAATAAATCATACATTCACCCTCAGTCAAGAGATTTGGATTAAAACCGTAATTCTTTTTCTCACCATGCCACCCCAGTTTAGACCCAGCCATATGCAAATCAGTCTTGACCCTGTGCCTCATGGGAGCAGTCCAGACTGAACTGCCAAGGCAGGTCCTCCCTGGACTGCAAACAAGCATCCTGGGACCGGTTTCTGGGTATTACCCTTTATCAGCCAGGCTAGCTTGAATCCAATGACACAGTGAGCAAGGGACCCACGTCTGGGCATACCCATCCCGCTTAGGGTGAAAAGTGCTACGCAAAGAAATGATGGATGGAATGCTGAATAAATCATACATTCGCCCCCAGTCGAGAGATATGGGTTAAAACCATTGTTCTTTTGCTCACCATGCCACCCCAGTTTAGACCGAGCCATATGCAAATCAGGCTTGACCCTCTGCCTCATCTGAACAGTCCAGACCGAACTGCCAAGCCAGGTCCTCCATGCCCCAGCAACAAACAACCTGGGACCAGTTTCTGGGTATTACCCTTCATCATCCAGGCTAGCTTGAATCCAGTGGCACATGAGCAAGGGACCCACGTCTTGGCATACCCATCCCACTTATGGTGAAAAGTGCTACGCAAACAAATGATGGACAGAATGCTGAATAAATCATACATTCACCTCCAGTCAAGAGATCTGGGTCAAAACCATTGTTCTTTTGCACACCATGCCGCCCCAGTTTAGACTCGGCCATATGCAAATCAGTCTTGACCCTGTGCCTCATGGGAACAGTCCAGACCGAACTGCCAAGCCAGGTCCTCCCTAGACTGGAAACAAGCATCCTGGGACCGGCTTCTGGGTATTACCCTTCACATCAGCCAGGCTAGCTTAAATCCAGTGGCCTGGTGAGGAAAAAAACAATGGATTTTGGCCCAGATCTCTGTACTGGGGTGAATTTAACACATTGTTCTGCATTCTGTCCATCAATTGTTCTTTTTGCAGGAGATAAAATGAGACAAAGTAAATGGGCCCAGTGGCACTACAACACTTGAATACAACGTATGAAATCATAGGCCTTTAAACTAGCAGTCCAGTAAATATGGACAGATCCATCCTCTAGTAGGAAATCATCAAAAAGCATTTTATGCATGAAATTCTGGGCCTTTGTTGTGGATCAGCAGTCCCAATCCACTATACGGGGGAATGTGACAGGTCAGTTTCCGGACTTTAATGCTGCGTGAGGGACGTTTCGCCATCACGTTTGAGTGAAGTATATAGGATATTTGTTCTCCCTACCCGTGGTCAGCTTTGACAGATTAATTTGTTCAGCCACTGGGGAGATGATTGAATCAACATAATTTGTGTAAATTCACAACTTTTCATCACTGCATTTAGAACTTACACCAGGCAATGGTGAGGCGTAATCTAATCTGTGCATGTCACAATTTTTCATCGTGCATTTGGAAATTTTCTTGGACGCTCAGTTAAATTTATGTCCTGATGATGACCATGTAATCATACAAAGGTCAAAATGCCGTCGACGCATATGTGGTTGTAATTAACGAAGGACGCATCGCCTTGCCTGTTGTTGTTTTAGTATTGTTCTGAACTCCCCTGGCTACATAATCTCTTCTGTTTGCCACCTGTCTGGTTTTGTATTGCACAACAAATATTATGTGTACCAGTAGATATTTCTGAGCACGTTGTCTCAAACTTGTTTTTATCTATATATTGGATACATTTTGTATATTTTTATAATATTTCTTATATGGGCTTTTCTCCTTTTTTCTCTATTAACTTTTCAAGAATGTATCGTTTTTCCTTCTTCCAAAAAAGCTTAATCTATTGTTATTGATTGTGTGTGAAATTGATATTTTCATAATACCTTGAACCGCTGTTTGGACTAAATATTGATTGCCCCTAGTTCAGGTTTACAGGGCTGCCCCTGTTGTAGTTAATGAAGCTCAGTTTTTGAGTCACAAGCCATTTCCCAAGTTCGAAAGTTTTCAAGATTAGATCTTTCCACCATTTGCAAAAAGCCTTTATGTTGAATTTTTGTCTGGCATCTTTTACCTGTGAAAACTTTCCCCTTGAAATGGCATTCTGTTTTGGATCCCACTTCCACTTGTGATTATTGTGGCAACCTCAGTGAGCGCATTGAGCATGTGCTCTTTTTTTGCCCCGCCTATCATGGAAACACAGGCACTAGGCACAAGTGTATTCGTCCTATATGCCTAAATCTTGTCACAGTGAACCACCAATTAGAAGATAGAATCCTTAAATCTGATACAAATGGACATATTGAGCCCAATTCACAAAGCTCCTCTACTCTCGTGGCGGAGGCTCAGCAGTCATGGCGGGGTCTCTGCACTCATGGCGAAATCTCTGTGACGCAGTTTCTCATTGCAGAGATTCTGCCACGACTGCGGGGTTTTTTTTGTGAATCAAGTCCATTGTAATTGCTGTGAGTACATTATTTCATTCTGCATGAATTAAAAGATAGAAGAGAAAACATCTCTGCAGGTTTACTGTTGAAAGAAGCCCTTTGAAACGAATTGATTACTTAGTAGTCCACTCTCCTAAATTCTTCTTTTTTTATAAGGTAGTATTTTACTTATGTGAGCTATGGGCTGCGGAACATGAATCTTTTTGTATGTTTTGAGGAAATTGCTAGGATATCACGACGCCAACAAAAGAGACGAGAGGTTCTTTATTATGTCAATAAATGTAACTTTTTTAATCTATTTTTATTATATATAAAATGAATTGTCTTTTTTATTGTGTGTTTTATGGAGTTAATTCCAGAAATAAACGTATTTTTAATCTGATGGTTTGCGGTTGTAAGGTCCAGAAGTGGTGCGTGGTGCTCGTTCATTGCTCCAAAGAACCTTACTAAAGTGTGTTGTTTCTGTGTATTTCATAGTCACTTCAGGGCCACAGGAACCCCCCGCCCCCATAACAACATCCCGCAAATAACACACAGACACAAGTGTTAAGATTGGGAAAAATTGCTGCAGGTTTATTGTTACATACAACATTATGTAATCACGTTGGGTTATCTTACGGGCAATCCAAGGGCAGGCCGCATTCTCGCCACCTGCCCGCCTGATGAGCCAATCAGCACAGTGGCGAACCACCCCGCTGCTGATCATTATGGTAATAAACTACTCACGCCCCTTGCGGGGCGTATCTAAGCAACCCCCGGTTGCACAGGCCCACAACCGCCCGAAGGACTACTGGGGCGCCGTCTCGGATTCCTAGCCTCACATGAGGTTCTAGGTTAGGCTCTGGCACCCCTATGTGCCCGCTGAAGTACTGTGTTGCACCTCTCTGTTTCCGGATTGCCCTGTAACTCCGCCTGCAACGAAAAAGGAAACACATTAAAACTCCCTCAGGAGCCCCCCCATAGCTGACACTCAGGGTTAGAGGTAGGGAGGGAAAGAGTGTCCCGACGTGTTCGACGCAACGTCCGGAGCGGCAAAGAGGCCACCACAACGGCCAGAGGGGGAGATATAACCTCTCCCTGCCAGCCCCGGACGTGCGTCATAGTTCCGCCCACCTCCACCGGGCAACCTGCCCTGAGGGGTGGCAACCATTAGCTGGGGGTCGGGGGCAGCCCTACGTGACTAAGGGCCCGCCCTCCTGATGGCCACCGGGTGGCCTCGGGCAGGCGCATAGTCACTTCAGGGCCACAGGAACCCCCCGCCCCCATAACAACATCCCGCAAATAACACACAGACACAAGTGTTAAGATTGGGAAAAATTGCTGCAGGTTTATTGTTACATACAACATTATGTAATCACGTTGGGTTATCTTACGGGCAATCCAAGGGCAGGCCGCATTCTCGCCACCTGCCCGCCTGATGAGCCAATCAGCACAGTGGCGAACCACCCCGCTGCTGATCATTATGGTAATAAACTACTCACGCCCCTTGCGGGGCGTATCTAAGCAACCCCCGGTTGCACAGGCCCACAACCGCCCGAAGGACTACTGGGGCGCCGTCTCGGATTCCTAGCCTCACATGAGGTTCTAGGTTAGGCTCTGGCACCCCTATGTGCCCGCTGAAGTACTGTGTTGCACCTCTCTGTTTCCGGATTGCCCTGTAACTCCGCCACAGCACGTGCGATGGTCCCCGCCGCCGCACGGGCCCCCCACCAACGCTACTACCTTTACCTGCAACCTTTGCTCAAAAGAGCCTCTTTTAATAGAGGAGGTATAGGTCAACGCCCGCAGACGTGAGATGAACCCTATCCGCCTCAAAGTAGCTTTAGACTTGTCCTAAATCGTTTCAAGTTTAAAGACACCCCGCCCTTGTATGGGAAGATTTATTCATGGCGCTGTGCTTTACTTCCTAGACCTGACAATTGCTTGGCACAACTTAGCGCCCCACCAGAAACCTGATCCTGACATGACAAATACATGCCTGAAGAAAAACAGGCCCTTCTGCCACTACCCCGGGTCTTACTCCTTTACAACATTAGTGTAACCATCCCCGGGTCGTGTAGTCATACTACCAGGTAAGTGACAAAGAGAAGAGGAGTGGCCCCTACTGCTGGAGGCGCTTCATAGCAATTGATAGGAGTTTCCGCACAAGCCATGAAACTTAACCCTTCACGACAATCGCCAGCAGGCTACACCCAGTTAAGTTACAACACTGCTGTAACGCCGCTCTCCGCATAACCGAAAGGCGGTGTGCTCATGATAACGCTCGTGCTGCTATACTCAGGGCACCGAGGCATAGAAGTATTAACATATCATACTATATAACTAGGACGATGTCCATGCATGTGCCAATACAGATTTGAAAGGAATTAACAGCAGGCATCACCTGCCCTCTCGGGTTTAGTCTGGAACAGCTTAGGCCATGCTACCTCTAAGATAGCTTGTCTGTAAGATAGACTTACGATCACCACACAGGGATTGCAGGGACTGAAACCAAGTGCCCCCTTAAGATCCCGACCTGCATACATGACATGCCTGCTGACCAAAATCCCCTCTGACACTATTGAGCATATACCCCCGGGACAAACCCTCTACAGCAATAGTGTAGACTATCCCAGGTTCGAGGGATCATACCCCTGGAAAGAGCCCCGAGATGAGGGGGCCTCTCCTGCTGATATCGCTCCCTGATCTAACTGTAGGCGAACCAGCGCATACCACTAAAAACCCCACCACACACCTTCACACAAAGCATCAGCAGACTACACCCAGTAATGTATAACTTCTGCCGAAGCGCAGTTCTCCAATTCAACTGTAACTGTGCTTGTGAATGCTTATGCAACTATACTCAAGCAAAGTACAGAGGGGTATTTCAGTGCGCTAAGCGAATCTGGTATAACTTGCGAGGTGGATTTACATTTTATATACAGGATGGCAAAGGTAAACGGCTGGTATCACATGCCCCCAAGACCTGGAGGAAGCTCAACCATGCTACCTCATGACTAGCTTGTCTATAAAGTTGACTTACGACCCCCGCCAAGGGGTTTCAGATCCAAGGTGCTCGCAATGTTGGCAATATCAACACAAGGAAACCAACATATACTCAGAGTCATCACAAGGCTGTTTGGACGCAAGCCAGGGGAGCCAACCATGCTAACCCTGAGCGAGAAACCGTGAGTCCAATTCCTGCTATGAACCCATCGTGCAAGCCACCACCCATACTAGTGAAACGAACAACAGGGGGCTGGAATACCAGATAGACATTCTGAGTCTTCATCCAGCTGTTACCTTAATTCCTGAGCCATTCTATATTGAGAGACTTCTGGGGGCCCACTTCTATCAGTAATATTTGCAATCCAGGCTCAGGCAGTGGTTGAAGTAGCTCCACTAGTACGTGAACTGAGTGAACACTGCCGGCTGTAGACCCTACATACTACTGGGAGGCAGCAGGAGCTCCCGAGCTGATGGCTCAGCGGGTAGGCTGCCTTCCAGATGCAGGCCTCGACCGCGAGAGTTGCGGACAAAATACACTACCGTACCACACGTACGCAGTCACAAATTAAACAGCCTCGCACCTACACTTCCAGATGAAGGAAGCTACCCAACCTGACATGTACTCATAAAGAGCAGAAGGGAGGAATAAAACAAGCCCCTACTAGACCTCACCTTAAACCAATGTAGCGGCGTGAGCCTACTGCGGCGTAAACTGACCGCCCTGCGCAAGACAACTGTTTGGGATCCAAATATGCGCACAAAACGTTGGCACAACACCAAATAATCGGAATGCATTCTTGACTATCCAAGACTGTTAGAGCTTCCGTTTGCGCCGCTCATGAACTCAATCCCTGCTGGCCTACCTGTATATTACAAACAAAACTAACGGCTTGGGAAAAACAGACATGCACGAGCATTTACTTCAAAACCGGTTATCCTCCCGCTCGGCCACTTCTGCTCATCTAGACTCCAAGTCAAAAGTGAAAAACAGTTTGGGATACACTCTGGCGTAGGAACCTAAACCCAACATCGTTGGGCCACCCTTTGTCATAAAAACCTCTTATAACTCCTCCTGACATAACTTCCAGCCCGAAGCAGATGTAACCCAATGGGCCAATAGGGCCGGCGACAAAGTACATGGGTCTGTGAAAAAGCACAACGTTCAAACTAGAGCAATTAATGGCCCTGCTTATGCTAGCCAAAACATTCGCGCAACCGCTTCAATGTCTCTAAGTGTGCGCCGATTTAAGGGATTGATTTAAGGGATCTGACTGGCAAAGCCTGACTAGTGTTGTCAGAACACGGATATGCTGGCAATTATATATTCCCACGATTACACATGTATAATTGTCAGTAGTGATATCCCAGCCTTCCCCCAGACCAGCAACACCACAAAGTACCATCCATGAACCGACCACACATGGTGTTCATAGAATGGCCCAGACAGCGCCTCCACCTTAAAATGTGCGTACAGCCCACACTCAAGACACATCATGCCCTAGTGCACAACGTGGGAGACTTCACATGTAAGGCATGCTCGGCGGCCAACATTGGGTTTGTGCGGGGGAAGCAAGGGAGTAACAGCACAGAGTAGCATCTAAGGACAGTCACAATAGGATAGCGTACACGACCAGGTGTCAGGTTGTTAAAATTCTATCGTTTGTACAGGGTGTGAACTTAAACTTCCCCACAAGCTTGCCGGCAGCTACCAGTCCTAGCGCCGCGTGGAAAAAGGTGCTGGATCCCACGTCATGTTCTGCGGAGACCCGTAGGCACATCTGCCCTACCCAACTAATGCCCCGCCTTATCGACCTAAAAGCTAGAGGACGACCGCGTGTGTACAGTTGTAACACCCTCTGCACAAGGAATTCGTGCCTATCTGAGTTGCCCAGTGCCACACAAGATGTAACTAATCTGTGCGCTAGATTAACTCCGTACTTCTTGCCCATGTCAAGTTTGCAGGATGCACATCGGGTGAAGCAGCAGATCACACCGAGTATTAGGCCTTCCGGAGGCCTACAAAGGCTAACAAAGGGCGTCTACCGGCACAAGCCAGCCCGTGCTGTACTGCTCACCAGCTTCTTGTGCAAGATAATTAAGTAGGCTCACATGCCCCGCAAGTCCGGCTGTCCCAGCTGGGGTTGGCCCGCCCCAGGCCGCTGGCGCTCGAAGCTTCCCCAGGAAGCCGATGTGAAATAGATAGGGAAACCGACGCATCCTCCAATTATGCGTAGTCAAAACTCCTACTGCCAAACTACGCCCTCGAGAACCGGACAAGAGATAGATTTTGGACTCGCAACTCTGAAGTCCCTACAGATCTTGGCCGTAAGCAAGAATCACTTGACAGTACATCCCCCCTGCACCTGATCGCCTATCCGTGTAAATTGTAACCACAAGGATAGCTCCTGTCTTGATGCCTAGTGCATCCTGTACCGCAAACCTGATGAGATAGCAAGGGATCCCTCAGTGCCACAGAATGCACATAATACCGATCTACCCGAGGACCTAAACGTCGGGCGTAATTGGCCAACCCCTGCCATGCCGCATGGCCCGAGGTACCATGGCCTAATGACACACCGTCCCATATTCGCATCAGGACGCTAATAAGCAAACCAGCACACGAGATCGGCTTGCCCTATTCGCTGAGATATGCCAGGCCACGTATGAGCTGAATAAACCCTCGATTGGGCCTAGCGCTGCCATGGCCCATGATGCTATACACCAAATGCATAATAGAACGCAAAAACAAGGTAGCGGTCGAAACGGCTTATCTCTCACGCAGGAACATGCATCGCTGCCTGATAGATCGATTGTGCCTGGAGGTACTACTGTCAAAGACACTACCTACTTTGACACTACGACCCCTTTATGAATGCTGACTCAGGCAACAAATTCGTGCACGCAATGCATACCGATTTCACATCAATAAACAATGGCACATGTTCAAATTGCACAAAGCACACAATTGGGCCAATGATACTACTCTGGCCCCATGGTACTGTACCCCCCTTGTAATTACGTAACATGATCACGCGCGCAATAGACTTGCCCATTGCGCTGAGCTGTACTCCAATAGCTCATACCAAAGACGCATGGAAGCAATACTCACGACTGCCGGATGACCGGTTCTCAGTACCCTCGCCACCGCACGCCCAGAGGGGGGGGGGGGCGTGAACGCAACCATGCATAATGCAACCCAGAGCCCCACCCCGGCCTACGTAAGGACTCTTATAATATGCAAGGTCCCTCACACACCCAACTCCATTTTGAGCCGGCCCCCCAAGATTCGCTTATACATACTTCGCAACGGTTGGCAGAACATGTGACAACACGCAGCACCGAGGGGTGCGAAAGAGGGGGGGGGGGGGGGGTTGGATGCGAGTCGGGCCTGCAACAAGAGGAAATAACCCAATAATGTTAGTTTACTCAAAACATGGGACCTGGAGTAGCGCATAGTGCCCCTACGCCGAGCCACACGTCCCACTGCGTAACTGTCCAACCCAGCCGCATGCCGCAACAAGACTCCGGACACACCACCTAAAATTGGCACTTTAGCAAGTCAACACCCCCTGCTAGACATATCGCCTTGAAATGTTCGGAGATGAGGAAGAATTAGAGACAGCAGTGGCCACTAAGCCGAGACTCGGCCCGCTGCGGGATACCCAGGATACCTATGGATAAGCCTGCCCTACACGACGGGCCAGCGCGCCAAGGATTCCACTGGGCTGCACTCCCACGAGGCCCCGAGGAAAAACCACCGTAACCTCGCCGAACCCTTTGACAAACGCTGCCGGATCCCAGCATGGCACAGATGAAGAGGAAAGAGGAGAGCACCGTAGCAGCGGGCCACGTGGCACCGGGGAACCATCAACCCCCTGACGTTAATGTTACCACAGCATGAACCGAGACGTGACGGCCCCTGAAGGCATGCCCCCCCTGCAATGGCGGCATCCCCTAAGTATGGCGGCAACCTCAACACGTGGCATTGCACCGCAAGCATAAGATCACGAAATTGCTCGGCGGCCTCTCACCTACATATGGCGTGACAAAATGCCTGTAGTACACTACAGCCCAGCACAAGCATATCGACCTGATACTGCACACATGGACAAACATAGAACAAGAAATAATATACAGACATATTTCGAACATGATGCACAGGGTAAACGCACAATACACCCCACCACAGCAGATGAGAACCGCGGAAATGTGAAGCGTTAGCATGAAACGATGAAATTGGGCCTCGACATACTAGGCTCAAGGATACTGTGCTCCCATCGTAAAAAACGGTCGCAGCATACATTTACACGGTTAGTGGGCTGAACCTACGCGCACAATTATCTAATGCCAGGAATTAAAACATCAATCGCACTATCTATATTGCGCACGTAAGGCTCATCCAATGCACTGGAGTATGCAAAGCCACGCTTCCAAAACAAGGCACTCCATTGAGCGTCGAGATGCCAAGATACTATACCCCCTTTGTAAGAGTGGGGGCCCATCACCACTATTGCGCACAGGAAGGCATCGCTCTTGATGCAAAAGCCGTGATACCCGAGCAACAGACTAAAACACCTCTGTTCTGTGTCCCCGGAGCGATTGTATCAAAGCACTCCTAATCTCGTATGCGGTATGACAAAACAAAAGGCTGTAGCAAGAGGCTCGCGTTCATGTTGTGAAATATGGAAGATACTAAGATCCATAGGGGGCGGGGTCTCCCCCCCACTCGCCCCGTCGTGCCTACCAAACTGTCCCACTCCATCTGCGCACAGAGACACAAAGGCGCCCACTTGATGTAACGTGCTCATACTGGGGCATACTAACGAGATCACCCACAAATTCATGCACATAAGAATAGCCACGAGGGATACCCTCGGAGGTCCGTTTGTGAACTGCATGAAAGGCGGGCAAACTAAAGAAAACCACGCTCACTGATCCACCAACATATCATATACACAGATAACTGCCGAAGGCCTCAACACGTTCGTCCGACAAGCTGACAGGCCAGGCATTAGGACGCGTAGTACCCCACCGTGCTGCATCGCAATCACCGCATGGACTCCGAAACCCACCTATTTTTGGACCAGCACGCACCCAAAGTATTCGCTCAGTCCTCCCGTCGGATATCCCGTATTAACACTTAAACTCTAACAGTTGCAAAGTAAGCGCCGATGCAAGAAATATCCCTGCCAGGCCGCTACTAGAACACTGGACCCAGGCCCGTTCTCTGATTCAGGGACGGCACTCTAACCCGAGTAACACAATTCTCTGCAACCGATGAGGGCACAGTGCCCCTAAAAAATTGCTCCGTTCCCTCTGCAAAACACTCTCTATGCTCCCCAGCATACGAGAAACCGGACGGGCACCCGCATGCCCCCAATGCCAAATGAAGCGCAACACAGCCGACATAAGCACCAAGAGCTTACGACACCGGCCCCCCCGCCACTCACCACGTGCCCGAGGCAAACCAGGGAACGCAGTTCCACGGCAACTCCTCGGCACGACCACCTAAGCCAGAGCGATGAGGACGAAAAGGGTAATGACGCCCATAACGAGCACCGAACCCTGTGTACCAGCTCCACTGTCGGCACCGTTAGGAGTTGAGCCACTTCCTCCCCAGAAACTTATATTTCTCTAACCAGTGTATCCGAAGATTAATGAAAGCACATACCAATGCCATGCATGCTCACCCGAGAACGTGACCCATTCCCCGCGCACGAGGCCAATGTATTCTCTGCCGCACAAACACCTCCGGCGGACCTCCCGGCCAACCCATGCCCAGCAGACCCGCGCGATCCAAAATTATATATATACCCAAACTCATATATATCTGATCTGATCCACACCGGAGTTTCCAGCAAGCCTGCAGACTCGCAGCTGACCAGCTACACTGATGCTGCCAGCAGCGAAGCAGCCTGCCGCTCCCGCTTTGCACTACGCTAACGAGGTTTCCGACTCTAACACGGATCAACCGCCAGGATAGGGACGGAGAGACCTATGGCATAGTGCCCCCACTCACCGGAACCAACACGGCGCCAAAACCAGGATCGACGCGCCACCGGGGTGAGCCAACGGCAGTGGCTCAGCGACGGACAACCAACCGTGTGTCCCACCACACTCCGACGCATCCGGTGCGGGAAAGAAAGAGTGTCCCGACGTGTTCGACGCAACGTCCGGAGCGGCAAAGAGGCCACCACAACGGCCAGAGGGGGAGATATAACCTCTCCCTGCCAGCCCCGGACGTGCGTCATAGTTCCGCCCACCTCCACCGGGCAACCTGCCCTGAGGGGTGGCAACCATTAGCTGGGGGTCGGGGGCAGCCCTACGTGACTAAGGGCCCGCCCTCCTGATGGCCACCGGGTGGCCTCGGGCAGGCGCAAAGCTAAGAGTGTGGGTATATTTCTATGCTAAGAGGGTGTGCTCGTGCTTGCCCTCATGGTAGCTATCTCGTGCGGAGCCAAGGACTCGATAAGGACTCTGAGGCAGATTTACAAGCCCCTAGCAGGCTCTGTGCACGTGGAAATAAACGACGGATAAACCTTTCGTGTTGCGTGCTGTTTTTGTGGAGCGTACATCGTAACAAAGTGTGAACTTTAAAAATTGCCTCAAAACGGGCAAGCGCACACTGAAAATAAATTCAAAACACCTCCTGGAGACTTTACAGGCAAATAGTCGTCTGATCAGAAAGCAACCTGCACATACTTCGCACAGACAACCAGTAAATGCAACACCAAACTGGCAAAGAGGTGTGTCACAATGTATTCGCTTCATTGCATGTCTTGTATTTCTGTCACTTTTCTGTTTTATTGGTTTTATTCCTATGTATTTCGTCCAGACCCCACTACAAAGAACAGTATGCATTGTTAGGAGCAAATAGGGAAAGGAAGGGTAGTCACATGTTGCAACCGTTGTCACGGGTTACCTAACGCGCACAACCGAGAAATCGCGGTACACGTGTATGTCCATCTGTAAAATTATATTTAATAACAATTACTCCGTTTGCCTTGTGCAGATAATCCTACCTCACCTTTCTTACATGCCCGAGCTGTATGTTTAAAAAATATCACTCAACAATCAGTAACGTTTACTATATTATTTTATTTTTTACCGCATAAAATTGAAGATATATTACAGCTATAAAAAGTATGCTAATTGGCACGCAAAGAACTATCACACTTTGTTATTTCACTTCTTTAACTTTCCCAAAAATCACGATTTTCGTTAAGGATCCGAATCCACTCGACCTCACTGCCCCTAAATCCCCGTGCTATATGTACAGATTCTGAAAGGACACTTCATTTTGTGACAAACATCCATTTGCCGAGGGTTTCTTTATCTCTGTGATAGTGCCCGAATAATAGAATCCTACCCTTGAATTGTGTGATGCGGTTTCAGAGAATGTGTCACACAAATTGTATGTCTTTGAGGTGGCAGAATTGTGATGAAAATCTGGAATCAGAACCTGTCAAACTGTCACATACAAAAGAGATTAACACAATGAATGACATTTTGCCAATGCAGGCCACACTTTCCAACTCATATGGGGAGGTAACATTGATCACTTTTTATCAGATGTATCTTTTGCTTTTGATAAATCTCTTCTTAAAAGCTCACTCTGTGATTTTTTCCATTAAATAGCTTAGGCCTCGTCTGCTCTTCTCTGACATTTTCAACTCACATTTGAAAAAGATTCACTTCTAAGCAGCCGCGGCCGGTAGTGGGAGTACCGGACGGGCGGTGACTGGGGAGGGGAAGGGGCAGGGTAGGGGAAAGTAATGTATGGATTACGGACTTTAACGGGTAAGTAAACATAAAAATAAATTAAACGAATTTCGTTGCGCGCACTGCATAGCATTTGATGATGCAGTGCAAGCAACGAAATTCGTTTTATTTATTTTTATGTTTATTTACCTGTTAAAGGTCGTAATCCATACATTACTACCCCCCACCCTGCCCCTCCCCCTCTCCACGTCACCTCCCGGCCGCTACTCCCACTACCGGCCGCGGCTGCTTCTAAGTCTTAAGGTCCTCAGTAAAACGGACTCTCCAGAAAACAATATGTTTAAGATCCATACCTCTTAAATGAGGTCTCTGCACATCCACATTTGGTTTTTTTTTTAGGTCATGTGCTTTAAGCGAAAAGATAGTACTGTGGGTTTAGTTTAGGCTGCAGCTGGCCTCTGGTTTATTTCTTGTATGTGGCTGAGGCGGAGTAGTCTATAACTGAACTGTGTTATGGGGTCTGGTGCGGCAGTGACATCTCAATAGGATTTACAGGAGAGTTACTAGAGCCTTTTAGTCTGCCGTAGGGTACTATACCGACCATAAAGGCCCGCTCCAGCTCAGCGGGGCCTTTAACAAGGAAGCTGGACTTTAATACCGGTATAGCCCAGCAATGGAAGGCTATAAGGCTATTAGAACCTTCCTCCACTCGAGGGCAGAATGTTCTTACAATTAAAACAATGGCCTTAGGGAACCCGAGGGGATTAAAATTCCCTCAGGCTCTGTAAGGCCTTTGTTCACAGCAACAGCTGTGAACAACAACATTGGAATGTTGGAGTTCCGGTCTTCTACTCGCCATTAGAAGCCCGGAGCACTCCATTGTTTTCAATGAAGCTCCCAACATTCCAGTCTTCTAAAACGGGTTAATTGATAGGATGCCATAAGGTCTGAGTTTGGAGCTATTTGGAAGACGATGACGGGACCAAACCAAATCATCCCCAAGTGGTACAAACAGCAGTGAAGGGTCCACTTTTATGAGCAAAAGTAATTTTGCGCTAAAAGCTAACCTTTGCAATGTACCCAAACCTCTCTACACCACCCCCAACTAACGTATACATGGGAGACTTGTTTGGGGTGAGCCAGAACAACAATATTGGTCATGGCGCAAAGCTACTAAATTAGTATTATCTGGCTTTGCCCAGCTCCTATCGGCCTGTAAGACCAGACTCTTGGAAGGGGTGTCAGTTGGTATTTCACTTGATAAACCTATATGTAGCATGAATGTTTTGCCCTAACAAACGCATCTTAGATGTCTGACCACTGTGATCCTGTCTACATTTAGGAATGTGTGCTGGACAGTGTAGCTTAGTACAAGTCCTAGATTAGAAACGGCTGCCTCGCCTTCACAAAACAGCATGAGGCTCAGATTCAAGCAAAACAGCCTGATTTAGCACAGGCAACGCCAAAGATTTCATATGCAGTCGACACTTATTAAGGCCCTGATTTAGATTTCAGTGGGCAGAATACTCTGTCACTAATATCACAGATATCCCATCCACCATAATACAAGTGCATTATGTCCTGTGGCACTTGTACTGTGTTGGATAGGATATCAGTCACGTTTCTGACAGAGTATCCTGTCCAACAAAATCTGAATCATACCCACTAACTTGCGCCGTCCTATTTTCTGCCATTTCGTCACCACAGTGAGGAAAATGGGGTGAATGTTTGACATTGTGCAGCATCCTGTCCATCAATTGTTCTTTTTGCAAATTGTCACACAGTACTTCATGCATGAAAGACAGTAAATCTTGGCCCAATGTTGTTCTCAGAACCCTTAAGAGGAGCTTTCCTTCAGGATATCACTTATTTATGGCACCGCGTAGGGCCCATTTGATAAACACGAAGGCCAAGATTTCCTAAGGGTTTGCAGCTTTGAGAAGTAATCAAAAGCATTGCATTGGTATTTACTTTTCAAGTGTTTTGCACTGATTAGATGCCCTTTTCTGAGTGAAAAAAATGCTTTGCACTGCTGTGTGTTGCTTTGCGTCAATTGGTATTACTAGAGCATTACTGAAGCAGCCTCAGGTTTTGACACAAAGCTCAATCTACTAGAAAAGCCACATTGGTCTTTGCATGAAAAAATAATGCCTCCTTCAAGTAGGCTTTAACAAGGGGAGATTTGTATTTTCCTCCAAAAAGACTCATGCATTGGATATATGTTGAACTGCACTACAAACTATCACTCTGTTGGAACCTTTTAAGCTTGTTTAAGCATTGAATCTTGTAATTTGGTTGCTGCACTGCCAAAAGTCAAGTCTGCCTATTAGTGTCTCTCCTGAGTGATACATTCGTTTGGAGCCCATGGTGCGAGGCTTACTCCAGAAACATTTGCTTTTTGGTGACACACTGGACCCTTCAAAGCACCATTTCTCTAATAGGCTCCCAAGTAGGTCAGGGTTGACAGACCTCGAGGATGATGCATGAATGAATGGTAAATAGAGGCTCATCGGCCTCATTTACGAGGTTTTAGCACAGAGCAGCACCACAGGGAATCTTGCTGCGCTGCCCTGCATCAAAATAAAAGGGCATGAATGCACTGTATCTATGAGATTCAGCGCATTCCTGTCCTTTTCCCCTGCACTGGTGCACAATGGGGTGTCATGCACACCCTTATGCCAGTATGCAAGGGTGCCTGCATGGCAGGGCTGATTGACTTTTTTTGCAGGTAGAGGCACTTTCCTGCGCAAAAACAATCACAAGAGGTGTTTTCCTCTTTTTATGTTTGACGCATTCCCAGGTTTATGAAACCTTTTAAACCTAGTAATGCGTCAGCTTCTTTGAGCGATACTGGGAACACCCACAGCAACACCCATGGAATGCCTCTTTCACACAGTGTACTACATGAAAGGGGACCATATTTACAAGCCAATGAAAAGCCACAAAGAGTGGCTTCTCATGGCCTTGCAAATATGGCCCAGCACACTGCACCATTTCAAAAAGCCCACTAATGCTCCGTTGGTGCAGGGGCCTCGTAAATGAGGCCCTAACTACTCCAAGGATGATCCAGGGTAACTTAGTTCACAAGTTTAGCATAAGCACTAAGGTTTTCTCACTACAAACAGACCCACAATTGAGGAATTACAGATAAATGAATTCTTGAGTAGGGGTAAAGAGTGAAAAAACAGGACAGGGATAAAGCAAGGAGACCCCACTGGGACCCACTTCCTTTTACACGAACAACAGTGGGTTGTAAAGAAGGCCCTTGCAAGCTTTAAGAGAGGTAGCAACGTTGGACAAGAAGGAGACTATCTATGAGTGTCTGCAGTTTGCCATTAGGTTGGTCGAGACTTCACAAAATAGGAACCCAAACAGGGATGAAAAAAATAAATGGAAAATGTATCAAGCAGACCTTCATGGGCTGAAATCAAGCTTCACTTAGCTCAGGTAACATAGAAGGCAAATCTAGACGATGGAAACTGATACCTGTCAAATGGGCACATCTGACTTGATCAGCTTCATGGAAGGCCTTAGAGAGGGGAGACATTCTACATAGAGATGATCAGTAGACCACTACCAGTGAACCTTAAAAGCAAATGATACCTCCACACCTACAGTAATCTGAGGGTGGGTAGATTTGGAGCGTGATTTTATTTTATTTGCAATAAGCAGCTGCAAAATCCCGGGCAATTCTACCTGTTTTCACTGCCTCATATTTAAATAAAAATGCAGAATGCTGACGTAATGCTCTGCCGTTCAAGTATTCCTCTTTCCCCATAGTGAGAATTATGAGGAACAAGGTATACTTGTGATGTCCACTGTTGGGAAGAGTAGGGCAATGTAAGCACCTAAATAGTCATTGCATTAACTTAATTACACTGTTAGGCACTGGCAGTGCTTAGAAGCATGTTATGTTATATTATGTTTTGGTTTGCTCATTTCTGTTCTGTTTTTTTCTTTTTCTTATGTTACATTATGTTATCAGTCTTTTTTTTAGCATGCTAGTCGCTCATGAGGGAATTCAGATGCTCTGTAGCAGGTGTGTGAGGCCAGCCCTATGGGCTTAATGGGAAGCCAGGTCTCCTGCTTCTGTGAAGTCAAGAAGAGAGGAAGAGGGTCTGATGTGTTGTAAGAGGTTGTTCCAAGGTTTAGGAGCTAGGTACAAAGCATAGCCCACTTCTCTGCTTTTGTGTATTCGTGGGTTGTGTTCTAGTGAGAGACCGGCAGAGTGGAGGTGTCTGGAAGGTTGATGGAAGTGAATGTGGCTGTTCAGGCAGACAGAGCTGAGGATAAGAGTGAGGGCCTTGCTCAAAGGGATTGCCCTTTTGTCAAAGGCATGGTGGGGGCAGGGGTCTGCTGGGGCTCCAGAGTGAATGGCCTTCAAAGATATTGTGGTTTCCTCTGTGCTAATTGTGTCCCATTTGGTGAGTGTGTTGACTTCCTTCGTCACTGAGTGTCTTTTGGAGAAGACCAGGAGGTCCAGTTATGGGAAGAAGTTGCTGTACATGGTTGTGATTTTGCTGTGTAAGAAGTTTGTTTGTTGCACAGATCCGAATAGTGGCCGCTGCGCACCGAAGGCATGCCTAAGGCAAGCTCATCTGAACCTGTCCGCGACCGGACCGCGACCAGTGCCAGGACCCCTGGCTCTCCCAGGCCCCACCGATATGAATCTACCACCTTCCACACACTCAATCCCGGGAGACACACCGACTGCGCAAGAGCCTGCCGCAGATCCTTCACCATCGACAATACCCCCACTACCACCAAAGGACTGCCTGATGCACGCACCACCAAAACCCTGACATGCATCCTCTTCCACGTTCGCTCCCTGCACCGACACGCCGACAAGATCTGAGACCTGATCGTCACCCTCTCGCCCGGCGACGACTTCTTCATGTTAACCTGGACCAACGCCACCTCCGGCCTCGCCATGGCCATCTCCGATGGCTACAAGATCCAGAGAAAGGACCGCCCGCAATGCCCAGAAGGAGGACTCGTAATCGCACACAAGAACCCCCTCCGACTCTCCACATCCAGCACGACTGACCCCCACTCCAACGCAGAACACCTCAACTTCCACATCCATACCAGCCCCAGGACCACGCTATGCGGCAACCTCATCTACAGACCGCCGGGACCTCACACCCAGGCCGCAACCACCATCGTCGAGCTCGCTACACCTCATGCTACAACCTCCACGGACTATATTTTACTCGGGGGCCTGAACTTCCACCTCCACAACTGCAACGATTCTGACTCCAGCACTCTCCTAGACATCCTCGCCAACCTTGGACTGAAGCAGCTGGTCAATATGCCCACTCACAGAGCTGGACACGCCCTCGACCCTATCTTTGCCGGAGGAACAAACATTTGCTTTAGCCACACCACCCAGCCCATCTGGTCAGACCAAAACTGCTTCCACTTCACCTTCAAAACCACCACCGCCCCCAAGCCCTCTCCATGACCGCCTCGCAGGAGATGGAGCAAGCTTACAGAAGAACAGCTCATCACAACCCTCCTCCAGAACCCCCCCAGCGCCATGACCAACACCAACATCGCAGCCACAGAATTTCACAGCTGGATCACCCCCTGCACCGACAAGCTTGCACCCCTCCACCACCCTGTCAAACAACACCCTCTGAAGGCAGCCTGGTTTAACACAGAACAACAAGAAGCCAGACGCTGCTGCAAACCCCTACAGAAAATCTGTCAGAACCAGAAAAACAATGAAGCACGGAACAACCACAGGAGCGCCCTGAAGGAATACCACCAGCTCATGAGACACACCAAATGAACCTTCATTAGAGACAAGGTCCAGACCAATGCGACCAATACCAAGGAACTGTTTAACGTCATACAGCAAGCAGTTCACGAAACCCCTCAGCGAAGACCACTGCGTGCTGGAGTGTCTGCGGGCAGGGACTTCAGTTTCTCATGTTAGCATGGAAGTTTTTCTTCTCTGGTTTGCCCAGTGAAGATGTGGGACTTATATACCAGAAAGGTATCCTCAGGGGTTCTACCTAGATGTGTCATGGTACTGTGGGTCTATCGGCCAAGGATGACAATAGTAGTGACGTTTGTACAGAGTTATTATGCAGAAGATGGTAATCCTGCTGTGAGACTAAGAATCCTCATGTATAAAAACTAGACTAGTTTTCGAAGAAAACCACACAACATTTATTCAGCACCTAACTAGGTAAAAGGTCAGCACCAGAGTCGTTATGTAGAGCAAGGTAGGACAAATGTAGGTAACAGGTTCTGCAACTACCTATGCCTATATTGGGGTACATTGGGGCTCATAACACAGAGGGCATGGCAGCTGCTGAACAAAGGGCACTGATCGGAGGCTGTGTGGTGCCCCCCCAGTCAAAAAACTCAAACGAGAACCGGACATGAGGTGGCCTACATGCCTACTCTTACTAAATGGCAAGCACCATTCACCATCCACCAACACCAGCTGACGAAGCGTGGATCTCAACTATAGGCTGAGTGCCAGGGGCCCCATACCTGAGGGCCACCCATATTGACTTCATACAGCACCCTGCTGTCTCTGCAGAAAGAGAGGCAGCAAGCCACTCTCAGTGCAGCCTGTTGGGGGGTAGTACTACAGCACAGCCACCAGGAGGGATCTCGGCACAGGCCCTGAAAAGAGGGTGGCCTACGGACTGCACATGCTTTACCCCCTTAACTGTGATCCGGTGGGATGGCAGTCAACAGACTAAGCTCACACCCACAATGCCTACCCACCTCTCCATACCTTCCTACCCCTCTGTTGGGGTACCCTGGTGGCTGAGACAGTGGGGATTGGTGCTTCCATCTCAAGCCCCCCACTATCATATAGACTGTTCTGGAGTGGACCTCTTTGGACAGTGGAGAAGAGAGTGTGCTTTGTTGACATCATTTGAACAATCCCAAGGTGGGAGCACCCCATTTGTGCAGAGGGGCCTCCCTCTAGGGGCCGATCATAGGGCACACCACCACCCAGGAGCCTCCTTGTGACACCACCCTCTGGCCGCTGTAAAGACATAGTGGTCCAAGAAAGACTCAACCCTCAAGGAAATGTTTAGTAAGGTGGCTTTGAGAAATTGGGTTGTTGGTTGATTGGAGTATGAGCCCTGGTCAAGCAACAACCACAGTCCCTTGCAAGATGAACCACAAAAACTCACTAAATTAACACTGGGTAGTTTGGCACAAAAACAGCCAGGCTTAAGAGGTGTGTAAAGTATTTATGCAGCACACAACCAGCAATAACGTGAAAATAGAACACATACAAAATCCCATACAAATTTAGAACAATAGAGTACATTTTATTAAACTATTTGACACCAAAATGACAAAGCTCATTCTGTAAAACCTGAGTTATGATTTTTTAAAGTTTTAGGCAAAATGTAGCACCTAAAAGCAGAGAGCACCAACTACAGGTGAATGGGGTCAAAATCAAAAGTTAAGGCTGACCGCAATGGAGCGGGAGTCATATACAGTTCCAAATTAGTCCAGCTGACATTTTTCCTTCACAGTTTTTAGGCCAAGAGTCCTGTTCATATAGAAGAGGAAAGGCAGGAGCAAATAGAGCATGGCAGGCAGCCGGCAGTGAGGTGCAAAGAGCAAGCCAGGCATCATGGATCGGCAGGTTGGAACTTCGCAGTGGCAGTCACCATGGACTTTTGATGCTGCTGTGCAAAGAGAAGTGCTAGCAGTGGCTTGCACTGGATTTCGGTTTGAGGGGTGTGGTTCCAGAGCAAACCGGCCCATTCATGGTTGCAAAGAGGTCAAAAGCTGGATTTCAGGAGCTCAGGTCCAGGACCTGAGAGGCACCCCTTGGGGGTCAAGAACTCACAGAAGACAAATAGAGGAGTTGTAGGGGAGCCTGTTATGCCCCTGAGCCTCACATTCGGAGGCCAGTTGATTAGCCCTTTGAGTCACTCTGGGGCCCTGAGTTCAAGATGGAGTTGCAGGTCTAGTTCTTCTTCTCCATACAACTGAACAGCACGCAGCAGGTCCGCACAGCAATGAATCAGTTCTTCCAATGCAGCAATCCAGAAGAGGGACAGGCCTTCTGACATCACAGCAGACCTTTTTCCCGGCAGAGCATCCAAAGGTTCAGAAGTGTACTAAAGTAGTAGTGTCTGAACTCTATATTTTACACTCCGGTTCCCTGGTTCTGGAAGGTGGAGAAGCTTCTAGACAGTGTCTTTAATGTGCATTGATTTTCCTGTCTCCCCTGCCCTGGCGTTAAGCTGGCTTAAGTCGTAATGCAGGATTGGTAGGCTTTTTGTGTGAAGGCAGGACTCAGCCTATTCAAGTGTAAGTGGGGCTGGGCCGAACTTCACCCTCCCATCCGACCAGTGATGGCATTCCCAGTCACACCTAAGCTTCCATAGTGTGTGTCTGTCAAGGAGGAATACACAAAGCCCAACTGCCAGCTACGCCCACTCATGTGCTCCAGACCAGGATGCAGGCACAAAAGGGCGAAGGCAGGAACATGCCAACTTTCTAAAAGTGGCATTTCAAAACTTGTAATGAAAAATCTGACTTGACCATTAAAGATGGTTTGTCATTGCAATTTCATAGGTATAAACATGACATATCTACCAGCTTATTAAATGTAATAAAGAATCCCCAATGTTACCCTTTTGGATAGGTAGGCCTCTCAGTACTGAAAAACAAATTTAGGAGTTTTTTCACTACCATGACATGTGCAACTTAAATGTACATGTCAAAGCTTTTAATTACACAGCACCCTGTCCTATGGGCTACCTAGGACCTACCTTAGGGGTGACATATATGTGATAAAAGGGGAGTTTAAGGTTTGGCAAGGTCCTTTAAGTGCCAAGTCGATATGACAGTATGACACTGCATTCAGGCTGCAAGGGTAGGCCTGGGACATGTTTTGGAGGGCTAGTTAAGTGGGTGGGCCAATGATTGCTGCAAGCCCACAGGCAGCAGTTAATTTACAGGCCCTGGGTATATGGTATATCATTCTACAAGGGACTTATAAGTAAATTATATATGCCAATTAGGTATATGCCAATCAAACCATGATTTAGGGGAGTGAGCACAAGTACTTTACCCCTGGTTAGCATTGGTAAAGTGTGCAGAGTGATACATCAGACAAAAACAAAATCCAGCAACAATTGGAGTAGGCTAAATGTTTGGGGGAGGACAACC
The DNA here is from genome assembly GCF_964261635.1 of Lissotriton helveticus. Taxonomy (NCBI): domain Eukaryota; kingdom Metazoa; phylum Chordata; class Amphibia; order Caudata; family Salamandridae; genus Lissotriton; species Lissotriton helveticus. Next base: position 1,178,555,467 of record NC_136063.1, on the reverse strand, counting down.
CTAAGGCTGACATGTCTTATAGTGGCTTCCAAAAGACCTGACCAGGCTGCTGTGGGCATGTTGAAAAATTACACACTCCCCACCTGGCACGTGCCCCTATCACCCACACAATTTATGGGAATCTTGTTTGGGAAAATAAGGGATGATATTGCGGCACTCCACAAAGAAGTCATCTCCAACATTAAAGAAGTTAAAAAGGATGTGGAGAAGGTTGGCCACCTGGTGGCCAACTTTGAAAACAGCAATAACACCAGTGAAGAGGAGTTTGACACCTACCGACGAGAGCTCTTAAGAACTCAGGGACCACAACAATGAGCTAAAAAAACACCCAAAAAACTGCTCATACCACTCCAACATATGGATTAGAGTGTTCCCTCTTTTTGAAGATTCACGAGATCTAGAAGGCTCTTCCACCACATCCTCCCGTGGACCCAGAGGGAAAAGACTAGATCTTGACCGTGCTTTCAGAACGAGGAGGCGACCTGCCACCAATGACTTAGCACAGGACATTCTTAGCTGTGTCCACCCCTAAAGACAGAAAGAGACGATCATGGCAGCTGCGCAAGACCGCTCTCCAGTCGTATTCAAAGGAAGGGAAATCTGTTTCTACCAAGACTTATCACCAATCACACCCCAGCAGCGCCACTTGTTCAAGCCCACCACTACGTTTCTTGGCAACAAAGGAATTAAATATAACTGGGATCACCCGTTCTGCCTGATCTTTTTATGGGACAATAAAACACTATGGCCGAAGTCCGGGAGATCTTGGGTCTGATAGGCTCCCTCATGGAGACCCGATCTAACCAGCCACGAGAGTCCATCACACAGCATGTTGCGGCAGGTGAGACCATTGTCCCCACCACAGGAACCCACACAAATCAATCTCAGCAGAGAGCTGCAGAGAACAGCCCTCCTCCAGCAACTTCAGTTTCAGGAGGACTCTCTGACATTAGATACCAAATGACCACTTTGAGCATTGGACTTGAGTCTGCCACCACTAGTCCCACTGAATGAGGCCAGGGACCCAGGTTCTGCCACAGCACAATAATAAGAACAAGGTGCCTCCTCCAACACATAAGAGGACCGGCAGAGCAGCTCCACCCATCATGATTACAAACTGGTGACCCGGCCCCATGGCACAAACCCCAATTTGACAGTATGCATGTCTCCCATGTAGGGAGCAGGCAAGTCTTTTGTTTCCTCCCTAGTTAGGTTCCCCTATTCTCCAGTTTCAAAAAATGTCCATCTCCCTGACGGTTACACACCCATGCAGGGCTTGGACCCACAGTGGGCTGATGGCTCTCCCCACACTAGACCCTAGGCCATTCTCCATACACCACTGGGCTTATGCTTACGATACTCAGCCTTAACTTCTGCGGCCTTAATGCACCCACAAAGGGACCTGCACTTTTGTCACTCTTCTGCACCTCCAAATGCAATATTCCTCTTAAAGGAGACACACCATCTGAAGGAGGATTAGGGCAGCTGAGGTCCTACTGGTTTGACAGCCAGTACTTTTCGTCAGGCCTGGGCCAGAAAGCAGGGATGGAGATTCTGCTAGTTGCTACCTCCTAGAGACACATCATCCACACACAGGCAGAAATACCAGGGAGACTCCTCTCACTACACATCTCCACACATTCCTATACTTTCACACTTGCCATACTCTATGCACTCTATGCACTGAACAACAATCAGGAACAAATTATACTCCATGCCCTAGGTCTAGTCACTGCATACTCCGGTGCCGATCTTGAAATAGGAGGAGATTTTATCCTGTGACCCACTCTAAACTAGACAGATCGGGCCACAGAGTGGGGCAAACTGGGACTGTCATGCAGGAAGGTCTATGCTGGCACCGATAGGGAACATACCTTTTTCTCGGCTGCACATCATACATATGCCCATATCAACATTTTTGTGGCGTAACACCGTGTTTTGACAGCCTACAGCGGATCAGTATCTCAGCTCTTCTGATCATTTTCCCATCACTATCTCCTTCCGGACTTGGCACTTTAATCATAAACTTTTAGCATACAGTACTACTGTAAAAGAGGTTCCGGAGGCAATCCAACACTTCCTCCATACTAATGATATCTTACGTACTCCATCTCCCTATTATGGGAGGCATTGAAAGCATCACTAAGAGGCACATTTATAGCTACATCATCCCGTTCCAATAAATTGACAAAATACAGAACTTTGAGAGGACCCACAAACAGTCTGATTCCGATAGGGTGAGATGACAGCTGACCCTGGCTAGGAGACAGCTCAAAGTGCTTGACATGGACAAGGCTGAATATGCCCTTCTCTGCATGAAACAAAAATATTATGCTGAGGCAACAAGGTGGGCCGGATTCTTAGTACGCTCTATTCAGATAGGGATATTGTGCATGCTTTTGAACATTCCCACACAGTCCTACACATGTCTGAGCATGCTACAGCATCAGAAATCGCCGGGTATGTAAATCCTTATTTGTATTTGTAAATGTAAAATCCGTATTTGTAAAGCGCAAACTATCTTGCCGATACTCCAATCTCACAATTACCATCTTCAGAACCCTCTTGCTGGATGCAGATATCTGCCCAGACAAAGTCCTCTCTGCCATATGCCAACTCCAGTTCAGTAAAGCCCTCTGCCTGGAAAGTTTTACACCTAGCTTTTAAAAGAACTTTAGGGCCCAGCTGTCCCCCATTCTCACTCCCCTCTACAACCACATTGAGGTCACAGGCTCCCTTGCTGATTCTATAAAAGACAGGAAGCAGTTATTACCATTATATCCAAATCCGGGAAGACTCTAGGAAATGCTCCTCATACCACCCTGTCTCCCTCCTTAATTTAGACGCTAACCTTTTCACAGGCATTCTGGCTACCCGCCTTAATCCATATATGCAAGGACTTATGAATCCAGACCATGCACGGTTTATACCAGAGCAAGGATGCAGAGATAACAGTAAATGGCTACTTCATCTTATAAATCATCAAGCTCTCGCATACCAGTGCTCCTCATATCTATTGACTCAGAAAAGGCATTTGATTGAGTGACCTAGCCCTTTGTTTGGCACATTCTGGGTACAGTGTAGCTATTCTGGCCCTGTAGCTAGGGTGAGAATCAATGGCCTGACTTTGCAGGCTTTTACAATATTTAGAATCGCCCCCTGCACCCCCTCCCCTGTTCACCCTGTACATAGACACCTTCGCAAAGTGGTACGAAAAATGGGCGAATCCCAGGCATCCCTATTAGGAACATAAAATAGCATTCTTCGCTGATGAAGTCATGCTGGCGCTCTCCAACCATCTACCTCTTTGCTTGCCCTGATCAGTTAACCCAAGCGGTTCGGTGCTGTGTTGGACTTCAAGGTCAAAATCCAGAAATTGCAGGCCCTTAATCTCACGGTACCCCAGCAGGACCAGCTCTGCTTGGAGAAGTCTCAAAATGTGGCCCTTCCCAGAGAAGACGGCCGAGCCTTACTATGCCGACTTATTAACCACAGCCTGTCTCGATTTGCAAACATGGAAGGGGAAGGCCTTTTGTTGCTGGGCAGGATAGGTGCGGTGAAAATGTCCTTGCGGCCCAAACTACTCTATGTCATGCAAACGCTTCCCCTACAGCCTCCTCCCCTCTCCTCCTCAGCAAAATGTAACACATGATAGAGGTGTTTATATTGGGGGGTGGCAAAAAGCTGTGGGCATACCTGCTGAGGTGGAGGGAGATCTGGGCATCCCACATCCTATTTATTACTATCTAGCATCCCAGCTATGTTACATGGTGGAATGGATCGACCACTCACGGAGAAACATTGGTGCCCAGAGCATTGCCGGGATGCACCTGAGGAAGGTGCCTTGGCTCCTCAACCTACACTGCCCACCAGGGTTTACAATGTCATCTTCATTTAGGACATGGTAGAACCCTGGGACAAAGTTATGATATTTAAGGGACTCTCACTGTCCACTTCCACACTCAACCCCCTGCTGGAAAATCCCGAATTCCCATCGGCTAAGACAGGTCCCAGCTGCCAAGCCTGGCAAATGATGCAATATTAAAGGATAGAAGACCTCTTTGATCACACAGGCTTCATGGACTTTCAGCAAGTACAGACCACCTACGGGCTCTCTGCTAAGGAAAAGTGGCACTACACTGCTGGTATGCACTGGGTCACCCAACCCCAAGTCTGCGCTGCGGCCAGTAGACCTCTCACAAAGTTTGAAGAGTGGCTCATTACAAGGATGGAAGACAAAGGCTGGCTCTCCGATAAATACATGTTTTCAAACCAGCTTACGGATAGGTCTAATTCACCAGCTCAAAGGAGATGGGAGGAACAGCTGGAATGCACTTTCAATCCCAAAGAGTGGTCTGACATTTTCCACAGGGCTAGGCTCTCTTCACTTAGTGCAGCGGGCATGGAAGAGCTGCTTAAAATAATGCATTATTGGTACTATAACCCTGTGAGGATGGCAAAATGGAGGCCCGGCAGTGGAGAGACTTGCTGGCATGACTGTGGACGCACAGGAATCCTGACACATCTCCTCTGGTGCTGCCCCAAACTTAGATGATATTGGGACACGGTTCTGAGAGATTTCAACAAGATCTTTTACACAGATGTCTCATCTTTTTCCAGCTACACCATATGGGTCTCCCAAATGTACTAACTCATCCTCTCCACTCCCATGAAAGCAAAGCTATCACTATGGCATTGTGTGCAGCCAATCAATTCTCCAAGAGAGGCATCGACTCTCCACCCTCTCATGTGGACTGACTGCACCTCCTTTGGGACATTATCAGCATGGAAATATTGCATCAATTGATAATAAACTGCCGCAATCTCATAAGCAGTGGGGTCCATACCTCTACTTTCTCTCATGCAACTTCAGCAAACTTTCGTTAACCAAACTACCTCTGGGTTCTAATGCTTACGGAACAGAATCCTGCTCTTGGCCACCAGGATGGAGAAGGCGCAGTCTGATTTTGAGGCTAAATATTGCCAAATTAAGGCACCCCTGTGAGTTACAGAATGTGTGCTGTACTGTTAATATTACATAATAAATAGATTTAAACCACAAATGTGGTGGGAAGATCAGTGGTCTGTCCGAAAAGGTACTCCATCATGCTTGGGCCCTAACTTTTGAAAGGGACAGAAAAAAAGGGGTCCATTTCCCAAAAAATATTAAAACATTTTGGAAATTTTCTCCCACTGAATTACTCCGATGTTGGGAGGGAAATTCTGACAACTAGCCACTCATAGATTTCTGTGAGTGTTGAAATGCTTAAATATTATGCGTCTGGCATTTACTACAAATGTTACATTCGCATCTTTGATGTTTTTGATAACCTTTTGGAAAATATTTTATTGTATGTAAAAACGTATACTTCAAATAAATACGGAAGCATCCCCTCCCCAATCTCTGAACCTCTGTAGTTAGTTGCTAATGTCATGCAAACAATTTTCCAGCCACTTCTGCTCTTGAGGAAAGGTGTATAGAAGCCTTTTGAGATCACACACCCTGTAATTCACAAAATAACTAATCGTTAATTACTGAACCAATTTTACGAGTCAAAAAGTATTTCTGACTTATAAAATGTTTTTTGCAACCCATACTGATTAGTAATCAGGAAAGGACATACAAGGGGCGTTCCTTGCTCATTGCATATTGTTATGCTATGTGTCAATGCTGTGCTGCCTACCGCACTGGTAGTTGCAACCCATTGAACAGTTACTGACACCTCAAAGGACAATGTAACTAATTCACTAAGAGGATAGTGTCCCCTTGGGAGCCCTCGACATTTGTCAATTGTGGTACAATCCTCAGGGGGAGTAGGAAGTGGTCCAGGGGATCGCTGCTTATTTTCTTAATGTTTTCTCAAACATTAGTACTGATTCACAAACTGGTTTAAAAATTAGCTTTCCATTTGGATATACAAGCACAGGGGTGTACTCTACTGGCCCTTGCAGGTCACTATCCTTGTGTTTGTAGCCAATCACAGGGGATGCATGTTGTGACCTGCCAAATCAATATTCATTAGGGCTGCTGATTAGACTGGTCATTCAGTAATCCCCTGTAAATGTACGGCCAATTAGCACTTGGGTCTCACTGATAGATCAGAGATAGGTCACAAAAGGTCGGCTGACAGTGTTCGACCACTTTTTGCAGCCTGTCGCTTAATGCATCCATTTCCTGATTATGTAAATCCGCATTGGGAATTTGCACTCTCAAATATATTTTTCGGTAATTTGGGAATATGATGCTAGATATTCTGTTGAAAACAAAATCTTGCCTCCAACTACATAAACCCTTTAAGGATTTGGATGCCTGTGAACAGCAGATTTCATTGTATTATTGGATGCTCGTAAAATATGCCATGGTGTGCAATGGTCCCGCGCCATGAATATTAGATATATGCGACAATAAGCCCGGATCAGAAGTAACCTTGCTCTTAAGATGATGTTTGACCATTGCTGAATATGCCTTATCACACATACTCATTTTAAAAACAACTTAATTTCTATCCAGCACAGGACCCGTTAACGCGGTTCACGCCAGACAATGCTTCATAGATGTCTATGCTATTACTAGTCTGCTGTTTTGCTACCAAGTGCAATGTACTTTGCCCTTAGGTGTTTATTCACTTGCTTAGACATATTTATACTTAAGTTATAGAACTGTGAATTATGTGGCTTCTCTCATTGACTGGCATTGTATCACCTCCATGTGAATCTCTCTAAATTATATGCCATAAACGTATAAGTGCTAGGCGAATGGCAGCCTTTACATCAATGCACAGATCTGGGACTTAATCTGATGTTCTCAATTAGAGCTATGAAAAAGCAAAGTTACATAGGGTAAGTAACACAACTGGGCTGGCGAGGAATCTTACCACTGAATGTAGTACAATTCAACCTGACTTCAAAAGAATTCCATCACAGAGAGGCAGATCAGGGAAGGAGCTTCCTCAGCTCCACCAGGACATGATCACAAGGCATGAAGCGATCACTCAAAACTCATTCCTTATTCCACTAACGATTGAAGGACCTGTTTGGCTTCAATAGTTTCCATGGTTTCCTGCCAACATCTTCCATGAAGTTGTCAAAATCCAGAAATTGCAGGCCCTTAATCTCACTATTTTAGGAGAGATCTGGCTCTGGAAGACAACATTTTACCACTGTGCATTGGGACTGTAAATTGTCTGTGAGATTTGATTTACTAGACTAGAAGCTTTACAGCTATTTCATTGCATCACATTTTAGTAAAACAGGTGTAGGGCGCATTAGTGGAAGATAGAAGTTAGTTCAGGAGTACTCTCCGATGACATCATCATTGTATCCCATCACTAAAATGCTCTGCAGGACCCTGCTACCTTTCAGTAAATACAGAAGGAAGACAACAATTGTGTCAGATGCTGAGAAACTATAGCTGCAGTTGTCCTGAACCTTGGCTGGCTCTGCACCTGCTGAGGGACATGAGGCCTCATTTATGAGGCCGTGCGTCACTTTTACGCCGCCTGTGCGTCACTTTTTGTGATGCACCAGCAGCGTAAAAAATGTGCCTTGTTGCACCATATTTACAAAGTGATGCATCTAGGTAGACGGTCACTTTGTAAACCCTGCGCCACATTATACCTGCGCCAGGTATAATGTATGCAAGGGGGGGCGTTTTGACGCAAGAAAGGGTCGTAGAAGTGACGCAGTAAAATCTATGAGATTTCACTGTGCCACTTCTAGGACACAAATGCGTCAATTTCTTACGCCTGCCTCACAGCAGGCGTAAGACTGACGCAGGCCCTTTCATATGGGGCTTTCAGCATGTGAATGGATACATTGCTGGAGATGCGTCACTTTTGTGACACACTCCAGCAATGTGTCACTTTTGCGCCACACAGATACGTCAGAAATACTGATGTATCTGTAACTCCTTGTGCAATGATGCGTCATATTATAAATATGATGCATCATTGGTGTCGCAAGGAGGGCACAGTGAAAAGTGACGCTTCGCTGTTTTCACGTAGCAATGCATCACTTTTCATAAATGAGGCCCATGGTGCCTTTAGTCCTGCATGGTTTAGACAAGCTGCAGTGGCAGTATGCCTTCTGAACAAAAAAACACATAGAAGCTGAAGGGCCATGATGAACATTAAGGCACAGTGCAATCAATCCTCTGGAAACAGTTCCCATCGCATGCTCTGTGTGACGATTGGAACAACAACGGTGCTGGAACAATTTTCAGAGTGGGAGTGATGAACGCGGATATCACAGCTATAAATAAATTCACACAGGTTGCGAAAATCCATTTGATACTTTAACCCCTTCGACGCTCATGACGAGCTGGGCTCGTCATGAGGTAGCCTCCTCGCACGCTCATGACGAGCCCAGCTCGTCATGAAACATGGGAATGAGTAAATCTCAGCGTGCGGGCGGAATTCCGCCCGCACGCATGCGGTTAAGGATACATTTTGTGAAAGATAAACATCCAGTAAATACAAGCGATGGAGATAATTATTTAGCACATTTTGACAAACATATGGCTACTTGTGGCATGGTAGGGGTTTGTCCTTTATGAAAAACACTAACTATATATACAAATCGTCCCTTTGCGTAGCTGAAGTACCATGACCAATCATTGGAAAGATAGTTCAGTTTTTATTGGGGAGAGGAAGTGGGGTCTTAATCACTTATCAAAAAAGCGGTGTGACCAGTAAAAATAATGTGAAACAGTGTTGTTCTGCAAAAGATTGAACGCCCTCAGAAATGCGCCGTGAATTTGTGCTTTGGAGAATATTGGACAAGACCAAGCATTAAAAATGCTATGAAAAGGCTGGTTCCAACCACACATACATTTGTGGTCTTCACCATATCTTGATCCTAAGCTAGGGATGTTTGATCAACCAGAAACCATGTGAGTCATTTCATAAATCATTGACAGGGGTCCATTAATTTCCTTGAAGGTGAATGAAGAAAACTACTCACAGAATGCATTGCTTTGTTAAGTCAAAGCCCATAGCTTATCAACATGAAAAACACTCTAGCAATGAAATCCCGGACACTGCAAAATGTGGAAGAATGTATCATTTGGCAGTACTCTGCAACATAGAGCCCAGGTTCAAGAGCACCCTTGCCTAATTGCTCCCATAGCACACTTAAGAGAGCTGGTATCTGCACATGTGAGGGTAAGTTTGTAAATTGGTGCAGATGCCTGCATTGGTAATTTGACTCAGCCTGCCACTTATCACATTCAATTCTGTGTATTATGCATGTGACAACAACGCTATACCTAAAATACATATATGTTACAGACTCAGTGCAGAGTTTGGCAGACAGAATTTTCCTTCACAGCATGGTGGATATCCTGTCCACTGTATTACAAGTGTGTTAAAGACTATGGCCAGTGCTTAATTTGAGCCATGGTTTTCGGTGCTCAGCACTGGAACTTAATTTTCAACACCAGCACTTGTGACAGTCTTCCACAAGGTGGCCTTGTCTGGCTAATTTAGAGATAACCACAACAACAGTTAATTAGTAATTCAATATACACTAAACACAACCATTACCTTCCGCCCAAGCCATTCTTATAGCTTTGAGGGCCTGAAATTGTCAGAATTATCACACTTGTAGGAGTGTCATGGTTAGTAGTTGTGTTGTTACTATAATTGGCAGCATTGCATTGGGCACTGTGCTGTTCAAGCTGTAGTGCCTCCTGACGAGAGGCCTGGCACTTATTATTTGTACATATTAAGCACTGCCTGTCACACTTGTGAACTGGCGGGCATGATATTTGCAGCGTTTGTGATGGAGTATCTCATCCACCAAATTCTAAATAAGGCCTTATGGGCCAGATGTAGGAAGCTTAATTCCGGTCGGTAGCGGCCGAAATTACCGAATTTCGGCCGTTACCGCCCGGAATTAGGCTTTTCATATGTAGGGGCCTAAATTAAGGATTCAGTAATTTACTGAATCGGTAATTTAAGGAATCGGTAAATTACCGAATTCTTAAATACCGATTTGGTAAATTACCGAATCCTGATATGTAGGGAGCACTCAAATGAGGGATTTTCCCATTTTAGGATTCGTTATTTACCACCAACTACAAGTTGGTGATAAATTTCGAAAACCCTAAAAAATGCAAATTTATGCAAATAATAACAGTGCCATGTGGCAGACATACATGCCCTTAGGCCATGTATGTGTGCTACATGTGCACCCATAAACAATTCAGAGGTGCAACAGGGTGTCAAAGGGACACCCTGACACCCTTTAAAGTTTTCCCCCTTTTACCGAATCGGTATTTGCCTTAAGGCCCATAAGAATGAATGGGGAATAGCGAATCGGTAAATACCGATTCGGTATTTACTTAATTTTACAGATTCGGTAGAATTTACCAATTGGATACCTACATATCATTTAGCGATTCTAAAATACCGAATCGGTATAATTCGGTATTTTAGAATCGGTAAATGCTGATTATCTACATCTGGCCCTTAGTCTTCTAACACCAAAGTTACACTTGGGTTACATCAACCCTATGAATCCAAGCATTCAAAAGTAAAACTGTCGATCAGGTTACTCATATAATATAGGATAAGCCTTTTATTAAAGAGTTCTTGCACTCTCTGACATCAAGCATGTAACCTATATATATTAGGATAAATAAATCATAGCAGCTAAGGTCTCCGACAGAAGTATATCATACTACATATATCTCACAGGATGAAACTTTGTATACATCAAGGTGCAAATGTCTTACCGATTACAGTTTCAAAGTGCAACAGAGGCAATATCCTACACTGCATCTCACAGGACATCAATGCGTTTGGAATACATAGCTTAGAGGAGTGGAATCCTCCAGGAATGCTGGTCCTCAGTGTACACAGAAACTTAGGACTTGTTTTTGACAGCAAAGTTTACTTTAACTACTAATATTGGAAACATCTAGCGAGCTGGATGATAAATACTGTCACTTATAGACAACTCACTGAAGGCTGGATTATGGCACACTATTGAGGATGAACTTTTAAAGTCTACAAAATTGTTTTGCGGTGCATTGGATCCATATCCATAACCATCAGAAATACCTGAAAAAGAAACCAAATTGGTAGCCACTGTTTTTTATGTAGCTTTTATTAGAGGTATATGCTTCTGAAATTGAGACATTATAGTGTAGCTGGAATGCTGGTCACTGCCTTTTTATGAAGCAAACACACTACAGAAACAGCAGTGCAAGCTTCTTCCACAAGCAGAACAACCACACGCAGACAACAGTAGAGCGAACATCCTTTGCACAGCACAGGCAGGAGTAATATAGGGACACTCATAAAAAGGACATGCATCACGAGGGCAAGATTCTCTCAGAATCAGAAATTGCCAAGTTTGCAAGGCCCCTTCTCACACACAACAGACCATTGTGGGTAACAGCACTACAAGTGTCTTTGATACCAGGTAGGTGCGCCAAGAGTTCAAGCATCCCTCGGACAAAACAGGCAGCATCAGGAACCAACCTCCCTCGCACACAGAGGAGGTGCAGCATGGACAGCAGCAATGACAGCTACCTTGACACACAGCTGATTCCACACATGGGCAGACACTAAGCAAGCTTCACTTACACCACGTGTCAGAGTCTGAGAAAGCAAAGAGGCTGTGCCTTATGCTTGGAAGTGAATGCAAAGCCTCTTTGTACTTTTACGAAAAGGGAGTTTGCCTTGTCAAGCTGATTTACAAGACCTGTAAGAGTTTATTAAAGAGTACTCCTTTAATGCTATTTCCTGTACTCATAAATGCTTTTGTGAATCAACGTCTCCATGCATAGATATCACCATTAATTTAGAATTGATAGTTAATCAGCCCTATCACTGGAAATCCTTAGCATTTATTCAGATTTGCACAATCACGCAATTGTGTTCAATGAATATTCGGATTTAAACTCTGAATTTCCAGAGTGCTGGGGCAGCATTTGTGTCATTACTTAAAAGAGTTTGCTGCATGTGCTCATTTTCACCAACAGTCAGTAATCCTACTGCATGTTCAGCTTTGCATGATACGCTGATGATCATTAGCTCATGTTGAGATTGTCACCGCCCTCATTAATCGCCTGTACATACCCATGTTTACACCTTCAACCAGTAATATTGTCACCTTTTATTTTAAAACGTATCAACCAAGATATCACATGTGACATCACATTACGCCATTTTGTGCAAGTAAATGCCATAATGTTTAGGTTAATGATATTCACACCTCATTCCTTCCTTCCCCAGCAGTGTTAGCTGTATCTGCTCTCCTCATTATGCTTCCAGGTGCACAATGATGCATGACCACAGCTCTTCACTGCATGGCTCTCTTACACGAACAGAAATAGCACTGAAACCTCAGTTACTACCAGACGTTCCTCTTCCATCAGCAGAAAGCTGTGGTATTCGACTCACTTACCAGACATCCTATGCACTCAGGGTTCTTCCCCAACCACCAGAAAATGTAGCAATGTCCTTTCCTTTTGCCTCGCATATTGTAAAATGGTAATAGCATCTCTGTTCCTAGAAATTAATCTTGTAAATAAGATGTATGTTCTTTATGCTGTGTACAATTCCTTCATAAAACATTTATTGAAAAGTCAGGCAATGCTCCTCTGAGAACTTAGCAAGGGCTGTGGAGCTAGCAAGGCCTCGAGTGACGTCAAAAGGGATCTTTAGAAGGCTCCAGGTGCGGTGCTCTGAGAAATCTGTGCCAGATGATCCAACACATGATGCATTGATGGCTTTGGATTATGCTTCATGTCTTTTGTGCATATGTATACACTCGTACACTCAGCACAGGATAAGCATGTGCATGGAAAAAAATGCGTATGTATAGGTGTACTACTAAATATGGGAATATAGATACAGAGGCCAAGTCACAACAGCCTGTGTTTTCATACTGAAAATTCATTCTGAAGGAGCACATTTTCAATTGAAATAAAGTGTTGTGATCCTAATAAAGAAGATAGTGGGGTGTGATGTGTCCTTTTGGAGAGGTGTAGACAGGGTCAGACAGTAGAATCACCGGTAGAACTAGGTGTTTTTTTTTCACTATGCCAATTAGTAAATTGAGCCCATGACCATTTGGCTTGAAGCATTGAAGCAAATCTACAAATGTGATGAAGTTGCAAAACTTTGATTTAAGCCACAGAATCTTGCACAATTTAAGGAGCTTACTGCTTTAAATTAGTGTGGCATTGTGAAGGACTAACAGGAAAATAGGTTTTACATTGATAGGACCGTCAGTAAATGTACAGTATGGAAGAAGAGAAAACATATTTGATCTATTATCTTTGTACACTGAGGTTGACTAACTAGGTTGTAGGCCTGAATATTGACTGCAAAAATATGCGGCTTGGTTTCAGGGTTGAGATTTGTGTGTCACTGGTATTTGAGTCAAAGCATAATTGGCTTATTGAAAGTGATCTTTTGGTTAACTCCATGTAATGGACAATTTGGAGTCAGACTAGAATTTTCTCAGCTGCTCTTAAATATATGTAACTCCTATAGCGAAACTCAGATTGTATTGTGCATGCACGAATCAAAAAATTGCACAGAACCGTCATCAGATGGAAACAACACCGGGAAGCAAAGGTAACCTGGTGGCAAGAGATGATTTATGATCACGGTTTGCAGTGTTTCCACGGTAACAAGGCAAAGTTTGGTCAGGGTAACCTAGTGAGTTCTGTTCATCAAGTAGGACTTTAAACAATCTAGAGGTCTGTCATAGCAGACAGTTTCTGAAAGGTGGCGTTTAAAAGTGCTAGTAAATGGAGCAAAATCGAATTCTGACACCACCATATTCTACCCCCCCCCACCCCCAGGTGCATGTGAATGAGATCCAAAAGAGCAACAAATGGGGAAATTTGCCTGACTTGACCCCTGCTTCAAAAGGGTCAAACGTGCTATTCCTCTCTACATAGCACTAGAGCCACACCATACCGCATTTACCCATATTTTGGATAGGTACATTGGTATGGTTAGGATGGAAGCTGGATAGATTCTTTGGGGACGAGCACACTTCTAAGTAGTGGTAGTGCAAAACTGCCTTTCAGTCAGCAATGGCAATGTTTGTGTTAAGGAACAATAAACACTGTTGAAAATGCATCTGATCCTTCTGATGCCACCAATTAAAACAAATGGGCAAGGGGGCGTGGCTTCGGTGCCGCGCAAGATGGCCGGCTAGGTACGGAGCTCCGCCGCATCGACAGACCTCGCAGCGTATCTCCCGATGTGAACGGGACCGTCCTTAAGCCCCGCTGCTGAATTTGGCTGGCGGAACTTCAGTGGAGTGAGCGGAGCGGCTTTGCGGCTCTTGGAGCGCCGTTTCTCGCCCGTCTCCGCGATGCTTCTACAGCCCCTCACGGACCCGCCATTTTGAGGCTCCTTCAACTCCCGGACCTTCTACCGTCGCACTTCGCCACCACACACCGTGTCACTGGACACCAACGACCCTGGCAGCACTGACTTTGGTGGTGAGCAAATTTATTATGTGGAGATTCCCTGCCACGTTTCTCTTCTTTTTTCTGCATTGAGGAGGAATTGCGCAAATGCATTTACATAGCGCTTCACCTCTGAGACCTGCTTTTTATTTCTGAACAGCTCTAAGTCTCTGCGCCTCTCCTAACGCTCCTCCTCATGGCGTTTTGCTAATTTTTTGGGACTTTTCAGGACATCTCCCCTACGCCTCAGCTACTTCATGACGCACTTCTATTTGCTCCCATTTTAGCCACCCTCTCTTTTTCAGTCGCCAGTATATTCTTACTCTAATTTCCTGACGCTCTCTTCTACAAATTACAAGCGTTTCTTCAGGAGCTAGCTTCATTTTTTCTTCTGCTTCTGAACGTCTTGTACTTTATGGTGCTTCACTTACCTTACATTCCAATGACTTTCTGAACATTTTAAACGCACCTTTATATACCTCTCAGGGAATTGTGGTTAATTATTAGCACAAGAAGACATTTCTATGCTGAGACTGCGTAAGCCTCAATTTCTCTTTACACCCTCGGTGAATACTCCGGTGGGCTCTTCATCTGGTACACATAAATCGAATTGCTCTACAAAAATGTCTTCTCAAAAAACATCTTTGGCTCATACATCTGCTAATAAGCCCTCTTCACCTGCTACACCGGGCAAACGCGTTAAACAAAACTCTCCTACACCAGAAGATAACCCTTCAACTTCTCCTACTGATCTAATTTTGGAGGAACTGCGAGCACTGCGTCCCTTTATTGAAAAAACAAGTACGGATATGCAGCTTTTGAAGGACAAGTGGGAGACCATGGATGCCCGGCTTTCTACTGTTGAACAACACATCCCTGAGTTTCAATCCAACACGCAACGTATTGTTGCATTAGAAAAGACTGTCCTCTCTCTACAAAAGCATACAGAAGATTTGGAAAATCGCAATAGGAGAAACAACCTCCGTATTTACAATTTGCCGGAAAATCTTGAGGGTGACAATCCAGTGTCTTTCTTTACCACTTTTCTGCCGAAACTTTTGGACTTGCCCCCCTCTACATCCATTAGTATACAGAGGGCTCATAGATTAGGCGCAAGAACGGATTCTTCTTCTAAGCCTCGTGGAGTCATCATCCTATTTTTGAAGTACACAGACCTCCTTTTGATTCTTTCAGCAGCGAGGAACAAAAAACAAGTGACTTGGCAAGGTCAACGAGTTTATTTATCTCAAGATGTCTCTAATGTTACTGCCTCCAGACGTAAAGAATTTCTAGCTCTGCGTCCCTCTCTACGATCTCTAGGAGCAAGATATGGCCTGTTTCACCCTTGTACTCTCAGAGTCACTTACCGGAACAAGACTTGGTCATTTCAAGATCCTGGTGAACTACGAAATTTTCTTTTACTGCAGAATGAAGAGGGGATGGACACCGCATCCTCTTCTACTCCGAACAGTGGCTGAAATCTGGCTTTTGTTGTCTCCATGTCCTGTTATTTCTAGTAGCGTCTCTCTAATTTCATGTACTTCTTTATACTCTTTATCTTCATCTTAATTTTCTCATCTTGCTTGTCTTCTTTTTTCATATCCCTTCTTTTTTGCGTATCTTATATATACTTACTTTCTCTTTCTAAATCTCTGGATCTATATTTTATGTAGCATGTTCCATGTGTTAACAATTTCTCCTTTTCTTTTCCCCAGACGGATATGTGTATCGGACGTTCCCTTCACCATCTTGTTTCATCCTTTGTTTCCTTTTGTGGGGTCTCGATGTGGTTCTGCTCCTGATCCTGCTGCGTCCGTCTTGTTACGCATCACCATTTCCCCACCTCCCCCCTGTGTGTACTTCCCCTTCCAGGTATGTTCATTACAGTCATCTCTTTGGATTTGTACTGTCTCCTATGCCTCTTCTCTTTTCTTCCTTCTCCTTCTTTTGCTGATCTTCTTTCCCTTTCCCTACCCCTCTCCTTTTTCCCCTTTTCTTTTTCATCCTTTACCTATCCTTCCTTCTATCTCTTGGATGATCTTTATGGTTATTACCTTTTTGAGCTTTGAATTATTAAATGTACAGTATGTTTTTATATTTTTCAATTTTGATCAGTTTACTACTCTTTCACCTTCAAAGTTGTTTCATGGAATGTGAAAGGATTTAATCACCCTATCAAACGGCAAAGAGTACTCTCACACCTATCCTCTTACAATCCAGATATTGTTTTTATTCAAGAAACTCACCTCTCAGATATTGAATCCTTAAAACTAAAGCGATTGTGGGTTGGAACTGTTTTATTCTCTCCTGCTTCTCAAAAAAAGAACGGGGTTGCTATTTTGATTCATAAACGCCTTCAGTGTAAAGTATTACTAGAAGAAAAAGATGATGAGGGACGTTGGATTTTGGCTAAACTACTCATTAATGCTATCCCAATTACTGTGTTCAATGTTTATGGTCCTACATGCTTTGACTCCTCTTTCTGGCCCTCCATTACAGCAAAATGTATTCAATATAAGGATGACTCTTTCCTGTTAGGTGGAGACTGCAATCAGATCATTGACCCCTTTTTAGATCGTAGATCTTCTGTTCGTTTTTCTCCTCACAAACCACATAAGCAATTCCTTGACACCATCACTCAGATGCATCTTGTGGACTCATGGAGACTCACTCATCCGGATGTTTTGGACTTTTCCTTCTTCTCTCCTCCTCATGCTTCTTTCTCTCGTTTGGACTACATTTTTCTATCTTCATCTCTATCTCAACACCTTCTATCCTCTTCTATTGAGCCTATTGTTATCTCTGACCATGCTCCTATTATTACTGTATTTGACCTTCTTCCTCCTACTCCTAAATCTTCTCGTTGGCGCTTTAACCCTTCTCTTCTTACTGATCCTCTTTTTTCCTCCTCTTTTCGCTCTTTCGCTTCTGAATTTTTCCAACTTAACTCTACACCTGATACCCCTCCTCATATTCTTTGGGATTCCTTCAAAGCCACGGCCCGGGGTTTTATTATTGATTTTGTCTCTAAAAAGAAGAAAAAGTTCCTTCAAAAGCGTAAACTTACCCTTGCACACATTAAATCGCTGGAGCATCAATTCTATACTTCCTCTCCTAAGCATATGTCTCCTGAACTTCTTAAGGCTAAGATTGCTTTTAACAAACTTACTACGGACTCAGCCTCCTCTTTTCTCCTCCGGAGCAGTGCACGATACTATGGAGGTCGCAATAAGTCAGGTAAATTATTGGCTAACTATCTAAAATCGCGTAAAGAACGAACTAATATTGACTCTATCTATTCCCCCTCTAATACTCTTCTTCATACAGATGCAGAAATTTTAGAACAATTTCACTCTTTTTATGAATCTTTATATACTCCTGAGAACCCCCCCACCCCAGAGCTTATTCAATCTTATTTTGATAACCTACCTAAACCAGATACCTCCCACCTTAATTTTTCAGCCGTTGATACTGATCTCACTATTTCTGAGTTGTCCACTGCTTTATCCTCCCTCACTAAAGGCAAGACTCCAGGACCTGACGGCTTTCCAGTTGAATTTTACTTACATTTTTCAGATCTCCTCTTACCTAAACTTCTATATCTTTTTCAGTCTTTTTGTTCTACTGGACTGGCCCAAGGCTCATTTCAGGACGCTACCATATGCCTTATCCCTAAAGAAGGTAGAGACCCTAAGTTTTGTAAAAATTATCGACCTATATCTTTAGTTAATGTGGACTATAAGATTTTTGCAAAATTATTAGCTCTTCGCCTCGACCCGCTCCTACCACATCTCATCGGGAAAGAGCAATGTGGTTTTGTTAAAGGCCGCCTTACTTCGGATAACTCCAGACTCTTCCTTAATGTTTTAAGTAAAGCCCCCTCACTATCAATTCCCCTTGCAGCCATTTCAGTCGACGCTGAGAAAGCCTTTGATCAGGTTGACTGGTCCTTTCTCATAGCTTCCTTAAAATGGCATGGCTTCAGTCCTAAATTTATCTCTTATATTTCTTTGATATATTCTATGCCCAAGGCCTCCGTTCTCGTCAATGGCCACCTCACTTCCCCATTCACGCTTCAACGTGGAGTTCGTCAGGGCTGTCTTTTGTCACCTCTTTTATTTATTTTGGCGCTTGAGCCCTTCCTCACCTCCATACGTAACAATCCCTCCATTTCTGGATTCCCATATGGTGACCAACATCTTAAGTTATCTGCATATGCTGACGATATCCTTTTATTTATTTCAGACCCGGTCACCTCCGTTCCCTCTTTATTAAGTGAATTTGAAAAATTCTCTTTGGTTTCGGGCTATAAAATAAATTCTGATAAAACAGAAATTCTTCCTTTAACCAAATTTTGCCTTCCCCATTTCTTCACATCCACCGGCTTTGCTTGGAACTCTAAGAAAATTAAATATCTTGGTGTTCTTTTCTCTAATTCTATTTCCTCTTCTATTCAACTTAACATGAACTCGGTCATCTCTAGAATAGACTCACTACTCTCTTCTTGGAACCCTCTATTTCTTTCTTGGTGGGGTCGTCTTGATTCCATCAGGATGATGATTGCCCCGATTCTGATCTACTTATTATCCATGCTTCCCCTCCGTATCCCAACTTTCTATTTCCGCCGCATTGACTCTGTTTTGTCCAAATTTCTCTGGAAACAGAAAAAGGCTCGTATATCTCTCTCACACCTTCGTAAATCTAAACTTAATGGTGGAACCAACTTTCCAGACTTTCGCCTCTACCACAAGTCCTTCTCCCTCCGACAGGCTTCCCGCTGGTTATCACAGGAAATCTCCCCTTTCTCTCCCCTCTGGCTTTCTGTTGAACAGCAATTATTGCTTCCTTACTCTTTACAAGAGGTAATCCGTTTCACTTCTAAAGCCTCGTGTCTTAACCCTCTTTTATTCAAACATACTTCTTCTCTTTTGCGGCCTTTAGTTTCCTCTACCTCGGTTTCTCAGGAATCCTTCTTATTATTACCTATCTGGTACAATTCACTTATATTAATACATAACAGACCTATTGCATGGCCCTCATGGAGAGCGAAAGGTATCATCTGGGTACGTCATCTTTTTGATGGTTCATCCCCCTGCTCGTTTCCTAAATTCCAATCTCTATTCCATTGTCCTCCATCTTTTGCAAAGAAATTCTTTATTCTTATGGAAACCATTCTAGATTGTTATTATTCTCTTCCTTCTGAAGGTTTACCAGCCTCGTCTCCCTCTCTACTTACCGTCCTCTTACTGTTCCTAAGGCTTCCCTTATTTATCGATATTTCTCAGCCCCCGATCCGGATCGTCTCAAATCGAAATTGGAATTATCTTGGGAGAAGGACTTAGGTTCCTCATGGTCAACTTCTCTTTGGAACAAAATATGGGCCGTCATCTTTTTGATGGTTCATCCCCCTGCTCGTTTCCTAAATTCCAATCTCTATTCCATTGTCCTCCATATTTTGCAAAGAAATTCTTTATTCTTATGGAAACCATTCTAGATTGTTATTATTCTCTTCCTTCTGAAGGTTTACCAGCCTCGTCTCCCTCTCTACTTACCGTCCTCTTACTGTTCCTAAGGCTTCCCTTATTTATCGATATTTCTCAGCCCCCGATCCGGATCGTCTCAAATCGAAATTGGAATTATCTTGGGAGAAGGACTTAGGTTCCTCATGGTCAACTTCTCTTTGGAACAAAATATGGGCCAGATCTTTGAAGATTTCCCGCACTGCCTCTCTTACTCAGTCCCTATTTTTCTTTTATCACAGACTCTACCTTTCTCCCCTTTCTATTTCTCGCTTTCAATCCAATTCTGTACCTAATTGTTGGACCTGTAATGCTCCTAATGCAGACCTCCTACACCTTTTCTTCCTCTGTCCCTCAGTTCGCATTTTTTGGACTCAGATATGCTCTCGTCTCTCCCGTATTTTCAACCTTTCTATTCATTTTTCCATCTCTTTGGTTTTTCTAGGTAGCCTTTCAGACAATCTGGCACTCCCTCCACATTCTCACGGTCTCTTTGATCTTATGCTGGCCCTTGCACTGCAGCACATTGTTTCTAACTGGAAATCCTTGAACACTTTGTCTCTCAATTGTTGGTGGAATCTAGTATGTCACTCACATAGACTGGATGTTGCTTTTGCCTCCTCCTGCAAACCCTCCCGAAATGTTGAACTCTACTGGTTACCTCTCACTTTATATTTAGATCAATCTGCCAAAAGGACATACTCTCCATTCTCCTCGGATAATTTCAAACCCCCTTGAACACATGTACTCTTGCCTGTAGTTTATGATAGTTTTCTATTTCACTAATGTGATTTTTTAGCTTTATTCATGTTTCCTTTTTGCTAAAAGTTCTTATTTCAAGTAATTGCTGAAACATTGTGTATTTTTACTGTACTTTCTGACTGATATTCATTGTGTTTTTCTATTGTTACTCATTCTTTATGATATTAACATGCTTTTATTTCCCTCCTTCCCCTCCCCCCCCCTCCTCCCCGTAAAATAATTCAAAATGCTTAGCTTTTCATTGTGATATTAGCTACTTATGTTTAGTTTATCCCAACCTTTAGCCTTTCTCTTATATTTTGCTGATATCACCTTACTGTAATATCTGATTTTATTCTAATAAAGCTTTCAAACTGGAAAAAAAAAAAACAAATGGGCAAGACAAAGGTAATTAGGAGAACCAGAGGGTCATCATTTCAGTGACCTCGGAAACACCTACCTGTGTGAAGTACTCTGTCAGTAAAACTGAAGATGGTAGTATCAGTAGAGAGCAAAGACACATTTAATATAGCCTTATAAGCCGCCGTAGAGGGCTATACCGGCTATTAAAGGCCAGCGTTCGGCGAGGGCCTTTAACAAGGGAGAGGGCATTTAATAGCCAGTATAGCCCAGCTACGAAGGGCTATAAGGCTATTAGAACATTCTGCCACTAGAGGGTAGAATGTTCTAACAAAAAAGAACAAAGCCTTATGGGAGCGTGAGGGGATTAGAAATCCCTCAGGCTCCTTGAAGCCTTTGTCCACAGCCAGAGCTGTGAACAAAGAAACATTGGAATGTTGGAGCTCCAGGCTTATACCAGCCATTAAAAGTCAGAAGCACTCCATTGTTTTCAATGGAGCTCCCAACACTCCAATGTTCTAATATAGAATATCTTTACCTTTGATCGCAGTTGAAATACTGGACGTGAAGTGGGATAGACGTGGCCAAGCCTGAGGGAGTGTGACCATGGGCTGACAAACAGCTAAGGCAGATTCCCTGCTGAAGTGAGGGGCAGAGTTAAGACATTCACAGTGGGAATTCGGTGGAAAACTGCAATTGGTTTCCAGCTTCCTGTATCCCTGTTGCACTCAGCAGACTCATTAAAAAATACTCTGGACAGCTACTAGTTTTGTGGTAGAGACACGTGGTTTTGAAAAACAATCTTGTGTAGTTGTGAGCTGTAGGGAATCACAACTTCACACAGCTCTGGTGTGAATTCAGTTTGTGTTACACCATAGCACACTGCCAGTTCATGTGTAACTGGTTATATATTCAATAAGGAAACTGACAACTGTATCAGCTTCACCCTTAATATAAAGTCAGTTATACATACCTCATACAGTGGTGTGGAATCCTATGTGGCACCATTTATGTTCGTTGTGGGTAAATTATCATATTTGATGCATCACAATTATTAGCTTCATTATGGCACGTATAAGCAAAATATCTCACATCGATATTGCAAGGGCGAATTTATAGAAAAGTAGCACCTAAGAAAGAGTACCAAGGCTTCTATATAATGAATGGTTTCAGCTTTTCATCAACCAAGACTAGGACACTGAAGGTTCTGCCACGCATATTTTCTGGTCAGCATTTTATTAGATTTGTTTGCACAATTCGTGAATAGAACACTTCCTCTGAACGTGATACCCAACTACATGTGACACAGTGTGTTCAAACGTTTGGTTTATTTTAACTTTAATCACAAATGGTTAAATAATCATGTTTTCTATTCTTGGCGCTTTTTTACCTTATTTTGCCGTAAGAAGAACTGTTAACATCCACAAGTATGGGATTTAAAAGAACATATACCAAAATGTGTTTGGAATTTTTCAAATGAGAAATTTGACGTATTAGGAAATAGCTTTAGCAATTCTTCGACAGAACAAGACTGTATTTATTGCTCCCTTTGGGTACAAATCTTGCTCTCTCTTCCTTTCCAATAACGCTTTCATGTTTCAGAAAAGTGGTAAATCATTGTGCAGCTTACTGTATCTGCAACCTACCTAGGAAAGGAACTGTAAGAGCATGCAAAGCTTGACACTAGAGACGATTTGAAAAACAATAATTTTTAATAAGAAGATTCTTCCTGGGGTATGAAGTTTAGCAATATTTTAGTTCCTAAAGCAAAACACACAAATTACACCTAGACTACACTTTCATGTTTGTGCAATTAGTTGAACAGCATGCTGTCATCTTCAGCACGCCAGAGAGAAAAGAAAGAGACGCAGACGTACTAAGCCTGTTGATGAAAATATTGTTTCAGCAAAAGGGCACTTAGGGAGATAATGAGATGACAAACGTAATTTTATTTTATGTCGTAACGAGGTACTCACATCTTCCGTTTACTTTAAAAAGGATAAAACTATAAAATATGGAAATAGGACTAACAGGGACACTCTCAGTCTCCAGGTATAATTTGTATGCACAGCACAATTCCTAAGAGAAGCAGTTGGGGAACTAATTAGAATATGCCATTCACAATGGCACACAAGATGGGATCTGCACATGCAGTGACGTCACCCCTTATAAAAATAAGCATATCTATTTCACACAAAAAAACATACCATCATAATGATATAAGAATGTGGAAATACATTTTTTGGTTTTGTTTTACTTTTGTATACAATCTGTATGTATATTTTTCACATATCAATGTGTGATTCAGCTCAGAAATGGATGAAACGGACATTATTTTTAAATAGATGGCTGGATTTTGGTATTACATGTTTCCTGCCAGTGCTCTTTTTCCGGCTTCAAAGCACAAACAGTCCTTTGCAATTATAGTTCCTTAGGTGATGGAAGGGTTACAAGCTGGAGCTCTCTTCCTTCTCAGGTAAGAGATTCAAAGATAGTCCCCTACTGGGCTTCTCTCACAAAGAAAGGAGATGCTGCCAGTGGTAAGTGGTTTTAAAACACCCTGACGCTATATTACACCCATACAGTGTTTGCAAATGCAAGCAGCAGCAGTGCTGGGGCACAAGGTGACCTCTCTTAGCCTTCTTTATCTTCAGGTAAGGGGAACTGAGTTGGCTCCCTAAATACAGTGGTGGGACTCTGACCACCCAGGGCCACCCCCCGCCTTGGGGTCCGTTTATATGGACTGGGACTATTTTCATTTCAGTTGCTGGCCATTTTAAAGGATTATCTGGATCCGATGACAGTCTGAAACTTAATGTGCATATCACTTTATTTACCAGCATTAGTCCATGCTTATAATTCACAATAAATATATATTAAAAGCAGCCTCCCAGACGAATGCCTGTAATGTTTAAATAATTAAAAAAGACAGAAATCTACTACAATTGTAAGCATGAGAATACATTTTCAACTTTTGTGGTGATTGGGCCCAGCTTTCTCTCTGTAATTTGTTTCCTGGGCCTTGCTGTCTTTTAGTATCATCAGCTGACAAGGATACCCTTTCAGGAA
This sequence comes from Lissotriton helveticus, assembly GCF_964261635.1. Classification (NCBI taxonomy): domain Eukaryota; kingdom Metazoa; phylum Chordata; class Amphibia; order Caudata; family Salamandridae; genus Lissotriton; species Lissotriton helveticus. Next base: position 1,178,531,338 of record NC_136063.1, on the reverse strand, counting down.
GGCTGAAGCCATTCACGCATCTCATCCCGTTTGTTGTTTAATGGACGATCACATCTCATAAAAATAATAAAATTGAGGTGGGTGAAAGTTAGAAATGCAATGTAATTGCAGAGTTACATAAACGTATTCATGTTGGTAATCTGATTATGGCACAGCTCATCATCGTTACCCGTCTAACGAACCGGAGCTATATCACAGTTCTATACTGAGCGCTGCACTGACATAGACGTCAAAAAATGAATGTTACTTATCAAATTATACAGAAAAACCACTGGAACTGGATTGTGACTCAACGGAGCACTAACTGTACATTGGGTAGACTCACGGAGGACTTTTTGAAATTTAAGGATCTGCCGATTCGGGAACTTTACTTAGACATTATTGAGAGACCATTTGACAGGACCCTTTATTTTAAATTTAGGACTGGGACTCTTTCACTGCACGCCTTTACATCTCGGTGGAAACCCCCAGCACAGACCTCAGAATTTTGCCCTATTAGCATATCTAGACAAGAGTCAGTGGCACATTTTTTGTTTGAATGCCAGGCGTATGCTCAACCAAGAAGAAGATGGCTTAAGCAATTGTGCCGTTTGTTAGGAACCAGGCATCATATTGAGGCACTACGTATTTTAATGTCGGACTCTCACCCACTGTATGTCTGTGCCCTTTCCAAATTTTTATCATGGGCTTGGTGCATTAGAAGCAAAAGGCTTAAAGGAAATGTTTAACTTTCTTTTTAAATAATTATTTATGATGTGCTTCTTTTATCTGAAAATTAAGATTCTAAGGTTAAATGTAATCAAATTTTTATATTTTCTTCTTTCTTCCCAAAAAATGAAATTGTGTGTTTTTAATGTGAAGCTTTTATGATAGGTTTTTATCGAAATAAAGCCTTTTGACTTGACTTGTTTAATGGACGATCACATCTCATAAAAATAATAAAATTGAGGTGGGTGAAAGTTAGAAATGCAATGTAATTGCTGAGTTACATAAACGTATTCATGTTGGTAATCTGATTATGGCACAGCTCATCATCGTTACCCGTCTAACGAACCGGAGCTATATCACGGTTCTATACTGAGCGCTGCACTGACATAGACGTCAAAAAATGAATGTTACTTATCAAATTATACAGAAAAACCACTGAGAGAAACACCTTACGCAGATATGAGAGTAATCATCCCCGAGCACTCAGGGACTCATTGCCATACTCTCAATTGTTACGCATCAGGCGTAATTGTTAGAGAAGGAATTTCTCTCTGAAGCGTCCACCCTGTCTAGTAAGCTCAGAGCACGTGGCTATCCAAAAAGGCTGGTATGCAATGTCCAAAAACGTGCTTGGAATTGCCCAAGAGAAGCTCTGCTATCTCCTAAACAGAAAGCCAACACCTACCGCATAGTTTGTGTCACGACTTTCTCACCTGTTTCCAATTCTATCCGCAAGTCCATCTTGAAGCCCCGGCCCACCGTGAATGCTGGTAATCTCGCAATAGAGCGGCCACTTTTCGCATTCCGAAAAAGCCAGAATCTTAAGGACCATCTGGTACGGGCTGCACAACCATCTGTAAGACCCGGCATGACCCTTGATGCCCATTGGGGCTTAGAGCCCTTAACTGGATATGCCAAATGGAAGGGAAAGAGTTTACATTTAACAATGTTTCTATTCAATTGAATTCCTTCTCTAATTGTAACACCTGTAATGTTATTTACTTGATTGTATGCCCATGCACAAACCACTCAGACCACACAGAAGGTGAAATTAAGGATTGGCCAACACAGCAGCAGAGTACGATGCAGAACCTCCAATGCCCCGCTTGTCGAACACTTTATTGAAATGGCGCATAATGAGGATGACATCAAATGGACAGTGATGAAAGTGATCAAACAACCACTCAGAGGTGGAGATATTTCCAAAATTCTCAACAAAGAAGAATTAAGAATGATCATCCGTACTAACAGTATCAGAAATGGCCTGAATGGGAATGAGGATAGGACTAATCTAATTTGAAAGGACATTTCTGTCTCACTGTTAATATTGTCCTGCTTACGCTTTACCATCTCTCTGGCTTTTGTCCTTCATTTAACCTTTTAATTCCAGTTTTACATTGACATTCCGTTGTTTGAGCTGAGTTTTGTTTATTTAAACCCCCTTCAATACATGACAGTTTTCTGTAATGTTTTTATTTTGCACCCACTGTTAGTAACTACTTGCCATAACAATTATGCCCCTTCATTTTTCATGTGGTATCATGTAAATGGCAAAACACACAAGATGATGGACGGAATGTTGCACAATGGCAAAACCGGTAGGGAGACAAAATATTGGATTGTTAATATCGAAGTACAATAATATCGAAGTAGTAATATCGATGGTGAGTAATATCGAATGTAAGTAATATCAAAGGTAAGTAACATCGATGTTACTAATATCTATGTTAGTAATATCGATGTTACTAATATCTATGTTAGTAATATCGATGTTACTAATATCTATGTTAGTAATATCGATGTTACTAATATCGATTTTTATATGATTTTTATGTATATTATTATGTATTTAATATGTATATTTTTTTTATTGTAATATAAGTAAATTTTGTATTTTAGTACCGTATCGGGTTGTGGGTTTATAGGGGAATCGGGTGGAAGTAATTTAATTATACTAAATTATTAGGTAATTAATTTTTATTAATTAGTACTTTATTCTAACCAATTGATTAATTGATAATTATGTTCTGTAGCGGGTTATGGGTTTATAGGGGAATAGTATGGGAAGTAATTTAAATGTAATTAAGTAATAATTTTTTTATTATTGTTTTTGGTAATTATATTATTGTTAATTAATAATTAATTGTTAATTAATATTTATTAATTGGTAATTAATTTGTATTAATTGATTAATTGATAATTATGTTACGTGTATTATTTTATTATTGGTGTTTGTTGTGCGCTCATAGGGGAATTGTGTGTAAAGTAATTGATATGTAACTAAGTAGTTATTAAATTTATATTTGTGTATTGGTAATTAATTTATTGGATATAAATTATTAATTGGTAATTATTTTAATCATTATTTATTGGTATTTGTAAATAGTTTAGATTTATTTAATAAATAATATTTTTAATATTTTAAAATATACATTTATTTATAAGTGTGTTATTTTTAATGTCAACGCTATCCAACACTTTCCCTACTGTTGCACTCTCTGGAGTTGGAATAGTAATTTTACCCCTACTCTATCCAACGCTTTCCCTACTGTTTCACTCTCTGGAGTGGGAATAGTAATTTTTACCCTTCCGCTATCCAACGCTTTCCCTACTGTTGAACTCTCTGGAGTCGGAATAGTAATTTTTACCCCTACGCAATCCAACACTTTCCCTACTGTTGCTCTCTCTGGAGTTGGAATAGTAATTTGTACCCCTACGCTATCCAATGTTTTCCCTACTGTTGCGCTCTTTGGAGTTGGAATAGTAATTTTTACCCCTACGCTATCCAACGTTTTCCCTACTGTTGCACTCTCTGGAGTGGGAATAGTAATTTTTATCCCTACGCTATCGAACGTTTTCCCTACTGTTGCACTCTCTGGAGTGGGAATAGTAATTTTTGCGCCTACGCTATCCAACGCTTTCCCTACTGTTGCACTCTCTGGAGTGGGAATAGTCATTTTTACCCCTACGCTATCCAACGCTTTCCCTACTGTTGCACTCTCTGGAGTTGGAATAGTATTTTTTACCCTCCCGCTATCCAACGCTTTTCCTATTGTTGCACTCTCTGGAGTGGGAATAGTAATTTTTACCCCTATGCTATCCAACACTTTCCCTACTATTGCACTTTCTGGAGTTGGAATAGTAATTTTTTATTCTACGCTATCCAACACTTTCCCTACTGTTGCTCTCTCTGGAGTTGGAATAGTAATTTTTACCCCTACGCTATCCAATGTTTTCCCTACTGTTGCACTCTCTGGAGTTTGAATAGTAATTTTTACCCTCCCGCTATCCAACGCTTTCCCTACTGTTTCACTCTCAGGAGTGGGAATATAAATGTTTACCCTTCCGCTAACCAACGCTTTCCCTACTGTTGAACTCTCTGGAGTTGGAATAGTAATTTTTAACCCTACGCTATCCAACACTTTCCCTACTGTTGCTCTCTCTGGAGTTGGAATAGTAATTTGTACCCCTACGCTATCCAATGTTTTCCCTACTGTTGCACTCTCTTGAGTTGGAATAGTAATTTTTACCCTCCCGCTATCCAGCGCTTTCCCTACTGTTTCACTCTCTGGAGTGGGAATAGTAATTCTTACCCCTACGCTATCCAACACGTTCCCTACTGTTGCACTCTCTGGAGTTGGAATAGTAATTTTTACTTCTATGCTATCCAACACTTTCCCTACTGCTGCGCTCTTTGGAGTTGGAATAGTAATTTTTACCCTTACGTTATCCAACGTTTTCCCTACTGTTGCACTCTCTGGAGTTGGAATAGTAATTTTTACCCCTACGCTATCCAATGTTTTCCCTACTGTTGCACTCTCTGGAGTTTGAATAGAAAATTTTACCCTCCCGCTATCCAACGCTTTCCCTACTGTTTCACTCTCAGGAGTGGGAATAGTAATTTTTACCCTTCCGCTATCCAACGCTTTCCCTACTGTTGAACTCTCTGGAGTTGGAATAGTAATTTTTAACCCTACGCTATCCAACACTTTCCCTACTGTTGCTCTCTCTGGAGTTGGAATAGTAATTTGTACCCCTACGCTATCCAATGTTTTCCCTACTGTTGCACTCTCTTGGGTTGCAATAGTAATTTTTACCCTCCCGCTATCCAGTGCTTTCCCTACTGTTTCACTCTCTGGAGTGGGAATAGTAATTCTTACCCCTACGCTATCCAACACTTTCCCTACTGTTGCACTCTCTGGAGTTGGAATAGTAATTTTTACTTCTATGCTATCCAACACTTTCCCTACTGTTGCGCTCTTTGGAGTTGGAATAGTAATTTTTACCCCTACGTTATCCAACGTTTTCCCTACTGTTGCACTCTCTGGAGTGGGAATAGTAATTTTTATCCCTACGCTATCGAACGTTTTCCCTACTGTTGCACTCTCTGGAGTGGGAATAGTATTTTTTGCCCCTACGCTATCCTACGCTTTCCCTACTGTTGCACTCTCTGGAGTGGGAATAGTAATTTTTACTTCTACGCTATCCAACGCTTTCCCTACTGTTGCACTCTCTGGAGTGGGAATAGTAATTTTTACCCCTACCCTATCCAACGTTTTCCTTACTGTTGCACTCTCTGGAGTGGGAATAGTAATTTTTACCCCTACGCTATCCAACATTTTCCTCACTGTTTTTTTTTTGAAGTTCAAATAGTATTTTATTTCCTCTGTTATTTAATATTTTTGTTTTGTTTTACGTAATGTAGTATATAATGAATTTTATAAATATTAAAAGTAAATTAATTTAGTTTAATTTGTTTTGTATAATTATTAAATTTTTATTTATGTCATTATTTTATGTTTATAGTTGAATTTGTAATTTATAATATTTTTAAATATTTATTAAGTTATTACAATAATTATTAAAACTGATTATTAAGTAAGTATATATATTATCTATTATATGTATTTGTCTAATATTTTTTTTGTTAAATTATGTATATTACTTATTGATTTTAACCACTTGGCTGCTAAGGCACCTCTGGCCCCTCAATGTAATTTCCATTGAAATCAATGGAAACTCCATGACGAGTTACCCTTGTCATTAGCACTGAAGGGGTTAAATAATATAAAATAAGTTTAACTATATTTATTATATTTTTAATTATTTTTTAATTCATTTTACATATTGTTTTTAATTAAAAATAACAATATTTTTTTGAAAACGATATTTTAGACATCTATATATTTTTTTCGATATTTTTGTACTTACCTTGTTGTAGATAGGATGTCGATATTGTTGACATCGATATTCTTGTTGCGATATTTTTGTATCTCGATATTCTGAATTTCGATATTCTGTCATAGATCTGGCAAAACCTTCACCCCCAGTCACAGATCTGGGTTTAATCCATCGTTATTTTGCTCACCAAGCCACCCCAGTTCAGACATGGCCATATGCAAAATAACGGAAGAAGTTACATACAATTAAATAGAATTAATCAACAACAACATATTTTGATCCACAGAGTTTAATTCACACTGGGATGCAGTATATCAAATATACATTATGCAAAAAACAGTCAACTGTATTTAAAGTCATACAGTGCCCCAGGGAGGGAGAGGGGGGACGTGATAGTGAGAAGTTGGGGAAGTGGTAGGATTAGGTGACAGTAAAATCAATCCTTTAAGCATTTATTCATGCTATAAATGATGTAGCAACAACTTGCAGAACGCATAGCGACATTATTTGAATGAAGGGCATACAACACAAGGTACAGTGTATATACAAGATGTTGGCGTGAGGTTGCCACCATTAAAACAAACAGTCGACGTTTCGACCCTCTTGTGGTTGCAGGATCGTTTAACCTTGCTGTGGGGTCTTCATCAGGACCGTGGGGGGGGGGGGCAAAGGACCTATTGGGGGTATAATTAGTTTCAAATTAGAGGGTGATGAATCGACCTCAGAATTATCACATAAGTAGAGACAAACATATAACATGGTGGTTTCACAAAATAGGGTGATATCATTGATGGACACAACTTATATTGCATGAGTGCAAATCTTAACTCTAGGTAAATACTCAGTTAATTAATAAGAATTCAGCGGGGGCTTGTATAGGAACGCCAAGAGAGACAGGGACTGGTACGGTTAGCTGGCCTTACACTCACTGACGGCGGTACCCAAAGTGAACAGGTCGTTGGGAACATGATAAATGATCAATTAATTAAAAGAGGCATGTACGTAAAAGACTAGGAAGAGAGTAAAAGCGTAGCCATACAATTACTATTGGCGATCCATAAAGAGAACTGGAGCTACCCTGCAAAGGTGCTAGAGTGTACCCATTATGCAATTGACCGCATACCAAGTGTTGGTGATATACTAGGGGATCGTAGGTAGTGAAGGAAAGCCGTGCTACCACATCCTTAAGGATGAAAGAGCAATACAATCAAATTAACAAGACCATTAAGGGGGGGATAGTGGAAGCTATCTTACCAAAAGTTAGCGTCCAGTTGGTCTCAAAATTGGTAATCACACGGAAGAACTCGGGTGAGTTGGTGCTGCATCTAGGAGAATGAGCACGCACTGTTTGTAATACAGGGATTTTAAAAATTGCAAGATCACATTATTGTGCGAGGTCAGGGACTATAACAAAGGCGCTTACCGAATGCTAGCGTTTGGTTCGATCTCAAAGATCGATGAATTCAGACATCCTGTGGTTCAAAGGTGAGTCTGGTAGGGCAAGAAAATGGGGGATAATTAGTGGACATGTCATCGTTGGGAAATTCAAGGCGGGGAACGGGGCTAGAGCAAAGAATTACTCACTCGGTATAACTGGATTCAAAAGCTCCGTACGCGGGCCGCCGAACAAATGCCTCGCTTCCTCGTTTGGGAAGGGAGTCATGGAAACGGGTCACGTGGTAGCCCGAGTTGGAATAGAGCTGGAAAACAGACTAGATCGTCTAGCGCGATCGGTGGAAATAGGGAAAGATTGTTTAGGGTGAAGATAGTGATCCATACGGTACAATCCAATCCAATCCAAAAACAGGTATAAATATTTACAGGTAAAATAAACATTAGAAAATTTAGAAAAAACTTATCAGACCAAGCTATACTTGAAACACATGGTGTATATGAAATTAGAGCGTACCTCTCGACAATGAGGGTAAAAGCTCAACAGTGTGTAAATTGGCAGATATTACCTGCTAAACCATCAAGTAGCCACATATAGGTTGGGGATATAGTGGGGAGTAACATGACCCGTATACATAGAATTGAAGCGTACCTCTCAAACACGAGGGTAAAGGCTCAACATTGCGTGAAATGGCAGATAATCCCTTTTTAACAGTAAGGTTGCCAATGATAGAATCACACATGGAATGGAGACATAGTGGGGAGTAAGGTGGAACATTTAAGATGGCTTATGTGGAAATTATCACATCAGACTGATTAGAGTAGTGTGGCCAATTGGGAGAATGAGCTATCAAATTCGTTGAGGCCAGTTTCAATGGAATTAAAGAAGTACATCCATTTCAGTTCTCGTATGTTAAGAATATCACAGATGTTGCCACCACGTGGTCCCAGTGTTACTCTTTCAATAACCAACCATCGCAAGCTCTCTGGTGAATGGGTATTCAGTTTGAAATGTTCTACTAGAGGGGCGCCTTCGACCTCACAGCGAATCCGGCTCATATGTTGTAATATCCGAGCTTTAATTTTTTGCTGGGTCTGCCCAATATAGATCTTATGGCAGGGGCAAACAATGGCGTAGATGACGTTGCTGGAATTACAGTTACTGAAAGATTTGAGTTTCACCGTAAGATGTAAGTATACAAAGTCCTTAGTCTGAATGGTAGAGTCGCAAGCCTTACAGTGGCCACATTTGGAGTGACCAACGATTGGCGGTAGATTCCATAGGGTGTTAATAGTAGGTTGAGACTCAGGAGATAAAAAAGAGTTAACAACATGGTCCCTAATACATTTGGCTTTCTTAAAAGCATGAAGCGGTGTTAGTGGTTGTTTAATCTCATCAGAAACCAAATGCCAGTGCTTGTTAATGATTTTTTTGATGCTGTTGCTTTTGGTGTTAAAAGTGGTTACACATACAATGCGACTCTCCTCCTGGTCAGTTCTGTCTTTTGGCACTAGTAGTTCCTCACGGGGATAAAACCAAGCCCGTTTTCGTGCCTTTTTGATCAGACGTCTTGGATAGCCCCGGCTGAGCAAGCGATTGGATAGATCCTGAGACTCAGAGAAATAATCATCTTTAGTGGAACAATTACGACGTATCCTAAGGAATTGCCCGAAGGGCAAGTTGTCCCGAAGGGCACGGGGGTGATGACTGTTGTAGGCCAATAAGGAATTTCTCTCGGCTGGTTTGCGAAATAGTTTCGTGAGGAGTCTACCGGATTGATGGTAAATGGTGACATCCAAAAAATCTATGGAGTTACTGTCCGATTTGATTGTGAACTTGACCTGGTGGGATTGTTGGTTAAGCCAAGTAAAAAAATTGTTCAGTTGGTCTTGGCTACCATTCCAGATCATGAGAATATCATCGATATACCTCATCCAGAGGCCTACTTGGTCTCTGAATGGGTTATGGTGACTGAAAATGGTATCATCTTCGAATGCTGCCATATAAAGAATGGCTACGTCAGGAGCAAATGGAGCACCCATCGCTACTCCAGAGGTTTGGAGGTAGAAGTTGGTGTCGAACAAAAAGAAATTGCGATTTTCAGCAAGGCTACAATGAACTCTGATGGTACTTGGACAGGTGCAGGTCGTTTCTGAAGACATCGGGCTATCACCGTCAGGGCTTCCTGTTGAGGGATGCAGGTATAGAGGGAAACGACATCGCAAGTGGCTAGTATTTGGTTTGATGGATCATAAGGTATGCTTTCAGTTATGTTGATGGTGTGCATAGTGTCTCGAAGGTATGATGGAGTGGCCTCTGCAAGGGGTTTGATAAAGAAGTCAATATACTTTCCAAGCGGTTCCAAGATGGACCCACAGCCTGAGACAATGGGGCGACCAGGAGGGTTTACCATGCTTTTGTGGAGTTTGGGCAGAGTATAGAGTGTTGCAAGGCGTGGGTGTTTGTTGTTGAGAAAGTGAAATTCATTCTCAGACAGGAAGAATTAATTGATCATTTATCATGTTCCCAATGACCTGTTCACTTTGGGTACCGCCGTCAGTGAGTGTAAGGCCAGCTAACCGTACCAGTCCCTGTCTCTCTTGGCGTTCATATACAAGCCCCCGCTGAATTCTTATTAATTAACTGAGTATTTACCTAGAGTTAAGATTTGCACTCATGCAATATAAGTTGTGTCCATCAATGATATCACCCTATTTTGTGAAACCACCATGTTATATGTTTGTCTCTACTTATGTGATAATTCTGAGGTCGATTCATCACCCTCTAATTTGAAACTAATTATACCCCCAATAGGTCCTTTGCCCCCCCCCCCCACGGTCCTGATGAAGACCCCACAGCAAGGTTAAACGATCCTGCAACCACAAGAGGGTCGAAACGTCGACTGTTTGTTTTAATGGTGGCAACCTCACGCCAACATCTTGTATATACACTGTACCTTGTGTCGTATGCCCTTCATTCAAATAATGTCGCTATGCGTTCTGCAAGTTGTTGCTACATCATTTATAGCATGAATAAATGCTTAAAGGATTGATTTTACTGTCACCTAATCCTACCACTTCCCCAACTTCTCACTATCACGTCCCCCCTCTCCCTCCCTGGGGCACTGTATGACTTTAAATACAGTTGACTGTTTTTTGCATAATGTATATTTGATATACTGCATCCCAGTGTGAATTAAACTCTGTGGATCAAAATATGTTGTTGTTGATTAATTCTATTTCATTGTATGTAACTTCTTCCTCTATACACTGGGACCCCCTCCTCTCAGTCTCAATCTAACCCAGGTCCCAGTGACTGTATATGGGTTCTACCCCCTTGTCTACAAACCATATGCAAAATAACGACGGATTAAACCCAGATCCGTGACTGGGGGTGAATGTTTTACCATTGTGCAACATTCCGTCCATCATCTTGTGTGTTTTGCTGTTCACCATATGATATAAATGGTCTTTTTTACCCAACGACTATTGGCACTCTATGCTATCCTTCCCTGACTCCAGTCTATCTTCCCTCTCTATTTCCTCACCTAAGATTGCGCCTGACGTTGCGCCTTGCACGTCCTCGCTCGAAAACCCTTTTACCTATTGGCAACACATGCACACATAGTCACTTGGCATGCCCCATATAAGGATATTGTGGCACACCGGTAAGCGTTGGCACGTTTTCGTCCCCTTTGTTGAATCCTTGGTCTACACTGTAAAAGTTTCTTGAGCTGGATGTAGTTTGCTTTATTGGTTTCACTTATCTTCTCAATGCACTGTCAAGCCGCAGGAGATCGCTTTAGAAAACCGACTCCAGTTTACGTTGAATCATTTTGTATTCCGAATTGAGAGCGATAATTTGATTGTCAAGGTGAGCACTTTTACGCTGTTATTCATGATCCACACCTCCTTTTACCGAGCCCAACCGAGTGCACTTAATGCCAGTAATTTACTTTTCTCCTCAGTGCATTGTCACGCTTGTTACAGTTTCTTCACCCTGTGTCTGGGCGTACCGTAAAGTGACGCGTGTTGCAAGTAATTTTTGAACAATTCATGGATGTTAAGGTGAGCCTTGCCCAGTACACATCACTTTTCCCTTTCCAACCTAGATGCGGGCCGTCTAATTCTGATCGCTTTGTCCCTCCAGATTCACCAATTGGTTCGTTTTGTCAACTTTGGGCTACCTTATCCTTTTGGAAATTAGACTTCACCTCTATGAGGTTTGTGTCTCTTCCGCAATTGTTGATTGTTCCACGGTTTTCATGCACGTCCGCCGTCCACAGATACACCAATTTCAAAACTCCTGCTCCGCACTTGATTATGTACTTTTTAGTATACTGCAAAGTAGGGCCATACCACTTCTGTAATTCGATGTGGGCGATTGCGCATCCACTACCATGAGTCCCACAGAACGCTAGTGCAACACCGCCCGTCAAGGTTTTCACAAATACTTAAGCCAGCTTTCCACACTCCGAAATTCCACGTCCTAACGACTATACTGTATGCCAGAACCCTCACTTGTGAGTCTGACACCTGCCCCCTGACACTGTGTGCAAAGTTTTTACCACGGTTAGAAGCCACAAGCATGCAGTCACATGGATGAATGAGTATGCCATTGGCATGTACAGATTTCCGCTACCAGGTCGCCCTAATATTGTCTTTTTTACCCCCCTGTCCTCCTCTCATTCCTTCTTTTTTCTTCCCTATTTTTTTCCACAGGCAATTTCTCTGATATCAGGCATGCACTATTCATTGTCCTGATGATGATCCTACTATTGTCTAAAAGGATCGAAATGTCGTCAACCCCTAAGGAACAGCCTGCACAATAATCCACTGTGTAAAAAAAGTGCACTGTCTGTTTGCTCTAAGCTTGACTCAATTTACATCTTACAAGCTATATTTGTCTTGCCTGAAATGTCCTTGTGTGTTGTGTATAATTATAGTTGTTTTGTTCTCTAAAGGATACAGGACTGTGTCCCACTAGATTCTTGTTATCTACCTTGTTTATTGAATGTATTATATTATTAAATTGTTTGTCCGGCTTGACATTCAGAATATAGCATTGATTTCAATCTATAGTTATCTTGTTGTTATGTTACTTGGTTAAGGACCACTGTTCGCATATATAATTATTAAGCCATGAGCCAGTTAGGGGCTGTGACCACTCAGCCCATGATTCTGTGCATGCCACAAAAGCAACTTTGTTTGGCGGGCTACACCTGGATCAGACAGTGTAGCGCAATTCCTCAGATGGCCATGTTTTTCAGTTGCGGTGAGCACAAGGAGAGTTGTGCTGGATATGTAATGTGACTGGCGCTCATGTTTAGCATTTCAATACCTTTACATAGCTCCTTTGGTCAACAGTTTAAATTATTTTAGAGCCAAACTTGAGTCGGGTTGTAAGGAGTAAGGTCCCGCATTGTATTACAAAACAAATGTGGATGAGACTGGCAAGGGCGCAGGTGGCTGTGTGCCCAAGGGGGCACCGGGAAATGTAGGCCCTCACAGGGCGAGGCTCCAAAACCTGACAGTGGCAGCACGTTCATCTTTCTGCAATGGTTGCCTGACGGCAGACCAGGCAATGCCATGTAAAGATAGAACGTAATTTTATGTCTTGATCAAAGTAGTAACTTTTGGGAGCCTAAATGCGTTAGTTCACATGGTTGCACGTCATCAAGAGTTACGGTAAATGTGCAAGAGGACTATTGAAAGGATGCATGCTCACCAGTTTTTATTGTTTACCCTGCCACAAGAGAGGCAGGATGATCGAGTTGGTCGTTTTTTAATTTAAATCTTTGGGGCATGGTGTTGGGGTTGGAGCACAGATGCAGACAATTTCCAGCATCGATTTGCAGTCGTCTTTATGAAGGGACACGTTAATTGCTCATAGGTTTTACTCCTTGCCCCCAAAACCTGTAGCATAGTAAGCCTTTTGACACCCTGGTATACCTTGGGCATAAGCTGGAGATGGGCTGAGGGGCAAGCCCGGGGCACGTCGAGTTGGTTTGTTTTGCCTTCAAGGTGCCACTTGCTAGGCTGCTTCCAGATGGGGGGTGAAGGTGGATGGGGTTGAGAGTCCACAGCCAGGGTGTGATCGGGCCCTGTCAGGCGCGCCGTCTTCTGGCAATGGCGATGTGCTTCAGCTTGTGGGCATCGGTATAAATTGCCATGACGAGGGCTCCAATATATGGCCATGTCAGAACTGGGGTGGCAGAATGGGCTAAAGAACGGTGATGGATTAAACCCAGATCTGTTGACTGGGTGTGAGTGTTTGATTGGTTCAGATGCTCCGTCCATCACCACACCCTTTTGTACCGCTTTGTCGCCATAAGTTGGCAGTGTATGCTCAGACATGCCCTTGCTCACTTTGCCACTGGATTCAAGCAAGCCTGGCTGAAAACGGCTGGAATGCCAGAAACCGGTCCTGTTCCCATGAGGCACAGGGTCAATCACCTGTTGTTTTTGCCTTTGTCGCCCCGAGTGGGATGGATATGCTTAGACGTGAGTCCCATGCTCTCCACACCACTGGAGTCAAGCTATCCAGGCTGATGACGGCTGATAGCCAGAAACCGGTCCTTGGATGCTTGATTCCGGTCCAGGAAAGACATGGCTTGGCAGTTCGGGCTGGACTGTTCCCATGAGGCACAGGGTCAAGGCTGATTTGCCTATGGCCATGTCTGACCTGGGGTGGTGTGGAGTGCTAAAAAACGATGGATTTAGGCCCAGATCTCTGTACTGGGGTGAATGTATGACAATGTTCTGCATTCTGTCCATCACCTGTTGTTTTTGCCTTTGTCGCCCCGAGTGGGATGGGTATGCTCAGACGTGAGTCCCATGCTCTCCACACCACTGGAGTCAAGCTATCCAGGCTGATGACGGCTGATAGCCAGAAACCGGTCCTTGAATGCTTGATTCCGGTCCAGGAAAGACATGGCTTGGCAGTTCGGGCTGGACTGTTCCCATGAGGCACAGGGTCAAGGCTGATTTGCATATGGCCATGTCTGACCTAGGGTGGTGTGGAGTGCAAAAAAATGATGGATTTAGGCCCAGATCTCTGTACTGGGGTGAATGTATGACAATGTTCTGCATTCTGTCCATCACCTGTTGTTTTTGCCATTGTCGCTCCGAGTGGGATGGGTATGCTCAGATGTGAGTCCCATGCTCTCCACACCACTGTACTCAAGCTATTCAGGCTGATGACGGCTGATAGCCAGAAACCGGTCCTTGGATGCTTGATTCCGGTCCAGGAAAGACATGGCTTGGCAGTTCGGGCTGGACTGTTCCCATGAGGCACAGTGTCAAGGCTGATTTGCATATGGCCATGTCTGACCTGGGGCGGTGTGGAGTGCAAAAAAACGATGAATTTAGGCCCAGATCTCTGTACTGGGGTGAATGTATGACAATGTTCTGCATTCTGTCCATCACCTGTTGTTTTTGCCTTTGTCGCCCCGAGTGGGATGGGTATGCTCAGACATGAGTCCCATGCACTCCACACCACTGGAGTCAAGCTATCCAGGCTGATGACGACTGATAGCCAGACACCGGTCCTTGGATGCTTGATTCCGGTCCAGGAAAGACATGGCTTGGCATTTCGGGCTGGACTGTTCCCATGAGGCACAGGGTCAAGGCTGATTTGCATATGGCCATGTCTGACCTGGGGTGGTGTGGAGTGCAAAAAACGATGGATTTAGTCCCAGATCTCTGTACTGGGGTGAATGTATGAGAATGTTCTGCATTCTGTCCATCACCTGTTGTTTTTGCCTTTGTCGCCCCGAGTGGGATGGGTATGCTCAGACGTGAGTCCCATGCTCTCCACACCACTGGAGTCAAGCTATCCAGGCTGATAACGGCTGATAGCCAGAAACCGGTCCTTGGATGCTTGATTCCGGTCCAGGAAAGACATGGCTTGGCATTTCGGGCTGGACTGTTCCCATGAGGCACAGGGTCAAGGCTGATTTGCATATGGCCATGTCTGACCTGGGGTGGTGTGGAGTGCAAAAAAATGATGGATTTAGGCCCAGATCTCTGTACTGGGGTGAATGTATGGCAATGTTCTGCATTCTGTCCATCACCTGTTGTTTTTGCCTTTGTCGCCCCGAGTGGGATGGGTATGCTCAGACGTGAGTCCCATGCTCTCCACACCACTGGAGTCAAGCTATCCAGGCTGATGACGGCTGATAGCCAGAAACCGGTCCTTGGATGCTTGATTCCGGTCCAGGAAAGACATGGCTTTGCATTTCGGGCTGGACTGTTCCCATGAGGCACAGGGTCAAGGCTGATTTGCAAATGGCCATGTCTGACCTGGGGTGGTGTGGAGTGCAAAAAACCGATGGATTTAGGCACAGATCTCTGTACTGGGGTGAATGTATGACAATGTTCTGCATTCTGTCCATCACCTTTTGTTTTTGCCTTTGTCGCCCCGAGTGGGATGGGTATGCTCAGACGTGAGTCCCATGCTCTCCACACCACTGGAGTCAAGCTATCCAGGCTGATAACGGCTGATAGCCAGAAACCGGTCCTTGGATGCTTGATTCCGGTCCAGGAAAGACATGGCTTGGCATTTCGGGCTGGACTGTTCCCATGAGGCACAGGGTCAAGGCTGATTTGCATATGGCCATGTCTGACCTGGGGTGGTGTGGAGTGCAAAAAAATGATGGATTTAGGCCCAGATCTCTGTACTGGGGTGAATGTATGGCAATGTTCTGCATTCTGTCCATCACCTGTTGTTTTTGCCTTTGTCGCCCCGAGTGGGATGGGTATGCTCAGACGTGAGTCCCATGCTCTCCACACCACTGGAGTCAAGCTATCCAGGCTGATGACGGCTGATAGCCAGAAACCGGTCCTTGGATGCTTGATTCCGGTCCAGGAAAGACATGGCTTTGCATTTCGGGCTGGACTGTTCCCATGAGGCACAGGGTCAAGGCTGATTTGCAAATGGCCATGTCTGACCTGGGGTGGTGTGGAGTGCAAAAAACCGATGGATTTAGGCACAGATCTCTGTACTGGGGTGAATGTATGACAATGTTCTGCATTCTGTCCATCACCTTTTGTTTTTGCCTTTGTCGCCCCGAGTGGGATGGGTATGCTCAGACGTGAGTCCCATGCTCTCCACACCACTGGAGTCAAGCTATCCAGGCTGATGACGGCTGATAGCCAGAAACTGGTCCTTAGTTGCTTGATTCCGGTCCAGGAAAGACATGGCTTGGCAGTTCGGGCTGGACTGTTCCCATGAGGCACAGGGTCAAGGCTGATTTGCATATGGCCATGTCTGACCTGGGGTGGTGTGGAGTGCAAAAAAACGATGGATTTAGGCCCAGATCTCTGTACTGGGGTGAATGTATGACAAAGTTCTGCATTCTGTCCATCACCTTTTGTTTTTGCCTTTGTTGCCCCGAGTGGGATGGGTATGCTCAGACGTGAGTCCCATGCTCTCTACACCACTGGAGTCAAGCTATCCAGGCTGATGACGGCTGATAGCCAGAAACCGGTCCCTGGATGCTTGAGTCCGGTCCAGGAAAGACATGGCTTGGCAGTTCGGGCTGGACTGTTCCCATGAGGCACAGGGTCAAGGCTGATTTGCATATGGCCATGTCTGACCTGGTTTGGTGTGGAGTGCAAAAAAATGATGGATTTAGGCCCAGATATCTGTACTGGGGTGAATGTATGACAATGTTCTGCATTCTGTCCATCACCTGTTGTTTTTGCCTTGTCGCCCCGAGTGGGATGGGTATGCTCAGACGTGAGTCCCATGCTCTCCACACCACTGGAGTCAAGCTATCCAGGCTGATGGCGGCTGATAGCCAGAAACCGGTCCTTGGATGCTTGATTCTGGTCCAGGAAAGACATGGCTTGGCAGTTCGGGCTGGACTGTTCCCATGAGGCACAGGGTCAAGGCTGATTTGCATATTGCCATCTCTGACCTGGGGTGGTGTGGAGTGCAAAAAAATGATGGATTTAGGCCCAGATCTCTGTACAGGGGTGAATGTATGACAATGTTCTGCATTCTGTCCATCACCTGTTTTTTTTGCCTTTGTTGCCCCGAGTGGGATGGGTATGCTCAGACGTGAGTCCCATGCTCTCCACACCACTGGAGTCAAGCTATCCAGGCTGATGACGGCTGATAGCCAGAAACGAGTCCTTGGATGCTTGATTTCGGTCCAGGAAAGACATGGCTTGGCAGTTCGGGCTGGACTGTTCCCATGAGGCACAGGGTCAAGGCTGATTTGCATATGGCCATGTCTGACCTGGGGTGGTGTGGAGTGCAAAAAAATGATGGATTTCGGCCTACATCTCTGTACTGGGGTGAATGTATGACAATGTTCTGCATTCTGTCCATCACCTGTTGTTTTTGCCTTTGTCGCCCCGAGTGGGATGGGTATGCTCAGACCTGAGTCCCATGCTCTCCACACCACTGGAGTCAAGCTATCCAGGCTGATGACGGCTGATAGCCAGAAACCGGTCCTTGGATGCTTGATTCCGGTCCAGGAAAGACATGGCTTGGCAATTCGGCTGGACTGTTCCCATGAGGCACAGGGTCAAGGATGATTTGCATATGGCCATGTCTGACCTGGGGTGGTGTGGAGTGCAAAAAAACGATGGATTTAGGCCCAGATTTCTGTACTGGGGTGAATGCATGACAATGTTCTGCATTCTGTCCATCACCTGTTGTTTTTGCGGGAGGCAGTATTATCCCAGCAGACCCACAGAAGGGGGCTGCAGCGATACTTGATATTAGGAATATTAGAATTCATGGGTCTGTGGCCACTTGGCGGCTGTGAGCCAAGGCACTAAGCTGAGGGTATGACAGGATCCCACCAAGGCTTGTGAACCCCCAAATTTGGGAATAATCTAGTATGGGGGTAAACAATCGCTTAGGCAAACCTGAATGTTAGGCACTATATTGCAGACAGTACACACAGGTTTAAATCAGACAGAATCATGAACCTTGGAATTCTAGGGGGATTACACCAGAGGTAACAAAACAGGCGAAATTCCCTTAAGGAATAAAGGATACAAGCTAAGTGCTTGAGGACACACTTGCTCGTGGTCACATACTGCTATTATGAACATTCCTGTTCGCCTGATTTAGCAATCAAAGAGGACTGGGCAAATGTCGGGTCAACCCCAACAAAATATGTG
Organism: Lissotriton helveticus; assembly: GCF_964261635.1. NCBI lineage: Eukaryota > Metazoa > Chordata > Amphibia > Caudata > Salamandridae > Lissotriton > Lissotriton helveticus. The sequence goes on along the minus strand of NC_136063.1, from coordinate 1,178,512,915 downwards.
CCCTCTGCCCCATGGGTAGGTTACGATTGCCTCAGTTTAGCATAGAAGCTTCTAGCCCTGATAGCCAAAGTAGACAGGCTGGTTGTGGGTGAGGTCACCTAGCAAGTGAGCAGCTTTTCCATAACTTGGGGACACAAGTGTTAAGGCACATACAGTGCTAGAAGTACTGCAACTACAAGTTACAGAAGGTTGGAGCCCACATTAGCTGGTAGGTCCCAGTTCACAGTTTTACAGTTCTAAGGTTTTTTTTGGGCCCATTCAGGCACGGGCCATCCAGGCTTACGCTTAGGGCTAAGTTGACAAACATGGAGTGCACTTGTCACAGGGGGCATGGACATGTTCCACTGGAACATGTAGGAGGCCTTAGAAAGCAGGTTACAGGTGAGAATATAGCTGTTTTGTTTGGGGAGCTCCAGCAACGATGGGGGCTACCTCCAGAGCTGTGGTGGAGTTACAGTGCAATCTGGAAGCAGATGGGTACAGAAGGGTACCTCTGAGTGGCACAATAGGGGTGCCAGAGCCAAATACCGGGAGCCTCATGGCAAGTTCCTGTAAAACCGCATTGGCGCCCCATTAGTCCTTCAGGCGGTTGTGGGCCTGAACAACCAGGGACTTGCCTGGCTCCGCTCTGCCTGAAATAGGCGTGAGTAATAAGGGACCAATGTGTCACGTGATCTGGGAAGAGGATCACCCCATAAGGTGTAGCACTGATTGGATTCTCCACAGTGCTTGGCTCATCATGCGGGCATGGCAGCTTAGGTTGGTTACAGCTGCCTGCCCTTGGATCACCCATAAGATAACCCTCCATATTGCATTCTTTTGTATGGAATAAGCCTGCAGCAATATCTTTCCAATCAAAAGTTGTGTTGTGTTTTTATTTATTCAGCATGCATGCTCTGTTGTTGTTGTGGGTGGGGTGTGTTGCCAATATTGGCACTATAGTGGTTTCTTCTCCCTGTCTCCAAGCTGAACTGTGCAGCTCATGCCCTTTTTGTTTGTTTCAGACTTATGTGTATGCACTTTAGACAGTGCAATGTATTAACAACTGGTACACGGGTCTGTTCTGCATCAACACACACGTTCATGATGTGACCTCATACTACCTATTGAAAGTGTGCACTATTTTGCTCCACTTTTATAGATCCTTTAAGGCTCATTAGTGTCAGTGAAAATCAGCCACCCATCCTATCTCCATCTTTTTAACCATCCCTCCAACCCAAACTCTCTCCCTTCCATCTAATTCAAGATGTCAAATTTGTGAGCTCCCTGGGGAACAGAGTCACTGGCTAAAGTCAAAGGTGCCATAAAAACAACTTAGATATTACATTTTACACAGTCTGCGCGGTGACATCCAGCTCAAGGGAGGTAATGATGTCCCTGGAATGAACCAATTTTCCCCTTTGCTCCCTCCAATAGAGAACAAATCTACCCTCCTAAAGGTTACTTCTATTTTTTTTATCATAGGCAGATGACCAATCAGATCTAATAAACCAATTAACTGATCATTTTTCTTCATAACGAATGTCAAACACAGAGGTCCACACCACATAAAGGGAGCATCGCAAGTGCGGATGCCACACAATTTCTGTAGCACATTTTAGGGATAATAGTTAAAGAGCTGGAGTAGCACAATTTTACCACCTCAGACAGTGGTAAATCGTCGATTGTCACTGGAGTTGTATAGGCAAGTGTTGTTCTGACTAGAAATATAGAGGCAGATGTATCATCCTTTTTTTTTGTCGCAAACGCTGCGATTCGCAAAATAGCAGCGTTTCCGACAAAAAAAACGGGATTTGAATGTATCATGCAAAAAGCCTCGCAATATTAAGGAATCGCAAATTTTGCGATTCCTTAATATTTTGTAACCAAAAAGGATACTGAGTTCCCCGGGGGTCAAAAGGAGGTATGGGAGAGTGGAGACAAAACTAAACTATAGTCAGGGAACTGGGTGTTCCCTTGTTGGAACTAAGGGACCTCACACACCCAGGAATCCTCCTGACTTTGGATGTGGAGGCCTTATATACAAACATTCCACAACAGGCCACCCTTGACGCAGTTGAGCAAACTCTCCGGCTGGAGGATTGGAGCTCACCAACACCCATTTCCTTCATAATGGCATGTGCCAGCATTGCATTAACAGAGAACTTTTTCCAATATGGGTCTCAACTTTACCATCAGATCCAGGGGACCTCTATGGGTTCAACCTTTGCCCCCAGCCTAGCCGGTATCTACATGGCCACCTTTGAGAGTAATCACATTTACTCAGCTAACAACCCCTACATCCAAAACATCACGATGTGGCGTAGGTATATTGACGATATTCTGGTCCTATGCATGTTGACCGAGAGAGCTGTGAAGCTTTCTGTTTATGGATTAACCATCAAAATCAATTCCTCAAATTCACAGCCACAATCTCAGACAATAAGATACCCTTCCTAGATCTCACAATCAGTCTAACTCAGGAGGGACTGAGTACCTCCTTGTACAGGAAAGAGACAGATAGAAATAGCTTGTTGCTCTTTGGGAGCAATCATCCAAGATCCTTACGAGAAAACCTCCCTTTCGGACAGTTTCTGAGGATCAGAAGGAACTGTACCTCAGTCTCTGATTACAAGAAAGAATCTAGGATGCTTCAACACAAATTGCAAGACAGAGGCTATCCATCTAGACTGGTTAACAATTCACGCAAAAGAGCCTTAAACAATCCTAGAGAGGCCTTATTGGAGACACGCCCCAAAGAGTACGAAGACGTCATCACGTGTGTAACATGCTATACACAGAATTCAAATGCCTTGAAAAAAACAATCAACCAACATTGGGGGTTGCTGAACACGGGGATCTGGATATACCATGCCCCCGCTTTGCATTCAAACGCACAGCAAATTTAAAAGATTCCCTCATCCACACACGCCCCAAAAAACAGACTACCACCACCAGCCAGACTACCTTGTGGAAACTTCCACCGGTGGTTGGTCATTATCCCTGTGGCGGCTGTGTTGTATGCCCACAAACAACACAATGCAAAGAGATCAAACTTTCTGAGACGTTCACCTGGCACTTGAACAAGCATACGAATTGTAACAGCTCACGATGCATCTATCTACTGACTTGCCCATGCGGCAGTCAGTACATAGGCATGACGATGAGACAAATAAAACTGAGAATTATGGAACATAAGAGCAACATCCGGTGCTCCAAAACCCATACCAGATTGTATGAACACTACGTGCAACATGGCCACCAAGCTGATAGCATTAAATGGGTGGTCCTTGAGTCCCATACTTCTATCACTCACCAAGCTCTATTCAGAATTGAACAACGTTGGATACATCGTCTACAGTTAGATACCCGGGGGCTTAATGATTCTGTACCCTGGGCATCACTAGCGAGATGAGTCTTCCTATGACTAGAGATGTTCCCCTTCCAACGTTTATTCTCTGTCTTGAAAATGATTTATCCCCACCTTGGTTGACTGGCTATTCTCCATTTTGACACAGATAGCCATTATGGATGTCAGCCTTAGTGACGATTTAGGGGGGTTTACCAAAGCCTTTCGTCATAACATCCAGACACATGAGAACATGACAGGGCAACATCTTAATGTACGGTCACTACAGAGCACCAGTGTGAACTAGGCCACAATATAGCACCATTGAGTAATGCTGCCTTTGGCAATCAGCCACTCTCCCCGTCTACATCCAACACAACGCCTGTAGGTTGATACCCCATTGCCTGCCCCTTTCCTACCTATCCTCCTTCGAGACACGTATGTCCTCGTCCTTATAGGTCAAACTCCTTACTGATTGCAGGGCATCATAGGTCACTGGTCTATAACTTTTATTACTTTCACACATTAATATACAGACCATGAGATCAATATGTACAGAGGAGTATTTTCCCACTCTCCTACCTTCCTGTAATTTAATTCAGTCTATTTTATTAATGATGTCCTGGTACATTAGTAAGGTGTGGCAAGTCATCACGTTGCCAACCAATCTTGTCGGCGAAATCACAGCCTCCTTGCTTTGGCTTTGGTACTGTTCCCGACTGCTATATTGCCCGAGACAGACCTTTCCTGTCCATACACTAACCCCTCTAAGATGGCCGCCACAAAAGGGAAGACATGTCCCTCCTCGGATGCCTGACGCGCGCTCAAGCCACTGCGCATGCGCAGCCTAGGTGGTTCGGCCACACCCACCAACAGAGCGCGACGCGGCAAAGACGCGGTTAAACAGCATATAACCCTGCCGATCCCGCCGGGACGGGACCAGCTGTTTCGCGCTACCGGTCGGAGCGCCGTGCGTGGGGGGTAGGTCTTTCCACCTTTGCTGTTTGATGCCAAGGTAAGAGCGTGGTTGTTTGTTTGTGTGTTACCTTTGTGGAGAGTCATGTAGTGGACAATGTGCTTGCGTGATTGGCTTTACCGGTGAGAGCATTGTCACGGGTCTCTCCCCGCTCTGTGACCATTGGACATTTACCTGGCGGTCGGGTGCCCGGCAGGGACGGCAGACATTAGGTCCGATGGGGGCATGGCCCTCTCGGGCCTCTGTGACGGGGTGCGGGCGGGGACCACCGGTCCGGACCCAACCGGCCCCGAACGCGGAGGCGGGGCGGGCCGTCCTCCATGGCCTGCTGTTGCATTGCATTTCATGTTTGGCCACTCACTGGCAGGGCAGGCCGACAAGTCGAGAGTTAGGGAGGGGGGTTTGAGATGGCTCTCCCGGGCCCTCCCCTTCACTCAATCACAGTCCTTGCAGTCAGGCCCAGTGTCCGGTTACCAACCTGGCCTGGCTGCACTTAACCACGTCATTCCCCACCTATAATTAAACCCTATGGGTTCCTGTATTTGTTCTTCCTGTCACAGGTATTTACCTCCTCGAACAGCCCCACGGGAACAGACTGCGGGGCCCTCCAGGGTTATATTGTAGGGTAAGCTCTAATCCAGTCAAACATTACTGAGTGTTGTGATAACCTCTTCTTCTGTTTTTAATTTTCATTGGTTTAATCCTTTATTACACTGCCATATTTTCAATGAATGGACATGCTAATTCAACCATGCCTAACACTGTGTAATTGGGATTTAGACCTCATAGATCATTGGTGTATGGGTTATGGAGCACTTTTTCGGATCCTAGGTTTATTATGAATTGTATCCACCTAATGTTAAAGTGGTATTCCTGTATATATTTCTTCCAGGTTCCCCCTTAGAGTAGGACCTGTTGGCTTGCTCCCTGATTGACCCAGGCAGGTTGTATCCTTTTAACTTTTTACCTTATTTTTTCACTGTGTAGTACATCTGTTTTGAGGTCCTGAAGAATTGCCAGACAGGCATGAAACATGTCGACCTTTTAGAGGGTTGAGTCAGTCCGCTGTCAATTAAACAGTTTCTTTCTCCCCTCCCACCCTTTTAATAAGGGAGTCAGCCACCCGAATAAAATCCCTTGTGGACTGACTCACCTCCTTTTAACCTCACTTTCCCTTCACGACTACACCACCACCAGACCCCTCACACGCATACAAACTATTGGCTGGAACAAAAGATCTCCAACAAAGAGCGCCTACGGCGCCCGTCAGACATTGCAGCGCCAGTCTGACGAGGAGCAGGGGACCAATGATGAAGCATGACACCTAGATTCCTGGGTGTGTGAGGTCCCTTAGTTCCAACAAGGGAACACCCAGTTCCCTGACTATAGTTTAGTTTTGTCTCCACTCTCCCATACCTCCTTTTGATCCCCGGGGAACTCAGTATCCTTTTTGGTTACAAGTTATCTGGACATATACTCTGGACCCCGTAAAAAACTGTCCACACTGGTTCCTTCCTTTGTACTAGATTCCTTAATATTGCAAGGCTTTTAAGAAATGGCAAATTGCGATTTCCTATTTGAAATGTATTAAGCATTTCAGTGTTGCGATTTTTGACTAAGAATTCGCAAATTACGACCAACTTGTAGTGGGTGGTAATTGGCGAATTCTTTTCAAAATGCACTTTTTAAAAATTCTAAAGGTGCCATATGACGCTCATACATGCCTTTAGGGCATGTATGTGCGCCATATGCGCACACATGTCAAATTCAGGGGTGCAGCAGGGTGTCCTTAAGACACCCTGGCACCCTTGAAATTATTCTCAATTATTATTATTATTATTCTCAATTTGCTAATCGCAAATTGAGAATAATTTCACATTCATTCCTATGGGCCTCCTGGCCCATATAAATGAATGGGAAATTATTCCTTAATTGCGATTAGCAATTTGCTAATCGCAATTAAGGAATTTTAAGAATTTGCAAAAAAATAGCGAATTTCTACATACATACCATTTTGCACTTCTCAAATAGCGATTCCTTAAAAATCGCTATTTGAGAATCGCAAAATGGTATCTTGATACATCTGCCCCATAGCATTTATTATTTCATGCACAGTAATTATCAGAACATAGCAGAATAACATACAGGAAGCAAGAGAGCAAGACAATTAAAACATAGCAGGAACCACTTATAAAACAGTCAAAACAGATCACAACACAACAACCACAGAAAAACATAAAAGCATTGATTTGCAATAGTGCTGCACCCAAACATAGCAACACAAAAAACAGCAGCACAATTACCAACAGAAAAAACAGCAGAACAATCAAGCACTACAAGAAAGTGCAACACAACAAAGATACACACATTAATATTTAGGAAACTTATTTTCACCATAATGTGGTAAAAGGTGTAGGTGTTTACACCAAACACTGACTTGCCTTTAGTATCAAAAGTCAAGATATAGCACTAATCAAAAATGTTTTGTCATCCAACCCCAGGCCTGCATCCAAACATATTTTCCATTTTTCCTAAAAAATATCACTTCACGCAGATCAACCTGCAGAAATCTGGATTAAATATAAAGCAATTTTGAAGGAGATCTCTTCTTCCGGAATGATATTGATGACAGACAAGATAATTTTCTATCGAGGTACTGACATTCATTTCTTCTCAATATTTTGATAATACTGCACCTGTCCGTAACTCACAGTATTCTGTGTGCTGTGCTTGGAGAAAAGCAGGGTTGATGTTGACTTAGAAAATTAAATATGTGCTGGGCCAAAGGAAAGTGACACAAATTTTGATTTGATCCTTCTGGGTAGGAATCTACCCAAGCTCCCACTTGAGAAATATAATTGGAATTTAGACTAAGTGAAATAGAATACACTTGGGATTGTGAGGCACGATTGACAGTCATAATTGAACATATGGTCCTTAATAAACAAGTCATTTGGAGGTTTAATTAGTGATTCATAACACATTTAATTTTCCCACAGCAGGTAATGTGATTTCAAGAGGGCAAATATGATGCATATTGTGCCACCAATAATAGTCAATTAGTATTTATTACTAGCATTGGTCTACCTTAAGGTCAGACACAACAAACTGTTTTTAGCAAAATAACATCAGTGCATAAAATTCAATTGGGTGGGCTCATATGGAGTGTGGAAAATACCATTATTCAGTTATTCAGAGCTTTATTACAAACCTTAGGAAATGCTAGATAACCGGCTATTATTGCTTTTACGTCCATTGTCTCTTTTGTATGTATTATGGTCTCATCTTTTTACAACTCAAATAATTTAAATCACAACTAATGAAAATGAATAAAGGAGTTGCGTCTGCTATTATGCATTTGGAGTGGGGTGTTTAAAAACAACAGATACAATAATTTACTTACCTGCCGGCTGGCGGGCCGACCACCGCCTCTCTTCCGTCCTCTTCCTGGCCTCTGTTCGAACAGGAAGCAGCAAGGCTCCCCTAAGCCAATCACAGCGCTGCAATGCAGCATTGTGGTTGGTCTGAGTGCCGTGGTTCAGCGCTCAGATAAGGAATGCGAGCTTGGGCATGTTCTCCGCCCAGGCTGTAATGCAGCCTGATTGGAGAGCATGCAAAGTGCTCATGAATGTTTGGCTGGGCCAAGAACGGCCAAACATTCATGCGTACGTAGGAGGGTGCCACCACTCCTCCCCCCTGCACTGTCCAGCCCACCCCCACCCCACAAAACTGCGTCAGTACGGAAAAATAAAATGATAAAAACATCGCATTATCATATTTTTATTTTTCCTTTTTTGCCATGCTGAAAGGCAGTGGGGCGACACTCTTCTGCCTTAGCGTCCAGTCCCCAGTCAAGACAGGTGAGAAATTAACATTTTCTACATTTTTTACTGTGTTGATACACGCTACACTATGGTGGTTTTTGCAGTATATAGTTGGCTACATTACAGAGTTTGTAATAGTGAACTAATTAGGATTGTGTTTGGAATGTTTTATAGATGTTGGCTGCATCCCTTGAAGCGGAGGAATTGTAAAGGCAGGTTGTTTTAATTCCAACCGTTTGATGTGATTACACTTATCTCACATTTTTTCTTCTTTTCACACTTTTTGAAAGATTTATGCAGTACAAACTTGAAGAACAGAGGTCCTGACGAAAGCCTGGGGCACTCTTACCCCATTGGCTGAAACATGTTGGCCTTATAAAACTAGCAGTTATTTGTTGGCACTGCTCTTTGCACTGTCCTACTTTTATTCTAGAGGGTGAGGTGACACCTTTAAAAATATGCTGTTTTTCTTCTCATGACTCTATTTTAATATCACATTTTCTTTTCTTGTTGTACTGCTTTTTCCCAAGTGGTCATGGACCTGAAGGATGTATAATCTGTCCCCCCTTTTTTTTTCATTGTGGTCCTATTCTGTTTCCATTTAGCAAACTCCTCTCTGGAAGGTTGCCCCTATGATCATGGAACATATCATATATTTGTTTGGATAACCAGATGATAAGACTGATCACATTGGCAATTGATGGGAATCCAAGTATACACTTAAAATCGTCCTACTGCTTTTTGATATTACTTTCTTTCTTCTTTTCTTTGCTTTTCTAACTCTGTTTGTAGTAGCTTAAAGCACTTGTCGGCTTTTGAGGTAGTAGACCCCCAGTTCAGTTAGGTATTGTGATTATTGTGTTTCTTGCAAGTAGAAACAAAACTATAATTGGGTGGCCAGATAATCAACTTAATCAGGTCCAATTAGATCAAAAAGGATAGCACCAGAGTTTATTCCCAGGGTTCTATCATCTGCCATCTGTCATCAAACTAACCAATCAACCATATAACCAGCTGGCAAACCAGACAAACCACTGATTATGCAAACTAGTACCTAAGTGGCTGACATTAGACACTGAGTGTTAGAGTGGTCAGAGTTTCAGAGGAAATTGTCCCAACATTAACAGTTCAGTCCAGTTACCACTTTCACTTTTGACATCGCCACTTCTGTTTATGCATATATGTGTGGGTGGAGGCAGCGGCTGGTAAAATAGGGGTGGAAGTAAGTGGTTGCAGTCTTATCACTGTGTTTGTCTGGTGCTGTTTGGTGCCATTGGTGGTGGTGCATTAAAGGCTTCTGTTGTCCTGTTGTACTATCTGTCAAGTTACCCTTGGGGCGCAGCAGAGAGTATTACTAGCTATCATCAACTTTATATGGTGTGTGTCATTAGTGAGCCTTGAAAAATGTCCAAGAGTAAGCTCCTTGCAGTGAAAGGGGTCCCCACTAAGCTAGTCCGGCGTTCCACCACCAAGTTCCGTGAGATTTGTCAGACTGCGTAGGATCCATAATTACTGGAAATAGAGTTGTCAAGGAATCTGGAAGGCACTAAGACAGTAATCTAAGTAGACGCAGTGTAGACTGAAAGCGTTGAAAGGCAGCTAATATACTGGCAGAGATGACCATACGTATTTGGAGGATAAAGTAATTATCAAAAGGAATCTACCCAGGGGCAAGAAGCCTTGGTAAAACAGGTTCACAAAAAAGATCCAACTGCAATTGAGAGAAGGATTGGTTCTAAGAGGATTTCTGCCTTCTTAGTGAGTAAACATCCAGTTGAAGATTAGAATAACAAAGTAGTGTACTTCTAAACACTGTAACATTATCCAAACCTACTGCGCGTAAGAAGGAGTTATTTTAGAAGGTCAGTGCTTAGATGATAAAGTGAACTGTATTACAGGTAGCCACAGGTCAACATCAGTGCATACGTAATGACAGCAAAATAAATGCTATTTAGAGGAAGAGGAAAAAAAAGAAAAACGGGTCGTATTGATTGCGCCATTACAAACACACATACAGTAGTGGTTGCAATGTTATTTAAATTGCTGTATAGTGATTGCACTATTTTAAGTGAGGCTGAGGTGAGTTAGATAGCGCAGTTTCAAATGACCACATGATGGCAGTCAAGATGTAAATTCGACTGAGGCAGAGTGAAAGTCTAAGATCCAGGCGCAAGTTCAGAAGTAGCCCTTGTACTGAGGAAATACATGCAGGTTATGTGCGTTTTCTTTTTATCCTTTCCCTCCTTTCCTTTACGGTCTTCTCCTTCCTTCCTTCCCTTTGGAAATTTCAATTATTTTGAGCGCTGTGACAAGGGCACACAACGGTAGCCGTGAGGAGGTTATGCTGAGGGAAAGTTGGGGAGCGCCGCTCCGAGCGCGCGCAAGATGACGGCCGCAGTGCCAGGCATACAAAGCTTAACCCCTTCGCTGCGGCGGCAATTCCGCCGCAGCGCTAGGAGGGAGGGGGGCCGCGCTGCACTCCCATGCTTGTGATGGAACCGCTCCGTCACGAGCCTCAGGCCCGCTGTGCTCGTGATGGAGCGGTTCCGTCACGGCCCCGTCCGCTTAATAGAACGTGCCACGCAGGCGCGCCGAGCGGGCAGTGACGGAACCGCTCCGTCACCAGCACAGCGCGACCGATGCTGGTGACGGAGCGGTTCCGTCACCAGCATGGGAGGGGTTAAACAAAGTTGCGCTGGAAGTCGAGATTAGAAACATATTTTGTTGGTCGGAAACTCACCTCTGCAATCCTGGTGGTTTCCGACGTACTCACATTCATTTGTGAGCGGTTGCAGTTCCGGGGAATGGTCCCTTTGTTATGGAGTTGGTCCTGATGCTGCGGAGCCCTCTCAGGGTGTGGCCATCTTGCCGCTGCGCACTCTCAAGGGATATGTTTCTTCCAATATATCATCTCTGGCACATGCAACCAAATTGCCATTTTATTTATTTTAATGTCAATGTAGACTAACTTGGGTAACTGATAATCCTTGGTGGCAGAAAATTCTGGAGGACCATTACTGTAAAAAATTGGGTTGTTTATTAAGGGAGGTGAAACCCTTCTCGAGTAGCAACCAAAATTGTTCTCAGGGTAAAGTCACAAGCAAACCCTAAATTAGCTTGTGCTCAACCCTTGATTGGCTTGGCACAGAGCAGTCTGGTTTAACTTAGAGTTAATGTGTAAAACATTTGTGCAACACTTAAACCAGTAACACAGTGGAAACACACCACAAAAGGATCCCACACCAGAGTACCTTTAAATTATTAAAACAAGACAAAAACAACAAAAGTCCAATCAGTAGAAATGGAGATATGCATATTTAAAGATCTTAGTAAAAATAAAAGCTGCAATAAGCACCAAGTGCCAACTGTGGGTATCTGGTTGCGCTGGACCAGGACAAAGTCACAAGTTCAGGCCAACCACAATGGAGTGTGGGCTGGTTACAGACAGCCAGTTAGGCCTGCTGACCTATAGTATCCTATATCCTGGTTCGTGGAGGGTTTCAAGGGTCTGCGTTGAAGATGCGTTGCACAGCCAAAGCGATGCATCAGTTCTGAGATGCGTTATTAAACAAGGGTAAACCCAAAAAGGCCCTGGGACCTGGGTACTAAGCAATATATAAACACAGTGGTCCCAGAGAGAAGGAACAACTAAACAGAATAAAAGGGAATCACAAAACCATATTAAACAGTCACAGTGTTTATTAATCACAGTGTGACTAGTTGCAAAATATCAGAGCATTCAATATACAATAAATACACGTGCCCAGAAGGGGGGAAAAGGAGAAGGGAAGGGATGGAGTGAGTGATGGAAATGTGATAGGACTTAGTGGTAGACAGAATAGTCAAGGAAGCATATGTACAATAAAAAATATTCACAAGGGCTAATATATAATGCCCAACAGATGTATCAAATACACAGAGAAAAGATCAAATAACACCATGCACCTATTATCAAAAATAAATCAAGTATAAGGGCTAGGGCTGGCTGTAAATAGTGATGTCGATGTTTCGACCCCAAGGTGGGAGGAAATATCTGTATGCTCTCAAAGCGGGGTCTTCCTCAGGACAGAAAGGAGGGGGCAGGAAGAAAGGAGCACGAACCTAAGGGTAAGATAAAAAAGTGTATAAGCTGGTAGTACAGCGTTACTCGTAGAATTCATAGTGGCAAAAAATCTAAAATTCATACCGAATGTAATGGTGGATAGCAGGGCGCCTGTCGTGGTTAGAAAAGCATCCCTTATTCAACTTGGAGAAGAAAGAGTTTCTCGTCTCTCCAGTCACAGCAGCTGAAAATGGAGTGGCATATATCATTTTGCTGTTTACTTATAAAACTTACTTGCTACTGAAAGATGGAAAATGGAAAAGACTTACATAATGTGTATGAATCAAGCCATTGTTTGTAAGTGGGGCATCGATGAAGATTGCCACACGGGGAAGAATCCGCCCTAAAGAAACAAACGTGAGACATGCATAAGGGCGGTACTCGGGAAACGCCAAATCCAAACGTGCCAAGCGTTCGATAGATATATAAAAAAACGACAAACGGAGTTAATACCTGTTAGCAGAAAACCGTCCGGTTGTTCTGTTGTCACATTAATGGGTGCGCCAGAGTTAGAAGCAAGAAATCAAAAGCGGCCGGCCGGCAGGGACATTTATGTAAGTACGTCAGAACGTACCGTGAAGTGCAACGCCAAATGCGTGGGAATAGAAAAAAGACTCGGGCGGGTGCCATGGTTTAAAATTGTAGTTTTCACACAAGTAAATAAACGGCTAAATTCCAGCACAAGAACGGCTCAATTGCAGCACTACTGTGGTGGTCCAGGCGGCACAATTATAGTGCATAAAAAATGTAAAAAAGGGGGCCAATGAAAACCAAAACTATTCTTAAAGAGGTATTGCTTCCTAGTGCATGATGCTGTTCAACATATCGCCAAACATGGCCAAGTAGCAATATGGATCACACAATAGCCATCCATTAATGAAAAAAGAAAAGAAATAGAAATAGGGACCATTAAGCCGCCCATATCGACATTATTGGCAAACAAATCACTATGTAGCCAGATTTAAATAGAACCCACAGTGAATGTATGCATGCGTTATCTTATGCACAGGATATTAAGAACAATGAGGGAACCTGCAACACACTGCGGTCAAGCCTCCTTGATTTTTTTACTGGTGAGCATAGTACACATTATCAAAAGGATATTAACAGTACAGATCAGGTGTGCACTTCCCAACATAGGAGTGAAGATACCTTCAAGTTATATACAGAAAGAAGTATGTAAACAGGTAGAGTGTATATGTAACTGCTCATCATGTGCGCAGAGTAGCTAATTGTGTAAAACTGCTTTCACTCTCATTCAGCCCATTATTAATGGAGTCAAAATGGAACATCCATTTAGATTCACGTAGAGTTAGTAAATGGCTTATATTACCGCCCCTTGGTCCAAGCATTATTTTCTCCAGTACAATCCAAACAAAATTGTCAGGAGAATGACCTTTTTCTCTAAAATGATTGACCAATGGTGCCCCTATTGTTTCGCATCGGATGCGGCTGCTATGTTGCAGAATGCGGGTTTTGATCTTTTGTTGAGTTTGACCAATGTAAATCTTTTCACACGGACATACAATTCCATAAATCACATCTTCAGTGTTGCAGTTGGTATGCGACTTAAGTTTGATACAATGTCCCTTAAAGTTGAACTGCTTAGTCTGTATGGTCTGAGGGCAGGCTTTGCATCGTCCACAGCGGTAGTGACCTACAACAGGGGGTAGATTCCATGCGGATAGAGAGACCCCGCTTTGAGAGCATACAGATATTTCCTCCCACCTTGGGGTCGAAACGTCGACATCACTATTTACAGCCAGCCCTAGCCCTTATACTTGATTTATTTTTGATAATAGGTGCATGGTGTTATTTGATCTTTTCTCTGTGTATTTGATACATCTGTTGGGCATTATATATTAGCCCTTGTGAATATTTTTTATTGTACATATGCTTCCTTGACTATTCTGTCTACCACTAAGTCCTATCACATTTCCATCACTCACTCCATCCCTTCCCTTCTCCTTTTCCCCCCTTCTGGGCACGTGTATTTATTGTATATTGAATGCTCTGATATTTTGCAACTAGTCACACTGTGATTAATAAACACTGTGACTGTTTAATATGGTTTTGTGATTCCCTTTTATTCTGTTTAGTTGTTCCTTCTCTCTGGGACCACTGTGTTTATATATTGCTTAGTACCCAGGTCCCAGGGCCTTTTTGGGTTTACCCTTGTTTAATAACGTACTTCGTGCAGGCGCACGCCTGCGAGGTTTTTCTGTCTTTCTCCTTGATTTTTTCATGAGCACACATTATGGTGGAAAGTGAACTTCTTTCTTATACTGAGACATACATAGACAATCTTCTTAGGGACCCTAATAACGCCTTTCTATCAGTTAACACACCAACGGTAGACTTCACTTTAAATGACAAACTTTTAAAATTGGAACGTCTTGAAAAGAAACTAATAAGGACCAAACTCCATGGCCACCTTCTCTCTCAATATCTTTTGACTAATATTATCCCTGTAGGGCTACAAATTAAGATTGAGCCTGCTATCTTTGTAGATATCCCCAAATTTAGGGAAGGCTTCAGTTACGTGGCCAACAATTGTTCGCGCCACTGAATGGTGCTTGGCGTCGAAACTGCGGCTGAACAGGTACAATCTCTAACCAAAGAGATTGCTGCCCTACGAGCTGACATTTTGGGTGATTCGACTTTGACTAATGCCAAGGAAGCTCTGGCTCGGCACGATACAACCTTGAAGGATTTTGATGTAACTACACAAAATAAGAAACTGGAGAAATTGGCACGCGATATCCGGCTCTTTGATAAGAAAAAAGTCTACCCTTACCTCCAGGAGGACTATTATAGTCAAGATAATCAGGGCCGTTTTACAAATCGAGGCTGAGGTAACTTTAGAGGTAGACGAAACTACACGACTTTCTCTGACTCTTCCTACAGTTCAGACGACGAGACTCACCAATCGGGTCCTAGCGGGGCATACGGCTTCCCCAATATCTACTACCCACCACAATATCTGCCTTTTTTAGGACAGGGCCAATGGAGACCACCCCGAGGCAGGGGGAACACTTGGCCCCGAGGAACATCGAGAGGCCAACAAAACAATCCGTCGAATTGGGATGGAGGCAGAGGAACGATGCAGAAACAG
This sequence comes from Lissotriton helveticus, assembly GCF_964261635.1. Lineage (NCBI taxonomy): Eukaryota > Metazoa > Chordata > Amphibia > Caudata > Salamandridae > Lissotriton > Lissotriton helveticus. Next base: position 1,178,497,570 of record NC_136063.1, on the reverse strand, counting down.
GTACATTTCACGCCGGAGGAACACGGGGAACGAACCACCCGCAGGAAGACCTAAAGATGGTAGTTACTACATCTAGCCCTGTGATTAATATTTCAACATATGCTTTACATGAAGAAGATCTTAAAGTCTTGAATAAAGGTTTATCCTTCGTGCCAACATCACCAGCAAATAAGTTCATGCTAAAGACAGAACTCTGTGGTTTCTTTCGTAAGATCCGTCTTAGGTATTTCTATCGGAATTCTACATATCAAGTGAAACCATCTGTGACGGGACTCCGCACACCTTCTACATTTGTCCCTCCCACATATGCGATGTCCAAAAAAATCCTTGCTTATGAATCTGTGGTCCTGAGAGATGTGGCTAATATTTTGAAGAATCATAAATATTCTAAGTATAATATCTCCCGGACTGAGAAGACAGCACTACTGGCCCTCAAAGAAAATAAGGAGGTGATAATAAAACCTGCAGATAAGGGTGGGGCCATTGTGGTTTAGGACTTTGCACAATACAAGGACAAGATTCTTAACCAACTTAATGATGGGTCTAGTTATAAAAGACTACTCTCAGATCCCTCCCTTGAACTAGCCCAAGAAATACTAAGAATCACCCAGGATGGTCTAGACTTGGGTTTTCTGTCGGACCATGAATTTCAGTTTCTTAACCAAAAAAATCCTCGACTGCCCACAATATATACGTTACCAAAGATACATAAGGACGCCCTAAAACCACCAGGCCGACCAATTGTATCTGGTTGCGGATCAATGCTGGAACCGGTGGGCCGCTACGTAGATTTCTTCTTGAAACCTTTAGCAGAAGAGACAAGTACTTATTTAAGGGACACCATGCAAACATCAACCTTGTGGAGGGCCGTCCCTTTGATAAACACAACGAACTACTGGTAACATGTGACATTGTTTCACTCTATACCAGTATACCACAGGATGCAGCACTAGAAGTGATGACGGCGGCTTTGGACGGACGACCTGCCCCAATGGGGGTACCAACCAAATTTATAATTGCGTTACTTAGAATAGCGATGAAGAAAAAAAATTTCATTTTTGAAAATCAGTTCTATCTTCAGACTAAGGGGGTGGCTATGGGGGCCACCTTCGCACCGGATTTGGCTATAATCTTCATGGCAGCATATGAAGCCCAATTTGTCTTGACACCCTGCAATCCCTTCTGTGCGAATGTGTCATTATGGATGCGATACATAGATGACATCCTGCTCATCTGGAAAGGCACCACAATTGAATTGACTGAGTTTCATGAATGGTTGAACAATTGATCTAATGACATCAAATTCACTTTAACATCTGACTCGGAGAAAGTCAACTTCCTAGATGTGACTATCTATGCACATGATGGTCTACTGTGCACCACACTATTCCGGAAACCTATGGATCGTAATTCTCTTCTTAAATATGACAGCCACCACCCCCGGGGGTTGCGTGATAATCTCCCTTTTGGGCAGTTCCTCCGGATTCGAAGAAATTGCTCACTTAAAGAGCATTACATGGAGGAATCCGAAGTACTGGTAACGCGATTACTGGCACGTGGCTATCCCAAACGCTTGATTAATAAAGCCAGAAAACGAGCCTGGTTCAATCCCCGTGAGACCTTACTTGTGCCAAAAGAGAAAAAAGCCTCTGAAGAACGTTTGATTTGCGTAACTACTTTTTCTACACAAAGCAATGCAATCAAGAAAATCGTGAATAAGCATTGGCATCTGGTCGCAGACGAAATCTCTCAAGAGCCTCCACCGATGCATTCTAAAAAAAAAGGGAAGAGTATAAAGGACCATGTGGTCAGATCTTTCTTGGACCCACCTGCTCCGCACTCTCTACTATCCGCATGGAATCTACCCCCTGTTGTAGGTCACTACCGCTGTGGACGATGCAAAGCCTGCCCTCAGACCATACAGACTAAGCAGTTCAACTTTAAGGGACATTGTATCACACTTAAGTCGCATACCAACTGCAACACTGAAGATGTGATTTATGGAATTGTTTGTCCGTGTGAAAAGATTTACATTGGTCAAACTCAACAAAAGATCAAAACCCGCATTCTGCAACATAGCAGCCGCATCCGATGCAAAACAATAGGGGCACCATTGGTCAATCATTTTAGAGAAAATGGTCATTCTCCTGACAATTTTGTTTGGATTGTACTGGAGAAAATAATGCTTGGACCAAGGGGCGGTAATATAGGCCATTTACTAACTCTACGTGAATCTAAATGGATGTTCCATTTTGACTCCTTTAATAATGGGCTGAATGAGAGTGAAAGCAGTTTTACACAATTAGCTACTCTGCGCACATGATGAGCAGTTACATATACACTCTACCTGTTTACATACTTCTTTCTGTATATAACTTGAAGGTGTCTTCACTCCCATGTTGGGAAGTGCACACCTGATCTGTACTGTTAATATCCTTTTGATAATGTGTACTATGCTCACCAGTAAAAAAATCAAGGAGGCTTGACCGCAGTGTGTTGCAGGTTCCCTCATTGTTCTTAATATCCTGTGCATAAGATAACGCATGCATACATTCACTGTGGGTTCTATTTAAATCTGGCTACATAGTGATTTGTTTGCCAATAATGTCGATATGGGCGGCTTAATGGTCCCTATTTCTATTTCTTTTCTTTTTTCATTAATGGATGGCTATTGTGTGATCCATATTGCTACTTGGCCATGTTTGGCGATATGTTGAACAGCATCATGCACTAGGAAGCAATACCTCTTTAAGAATAGTTTTGGTTTTCATTGGCCCCCTTTTTTACATTTTTTATACACTATAATTGTGCCGCCTGGACAACCACAGTAGTGCTGCAATTGAGCCGTTCTTGTGCTGTAATTTAGCCGTTTATTTACTTGTGTGAAAACTACAATTTAAAACCATGGCACCCGCCCCAAGTCTTTTTTCTATTCCCACGCATTTGGCGTTGCACTTCACGGTACGTTCTGACGTACTTACATAAATGTCCCTGCCGGCCGCCCGCTTTTTGATATCTTGCTTCTAACTCTGGCGCACCCATTTATGTGACAACAGAACAACCGGACGGTTTTCTGCTAACAGGTATTAACTCCGTTTGACGTTTTTTGATATATCTATTGAACGCTTGGCACGTTTGGATTTGGCGTTTCCCAAGTCCCGCCCTTATGCATGTCTCACGTTTGTTTCTTTAGGGCGGATTCTTCCCCGTGTGGCAATCTTCATCGATGCCCCACTTACAAACAATGGCTTGATTCATACACATTATGTAAGTCTTTTCCATTGTCCATCTTTCAGTAGCAAGTAAGTTTTATAAGTAAACAGCAAAATGATATATGCCACTCCATTTTCAGCGGCTGTGACTGGAGAGACGATAAACTCTTTCTTCTCCAAGTTGAATAAGGGACGCTTTTCTAACCACGACAGGCGCCCTGCTATCCACCATTACATTCGGTATGAATTTTAGATTTTTTGCCACTATGAATTCTACGAGTAACGCTGTACTACCAGCTTATACACTTTTTTATCTTACCCTTAGGTTCGTGCTCCTTTCTTCCTGCCCCCTCCTTTCTGTCCTGAGGAAGACCCCGCTTTGAGAGCATACAGATATTTCCTCCCACCTTGGGGTCGAAACGTCGACATCACTATTTACAGCCAGCCCTAGCCCTTATACTTGATTTATTTTTGATAATAGGTGCATGGTGTTATTTGATCTTTTCTCTGTGTATTTGATACATCTGTTGGGCATTATATATTAACCCTTGTGAATATTTTTTATTGTACATATGCTTCCTTGACTATTCTGTCTACCACTAAGTCCTATCACATTTCCATCACTCACTCCATCCCTTCCCTTCTCCTTTTCCCCCCTTCTGGGCACGTGTATTTATTGTATATTGAATGCTCTGATATTTTGCAACTAGTCACACTGTGATTAATAAACACTCTGACTGTTTAATATGGTTTTGTGATTCCCTTTTATTCTGTTTAGTTGTTCCTTCTCTCTGGGACCACTGTGTTTATATATTGCTCAGTTCTGAGATGCGGCAATGCTGAGGTGCATCGTTCTGCATCATCATCACCATCAAGGATCCGGTGGATGAGGGCTTGCGATGCGAAGTCCGGCATCAGGGTTGCGTCTCGCAGTCGGGTCAATGTTTCTGTTCTGAGGAGATACCAAGTTGTGATGTGGAGCCCAGCCTCACTGGTGAGGTTGTCAGTGATGATGGATGCCGGGACCTGCGTCGAGGTTGTGTCACCCAGCAATAGTTCTAATGAGGCAACGGGCTATGATGCAATGCGAGTCTTTGCTACGGTTCTGATCCACACAGCAGCAGTGATGCGTCAGCCCTGCTTGTGGTTGCACCGTGCAGCAGAGGAGATGCGTTGGTTCCAGTTGATCCATAGAGGCTGGCAGAGCACCTTAAACCCACTTCCAAGGGTCCACGCCTGGGATGGCACCACTAGGCAGGGTAGACTCACAGAACGAAGAGTCCAGTTGCTGGGTTCAAGGTTGTTGGAGCCTTCTGTTCCTAAGGAAGTCCTTCAGAGCAGCAGTTCAGTAGAGTGTCAGCAGCACAGCATTCCTTCTTCCTGGCAGAGTATTCACAGGTCCAGAAGCGTACCAAAGTAGTGGTGACTGAGGTCCACTCTTTATACCGAGCTGTGCCTTTGAAGAGAGTAAGAATCTTCTAGAGGTTTTCCTATGAAGTCCCTAGGCATCCTTCTTCCTCACGATATGGCTTCAGAATGACTACAGGGGATATGCAGCCTTTTTGGTGGAGGCAGGACACATCCTATTTAAGCATAAGTGAGGCTGTGCCCAGCTCCTCTCTCCCATCCTGCCAGTAATGGCCCATCCAGGCACACCTAGCCTCTCTATTGTCTGTGGCTCCTTTGGAAGAGTACGCAAAGCTCAACTGTCATCTACACTGTCATGTGACCCAGGTACAGGCTACTGGCACTGAATGGCTAAAGCAGGAAAATCTCAACTTTCTAAAAGTGGTAATTTCAAAATTGTAATTTAAAATCTGACTTCACCATATGTTAAGGTTTTTCATTACAATTCCAAAATCACCAAACATGAACCGGTTAACTGCTCCCATTTGGAAATTGCAGCTTATTGAATGTCATATGGTAAGTAGGCCTTGCAGTGGTAAAAAACTAAATTAAGAGTTCCTCACAACCAGGACATGTAAAACTTAAAAGTGCATGTCCAACTTTTCAAATACACTTCACTCTGCTCTCTGGGCTGTCCAGGACGTTACCTAGTGGTCACTTATATGTATTAAAAAGGAATGTTTGGGCTTGGCAAAAGGTCTATTTTGCCAGGTCGTTATGGCATTTTAAAAACTGTACACACAGGCTGCAATGGCAAGCCTGAGACACATTTAAAGGGCTACATAAGTGGGTGGCACAGTCCCATCAGTGCTGCAGACCGACAACTAGCATTTAATTTACATACTTTGGGCACATGTAGTGCCACTTTAGTAGGGATTTACAAGGAAATAAAATATGCCAATGTTACAATGTTTTACAGAGTGAGCACATACACTTTAGCACTGGTTATCACTGATAAGGTTATAGGGCCAGTAAAAACAAGATCAGCTAAAAACAGAGGAGGAATCAAAAAGTTTGTGGGTAGACCACCCTAAGATTGACAGGCCTAATAATTTGCAGTCTGATTCTCTTTAAAATTCAGAGGAGAATCTCAAGCACTTCACTGACTACTATAGGAGTGAGAATTGTAAATGTTCTTATGCTGACTCATCAGACATGCCTAAATCCTTAAAGACAGTATTTTAGCTGGACAGTTTGATATTATTTTAGTGGCAGTCGAATGTATGACGTTACAATGCATACATTTACGATGCATGCCTTTACAACACATTTTTTACACCGCAACATCCCTTACAATGCATACATTTACATTGCATGCCTTTACAACAAATTTTTTAAAACCACATTTACAATGCATTTTATTACATCACATAATACCTTTACAACGCATACCGTTACGATGCATACCATTACATTGCATTTAGGGTAAGTGTTGGATATTGTAGGGGTAAACATGACTATTCTAACTCCAGGGGGTGCGATAGTAGGGTAAGTGTTGGATAGTGTAGGGGTAAAAATGACTATTCCAACTCCAGGGGCTGCAACAGTAGGGTAAGTGATGGATAGTGTAGGGGTAAAAATTACTATTCTAACTTCAGGGGGTGCAACAGTAGGGTAAGTGTTTGATAGTGTAGGGGTACTATACATTGTAATGGTACGCGTTGTAATGACATGCAATATAATGCCTGCATTGTAGTGACATGAGTTGTAGTGTCATGCATTGTAGTGACATGCAATGTAATGGCTGTGTTGTAGTGACAGGCGTTGCAAAGGATGTTGCGATGTAAACAAATGGATCTTTAATGACAATCAGATCAGTTTGAGAAGAAGGATCCATTTTGTAGGATTTGCCCTGGTCTGAACCCGGCTGATATTTAGAGCAGAGGTCCCAAAGGCTGAGATACATTGAAGGGGAATTCGTAGTCAACTAAGAAGTAACCCTGAGCGCGCAAAACGTACAACGTAGGGGTTTGTGTGAATGAGAATGGTTCAGCTGACAGAGTTCCAACCTGTCCAGAAGGTGTGTGTTATGAAGCTTGTGGAGCCCGGAGTTCTCCAAGATTGCAGGACAGGCCCATATAAGGCAATAGAGCGGAAGGGAGAGTCCACCTGCTTGGTGGTTCTCAAGACCCCTAGAAACCCCATAAGGGTGCCACACATGAACGCCGCAAACCACACTTTGAGAGGTCCCATAACACACAACTTCTGGTCAGTTTAAAACTCTACCAGAGTGGCCTTCTGGTCGTACTAGAGTTTCATCACTTCTTGACTGTCCTCAAGGTTGCTTTTTGGTTTTTTTTCCACTGGAGCAGGGTCCAAACTGAGTTGGTATGGTGTACAAAATAACAATAGATTGGAATGCATTCCCAGGTAATTACCAGTGGCTGATATTAAATTGAGCATTCCATTCATCACTTTTTTGTATACTTTGCTATGTCACCCTAAGTTGGACGGGTATGACCAGATGTGGGTCCTGTGCACACTGCGTCACTGGTGCCAAGCTGACCCATCTGATAAGCCCATACCTAGGGTGAAACTGGTCCTGGGTTGCTTGTATTTTGGTTAAGGGAGGACCTGGCTCAGCAGTTTTGGCTGGTTCCTATTGGAGAATGGTCAAGACTGATTGTCATATAGCTGGGTCCCAACTGAATTGGTATGGTGTGCAAAATAACAATGGATTGGGATGCAACCCAAGTAATTTACCGGTGGCTGAGATTAATTCAAGCATTCCATCCATCACTTTTCTGTATACTATGATGTGCCACACTAAGTGGGATGGGTATGCCTAAATGTGGGTCCTGTGCGCACTGTGTCACTGAAACCAAGCTGTACCCATCTGATGAGCCTATAACTAGGGTGAAACTGGTCTTGGCTTGCTTGTTTTCTGGTTCACAGAGAGCTGGACTGTTTGCACTGCAGCAGAGTTTCAACTGCCGCAGGGTCCAAACTGACTTGGCATGGTGTGCAAAATAAAGGTGGATTGAGATGTGCCCCTTGTAATTACCAGTGGCTGAGATCAATTCTAGAATTCCATCATCACTTTTTTTAATACTTTGATGTGTCACCCTAACTGGGACAGGTAGGACCAGACGTCGGTCCCTTGGACACTGTCATTAGAGCCAAGCTGTATCCGCTGATGAGCCCATAAGTAGGGCGAAACAGGTCATGGGATGTTTGTGTTTTTGTTCAGGGATGACCTTGCTTGGCAGTTTGGGCTGGACTGTTCCCATTGAAGCAGGGTCAAGACTGATTTGCCTAAAGTTGGGTTTAAACTGAGTTGGCATATAATAGTATTTGTTTCATCACATTTTTGTATATTCTGATGCGTCACCCTAAGTTGGATGGGTATGACCAGACATGGGTCCTGTGCACACTGTGCCACTGGTGCCAAGCTGCACCCAGCTGATGAGCCCATAACTAGGGCAAAACCAGTCCTGGGTTGTTTGTGTGTCTGCTCATAGAGCACTTGGCTTGGCAGCTCGGGCTAGACTGATCCCATTGGAGCAGGGTCAAGACTGAATTGCATATAGCTGAGACCCTTGCACACAGAGAGCAAACACATTTTGGGGTATACGTTTTACACCTGGAACCGCAGAACTTTAGACTACATCTTGAATCAAGAGGAACCTTTGCCATGGAGAAGAGCTGGAGAAACTGGAAGAGAAGTACAGGCCCTTTGCTGTGTGCTGTCTTGGGTTGGCCTGCAGTAGCTGTTTATGCCAAGGAAAGGAGAAGAACTTTGCTGTGTGCTGTGTCCCCCTGCTTAAGGAAGATCTCCAAGGGCTTGTGTAGAGCTTGTCTCCTGTTTTGAAGTCTCAGGGACACAAAAAATTCACCCCCAGCTCCCCTGAACTTCCTTGCTGGAGGTTATGACCTGCCAAGAGGTGCCTGTGATTGTGTTGGACCTCTGGAGGTTGTTCCTGCTGTTGGGAGTTGGAAGAGCAACGCTACTACAAGAAAATCGACGCATCGCTCACTTTGCCGAAACTGGTGAAGCGCCTGTTGCCGCTGCAAGAACCGATGCGTCAAGGGGTCGCAGCTGAAGAAATCGATGCAGCGCCGCTCACCGCTGCCACATCGATTGCTGACGCATCCTGGATTTACACGCATTGTACCTCTGCAGCAAGTTTTCCCAACCAAAACCGTTTCGGAATTGACACATCACTTCCCCACACAGACCAAATTCGATGCATCACTTCTCCTACGTGCAGCCGAACTGTTGCATCGCCTCCCCATGGTCTCAGGAACTGATGCATCTTTTTGTTTTTCAACACTTCCCATCTTTGCGGCTGTTTGCCCTTCTGAATTTTGTCGCAACTACAGGTACTTTGAAAGAAATCACGCCTCCATAGTTTTCTATGGTCCAAGTTGTTTGAAACCTTTTTAAAGTCATATTCTTATTACATGTATGTTGGATTTTTGTTGTTTTGGTCTTGTTGGGTTTAGATACAGATACTTTATTTCTCTAAACCTGTGTGGTGTCCATTTGTGATGTTATCACTGTATTACTGTGTGTCTTAAGTACACATACTTTACACATTGCCTTTGGGATAAGTCTGTCTGCTGGTGCCAAACTACCCAGGGGTAAGCAGGGGTTATCTAAAGTGTGTAACCCCTTTACCCTGATTAGAAGCAAGGGTCCCTATTTGGACAAAGGTACCTACTTCTGCCAACTAGAGACCCCAATTTCTAACAGGAGTTATCAAGCTAGACCTATTTGGGTAACCCCCACCAGGATTTGTGGGCCTGGGGGAAATGAGGTTGGTGTACTACCATCAGCAACTTCTCGGTTACCGCTAGTTGTAGTGGCTCTCCTATTCCCCTCAGGTAGTGGGCAGCCCTTCTCATGTGTTGCCACAACATGTGTCCCTTCACCTCCACCTTTACTCCCCACAATTACATGCCCACATCTGCTGCTAGCTTCCCCTTCCCTTCCTAATGCCCCATTACCATCAGTACTATTCCCCTGTCGATCTGATATACCTATTCCCTAGACCAAAATTCTAAGTTCTAACATCTCAGCTTGTAGGCTAGAGATCCCCCTGCTCAGTTATCCAATGTATTTTTTAAGTTCCTTTACCTGGTTGCCCTGTTTTTGTGTAGTAAGGGCTGCATTGTTGTATGTGGCTTGGCCCTTGACGACTAGGCAAGATCCAACACTTTCAGAAGGGATTACTCATATAATATTGTTCACGGCATAAGCACCCTCGGTGTTCACGGCACTGCGCTCTTTGCTAATGGGTTGAGCGGTAGCTTAAGAGTCTGTACAATTAGTGTTTGGGGCACTTTCTCCTGCACTTTTATATTCTATTTGGGCAAGAGGTTTAGCAGCTTTAAAGCCCCTTTTAGAAATGACTTCTATCTTTGACCTTGTGTCAGAAGAGTCCATTTATTTACCGGTATAGAGGATTAGTTCATATTCCCCATTTAAAGTGTCCATTTCCTCTATTGTACAATTCCCTTCTGCATGCTGTGCAGGCAGTAGAGGCTGGTACCAGACCCAGGTGGTGGGGTGGGGGCAACTATGAAAAAAGAAAGCCAAAACGAAAAAAAAACACTTACTAAAGAAAGCCTAAAGAAAAAAACAACACACTTACCTGAAACGGCCGCCGCCTCCAAGGGTAGAGAGACAAAATATCGATATACATTAATATCGATGTTTTCATTTCGATGGTATAGAATATCGATGTGCAATAATATCGATAGACAGAATATCAATATTAAGGTATGTATGTTACTAATATCGAAATGTTGTTTAGTGTTATGTATTTTATGATGTTGTTTATATGTTTGTTAAACATGTTTTTTAATGTATGTTTAGAAATTAGTAATTTTGTTTACATTTTGCGTTTTAATATCAGAGCGTGTTGTGGGTTAGTAGGGGAATAGGGTGGGAAGCAATTTAATTATAATTAATTAATTAATATTTTTTTTTATATTTTGAGTTAATAAATAATTATTAATTAATATTTATTATTAATTAGTTAATTAAATTATTTAGAGTTAAAGTAGTAATATTGAATATTTTTTGTTATTGTTAAATAATAATTAATTGGTAATTAATTATTATTAAGTGATTAAATGACAATTACATTTTTTATGTTATTTATTTATGTGTAGTGGGTTGTGTGTTTATAGGGGAATAGGGTGTGACATAATTAAATTAAATTAATTAAAGAGATTGTACTTATTTATTGGTATTTATTGTTAATTAATTGTTAATTAATTGGTAATTAGTTTTTTAATTATTTCATTATATTAATTATAAATAATGTATTAATACATATTGTTTATTCTTGTAAATATCTTGTTAATTAATTATTAATTGGTAATTAATTATTAATTGGTAATTAATATGTGTTAATTAGTTAATTTATAATTACATCAATGTAATATTATTAATTGTTATTAATTGATTAATTCATACTTATATTAATTGTGTTTATTTGTATGTGTAATGTGTTGTGTGTTAAAAGGGGAGTAGTGTGGGTAGTAATTTTTACCCCCATGCTATCCAACGCTTTCCCTACCGTTGCACCCTTTGGAGTGGGAATAGTAATTTTTACCCCTATGCTATCCAACCCTTTCCCTACTGTTGCAGCCTTTGGAGTGGGAATAGTAATTTTTACCCCTACGCTATCCAACGCTTTCCTTACTGTTTTACTCTCTGGAGTGGGAATAGTAATTTTTACCCCTACGCTATCCAACGTTTTTCCTACTGTTGCACCCTTTGGAGTGGGAATCGTAATTTTTACCCCTACGCTATCCAACGCTTTCCCTACTGTTGCACCCTCTGAAGTGGAAATAGTAATTTTTACCCCTACGCTATCCAACGCTTTCCCTACTGTTGCACCCTTTGGAGTGGGAATAGTAATTTTTACCCCTACGCTATCCAACGCTTTCCCTACTGTTGCACTCTCTGGAGTGAGAATAGTAATTTTTACCCCTACGCTATCCAACGCTTTTCCTACTGTTGCACCCTTTGGAGTGGGAATAGTAATTTATACCCCTACGCTATCCAACGCTTTCCCTACTGTTGCACTCTCTGGAGTGCGAATAGTAATTTTTACCCCTACGCTTTCCAACGCTTTCCCTACTGATGCACTCTCTGGAGTGGGAATAGTAATTTTTACCCCTACGCTATCCAACGCTTTCCCTACTGTTGCACCCTTTGGAGTGGGAATAGTAATTTTTACCCCGACGCTATCGAACGCTTTCCCTACTGTTGCACTCTCTGGAGTGGGAATAGTAATTTTTACCCCTACCCTATCCAACGCTTTTCCTACTGTTGCACTCTCTGGAGTGGGAATAGTAATTTTTACCCCTACGCGATCCAACACTTTCCCTACTGTTGCACTCTCTGGAGTTGGAATAGTAATTGTTACCCCTACGCTATCCAACACTTTCCCTACTGTTGCACTCTCTGGAGTGGGAATAGTAATTGTTACCCCTACGCTATCCAACACTTTCCCTACTGTTGCACTCTCTGGAGTTGGAATAGTAATTGTTACCCCTACGCTATCCAACACTTTCCCTACTGTTGCACTCTCTGGAGTGGGAATAGTAATTTTTACTCATACACTATCTAAAATGTATTTAGCTTTTTTATTAGTAATATGTTGTTATTAATTGTTATTTATGTGATTATTTTATGTATATAAATGTATTTGTAATGTATTATTTTTTTATTTTTTTATAAGTTATGAAAATAATTATTTTAGAGTTAATATTAATGAAAAATATATTATGTATTATATATTTATTAATATTAATTTGTATTACATTATGTATTATTTTGAAATATTATAGTACATTTTTAAATATGTTTATTACATTTATAAGTATTATTTTGTTAATATTAGATTTTTATTTAATAAAAAAAAACGATATTTTACAAAAACCGATATTTTTGTCATTCTATATATTTTTTTCGATATATTTGTACTTACCTTGTTAGGGATAGGATTCCTATATTTTTGACTTCGATATTTTTGTTCCGATATTTTTGTACATCGATATTTGTGTTATCCATATTTTCTCAGACATTCCATAAAATTGTCTCAGAAAGTGCTGGAACCGTTTGCTTTTTGTCCTATCTTAATTGCAACTGTCCTGTTTTGCATTCCTGTAATAAAGACCCATTTTGTATTCTAAGCAATATTTCCATCTGTGCACTGAGTTTATTGCATGTTATTCAATGTATCAAGGTGGAACCACATTACTAACTTAAAACCAAGAGTAGGGAAAGTGTTGGATAGCGTAGGATTAAAAATTACTATTCCAACTCCAGAGAGTGCAACAGTAGGGAAAGTGTTGGATAGCGTAGGGGTAACAATTACTATTCCAACTCCAGAGAGTGCAACAGTAGGGAAAGTGTTGGATAGCGTAGGGGTAACAAATACTATTCCAACTCCAGAGAGTGCAACAGTAGGGAAAGTGTTGGATCGCGCAGGGGTAACAATTACTATTCCAACTCCAGAGAGTGCAACAGTAGGGAAAGTGTTGGTTAGCGTAGGGGTAACAATTACTATTCCAACTCCAGAGAGTGCAACAGTGGGGAAAGTGTTGGATAGCGTAGGGGTAAAAATTACTATTCCCACTCCAGAGAGTGCAACAGTAGGGAAAGTGTTGGATAGCGTAGGGGTTGAAATAACATACTTATAAAAAATAATTCATTATTACTTAATTACATTAAAATTAGTTCCCACCATATTCCCCTATAAACACACAACCCACAACAGAACACATTTATCAATTAATGAATTATTTAAAATTAATTACCAATTAATTATAATTATTTACCAATTAATAACAATTAATGTATGCTTCCTACTAATTAATAATTAATTCTACATAATTAAATTACTTCCCACCCTATTCCCCTATAAACCCATAACCCGCTACAGAACATATTTATCAATTAATCAATTAATTAAAATTAATTAAAAAGAATTCTCAATTAATTAATTGATAATTCCTACTAATTAATAATTAATTTAACATAATTAAATTACTTCCCACCCTATTCCCCTATAAACCCATAACCCGCTACAGAACATATTTATCAATTAATCAATTAATTAAAATTAATTACAAATAATTCTCAATTAATTAATTAATAATTCCTACTAATTAATAATTAATTTTACATAATTAAATTACTTCCCACTCTATTCCCCTATAAACCCATAACCCGCTACAGAACATATTTATCAATTAATCAATTAATTAATATTAATTACAAATAATTCTCAATTAATTAATTAATAATTCCTACTAATTAATAATTAATTTAACATAATTAAATTACTTCCCACCCTATTCCCCTATAAACCCACAACCCGCTACAGTACTAAAAGACAACATTTAATTAAATTACATTAAAAATAAATTATTAAACATAATAAATGCAATATAATATACACAAAATGTATTTAAAAATCGATATTAGTAACATCGAAATTATTTACTTCGATATTACTGACATCGATATTTAAAACTTCGATATTACTAATATCGATATTAAGAGTGTCGATATTACTTACCTTCTATATTATGTCCCTTCGATATTTAAACTTCGATATAATTGTATGTCGAAATTTAAAAATCGATATTTTGTCTGTGTACCATATTTATGAGCTCAGCCAACATTATAGCATGTATGCTCTAGAAACGGAATACCGCAGATTAATCATCAAATTAGTTTCACACTTTAATTTGCATGGCTTGATGCTCAAATTTGTTTCCAGGTCTTGCTAATAATAATATTTCACACTGCTGTCACAGGGGTTAAGGAGCCTTCGAAGAGAGACAATGTGTCTTGTTGGTATGACATTTTCTCAGCCCTACGTTCTTAGCATGGTACCTTAATGAATTTTAGCTCATGTGATAGTTAGTCCAAACCTCAGTATCGATACTTAAACAGAGATTTCAGCCTGTGTTCAAATAGTACAGATAGGTGCCAAAGGACATTTGACATACCACTATGAGTGTGAAGTTATTAGATGCACCAGTCAAGTAAGAGACCAACAGGCCTTAAAGGGCCATCAGGTGCTATGGCTTACCCTGCTACCTTGATGCCATTGTTGCCCAGCAAGTGGCCACCCCAATAGTAAAAGCATAATATATAAAGTGGCTATCTCAGGATAATATGGGAGGAAGGCAGATTAAGTAGATGCCTAGGTCACTTATGGCCCTGCGAAAATACTTTAGCACCTGGCGACGATTAATTTTGTTGAGTACACCAGGTATGGTTTGCCACTCATTTTATCACGTAGATGGGCTATTTAATACTGACAATGGAAGCAGAGGAAAGGGTGACATACTGGGATGAACACAGAACAGATCAATTCAATCCAATTAAAGAGTAGAAAACTGAGGACGAACAAATGCATGACTACAACATGGGGCACCCCAATGTATGCTCCTGAGGAGTTGAGTGATTTAGTGAAAGGGGTCATACAAGAGAGGAAAGGTAAACGGCCAATCGAGTGTAATGGCCTGCATTGTAAATGAATGAAAGAGCGCCGGGACATTTCAACAACAGGAGATACCCAACATCCCTCAATATAGACCTAAACTTTTATATTGAACCAAGATACCAAATAGAAAAAAAAAAGAGAAAAGAAAAGTGACTGAAAAGGGGCAATTGCCATCCAAGATCCCAGTGAGAGGAATACTGCCCTAAAAACTGTAGTAGTAACAGCCTAGAAGGCTTTACGAGCATAAAGCAGTATTCAACCAAAACGTATGCCAATGAAGTATAATTAGTACTA
This sequence comes from Lissotriton helveticus, assembly GCF_964261635.1. Classification (NCBI taxonomy): domain Eukaryota; kingdom Metazoa; phylum Chordata; class Amphibia; order Caudata; family Salamandridae; genus Lissotriton; species Lissotriton helveticus. The sequence goes on along the minus strand of NC_136063.1, from coordinate 1,178,482,176 downwards.
AGAACTGGAAAGTAAATGGGGCAGCACGCCAAGCATACTATTGAAGATGGCATAGCAAAGCTGCCACACACAACTGGAAATCGACAGTGCAACAAGAAGCATACCCAACCATGACTATATTCAATGCAAAATGAAAACAATTAATAATGATGGGCAACAAAACCATCATTGAGAAAATGTACAATCTCACAGTTAATGTCACATTGTTGAGACAAGACAGGGACAAAGTAAGAGAGAAAGCAGCAGCAGTGGAACAAAGGATTTTCAACAAACAAGATATCAACCATAACCATAATGAACAACTGAGAGTAAAATGTCAAGAAGATAAACTACCTGACCTTGAAGATAGGTCAAGACGCAATATTTTTTTTATATTAGGGATACTGGTGGGAATGGAATAACCCCGATGGGATTTTTCCGCAAAATGTTTATTCGGACCTCAAGGGACTGGAAATAGAGTGCAGAGAACACCTTCCTTGCAACCCCCGGCTGCACCACCTAGAATGATTGTGGTACAAATGTAGAAATACAGAGACAAAGATAAGATTATCACAATGGCCAAGTAAGAAATAACTGATCTCATTTTATAAAGACTTTGGCCTTAATAAGCAAAAAAAGAGGCAATCATTTTATGAGTTGAATGGAAATTCAGGCAGTTGACCCTTCTATATGCTTTACTACCACGGCACATTTATGAATAGATATTCAAAAAAAATGCATTTTGTTGAACATTCTCACAAAGATCATGAAATACATCAATGGCCTGGGCCCAACAACTAATGCATGAATTTGATATGACATTTACTTGAACTTATCAAACAGAGGAATTTAATCAATCAGAATACCTTGACCAAATAATGTTCAGCCATGCACCCCCATTATTGAAATTCAGATGGACAAGACAATTGACACCAATTCCAATATGAAAACTGTAAACAAGGGCATTATAGGGTTGCCCTTACAGGGTGAAAGTGAGAGGGTGCATTAACAAAGTCTTCTTCATTAGCATAGGGATTGTGAGCTAAACACCAAAGGAAGTATTTAGCATTACTGTTAGAGGGACATGTCTGTCTCTCCCATAACAGGTGTAGAAAACACTTCAAAACACAATAACAAAGTTGGAAGCAGGCATACAGAGAACTGACAAGATGACAGTTCAGATTATGGAGGGACAAATGAAAGTATTCCTTCTGCGATTAAAACTCAACAAACCTGTGCATTAGGTCATCTGATTGTCCATAAGGCATTCACCACGGTGAAATGGAGGTACTTGAACAAAACATTGGAGAAATACAAACAGGGCAAATGTTTGTTGAAATGGGTGTCACTTCAATATAAAGATGTTGAAGCAAGGCTAAAAACCGAAAAAGAAATCTCCGATAAATGACGGGTACACAGAGAGATACAGAAAGGGGCACACTCTCTCTCTCTTGGTGTTTTTGCTGACCATAGTACCACTGGCACAGACTACACAAAGATAGGTGCTCACAAAGTTGGTTGGCTGTGGGGAAAATGATGTGCACTATATCATTATACACTGATGACATCTTGCTCACAATAACCGGCCAGGCTGGAAATTGGGCAGGAATTGAGACCACTTTGAAAGAGGAGGGGTGAGCTCGGGTTTCTGGATCAATCTTACCAAATCTGTTTTATACCCATTTGCTGGACTTGATAGGAGTCATCTTGGGGGATATAAGACATCTAGGAGTAATCTTTTCCAGTTTAAATGTACTCATTTAAATACGGAGGTATACATGTATGTGACAACTATGACGAGACATATGAACATAATGTAGGGCCATTCCTGACAACACTCTAAGTCAAGTGTTGCAAAATGGCTGGAATACGCCATGTTCCTTTTTGTTCCTCTAGCAGTAAGCAAGATACTAGTAGTCTCCTACTTCCTATATATACATTAATGAGAAATTGCATTACAGAATGGGACAATCTTGAATAGGACTTGATATACCCAGGTCGCCTTGGGAAGAGGGTGGGATGCTGACACCCAGTTACAGAGCTATAGTACAGAGCAACAGCTCCACGTTGTGAAGACAGAGCAGACAGATCCCATGAATCAAAAAGTAAAACATTTAATAAAGTCAACCCTTCTAACAGCCTTACTGTTATTGTTAAGGAAACAACTACAATCACAACCCATGCACATACATACTGTGATTAGGGTGTATTGCAAGAAGGCCTAAACAAATCAAACACATTAATATACCTGTTTTATCTGTATGGTGTGCAGTTCTTTCACTTACCACTTCTTCCTTCATGAGCTATTAGCATACAGATTCGAAGTCCCACTACTTACAAGCGGTATAAGAGGATGGTTGACTAGTTGAATTTGCAACATTCTGCAGAAGGTGGAGTGTATGTAACATCAGTTTTCTAACATATCCAAGACTAGCCACAGTTATATAGAACACCAGCCCAAACTTTCCAAATGAAACAGAAATACATACAACAAATCAGAAAATCAGGTATATGGGAGAAGGGAGTGAAGAAAATCTCAAGTCTTTATAGATCATGTGTTAGAAAGTCATCCTGTTGCCCTGTTCACCCTTTTTTGCTGAATATACTGGTGGCAACTGACTCTGACTGGACCCTGGGCTCTGCTAACCAGGTCAAGGGCCAGGGCTGTGTTTAAAAAGATATATTTAATAGGGTGCACTTACAATTGGCAATGACAGACCCTATAAGTCCTTAGTAGATAACAGGGCCAGGGGGTGATATCTGCCTATAAGTCCCTAGAATATAATGGGGCATGGAGATTGTAGGGATGTATTATCTGCTTCTTATGTTTACCCCCACATGTTGCTTTTGTCACACTGTTTTTGGCTCAGTCTGACTGGGATCCTGCTATCCAGGACCCCAGTCTATCTGCTTTTTCCCTTAAATTACAATTCATGCACTTTAGGTACACTCCAGATTGGATTCTGGGGTACCCTTATCAGTCCCTAGTATATGGTACACCATGTACCCGGGGCATAGGTACCGCAGAGGCCTCCCATGGGCTGCAGCAGGTATTATGCCACCCATGAGAGGCCATCCAAATTGAAACGAAAGGCCTGCTACTGCAGACTGTGTAAGATGGTGCTTGCACCACTTACTGAGATAGAGGTTCACTATATCTCTCTAAATCACTACACTTAAATACCTATCAGTCACACCTATGGCAGGCCTTAAAAAATACTGAAAGCAAGGTGCTGGCTTGTACGTGAGAGGGTACCCCTGCATGAGCAGAGCCCCTCTGCAGCCTTCGGAGACCATTCTGCGGGGTTGTCTGTGATGCAGCCAGACATATATTTTTAATTGCATTATAACCTCGCGGTAAATGCTAACTTTAAAACGGCTGCTTAGAAACATGTTGTGTTTGGTGTCAAACACCTTTGAATCATATCTCCACACCAGTAACCGGTGTGGGAGGTATGATTCCACCCTTCTAGAGGGATATATGTGGGTCACCGGTATACCCGGTACCGGCTTTCTCGACCTGGGCAGCACAAAATGGATGCTGCCAGCCACAGACAAAGGTCTGCCCTCCTGCTGCTGAGCCAAGCTCGCGCAGAGGAAGGCATGACAAAAGGCCTCCTGTCACTGGGAGGTGTACCCGCCTCATAGACAGGATTTAGGGTATTGGGGCTGGGTAGGTGCGCTCTCTGAGTGCCAGAAAGTCTGCACTGGGGGCACATTGTGTCCCTGAGCATAGTCCAGCTCAAACCAGTTCTGGGAGCCATTGGCTTCTGCTTTGGCGTGAAACTGGACAAAGGACATGGGTGTAACCACCCCTCTGTCCTGCCCGTCCCACAGGAGGGCCCACAGAATCTATCCAACCCTTTCCCATGGGTATAAAGCAGGTTACTTGATCTCAGCACTTTAGATTTTACCTGGACAAGATTATGCTAAGTAGTAACCAAGTACTTCAACTGCCTGCACAATGCTGCACGACTGAAGAGTCTTCCTTGGAGTAAAGGAGTTGCTCCTATGCAAAAGCAGGCATCTAAGCGCATCTACCCAGTTTGCTTCTGCCAAGATCCTGAGGACTCTGAAAATTTCAGCAACACAGGAGGTGGGTTCCCGAAAGTCCTTGAGGTCGATCTGCACTCTCAGCATTTCTGAGACCAGTATCCCATGTGGGGACCGTGCAAACCATACCCCTGTGCAACACATAGTTTTGCAGTTGCATATGCTTAGTGACAATTCCTGAGCCTGTGCTTTGGACTCCATGTAGTCCTCACCTCAAGCAGTATTTGCACTGAATATTTCCGGCCTCCACTCCACGAGTGTCCTGTGGGCTGGTCCTTTGCATACTTGCTTGAGGTCTCCTTGCGATCCCTGGTATGTTGGCCTGTGGGTCCTGATGAGGGTCACCTTGTGAATTCTTGGGCTCACCTGGTTGCTCCAGATGTGCCCTGACGTTCCATTGCTTAGAGTCCCCTGGACCTGGCTGGTCCACACCGTAACCTGTTTCCTCGGACCGCATGGGTTACAGTTGCCAAGGCTTGTTGGTACTCTAGCCGGACATCGACCCCTCAACTCTGGACATCCTTTGTGGGACAGCTCATCTAGATTTTGGTCATCCTAGACATCTCTTGGTCCCCATGGCTGCAGAGTCAAGTAACCCCTCTTTGCACCTGAAGCACCTGACATCGGTGGGCATTCGACTACGGAGCCCCTGGTCACCATAAGTGACTCAGACTCTGTCCCCTCTGCTTTCAGGTTCCTCTCACCTTGAATCCAGGCTTGGATTCCACCGGACACTCTTCACCTTCCTGGCAGCAGATCTTCTTTGCAGCTCTCCGCTGAAAACAACAAAGGTTTCCGACACCACTTAACACCTATGCACGGGCTCCTCTGGGATAGGTGACATGGGTACCTCAACACTCCCTGGTGGGTTGGCCTTAGAACCTCCTATGTTCCAAAGGGTTTGCTTGAAGTCCTCATAGAAGTGTCCTTAACTTGCAAATTTCCAACCACCACTTTCCCATTGAGTTGTACGGAGCACGCGTTTGTGTTTCCTCACTGCACCCATCCTCCGTGGGCTCCCTGTGTCACTCCTCTGGGTGGTTCCTTGGGGTCCCAGCGATTCTACGTGGCCTGTGTCTAGTCAAGTCATTGTTGTTATACCATTTTTTTAGTACATGGTTCGGTCTACCCCTGGAGCCCGATGTGTGTTGTGCTATTTACGAATATTCTATTAATTAAGTATTGTGTGCTTTGTGCCCTAGTCTCACATAAAGACTAGTAGAGAGTGTTATATTAATAAATACATATTTTTATATAAGCACTGTGTGGTTCTCATTTCATTTAGTCATTTAGGTGGTATTATTCTAGTAAAACAAGCCGCTTTACATTCCTTCAAGATTAAGCCTAAAGGCTGCTTTCCATAGCTACCACTAGGATAGATTTCAATAAAGGTTATCTTTGACCTCATACATCATAAGGGTCTTGTGGACTGGTACAAGGTGCCTACTTTAATTAGTTGACAGCATATACCAACCCACCTTCTCACAGAGATTTAGAGGCTAAGCAGATTTCCTGCACTCGCATATGTACGCTGGTCTGTGCCTACTGTCCTTTTAAAGTAAATCCTGCCTTGCAGCCTCTCATTAAAAGTAAATTCTCACAATTGGTATTGACAGATCCCATAAGTCCATAGTATATATTAGGGCTAGAGGGTTCAAACTACCTATAAGTCTCTGGTATGTAATACGGTGTGAATGCTTAGAGGCCCAGCAGATTTCCTGCACTTGCATATGTGTACTACTGAGTGCCTGCTCTCATTTTAACCCCTTGCCTGCAGCGGTAATGCCCAGACTGTGCGGGGTGCGGGGGGAGGTTCGCGACACAGTTCTGCTCATGATGAGCTGAGCTCGTCACAGACCCTCCCACTCATTAATTCTATCGCACAGGCGGGGAATTAGCCGCGCGTGGGTGGGGCTCGGCAGTTATGACGAGCTGAACTCGTCATGAGCATGGGAGGGGTTAAAGGCAGCCTGACTTTGCAGACAGTCTTTATGAGTAAATTGTGTGCAAACACGACTTTCATGGTATGGGCACTTTAAAAGTGATAATCTATCCTATTTGTGCATACTAGGCACCCCCCATGTCACCCCTATTTGTCTCAGGGGTTGGGGCCCTGTAACTATCAGCAGGGACCTTATAAAATATGTTTTACATGCACTGATGAGGAAAAACTGCCCATTGTAAATACTTATCTCCATAGGCTATCATTGCAATATTTTATTTAGATGTAACTATTGCTAGGAAAGGAGTGAAAATATAATTCAAGGACCTAAAATATTGGTATTGATAAAGTCAACACTAGCCGCTGTTGATTTTATCATAACTAGTACAGAAGAAACAGGCTTAGCTAGGCTGATTTGATTAGGTGGTAAGGGGCCTGGCAAGAGCAGAGGTTATCTGAAGGAGAGAGCTCTGAAGTTGAGAAGGATTGGTCCTACAGAGGGGGCTGGGTGAATCAAACTGATCTCAAATAGAGAGCAGATTAGTAAGAAATGGCAGGTGTACTTACCCCCACATCCGGTGCCCCAGGCAGATGGCATGGCATGCTTAGGACAGGAATTTGCAGTGGTCAGTGGGAGGAGAGCTAATGGAAATGAGCCACACTGATGATTGGTTTACCTAGCTCTTACTCCGCTGGAGAGAAATCATCCATCTTGGATTTTGTAAGTGTAGTGCTTTGTGGGAAAAGAAGATGCCACACATTGGAGGAATTTGTCATGCTTTTGGGTGACATCCAGCATCTCATTGAACAGATTTGGGTGGCACCCAGCATCTTATTGGACAGAGGTGCCCCCTGCTTGTCACCCGAGGACACTAAATAAATATGTGAGAGCTGCATAGTCTCTCAGATCTGCTGCCTAAACTACAAGGAAAAGAAGGACTGCCCTGAAGGAATCTGGATTTGCAACCAAAAAGCAGCCCTCTGAAAGGCTGCACCTGCTGCACAATCTGGTACTACAGCACTGGGAACTGTGCATTGATACAATAAGGATTACAGAGTGGGCTCCATGCAAGCTGCAGGTTAGCAGATCCCACCTGCATCATCTCTACCAAATGTCCCTATTCTGGAGTGCGTCCAGTTGACTTTTAAGGATTTGGCTGGGTGAATTGTGGTCCAGACATCCCAGAGACCAATCCAGGAGATTCTAGACCTTTGGAATGGTGATTTGGACACTTTGAACTTACAAGGAAACCTTCAGGAGAAAGCACCTCCTGAAGTTTGGAGAACTTTGAAGAACTTTTTTTAAAAGCTCCATGAGGTGACTGACACGACAGTCAAGCTGTCCATCCCGCTGAAAGCCCTGGAACTCCAGACTTGCAAGACTTGACTAGAGCCTCATGGAAAGTAAAGCCAGTGAATGTCCCAGAGTGGCACCATATGTTTTTAAGTATTATAAAGTGGTTCATCTTTAAAAATGTATATCTCTGGTTCCCTACATTGGATCTTTGTCATTTTGGTGTCTGTTCATAAAAATATTTCCTATTTTGTGTGAGATGTTTATTGTTTGCTGTGTCTTGCTTATTTTATATGCTTTACACTCCTTTCTCCTGAGTTAGGTCTTACTGCTCGTTGTCAGCTACTCAGGGTTGAGTAATGGGCAAATTTACCGACACCTTTACTGGACTCTATACCGTTTTGGTGGCCTTATTACTGGTGGTAGGTGCATGCTTATCCCTAACGTTAACCCACTTTCCAACAGCATGTTTACCAACAGAGAAAAAAATGTAATCGAACAAAAGAAGCATGAGCTATTGATGTGAATGAGGAGAATTGGAAATAACCTGGCACAAAATATTTAGAAACTGTAAGTAACTGTAAGAAAATTGCAAGAAATGCCAGATTTGAATTGGTACATTACAATAGCATCCACGTAACTTACGCCCACTCAACAAATTAACAAATGGATCCAGCAAACTAGTCAATATGCCTCATATGTGATATTGAAACTGGCACATATATACACATGTGCTCAGAAAAGATTGTGGGGGAATAGGTATTTACTGACAGGAAGTATTGAGCAAGCTACATGATTTAAAAGGTGTGCTGCTAAAACCTTCAAAATAACTGTGCTTGCTTGGACTATTAGCAAGTAAAAAATATACAAAAACAACGTTGAAAGCGGTGGAAGTAGGGTTAGTTTTGGCAAAAGGGGAATACCTCTGTACTGGAAAAAAAGAACACCACCCACAAACAAAACTTAGCAGAAAGACATGGTCCAGTGATTGACTACAGAATACAGCATATGGAGAAAAAAACAATATACAGTCATGAACGCAACTGGAGCAATGAAGTGGGAACTGGTATTAAAAATCCTGGAAGAAGAAAGCAATCATAACAAGGAAAGCCACAAAACATAGACAACACTAGAGGAAACAAAAGCAACGCATGAACAAAATGTAGTCCATGGACATTAAGAAATTAATTAGAGATGTAGAAAATACCTGCAGGAAAAACAGCAATCAGCAGACACAATAAAACAAAATAAATAATGCTTTAGGCTTCTTGGTTAAGGGTGGATGGGAGCAAGAAATGTTTGCATTGCATGAATATTGTATTGCGAAAACAATTAAAGAAATATACAAAAGAGTTATAGGAAATAAGAAAAGTATTTTTACAGCTGTTACAGTTACCATTCAGTATCTGGATAATTACCAACTTAAACAAAATGGGTATTTAATGTAATAGAATTCACACTTAAGAGGAATGTTGAGTGCCAGGTTGATAAACAAGTGTGCCTGCTTACACTGAGTGAATCTGATGACTCAGCCAGAAGCAAACACTTCAGCTTCTAGTACACATTTTAATACATTTTGGTCTCTTCTCTGATAACAAGCGTCCTTTGAGCTGTAAACAAAAAGATTGTTCTAATAATATTTGGTTATATTCTGCTACAGTCAATCCTATGATATGAGTAATCTGAGTTACTGTTACACATCCATTGTCTTTTAAACTGTAAGAGTATGTAGACCTAACACTGTCATTGCGATTTTCAATTTGTATGTAGTTCTTTCCATTTTCATGAAAACATCATCGTCTTTTAAACTTCTGCCTCAGCAGTACCAGAAGGCAATTGATTCTCCAACATAACTGGTTTCACTTCATGTTTACTGCACCTAGTATATGTGTTCTGCACTAGCTGTACCAGGGCTATGTAGTAAATGGAGAATATTAGGATGTTCACAAATAACACAATTTGCAGTGAAGAGATGGTTTCGTGCTATTACATTGTCTAATCAATGGACCAGTTGATGAACATTAACTGTCATTAACAATTTTTTTCACTAAATCACTAAACAGTTGCACAATCAGAAGTAAACACTGTTCTGACAAATTTAAATCTTCTTCAGTAATGTTGTCATTTATCAGCTTATGAATTGTTTTAACAAGTACACAAAAGTGCAATTAGCATGGTTTACCTAAAATATATTTCAAAACAGACCTTCCAATATGGTAGTGAGGCCTTTCACTGTGGTAGTTCATTCATAGACTATGGAGCTCGACTTACATCTAGTGTGCTGTTTTATCTGTTTCAAATAAACATAACTACATCGAATTTATCAGAAAAAGAGTATGAATATTGCTTACAGTCATTAGAGAACCAGATGGTCAGCAACAGAATTATATTGCCATCACAGACATCTTTGATTACAAAAAATGTCTTCAAAAACAACACTCACAGGAGGCTTCTGATCCCTCTTATATGGTAATCAAGATGTCTGTTTTCCATATTAACTATTGCATTGTTGCCATCAGATTTAATAGTAAAAAGTGGTCTTGTTGGGCTTTTTTTAACATCAAAAGAACATACTTTACAGTGCCCTTTTCTGGAAACAGTAGCTTCACCTCCTTGTAGAAAATGCCAGCACCCGTACTTACCATCAAACCGAGTGCTATTTGAAACAGGAAAACAAGCTTATAAATCACGTGTGACTGTCAGAAGTGTATCAGGACAAGTAAACCTACAACTGTTGAAATATTTATTAGACACTCCATCTTCCAACAGTGCAAAATTGCTACATAACAGCTATGAGACAAAACACACATTCTTGCTTTTTGAGTAAACTAACATACCATAGAGAAATGCATAAACATGCACATGAACTTTCTTTAGGGACACAGGCAGCCATTTTACCATCAGGTACCCTGGACACATTGATATTTTTTAAGTTTTAGATACAAGAACAGCATCTGTGCTCAGTGAAAATGAAACACAATTGTTTTTTTTTAAAGAAATCTATTCTCATATAGATTCAAATAAGTTTTCTCATTATATTTACTTCTTTCAATATCTGCTCACCTTTCTCCAATAGAGTGATCATATCAATGTTCCCTCACCCTTTCTGTAAAATGTATTTACCTAAACATAGTATATAGATATGCAATTAGATTATGCTAGATGAAATCAGACACAGAGTCACTTAAAGTGAAACCTTTTAAACAGTGTTGGTAAGGACAAGTCAGAGATATTTTTTATTGAGATGTGTATTGCAAGTGGCACAATTGTAATGTAAGCAGCCTTCACACTTTTATAATCTATTTATAAGGGTGATACATAGTTCTAACATTGTATTATCAGGTGCGAAGGGCAAATTGATGAGGTTCAATATATAGCCAGCTGCCTCATCTCTCAATTAGAAATAAAGCAACAAAGCAATAATATGACTAAGAATTTGTTGGAACCTTCGACAATAGGTAATGTGTCATTTGCATAATTAGTATGATCGGAAAAAAATTAAATTTTTTACCCTAATTCTAAATGGTATATCTAACTTGATTCACAGGTTTTTCAGAAGTCAAATCTGAGTTGAATCATCTAAGTTGACCATTCATTTCTTCTTTTAGGCTGGCACGTGCAGCATCCCATAAAGTGTTCACTATTAACTGAATGTAATATGAACTGCTCTGCAGAAAGTGATGTATGAAGAATCATTACAAAAGAAAGAACAACATTGGCATTTAGTAAGTAAAATACATTTAATTAATTCCAATTTTTGTGTGTGTCAATAGCATTCTTGGCGCTAGAAACTCAAATGTAGGTTAATGATGTTCTTTATTGTTACAGGTGAAAAGCCTTCACAACATACTTATGAAATTGCAAATGCAGGCAGTATAAAATGAGTTTATTATTTCATACTGAACCTTTACCTTTAGTGATAATGTCATCTGCTCTGTTTGAAGTCAACAAGGGTCTTTCATTTACCTTCAGTGTTATGTACTCTATTAGTTAGTTATCTGCCTCTTAAATGAAATGTTCTGTCTTCAGTTATACAGAGAAAATAGTAATTAATACCATTCTGCACTTGGTAACGTGTCTAACACAGGAATTTATATGATTTTTAAACGTTACACTTGTAGAGAGATTCTAGTGTCCAGAGCAAATACTTCTCTGTCTAGTGTGCACTCATTACATTTGTAAGGCCAATAGGATGGGACAGGAGAGAGAACAACCATTGCCCTTTTATTAAAACCAGAGTGAAGTGGTAGTTTCTGTATGATTTGTCATTGTTTGCAGGCTAGCACAGTAAGAAATAATATTACATACCTGCGGCAGTCTCTCATTCATCTGTATACTACCCACTGATCATTTAAGGTGTGCTGCCAGACAGCCCATCCTCTGACTCAATACCTTAAATCTACCATGACTAAGTGCAATCCTTGACTTTATTAACCCTCACTAGTGCTCATATGCCCCCTTCAAAGCCAAGAGTGATGTCCATACAAACAAACCACATCTGCTTGGTTATGGACACAGGATAACATGTGTGCTTGTTTTCTCCATTTTAAAACCAAACCAGCGAGCACACACCGAGAACCTTCATACCCATCTTAAAAAACAACTGAGTGTGAGGCAGCTACCACCGCATCATAGCCCGGC